>NC_058085.1:132532616-133132616 GCF_014858855.1 Bufo gargarizans
TACTTACAGAAGGGCCAGGGGGACCTTGAGCACCAACTTCACCATCTTTGCCAGAGGCACCCTAAAAGAGGCAGGACAATTCATTATTAATGAAGACCTATCTATGAATATCAACCCACTGTTCAGTTAATTTATTTGCAAAATTGGCCTGACCCCTAATATGTTACTGATATATGGTGTGGGTAGGTACTTACTTATAATATCTGCAGATACTTAAGAATTACTCTTAATTGGTAAAGTGATATGTGTACAAAGCTCCCATAGAGATGGTAGTAGCTGTAAACTTTGATGATATATCTGGGATACTGTATGAGCATGTCCAATTTCTGTGTTTGACTATTGATTTTGTTTATGTTTTACGACAACTCACTATGCCCATAATTGGACAACAATCAGGATACTTACAACTGCACCAGGAGGACCAGCAACACCTCTCTCACCAGACTTTCCAGGCTCACCCTATGGAAGTAACAAAATATATTAAGCATGTTATACAGAACAGTCAGAACTGTGAAGAAAGGAACTCAATAATAAAATGTAAAAAATCACTTACAGCAGCGCCTTTAGGTCCAGGGAATCCCATTACACCAGACTGGCCTCTAGCACCAGGTGGGCCAGGAGGTCCAGGGCGACCATCTTGACCAGGGGCTCCCTATATCATGGAGGGAAAATAAATCACAAGTTTGAACACAATAATTGTTAAGTATAGCTAGGGTAGATTAAATTATGGAAGGCAAGGATAGCAACTTACAGCAGGGCCAGTCTTGCCATCAGGGCCAGGGCTACCAGGGCTACCAGTTAGACCCTATAATGATAGAATAGAGAGATTAAGTTGTAATTACAGGTAAACTGAGACTCATATATTTATTCTATTAATATGAGACCATACTGGCTTTTTGTACTGGTATAATCTCTCACCTTAGCACCGGGAAGACCAGGCTCACCAGGGCGACCAGATTCACCAGCAGATCCTTTGGGACCAGCAGGGCCGACGGAACCACGCTCACCAGGGGGACCCTAGATTAGATAAGGAATAAATGTTTAGGTCATTTAAAGAGTCTAGAATTTGGCTATAGTAGAGTACAGTAGTAAAATATCATGTCTGCAACAAGTGAACATTGTATAGCAAACATATACAATGTGTAATAGTAGTTGATAGTCAACTGTCAATGGAGTCTTATATGTCCCTTCATGTGGTACATTCAAAGTAAATACATTTCTGTAATAACCACAAAGAATGTCAACATTAAGTTGACCACGGAGTAGAAGTCTCACCTTGGGTCCAGAAGCACCATCAGCACCAGGGAAACCACGGCTACCAGGGGCACCCTGTTAAGGAAAGAGACAAAGTCAAACAAGCCTTCCTGAAAGGGTATGCAAAATAATTAAGATTGATTAAAGGACACAATCTAATGGTAGGCCTTTATTTTACAAAACAATGCCCGAGATCCACCAAGTCATGCCAATCATTCAATAATTTTTTTACTCCAATTTCATGAAGTAATATTGACAAGATGGGCATTATCCTATCTTGTATGTATATGGTCATTACTCTTTAATGAGTATAATAAGCTATAAGTAAATGGCCAAGGATATAATATCTCATCTGAAGAACATCTATATATTCAGACAATAATATTAGTAGTTGAGTAGTTGTATGACATTAGGTGTATGCTATCATTCCCACAAAAATTATTTATCATTCTATCTACAGGGCAGGTGAAAAATACAAGATCATTGGGTATCTGAATGTTGGATTCCCTGAGGATTCGCTGGATCCTTTCTGTGAATTGGAGCATTAACATGCATGTTTGTCCACCGCGCCATTCACTTGGCCTGGCAGTGTGCTGTCTATATCAGCCCAATACAATTGAATGGAACACTCTGATAGTTATTGCCTATCCTATGGATATGTGATAAATCATTTTAGCAAGACCCCGTTAAGCTAAAGAGTGAGCAGGATTTGAGATTCTTGTTCTTAAATTGACATATGAAGGTAGGTAGCAACTTTGTGGGTTGGATCAATATTTATAAAATAAAGACAATCATTTCAGCAGAAACTAGTGACATCACTAAATTACTTACATGATGTCACTTTCATGTAACCTTGTAGTGGCCCACCTAAGAAATTACTTCTTTCAATACTTTCTATTGGAATGACCACCGTTTTTGGCTGTAACTCTGAAGATATGTTTATTTTTAGGCTTCTCTTAACCAAAGGATAGACTAATAGTAGTTGTCTGATCTCATATAACTGGAATATATATTGTGGAATACCACAATAGTGACTCAATTATTATCTTGTGTAAGTGATTTTTGCAATATACTGTGCATATATAAAAGCACAGAAGACCAACTGATACTTGTTTGGTATGATGACCCAGAAATAGATGCTATTTACATGCTAAGCATTCAGATGTATGTGCCTACAATTAAAGTTGCTAAGGGTTGATTCAGAATGAAATTTCATGGTAGACATTTCCCAGTTACATACTAATCTTTTTGTTGGCCTCATATAGTAGGTTATATACTAATCTTTTTGTAGGACTTACATGCTATAGAGAATCAACTGAGAAAATATGTAAATGAATGTGAAAAGGTCAGTATATATTTTTCACATCGGGTCACCAAAGTCCTAAATGAAATGGTGAAATTGCCCTGGAAGAATTTGTGAGTCACTTACACGTTCGCCAGCAGGTCCAGGACCTCCAGCAGGTCCGGGTTCTCCACGGGATCCTCTCTTTCCTTCTTCACCAGAGGGACCTGGGGGTCCTTGAACACCAGCGGGGCCCTGAAGAAGATTATTAAGGTGAGAATTTTGTTTCCCCCCATGATACCAGTTCAAAATAAAATCAACAAGATACTTACAGGTTCTCCTTTAGCACCAGGCTCGCCCTTGTTTCCAGAGGCACCAGGTTCTCCCTAGAATAGAGATAATGTAATACTTTAGACAATGTTTAACAGAATTAACCTAGATCTTATACTAAAATTAGAGGCTATCTTTAGCATTTATGCAAGACTAATGTAATTATGCACAGACAATCAAAGTGATTGCAAATACGTGTAACAAAACTGACTTTTTCAGAAGATGTATTCCAAAGGCTAAAAAGGTGACATATATTTAGTTTTATACTTACATTGTTACCTTTGGGACCAGGAGCACCACCAGGGCCCTGAGGTCCGGGAGCACCACGGGCACCAGGGAAACCAGGAGCACCAGCAATACCAGGAGCACCCTATATTATTGAAAGAAACATAGCTTATTAGTGAGAGCAAGAATATATGGAAGATGTAGTAAAAGATTAAAATGATGAGTAGACAATACTACAGATTTATAGGTGGGTTCTACTGAGGGATACAACTTGATACATTATTATGGAAACTTACAGTGGCACCTTTGGCACCAGGTTGACCATCAGTACCAGGGTTTCCCTAAAATAAAGAACACATTAGTCAATAGTGTATTCCAGATGATGTTTCCAGAATCTTTAGTATGAAGATGCCAGTGACACTTACAGCAGGGCCAGAAGCACCAGCTGGGCCAGGAGAACCAGGTTCACCACGAGCACCTTGTGGACCATCAGAACCCCGAGATCCTTGGGGACCAGCATCACCCTGTGAGATAAAGAATATGGGTCACTGTGGTGCATAAATCTAGTGTTCTAAAATGTGGATAATGTGACAAGTGTGTCCACTTTTCATATAACGACCATAATTATTGGTGGATATGGGGGATGTACACTACTGGGCTTCAGTTCAATCTGTATACTATTCAGTTCAATTAACAATCTACCTGCAATGTATATATAACTTTTATATAACACATGGATTCAAATTTGATACCTTTATTGTGTTATCTGCAGGTGTATGAACTCTTACCTTGGGGCCAACACCACCAGGGAATCCAGGGGATCCACTTGGGCCAGTGGGACCCTAGTAGAAAAAAAAAATACATTGGTGAGTCACAGTAGAGGACATTTGCTTCCATGTCAAGTGCTGAAATTGTTCAACAGTGGTAACTGCTGAGGCCGAGTCCTGAGACTGATACACCAAAACAAGCGCATAAGCGCATACGCTTGATCTTAGCTCCTGTGAGATTTGTAAAAATGAAGACTATCATAAAATTTATTCAAAGTTATCCAAGACTACTTACAGGAGGACCAGCAGCACCAGGAGCGCCATCATTACCACGAGCACCCTACAGAAGAGAAGGAATGGTTCCCATTAATACCACTTAGATAATTCTTGAGTACAACATCAGGATTTTGTAGGGGAAGATGTAATGTACTTACAGCTGGGCCAGAGGGGCCAGGGCGACCTCTCTCACCAGGGAGACCACGAGGACCCTGAACAAGAAGACAAGATTAAAATCCAACCATAAATGATACAACAAAATTCCCTATCTATTGGACCATACGACCTGATGTTACCTTGTTTTCTACTATTTCCCATTTAACCTAAGCATTTTTTTTATCATCACCAAATACTTTTGTCCTGTATAGATTTAGGACATAAGAGAAAACATATTGCTGTTGGGACCTAGTGATCCACTAATGGCCTGGTCAGTCACCCATTACCTGTGTTCTATCTATACAGATAAGAGACATATATCCTGATTATCTGAGTTGTGTTGCCCTGACAACCCTAACACCATCAACTTCCCTATTCCTTATTCCCAAAAATACTACTTACCGCTTGTCCGGGAGCTCCATTCTCACCAGCGGCACCAGGTTCTCCCTAAAGCAGATATGGAACTAATTTAGGTCACCATATTCAAGACTTTGGCCATACTGCCATTACTCATGCTGCTATGTAAGCATAATCCTACCTTAGGGCCAGCAGGACCAGTATCACCCTTGGCACCATCAAGACCGTTGAAACCCTATGTAAGGAGAAGAATTGTAAGATCTTGCACTAGTTTTAAAGGACAATGAAGCATCTGGATGATGGTTTCATATTGAACTCACTCTGTGTCCCTTCATTCCTGGAAGACCAGCAGTTCCTGGAAGACCACGAGCACCCTAAAATGTAATTGGTAGAATATTAGGTACAGAAGAACAGCAGACAGTGAAAATAGGATAATGTCTCCCAAGTGACTTAATGGTGTCTTAACAACCAATGGATAATGTCCAATAGAGACACTAAATTAATCTCACAATTATAGGAATTATATTGTTATGAATGGATATATCTCAGAAGTTTGAACTTGTGCACATACTATCGTGTTAACTCCAGTGAAGACCTTTAAGTTGCTATATTTTAATCCTTAAGGAGTATGATGATAATAGTATAATAATCTTACCTGTGGGCCTGAGGGTCCACGCTCACCAGGGCGGCCAGGTTTGCCAGCTTCACCCTATTGGAAAAAAATGTCAAGTTATTGACAAAGGAAACCTACAAAATTCTACCAGTGGATCCAATTTGTTATCCTTCCCTGGTATATTCATTATCCTTGTACTAAAATACTCAAGGCCTCTTAAAGTTTAGCTAGTGATTTAGACTTGAACATGTTTTTGTTTAGAATATTAGAATGCAAAAATGTGACACTTTAGCTAGGGCTACATAATAACTTGTTGTGCTGCCAGTTGCACCTAATGATTTTGAATGTGATAGTGTAGAAATCCAGCAGGTTTGGATTTCTGCGAATATAATGTCGCTTGCTTAACTTGCAGGTCACATTGGTTGTGAGGTAGTAGCATTACATTGTGATCTTATGATACATAACTAATAGTAATCATGTAGCCCATGGTTTAGACCTGAGCCAAGCAGCAGAAGAGCAAGATCTTCATGCATGGACTACACTGATGCCATTATAGCTTTAGCAAATAATATTATTTGAGTCAAGTTCTGAATGACATTATAATATGAAACTATACAAAGATGCATAAGCCTGTTGCATGCCTCCAAATTATAATGTGCCTTCTCTCCTATTTGGATACAAATAAAATAAATTGGCCTTTTAAGTTTCCAATACTTACATCTTCACCGTTCTTTCCTGGAGGTCCTGGGGGTCCACGGGGTCCCATAGCACCCTAAAAGAGAGGGGTAAAACTTTTATTTTTATGCTCAAGTGCTATCCCACTGGGCATATAAAATCTAGTTGTCCACTTAATACAAAGATTTTTCAACACTGTCTATGGCAGGGGCTCTACAGTATGTCAGGTTGGCCTTCATAATCTATCTCGGTCTATCTCAATGCAGATATAACCCAAAATAAATGCAAGGTCACCATTGGGGTTTATACTGTTTTCAGTACAACCATTGATTATGAAAGTTGGTGGGACTAGGGCCTTACTGGCTTTCTGTGTATAAGGCCTAAACAGTAAATGAGTATCTACCTTAGTGCCATATTGCATACAACTGGGAACAAAGTATATTAAGAGGCTCATTAGATTTGTACCATTTTGCCACATAGGATTTAGGAGGAAACAGCCTTTTCCATTTTATCCAAAAATTTGGCACAAAGTCTAAAGGGTGAATATATACTTACAGAAGCACCAGGTTCACCGGGTTCACCAGGGGGTCCTTGGAAACCTTGAGGTCCCTGTGGAAGTAAAAATGGTACAAGGTTAGATCATTTCTACACACTGTTCTGCTCAAAGAGCATTGGTGGCATGAGGCCTACCAGCAATGTGTAGCTATAAACTGAAGATACTTACAGGTGAGCCAGAAGGACCAGGGGGACCACGGGGACCCATTGGACCCTAAAAGAAAAGAAAAAGAAGTTGAGTTTACATCTCCTCAAATACCAAAAACTCTATTATTGGATTTCAGTATAAATAAGCTACAAAATATTGGAGCTACCTATACTTTAATGTGCCATGGAGCAACCTATGGCATTCCTTTATTCTAGATGTTCCATGTTTCTATCATGCCAACTGTGAAATGAAATCAGGTGGCTTCTTACCATTGGGCCAGGCATGGAGATACCAGCAGATTTCTCATCATAACCATAAGACATTTGAGAAGCAAAGTTCTGTAGAGGAGAAACAAAGATACTTTAGTTAGACTTGAACATTAGTCTGCCAAAATGGAGATAAAAATGTATGATCTAGTGGAGCACTTACTCCGCTGCCAAGGCCAGCTGGACCAGGGGGACCTGGGAGTCCAGGTTGTCCAGGAATGCCATCTCTGCCAGGTGGGCCAGGTGGGCCCTTTGAAAAAAAAAACAAAAAAAAAAACATAAGTGCCTAATTACTAGAAGGCAATAAGATATCACAGAGCAAGCATCCGTAAACAGAAAAACCAATTACTCATAGTTATTGTCCCATAAAGTCTGGAATGTCTTAGGGTACGAGTCTGGACAGAATGAAGTAACTGATAGAATGATAGAAATTCTAAGCTGTGCATTTGGGATTTCTTAAGAGAATTAGACTCTCCTACAGGTAAGGACCTGCTTAAAGGGCAAGGTTCCTCAACCTTGTCATTAAGATCATCAGCTTATTACATACATCAATTGTTGTCTATAGGAGATGCAAGATAGGGTCAGCTATAAAATCTAGGCCGAAACTCTGACACTTACCCTCTCTCCTTGTAGTCCGGTCTCTCCCTTGGGACCCTGGTAAAGAAAATTTAGAAAGTTTAGGAAAACAATGCAAATATAAATCAAGAAGAGTTAATACATGGAAGATTATACATCAGATGTTCTCCAAAGCATGACTCACCTCAACTTGAGATTGTGGGACTGTTGGATAGAGAGAGAGAGAAAAAGTTCAGATACTATTTATCAGCTATGCACATACAAGCAAGCTAGGGGTATATAATGTTTTTTTTGTTGCTTTTAATATATTGGAGAAGTCTGTAATAAAATCAAATGATGGTGTCTTAAGTTCTAATGTCTACTGTTCTTCAAGCCACGACATTGGCCACAACCCCTCATATCAATGCATTGAAAAACAAAGTAGATCTTCTTTAATTGCTTACCGTCATAGTCATGGCAAACTGCACAGCATTCTCCGAATGGGACTTCTGAATTTGTGCAGGGGACATCTGACTCTTCACACGTCACATTATCACAAAGAACATTTCCGTGGTCGCATACGCAGATCAAGCAGGGTTCAGGTTTCCATACTTCTCTGTCACCATAATAAGTACCTCGATGGATACATTCAGAATTGCTGGCTGCAAAAACATAACATAGGGTTTATTACATCAATTAAGAACCATTTTAGATATTGCATCTAGTGTGGAACACATCAGTAGTTGACCATCTAATGTCAGTATAAAATCTGACCTGTGAAGAAGCATATCTATAGCAACCATGTTAAAGGGAACCTGTCACCGGAATTTAGGGTATAGAGCTGAGGACATTGGTTGCTAGATCGCTGCTAGCACATCCACAATAACCAGTCCCCATAGATCTGTGTGCTTTTATTGTGGAAAAAACCTGATTTGATACATATGCAAATTAACCCGAGATGAGTCCTGTCCCTGACTCATCTCACATACAGATGTGTGTGTGTGTGTGTGGGGGGGGGGGGGGGGGGGGGGGGCGGGGGGGGTGGTGGGGGTGGGGGTCCAGCTGGGCTTTTTCAACCACATCTGGATTAAAAGCAAGAAGCAGAAGAAAAAAAAAATCATCTGGTTCCCATCAACCAGGCTCAGTGACAAGGGTGTATGCTGCCAAAAATACTGAGGGTGGGAGGAGAAAGGAGAACAAAATATTTGGAATAGATCTGTGTTTTCCAGGCTAGGGTCTTTTCCAAACCAATGTGCATCATAACTGTTCCATGAGGGACAAAAGAGGGGGATAATTTTGCACTGAGAGGGAGGAGAAGAAGGAGGAGGAATAAGGGAATCTGAGAAGGTGAAAATGTTCTGGGTGGGAGTAGAGGCTGGTGGTGAGATCCTGTGCTGGAGGCGGAACCTGTGGCCTTCAAGCAGATGGGGATGTACAGGATTAGACATGTTCAGGTACAAGTGGAATGTTAATAGGGGGCAGAAAAGAAGTGACATGTATACATTTATGGCCTCATGTTACAAAAAAACATCCAAATGTTAAAATATAAAAATTCAAGAAAAATATATATATAAATGTGTGTATGTATATATATATATATATATATTCACACACACACACACACACATTGTATATATATGTATATATATATTTATACACACACACGTGTATATATATATATATATATATATATTAAAAAATTATAGCAAACAAAATATCTAACAATACATAATACATAAATATAATGACGTAAAACTATCCTATAATGACTTAGAAACCCCATGCGGCCATTAAACAATAGTTGCAAAACTTTTTTTTTTTTTGAACCACACCCATTCATGTCATTGTAATACATCCTATTGCCACTAGGGAGCAGTAATTTATAATGCCATGAAACACTAATAAAATTAAAAACAAGAAAAAGAATTAAAAAAATGAGGCTTTGTATGTCATCATTCCATTTCAGAATTACCAGTGAATTACCATTGGTAAATTCAAATAAATAAAGAAATGGTAACAGTAAAATGATTAACACTTATGATTCGTTTAACAGGACAGTAGATTTTGCATCTTGCCTGAAGTTCTCATAGTTGCCACCAGGTGGCAGCAGAGTAGTATGTTGGACCAGTATGTTAAGTTAGCATCCTGATGCTGAAGTTCTGAAGTTATGTCTAGACTTTTATATACTGGAATCTGTTAATGTTCCCAAATGAATCACTCCTTACCATGTTTTATTATCCAGACACCCCCCCCCCCCCCGCCTCCACCCGCCTGATGAGGTTAACAGAATGTAATGAAAGCCAGATGCAGCTTTCTATCCCCCCAAGCCCAATTTCCAAGCAGGACACTCAAGGAACTCATGAGATAATATGTTTTCAATAAAAATAATGCATTAACTCATACAGGAAAAGAGGATAAAGAAGAAGCCCACCCCTCAAGTCCCTCCCATCACCTTCACAGACCCCACATACATTTAACCTATCAAACACTCAATGCATTAAATATCATTTCTCATTTACAATTCTGAACTAATATTCATCACTGCTAATATTAACTTCTGAGAAGTATCTTAGCACCTGTAGCTCTGGGAAAACTGCAGAACTACAACTCCCAGGATTGCACCAGGATCTAAAATATCTGAACAGGTTGCTTACATCCAAAACTTGTGTTTATGACTATGACATTTAGCAGTATCATCTATCAAGTGGACATTTTAGGTGCACCCGTCCTTGGTGATGTAAACGACAATGCAAAACTTGAGTAGCTAATAAGAGTTGCACTCACCATCATCTTCTCCTTGACATTTTGCTGCTAGGATGGTTGCTGCTATGACTAGCAGTAGTCTTGTATCCACAAAGCTGAACATGTCTAGATATTAGACATGTAGACTCTCTGTGGTCCTGTCTAGATCTTCTTAGTTCCTAGTCATACAGGGGTAGGTTTAGTGGTATATCTCCTGTGCAGACCCCAGCAGAAACTTCCTACTGTATCCCAGCTGGATAGGGTCCCCTTTTATATCTATCCTACACTTTGAGAGGTGGGGTCCTGGGATCTTGCACTCTCTCCTTTTTTTTAAGGTTGGAACATTGGTCCAGCCCTTTAACCAATACCAATCTCATACATAGACTCCAAAGGAAAAAAAAAGGACTTCAAACAAAGGCAGCTCCTCCCTGTGCAGAAGCCCGAGGAGTCTTATTCTAGCTTAGTCTTTCTTAGCATAGACAAGATACTTTGTCTTTCACATTGTACTTAATGAAGAACTTAAAATTGGGGTTCCTATACCGGCAACATTACTGTCTCCACTTCTTAGTGGTGGCATTGACTTGCACTGGTCCTACTTAGGATTCTCCAGTTAATTCTTGCCTTTTCATTGTCAATGTGAAAGTTTATATGCAGCAGGGCTGAGTTTGTCAGATAAAGCAGAGCTGAGTTTAGTCGCTTGGCACACCTTGTATTATAGCAGCATCATGTCTGAAGATTTATTTCAGTAAGAAAAGAAGTTAAAAACTGCAAACAAGGAGCTAACAATCATATAAATTCCACTGCAACAGTATACCGGTACTATGTACATACAAAGCTCACTAT
Organism: Bufo gargarizans; assembly: GCF_014858855.1. NCBI lineage: Eukaryota > Metazoa > Chordata > Amphibia > Anura > Bufonidae > Bufo > Bufo gargarizans. Next base: position 132,543,661 of record NC_058085.1, read on the forward strand.
ATAACAATAGGAACCTATAAATGACAGGTCAATGTGTAGTTATAGGTTTTTATTTAGAATTATACTTGGGATCATTTTGGCCAACAATGTTTTTGGTATATTTTAAAATGTTTTTTCCCCCATATACTACAACTAAAACATTCAAATAAATATACCAGATGAAGCAGAGCTGATTTTATTAATTGACACACTGTTTAGTGTTCTACAGGAGTGCTGGTTAACCTTCAGCACAGGTAGCATCAAAAACCACCTGAAAGACCAAGTCAGATTTGCTACATTTGTCTATTCTGTTTTAAAACAATCCATAGAAAATCTTGCTCTTTTCCTTCTCAGTTTTTTTTTTTTTTTTTTTTTTTGGCAGTGTCTCACATTTGTTTCTGTTTAAGAAGAGCCACGTTGGACACTTCATAATGATATATGAAATATGTCATTTCTTTTCTCCAGGCAGCAATTATAGGGAGAAGTGTATGTTTATCCGCCAGTGACTCCTTTATGAACCGTCTGCATTTCTGGGCGATATAGAATAATTTGTTTGGTGTTTTAGAATTTTATTTAAAAAAATTATTTGGGGTCATTCACTTGCTGATGGATTTTGGGGTTTGAGACGTTGGTTTAGTGATTGGAAAATGGTTGGCTGGAAGTGGCTTCTGTGGCATAATCATCTGGGTGGTGTCAGGAGGCGTGGCAATCAGTGTCCAAATTAAGGAGGATGTCTGTGGGGTTAGTTGCCCCATTATGAGGCCACCCAGGTAGACTTGTATAATGTGGTCTGGATAAATATATTTTTATTAGGTATGTCTGCTGAGTATTTAACATGGCAGCCGCCATTCATAAAAAAGGGTTAAACAATGTAAAGAAAGTTCCAACACTTGAAAATCATCTTGTTGCTTCATCTTTATTTCCGGTAACAAATTACAGCATGTGGACACCACCTTACAATTGACGCGTTTCGAACTGTAGCGTTCTTAGTCATAACGGTTACGACTAAGAACGCTACAGTTTGAAACGCGTCAGATGTGCGGTGGTGTAAGGTGGTGTCTACATGCTGTAATTTGTTACGAAGCAACGGAACGATTTACAAGTGCTGGAACTTTCTTTACATTGTTTATGTCTGGAGAACTTGCTTGGTTCGTTCTGTGCATGGAGGATGATGGCCTTATGTATGGCGGCTATTAACCCCAATATCAAAAATAGCAGCTGTACGGGGTCAAACTGTCAAAATAAACATCATATTTCTTCAATATGAACATTAGGCCCAGGCAAATCATAAGTCACTGCCTATGGAACCCACCAAACATGACCTACATCTCAGCTTTCTGGCATATTTTGAGTGTGACACTGAGTAAGTCAAACCGGGGGGACATTGTGCCCAACAGACTAAATTGTTCGAAGGGTTTGCCCATCAGCACATCTAGAACATTAAACCCCAATTTTTTGTGCTGTAACCTGTAGTATTATGCTTGAACACACAGATCATACATCTGGACCCCAAGAGCATCGGATTGTCCCTTGGAAGCTCTGTTGTGGCTGGTCTTCAATATTGTGCAGAGCATAGGTCCATCAAACAATGTCCTCTTGTGGACCATTCTAACTCTACATGGAGTAGGGGGATGTGATATTTTATAAAATTCCTTGCAATTTTCTGGTAATATTAGTGTCCCATCAATGGACAGGATATCATAGCTACCAACGATGATGGAGATCCAAACCAAGCCACATTTTGTAGGATAAACAGTAATATAAATTGTCAGCTTTTTTTTTTTTTTTGCATAATGCTAGTAAAAAGTCCATCTGAGATGGAATTTGTTCCAACACCAGTGGTTCTCATGAATCTCACTAGTTTTGCTCCTGGGGCCTATTGGTGTTGGGGGGCACATGACATGCTCTATACCGCAAGTCCCCAACCTTTTGTATGTTGTGAACCACAAACAAAAAACATGAAATTGCAAACGTTTGCTGATAAATATTTTAGTGTGAAATTGAACACTAGCATTACACCATCAAAATTCTGTTTGTTGGTAAATCCAGGTTAGGCCTGCTTAAATGTCAATTGCCAGTACATATGGCAATTGAGGAGGCCACACAGCGCCTCCACAGGGGAAAGTAATCGTGACAGTGTCCAATCAAATCAATGGGCTGTCTGTGTATCAGGCCAGGACAGGTCCTCCAGAGCAAGAGATGCGCTGTATAACCGCTCTCAACCATGGCCATGAGATGAGGACCCCTCGATTTAGCTATGAATTCTCTAACAGGGTATAAGAACATGGGTTTTCAAAACAATATGAATGATTTTCAAAAAGAAGAACCCAGACTAATTTAAGTGTACCCTAATTATCTCACCCTGTACTCCCTCCTAGTACTTACCTATGCAGCATATTTGTATATACCTTATCAAAACCAATTGTATATATCATAAAATTAATATTTCTAATATACTTTTTTTGATGTTTTATTTGCAAAATAGGCACGTGAAGTTCAGGTGTCTATACTGCTTTCAACTCCATCCACTTGTGCACCATTGACATGTCACCAGTGACTGGTGTACAAATACCACTGTGCTGCAGGCGCAGGGGCCTGACTGAGCGATGTACTGGCAAGAGCACGCCTCTCTGCTTCTGCCGGTGCCAACCCCACTCTGCTAAAGACTGGCATAGCACATGCATAGCACATTTGGTGCTCTATGCCAGGCTTAAGTGCAGTGGGGCAGGCAGGAGAAGCAATGTGCTAGGCAGGGATCCTGCCTGCCCTCGCTTTCTAAAAGCCTGGCATAGCACATCGCTGCTCCTGCTGTGCCCACTCCACTAAAGCTTGGCATACCACATTGCTGCTCCTGCTGTGCCTGCTCCACTAAAGCTTGGCATACCACATTGCTGCTCCTGCTGTGCCTGCTCCACTAAAGCCTCGCATAGCACATTGGTGCTCCTGCTGTGCCCACTCCACTAAAGCCTGGCATAGCATATTGCTGCTCCTGCTGTGCCCACTCCACTAAAGCCTGGCATAGCACATTGCTGCTCCTGCTGTGCCCACTCCACTAAAGTCTGGCATAGCACATCACTGCTCCTGCTGTGCCCACTCCACTAAAGCCTGGCATAGCACATTGCTGCTCCTGCTGTGCCCGCTCCATTAAAGCCGGGCATAGCACATTGCTGCTCCTGCTGTGCCGGTCCACTAAAGCCTGGCATAGCATATTGCTGCTCCTGCTGTGCCCACTCCACTAAAGCCTGGCATAGCACATTGCTGCTCCTGCTGTGCCCACTCCACTAAAGCCTGGCATAGCACATCACTGCTCCTGCTGTGCCCACTCCACTAAAGCCTGGCATAGCACATTGCTGCTCCTGCTGTGCCCGCTCCATTAAAGCCTGGCATAGCACATTGCTGCTCCTGCTGTGCCGGTCCACTAAAGCCTGGCATAGCACATCACTGCTCCTGCTGTGCCCACTCCACTAAAGCCTGGCATAGCACATTGCTGCTCCTGCTGTGCCCACTCCACTAAAGCCTGGCATAGCACATCGCTGCTCCTGCTGTGCCTGCTCCACTAAAGCCTGGCATAGCACATTGCTGCTCCTGGTGTGCCCGCTCCACTAAAGCTTGGCATACCACATTGCTGCTCCTGCTGTGCCCACTCCACTAAAGCCTGGCATAGCACATCACTGCTCCTGCTGTGCCTGCTCCACTAAAGCCTCGCATAGCACATTGGTGCTCCTGCTGTGCCCGCTCCACTAAAGCCTGGCATAGCATATTGCTGCTCCTGCTGTGCACACTCCACTAAAGCCTGGCATAGCACATTGCTGCTCCTGCTGTGCCCACTCCACTAAAGCCTGGCATAGCACATTGCTGCTCCTGCTGTGCCTGCTCCACTAAAGCCTGGCATAGCACATCGCTGCTCCTGCTGTGCCTGCTCCACTAAAGCCTGGCATAGCACATCACTGCTCCTGCTGTGCCTGCTCCACTAAAGCCTGGCATACCACATTGCTGCTCCTGCTGTGCCCGCTCCACTAAAGCCTGGCATAGCACATCACTGCTCCTGCTGTGCCTGCTCCACTAAAGCCTCGCATAGCACATTGGTGCTCCTGCTGTGCCCGCTCCACTAAAGCCTGGCATAGCATATTGCTGCTCCTGCTGTGCACACTCCACTAAAGCCTGGCATAACACATTGCTGCTCCTGCTGTGCCCACTCCACTAAAGCCTGGCATAGCACATTGCTGCTCCTGCTGTGCCCACTCCACTAAAGCCTGGCATAGCACATCACTGCTCCTGCTGTGCCCACTCCACTAAAGCCTGGCATAGCACATTGCTGCTCCTGCTGTGCCCGCTCCATTAAAGCCTGGCATAGCACATTGCTGCTCCTGCTGTGCCGGTCCACTAAAGCCTGGCATAGCACATCACTGCTCCTGCTGTGCCCACTCCACTAAAGCCTGGCATAGCACATTGCTGCTCCTGCTGTGCCCACTCCACTAAAGCCTGGCATAGCACATCGCTGCTCCTGCTGTGCCTGCTCCACTAAAGCCTGGCATAGCACATTGCTGCTCCTGCTGTGCCCGCTCCACTAAAGCTTGGCATACCACATTGCTGCTCCTGCTGTGCCCACTCCACTAAAGCCTGGCATAGCACATCACTGCTCCTGCTGTGCCTGCTCCACTAAAGCCTCGCATAGCACATTGGTGCTCCTGCTGTGCCTGCTCCACTAAAGCCTCGCATAGCACATTGGTGCTCCTGCTGTGCCCGCTCCACTAAAGCCTGGCATAGCATATTGCTGCTCCTGCTGTGCACACTCCACTAAAGCCTGGCATAGCACATTGCTGCTCCTGCTGTGCCCACTCCACTAAAGCCTGGCATAGCACATTGCTGCTCCTGCTGTGCCTGCTCCACTAAAGCCTGGCATAGCACATCGCTGCTCCTGCTGTGCCTGCTCCACTAAAGCCTGGCATAGCACATCACTGCTCCTGCTGTGCCTGCTCCACTAAAGCCTGGCATACCACATTGCTGCTCCTGCTGTGCCCGCTCCACTAAAGCCTGGCATAGCACATCACTGCTCCTGCTGTGCCTGCTCCACTAAAGCCTCGCATAGCACATTGGTGCTCCTGCTGTGCCCGCTCCACTAAAGCCTGGCATAGCATATTGCTGCTCCTGCTGTGCACACTCCACTAAAGCCTGGCATAACACATTGCTGCTCCTGCTGTGCCCACTCCACTAAAGCCTGGCATAGCACATCACTGCTCCTGCTGTGCCTGCTCCACTAAAGCCTGGCATAGCACATTGCTGCTCCTGCTGTGCCCACTCCACTAAAGCCTGGCATAGCACATTGCTGCTCCTGCTGTGCCCGCTCCACTAAAGCCTGGCATAGCACATTGCTGCTCCTGCTGTGCCCGCTCCACTAAAGCCTGGCATAGCACATTGCTGCTCCTGCTGTGCCCGCTCCACTAAAGCCTGGCATAGCACATCACTGCTTCGGCTGTGCCTGCTCAACTAAAGCCTGGCATAGCACATCACTGCTTCGGCTGTGCCCTTCTCAACTAAAGCCTGGCATAGCACATCGGATGTGCTATGCTAGACTTTAGCAGAGTGGGACTGGCACAGGAAGGAGCAGTGATGGGCTCCTGCCTGTACATTGCTCACTGTGGTCCCACAGGGAAATCTATAGACATGTCAGTGTGCATGAATGTACGGATTCCACAGCGCTATAGACACCGGAACTTCACAAGGAAAATGTTAATAAAGTATATTAGAAGTATTAGAGATCGATAATAGATAGATAATAGGTAGATATATAATAGATAGATAATAGATAGATAGATAATATAATTGAAATAAAATGCTAGCTGGACAGATCTTCCTCCCCCTCTGACTGACACGTTGTACTGGGGGGATGGTGTCCTCAGCTATGACTATTGTGTGATAATATAAAGTGTAATTGGAACCACAGCACAGCCCAGAAATCCCATCCAAGTCAAACTAGGTCCAGCCCCACACATCCACACAGACACGTTGCACGATTATTTCCCTGGCCCTCCCTGTGATTTTTTTGCAGCTGGAGGCTGTCCAGGGCAGAGATGTGTCTTTAATTTTTGAAGTATGACAGCAAAGAAAAGAATGCATTCTCTTCTATATGTAGAAGCAGAAAACAGACATTGCCACCTCACCACTAGCAGTCTGACTGCCCAGACTGGAGGAAGGAATGTCTATTCTACTCTATCTATCTATCTATCTATCTCATATCAATCTATCTATTCTATCTATCTATCTATCTATCTATCTATCTATCTATCTATCCTATCTCATATCAATCTATCTATCTATCTATCTATCCTATCTCATATCAATCTATCTATCTATCTATCTATCTATCTATCCATTAATTCATTTGATCTCCTGTGTATGTAATTACTTGTGAATCAAATGTATTTCCTCCGCATGTTCAGCTACAAAATTTGCCTTTTATTTTCCAATGATTCCCATCTACACAATGGGCTCATCCAATCTATTATCTATCTCATATCTATCTATCTATCTATCTATCTATCTATCTATCTATCTATCCATCTATCTCATATCTATCCATCTATCTCATATCTATCTCATATCTATCTATCTATCTATCTATCTATCTATCTATCTCATATCAATCAATCTATCTATCTATCTATCTATCTATCTCATATCTATCTATTATCTATCTATCTATCTATCTATCTATCTATCTATCTATCTCATATCTATCTATTATCTATCTCATATCTATCTATCTATCTATCTATCTATCTATCTATCTATCTATCTATCTATCTATCCATCTATCTATCCATCTATCTGTATATTCTATCTATCTATCTATCTATCTATCTATCTATCTATCTCTCTCATACCTTTCTCATATCTATCTATCTATCTATCTATCTATCTATCTATCTATCTATTATCTATCTATCAATCATCTATCGTCCATCTGTTTGTGAATAAACATATACGGTGTATATGACTTCTTATGGCTCTTGAAAACTGCAGCAAAACTCTGTGTGAACCTATCCTTAATCAGACTTTGTTTTTAAATACTTAGCACCAAATATCTACCTTTAATTACATTTCCAATGACTTGCAAGTTTTCTACACCAATGACTTATCCACAGCATGTATGCCCTGTAAGGACTCACTCTCAACGTTAGTGCCACCTGCCTGAAGCACCTAGATGATGTGGAGCTATGCTAGAAAGTGCGTGATGTGAACAATGGAACTTCTCAGAAGTACAACTTTCCATCACAATATGATCTTTACAAAGAAATACAGTTTTCAAAAATGACTGCAGTGCTCAGCTGTATTACATTTTTAGCCTCTATGTATCTTGTCTCTTCCTATTCATGGGTATGCTGTGAGTTGTAGTTCCCACAAGTTGCCACTCACTCCATCCCTATAATAATCAAGGTTTATTTAGTATCTAGGGGTAACTAATTTGACCTAAGGTTAGAACCTTCAGTCTTGACACCATCGTCCATTTTGCTCTGTGATGTTTTAGGTATTTGGAGAACTCCATCAAAAAGTTTTGTAAAAAGTCCCAAAAAACATCCCCTACACAGCACTATATACATGACTCAGGCATTATTTCCAGAGACATCCATCTGTGGACAGAAAGTCTAACTATTGACCCAGGGATACTCTTTCATGGACAGATCTGTTTGCATCTTGTGGACCTCCTGGGCACAGAGGAGATGAAGGGGGAATTTATCATGAGTGAACCTTGAAGTTAGTTGCAACAGATTTATCACATGTTGCACATTGATACATTTCTTGCATCTCTAAAGTTGGCACTTTTGTCCAGAGATGTTACTTCAGTTTTCCGACCGCACTACCCCACTGGAGTGAGATTGCACTTTTTTTTTGCAGCTTTTTAAAAATTTGCAGTAATGATTCTGGATTGAAACTCATTAACGTAGCCAACAAAGCCCACTTTTCCATCCACTTTTTAAAACGAGTGAGTGGTGTAAAAATGTAAAATGTCTCAAATGCTTTACAAATAAGCTCAAAAGGTTACAAAGCCCTATCTTCCTATTTTGCACCTATTTTGAAGACAGTGTGCAGGGCGCGATAAGTACTTGATTCAGGGACAAATGGATTGCATGGATTTTAGGACCTAATCAGGATAGGTCATCAGTATCAAAATCTCGGAAAACCTCTTTAACCAGAGACGTCCATCCCTGGCCAGATCTGTTTCTGTCCTTTGATCCTCATCAGCACTGGGCTGGTGGCATGTATCTGCCTCTTCCATTTCAGAATCAACTTTGAATGAAGACTAAGAAATTGATGACATTACATCTCAGTCTCACATGAATCAGACCCCGAGTCGCTCTGAGCTGTAATACCAGGCACATCCACTACAAAAAGTATGGAGCTATTCCTGGCAAACAATGAAGGGGAAGAGACCCCTTCACTTAGCTGATCGGTGGGGTTCTGAGAGTTGTCCTGGAGAACCCCTTTCATTAATGACTGTGCCATTAAACAAAGAAATAACAATGTAACAATCTATGACTGAATGTGAGTGACACTGATGATCTGATAGTGATCATGGTGGTCATCAAGGACCAATACAGAACATGGTAACTACATCTGCATAGTGGGGCAGACATAGAAGTCACTCCTGGGCCTTGGGCTTCAGGGACCTAGAAGCCGATCTGGCACCGAGGATACCAGTACAGTATTGTAAATACCACATGATAGGCGGGGGCCCTTTACTGATGTCAGGGTACGTTAGCACCAGCTGCTGAGCCACAGGTTGGAGACCACTGCATTAGGGAACCCATCTAGGCACGCCATGGTTGCTTCTAGTGGGACCTCGTGAACCACAATCACTAGGAAATTGCAAAAGTTCACATCTGTTTTTAACATGCACTAATACAAGTAATGGGCCATAAATCAGTATATAAAACTACGAGGCTGGTCTTGCTGGGTTTTGCAGCCTTTTCGAAAGGTAAAAATTTTGTGTTAGTGTGATGGTAGCTTACGAATGATCAGCGTCTAGAGGAGGGAAATGGTTAAAAGGCCATTACATTATGTCACTGCAGAGGGAGGAGTACACAGTACAGGAGGAATTCACATCAGTAAGGAATTCTCCCAGGGGCAGGTTTAACCCATACACTGCTGGCTTTCTTCTGAGGCGTTCCTCTGCCATGTGGGAAACATATTTAGCTGGAGCGGCAGGGATGCTGCAGGCTATGTATACAGACACCCACCTGCTGCGGTAGAATGTACACCTTTTAACTTACTAGCAGTTCTCTAGTAAGGGGCTACTTTTTCAGAAACAGCTCCGCATACAATATGTCTGGTAGTGCAGCTCTCCCCTATTCAAATAAGTAGTGCCGAGCTGCACTACCAGTCGTGACCTAAAGACAAAAGGGGTGCTGTTCTTGGAAAAAAGCAGACTCAACCTTGTACTGCACTACTACTACTACTACTACTACTACTACTATTGCCACTACTACTACTGCAAGCAATCTTGTCTAATTGTTCCTGTACTATTTTATGTGGATTTTAACTCTACCTACATTACAGGAAATAGAGAAAAATGCTCCTGAAAATTACCACCATCTTGCAACTTTAGAGACTGGGTCTTAAGTAAGAAGTTAGTACCAGTGAAAAAGTGTCCTCCTATAGGCGATATCCTTTCCCCTATAACTATAAGTCAACAACCTGAAAAACAAGGAATTTAGGAAAGAGTATGCTTCTTTGCTGACAACAATGCAAGTAGATATAGTTAATTTAAAGGGGTTGTGTCACCATTTACTGTTATTATAATATAATTCCGCATAAAAAACTAGATACTTTTGTATTTTCCTTTCTGTTACAGAAATTCTTGAATTGTGAAATATTCTCTTTCCCATGTAAGGGTGCCCCCTGGTGTTAAATCTGAATAGTAATTTGCATGTCTACATACTGAGGTGGTCACACATGATCAGTTTCATCCCTCTACCCCTACCAGCCATGCCTTCTGTTAGAAACTACGACAGGAGAGATACTGCAGCAGAAAGAATATGCCCCCTGAGAAAGGACACACCCCCTGATCTTCCAGCCTGAAGAGAAACTAGCAGAGCAACTGGAGCAATGAATGGGGAGATCTCTGGATCCATGTGAGGTACAGGGCTGGGTCTAGCTTTGTTAGAAATAAATTGTCATGTACTAGATGATGTCTGATGTTACATCAATCATTGCCTAACCCCTTTAAAGGGTAACTGTCATATTTTTTTATTTGCTAGTTTATTAGAGCTAGGCATGTATACCTGAGTTAGTCTGTCAATGATTGTGAAAAGATCTGTAATTACCTTATAATAACAGCTTTCATTAATGTCCTCTGTCCCTTTCCACTGCTCCCTTAAAAGACCATTGCTGAGGCTTGTCTGTCTTTCTTTTAGTATAAACAGAAGACGGAGGGGCGGTCCTTCACGCTGCATGCCTGCATTAGGCTTCAGAGTGAGGAGGCGTGTCTCTCAGTATTCCAATCTGATTGGCTGGCAGGAAGCTGCTGGCTACAGCAAGTGTGTATGGGAAGTGAGGGAAAGCAGGTTTGACCTCAGAGAACTGTCAGAGGAGCCATCTTGAGAAGGTCCTCATATTGTAAACTAAGGGAAAAACTTAAGAAAAACAGTGGTATGTAACCTAAAGATTGCTTTATGCATAATGCTGCTGCAGCAGTAACATATGCTAAAATTGATTTTTTGGATGAAAACATGACAGTCACCCTTTAAATAAGTAATCAGTCAATAGAACGACAGCCAGAAGACGTTTTCTAGTTAACAAATTATAGTATATGAAGGGTTTGGTATTATTCAGTTTGGTCAAAATGAATACTATTTTTCAACCATAAGATCCTGCAGAAGCATTTAAAAGGACGTGACCACCTTTGAAGTGTCTATTTTCTATTAGGATCACTTTGTGGCAGCAATATTGGTCATCTACTCAATCTCTAAAATAAATGTTGTCTGGACTTGCTAACCTTGGAGTACTCTCCTGAGTATATGAAGAACAGCCCAGACTGCAGATATTTGGGGGAAATGGATTGGGAGTATTGGGATTCAACATACCCATTCCCTTTTTCCACTGGAAGAAGACAAAAAGATAAAAAGATGACCTATTGAAGAACTGTAAGCTAAAATCCAGAGGGAAATTTCTATTCTACACTGGAGGTCCCTGCCATTCCCCCCACAATATATTTGAGGACATTGTGATTGATTGGTGTCCCTTTTTGCGATCTCCATTCATGGTCCTCAGCAAGTGCTGAATACATGCCCATGTACAGTACATTTCACAATACTCCTCCATTTTAAGGCTCAGTTTGACCACACCTGGTCTATTCTGGTGCCTTCAGCTGACCAGTGCTTATTATGAAGCTTATATCCAGTAGCAGTAACTGGTACCACTTACATCTTCTTAATCAGATAGTTTGCATTTCAACTTACACAGTGCAAGTTAGTTACTGCACGACTCATTACCATAAAACATAGCTCCATGTTTTCAGATCCCCCTAGGGGCGTAGCTAAAGGCTCATGGGCCCTGGTGCAAGAGTTCAGCTTGGGCCCCCCTTCACTGTGCGTTGGTGCACCTCCTAGGGTGTTTCATTTTTCCAAAGATGTAATTGTCATATGACTTTGCTTATGCCCCGAGTCTCAGTGATGTAAAAGATATACAGTACAGATCAAAAGTTTGGACACACCTTCTCATTCAAAGAGTTTTCTTTATTTTCATGACTATGAAAATTGTAGATTCACACTGAAGGCATCAAAACTATGAATTAACACATGTGGAATTATATACATAACAAAAAAGTGTGAAACAATTGAAGATATGTCATATTCTAGGTTCTTCAAAGTAGCCACCTATTTGATTACTGCTTTTTGCATACTCTTGGCATTCTCTTGATGAGCTTCAAGAGGTAGTCACCTGAAATGGTCTTCAAACAGTCTTGAAGGAGTTCCCAGAGATGCTTAGCACTTGTTGGCCCTTTTGCCTTCACTCTGCGGTCCAGCTCACCCTAAACCATCTCGATTGGGTTCAGGTCCGGTGACTGTGGAGGCCAGGTCATCTGGCGCAGCACCCCATCACTCTCCTTCATGGTCAAATAGCCCTTACACAGCCTGGAGGTGTGTTTGGGGTCATTGTCCTGTTGAAAAATAAATGGTGGTCCAACTAAACGCAAACCGGATGGAATAGCATGCCACTGCAAGATGCTGTGGTAGCCATGCTGGTTCAGTATGCCTTCAATTTTGAATAAATCCCCAACAGTGTCACCAGCAAAGCACCCCCACACCATCACACCTCCTCCTCCATGCTTCACGGTGGGAACCAGGCATGTAGAGTCCATCCGTTCACCTTTTCTGCGTCGTACAAAGGCGGTTGGAACCAAAGATCTCAAATTCGGACTCATCAGACCAAAGCACAGATTTCCACTGGTCTAATGTCCATTCCTTGTGTTCTTTAACAAGTCTCTTCTGCTTGTTGCCTGTCCTTAGCAGTGGTTTCCTAGATATTCTACCATGAAGGCCTGATTCACACAGTCTCCTCTTAACAGTTGTTCTAGAGATGTGTCTGCTGCTAGAACTCTGTGTGGCATTGACATGGTCTCTAATCTGAGCTGCTGTTAACCTGCTGTTTCTGAGGCTGGTGACACTTTCAAAGTTTTCCCCATTTTTCGGACTGACTGACCTTCATTTCTTAAAGTAATGATGGCCACTCGTTTTTCTTTACTTAGCTGCTTTTTTCTTGCCATAATACAAATTCTAACAGTCTATTCAGTAGGACTATCAGCTGTGTATCCACCTGACTTCTCCACAACGCAACTGATGGTCCCAACCCCATTTATAAGGCAAGAAATCCCACTTATTAAACCTGACAGGGCAGACCTGTGAAGTGAAAACCATTTCAGGTGACTACCTCTTGAAGCTCATCAAGAGAATGCCAAGAGTGTGCAAAGCAGTAATCAAAGCAAAAGGTGGCTACTTTGAAGAACCTAGAATATGACATATTTTCAGTTGTTTCACACTTTTTTGTTATGTATATAATTCCACATGTGTTAATTCATAGTTTTGATGCCTTCAGTGTGAATCTACAATTTTCAAAGACTAAAACCTTCAGAATCACAGGTGCATATCCATGAAGCAAACATAATTACAAAAAACTAAATGGCTGCACACCATTATATGCAAACATCAGAGCTAAGAAATGGGGGTCATTCTAGATAAAAGTGGTACAATACCGACTATAAATGAGTAATGGAAGCTCTTAGCGCACATACGTGTCGGGCCCACCTACCAAGTGTCAAGGTGGCTTCCGCAGATGGGTCCCTATCACTAAAGATACTGCCTCATTTTGGACTTACTAAAACCTCCAATATTCAGGGCTGTGTAGGACCCAGCTACAAAAGTACTCTGCTCAGAAGTCCCAGGTAGATGGGCGTGTCCAGTCTAAAAGGGGTGCCACCCCCAATATATTGCAAGAAAATTTAGACTAAAACCTTCAGAATCACAGGTGCATATCCATGAAGCAAACGTAATTACAAAAAACAAAATGGCTGCACACCATTATGTGCGCTAAGAGCTTCCATTACTCATTTATAGTCGGTATTGTACCACTTTGTAATTATGTTTGCTTCATGGATATGCACCTGTGATTCTGAAGGTTTTAGTCTAAATTTTCTTGCAATATATTGGGGGTGGCACCCCTTTTAGACTGGACACGCCCATCTACCTGGGACTTCTGAGCAGAGTACTTTTGTAGCTGGTTCCTACACAGCCCTGAATATTGGAGGCTTTAGTAAGTCCAAAGTGAGGCAGTATATTTAGTGATAGGGACCCATCTGCGGAAGCCACCTTGACGCTTGGTAGGTGGGCCCGACACGTATGTGCGCTAAGAGCTTCCATTACTCATTTATAGTTGGTATTGTACCACTTTTATCTAGAATGACCCCCATTTCTTAGCTCTATTGTTTGCATATATAATGGTGTGCAGCCATTTTGTTTTTTGTATCTACAATTTTCATAGTCATGAAAATGAAGAAAACTCTTTGAATGAGAAGGTATGTCCAAACTTTTGGTCTGTACTGTTTATTTTCAAGAAGATTGGATAATATTTAGGGGTTGCACACATTGATCACTTTTATTACTACTCTCACTCCTGCACCTAGGAGGTTGGTCTAAAAGCGACTTCAGTTTCAGGATCCCAGGGGCTCTGAATCAAGCAGATGGCAAAGGAAATATATGCACCTAAAATTGTCCTCTTCACTAAACAGTTGAATACTCCTCAACGAGAATTGAAAGGAATGAAACGGGTTGCACATTTTGTCAGCCTCATATATGTTAACTTTTTGCACGAGGCAATTGTAAGTCGATGGGCTCCAAAGAATGATTTGGATATGCTACAGCTTCTTCACTTACCCACATGCAGACGTAAAAAAAGTGCTCTGACAGTTGCTAAGAGACACCTTTGGTATCTGTCAGAAACAAACGTAGGATTGTTTTTTTGGACAAACTTATTACTCAGGCTGTTAAGGAAAATATGACAAAAAATTTAGAAACCAAACCTGCAAAGTAAAAGGAAATGAAACGATTAGAGGGTAAAAACCAAGCTTTTGAAGGAAAAGACCTGAGCCATTTCGTTACTAATAAAACAAAGACGTTCTTGGAATTGTTTGGGATCCACAACGTGACAGAATACTGCAATCATTCTCTAAGAAGCCATGTGAACGCTCTTAAGGTGGTCAATGATACCGCAGAAAAAGGAATTGCTCTGATAAAAAAGTTTAACGGATCGGTCAGGGAAAAACAACAAAAACAATTCTTGTTGAGGGTAGTCGGGCATCACAGAAAAGTCGTCACCAAGCTAATAAAAGAAGGGATTGCATCGTTCAAAGTTGATTAATATCATACTACCGATTAATCTTGTGTCTAGTTTTAATATTATTTTAAGTTTGTGATTTCTAGTTTTCCCAATAAAAGCAATTAACATTGAAAAATCTTATTTTTTGCATACTTTTACAAAACTGATCAAAGTGTGCAGCCTCTAAATATTTTCCCATCTTCTTGAAATTTGGCATATATATCCTTTAAATCACCGAGACTTGGAGCATATGCAAAGTCTGCAAATTTTACTCTTTTTTTTATTACAAAATGTAACACCCTAACCTAGCTTTTCCGTTGCCGAGGCAAATATTGAAATGGCCCCCCATGCCAAATTCTCAACCTAACCGGTTCCCTCCAGTCCTAATGTTAAAGGGGTTGTCCTCTTTTTACTACTGATGACCTATCCGCAGAATAGGTCATCAATATTAGATCGGCCGGGGTCCTCCAACGATCAGCCGTTTGAAGAGAGGGCAGGGCTCATATGAGAGCTGCTTTCTCTGCTCTGTTCACCTGCTCGTCGCAGCATTTGCAGTTATGAGCAGGTAAACAGAGCAGAGAAGGCAGCGCTCATACAAAAAAAAAAGCGGACAACCCCTTGACAGACATACTTGGAAAACATTCCATACAGTGCTACAGAACATACAGGGTCACACAGCGCCACATATGTACCTCTTACATCCAGTGACTTCTCTTCTCTGATGTAGATATTCTCTTTCCTCTTCTTCTCCTGTCAGACCAGACCACCATGGTGACTTCTTCCAGCTGCGCCTCGTCTCTGCAGAGTTTAACAAACAGACATCTTACTTTCCTACTTTTCCATCATCCTCCCACCTTCTCAACACTCCATCCTGCCACCCCCAATACTATGTCCACTGTGTTCCCCAATACATTCCTGTAGAAAAAGTCCCCCTAAAAATACTGGTACCACACAGAAAGTGCGTCAGTACAAATTTTTTTTTTTAGATTAGACCCACATATAAAACCCTAAATGAGATCCTCCTATCTCAGACCAAACCCCCTTTAGACCTCTATGTCAGACCCCGACCCAATATCAGACCTCAGATAAGACCCTTATTAGACCTCTAGACCCCCATATAAGACCCCCATTAGACCTCTAGACCCCCATATGAGACCTCTAGACCCCCATATCAGACCTCCAGACCCACACATCAGACCTCATACCAGACCCCCTTATCAGACCTCCATACCCCATTAGAGCTCCAGACTCCCACTAGGCCTCTAGTCCCCCATATCTGACCCCCATTAGACCTCCAGATACCCATATCGGACCCCCAGTAGACCTCCAGACACCCAATCAGACCTTCAGACCCCCATTAGACCTCTCCAGACACCCAGTCAGACCTCCTTACCCCCCCAGTCAGACCTACTGACCCCCCTAGTCAGACCTCCAGACACCCCCAGTTAGACCTCCAGGCCCCCATAGACAACTCCAGACCCCCAGTAGACCTCTCCAGACCCCCCATTATACCTCCATATCAGACCTCAGATCAGACTGTAAAATAGTAAAGTAACTTACCTGCAGCCATTCTCCTTGTCCTGGCTGTCTTCTATTCTCGAGGGCCCACGCTGCAGTCACCTGACCTCCTGCAGTGTCAGGTCAGAGTGCGCTCTGTACGTCCTGACGCTGCAGGCAGCCAGGACACAGCAGCGCCGGCCCTGAGAAGAGCGAGCAGGAGGAGCGGTAAGTACTGAACAGCACTCACAGCGCTTCTCTCCCCCTCCTCCTGCAGACTAGTGAGCGCTTCCATTATGTAAGTGCTCACTAGTATTCCCTAGTACAGGGAAAAGTACAGTACCACTGGCAAGGGACCCCCTGGCTTAGAGGCCTGTCGCAACTGCGACCACTGCGACCCCTATAGTTACGCCAGTGTTTGTCTGGCAGGACACAACCCAACATATTATCTCTTGGCATCTAGTACAGATGTAGTATAAGTCCTCCTATAGAACTCCTTCTCCTTTCAAGGTGCTTCTATATTCTACCACCTTCACTGTTTCTAATACTCATAATCAGGGTCTGTGGTGTGTGCGGTTGTACAGGGTGTATTAGCTGTCCTGCTGATGGGACCTGGTATGAATTTGCATTACGTATGACGTTGTTATTTGATCACTGTATGTCGCTATAATTTTTACACTGTATTGTGTTATTTACTAAGCATTGTTTTGCACTGCTACTTAGGAACTGCACTTATTTGTACCCTGCATAATAGGGTTGCATATGGGCGAGTGCCAACAAGAAATGCTACATAGGGCAAAATCCAACCTATGGTCAGCCATACTAAAAAGACAAGCTGGCACATTCTCCACAACGTGATATAGGGGTGGGCAGGCCCGTACCAAAAAAGCCAAATGGTTCATACCAGTGTCCCTGACAGGAGATCTACTGCTTGTATTGCCTGTTTCTCATGTCTTGGAGGAGATAATCTCTCCGCCCTTGAGGTGCCTGTTGTGCAGGTCAGACTCTCTCTATGACAGTGCCAGGGCCAAGCTCAGTGATATGTAGGTCTGTGGCTGTATAAGATAGATGATAGAATGCCCATTAGCGTAGGGAAGCCATGCTTTTGTGGAAATGGGCACATTACACCTGTGCTGTCTCTGCCAGATGTCGTCTTAAGCAGATACAGATGTGCAATGAGGTGTTTA
Organism: Bufo gargarizans; assembly: GCF_014858855.1. Classification (NCBI taxonomy): domain Eukaryota; kingdom Metazoa; phylum Chordata; class Amphibia; order Anura; family Bufonidae; genus Bufo; species Bufo gargarizans. Next base: position 132,561,195 of record NC_058085.1, read on the forward strand.
TTTGCTCAAAAGTCTAACAGAAAGTGGAAGTCTTATTCCTGTAACTCGAGGGATATGGGAAATTAGACTTAAAATAACCATTAGCACACTCACTTACACTGGATATACAGCAGCAGAACAATGCGGTGTGTGTTCTGGAGTGCAGAGTGTCAGGGTATGAGCGTGCCTGTACCAGCATGAATGAGACCATCTACTACATGAATCACTGGCACTGATCCACCTCAATCGCCGGCTGATCTAGTGATCTCTGTGTATGTGGGTAACTAGGGTAACAGTAGTAATGTATGATATGTCATAGTTATAGAGCATTAAAGCACATGTATACAATATATTGCCATTATTGTACACTATAAAGCTATATGAACAATGGAATATAATGATATATATTATTGCATTCTAGAGCTGTATCATGGATACAATATAGTAATATAATAGTACATTATGCAGCTGTATCATGAATACAATATAGTAATATAATAGTACATTATAGAGCTGTATAATGGATACAATATAGTAACATAATAGTACATTATAGAGCTGTATAATGGATACAATATAGTAATATAATAGTACATTATAGAGCTGTATAATGAATACAATATAGTATTAGAACAGTGCACAATAAAGCTGTATCATGGATACAATATAGTAATATAATAGTACAATGGAGAGTTGGAAGATAAGACAATATACAGGTCCTTCTAAAAAAATTGCATATTGTGATAAAGTTCATTATTTTCTGTAATGTACTGATAAACATTAGACTTTCATATATTTTAGATTCATTACACACCAACTGAAGTAGTTCAAGCCTTTTATTGTTTTAATATTGATGATTTTGGCATACAGCTCATGAAAACCCAAATTTCCTATCTAAAAAAATTAGCATATTTCATCCAACCAATAAAAGAAAAGTGTTTTTAATACAAAAAAAGTCAACCTTCAAATAATTATGTTCAGTTCTGCACTCAATACTTGGTCGGGAATCCTTTTGCAGAAATGACTGCTTCAATGCGGCGTGGCATGGAGGCAATCAGCCTGTGGTACTGCTGAGGTGTTATGGAGGCCCAGGATGCTTCGATAGCGGCCTTAAGCTCATCCAGAGTGTTGGGTCTTTCTCTTCCCAATATCCCACAGATTCTCTATGGGGTTCAGGTCAGGAGAGTTGGCAGGCCAATTGAGCACAGTAATACCATGGTCAGTAAACCATTTCCCAGTGGTTTTGGCACTGTGAGCAGGTGCCAGGTCGTGCTGAAAAATGAAATCTTCATCTCCATAAAGCTTTTCAGCAGATGGAAGCATGAAGTGCTCCAAAATCTCCTGATAGCTAGCTGCATTGACCCTGCCCTTGATAAAACACAGTGGACCAACACCAGCAGCTGACATGGCACCCCAGACCATCACTGACTGTGGGTACTTGACACTGGACTTCAGGCATTTTGGCATTTCCCTCTCCCCAGTCTTCCTCCAGACTCTGGCACCTTGATTTCCGAATGACATGCAAAATTTGCTTGTACTTTGGACCACTGAGCAACAGTCCAGTGCTGCTTCTCTGTAGCCCAGGTCAGGCGCTTCTGCCGCTGTTTCTGGTTCAAAAGTGGCTTGACCTGGGGAATGCGGCACCTGTAGCCCATTTCCTGCACACGCCTGTACACGGTGGCGCTGGATGTTTCTACTCCAGACTCAGTCCACTGCTTCCGCAGGTCCCCCAAGGTCTAGAATCGGTCCTTCTCCACAATCTTCCTCAGGGTCCGGTCACCTCTTCTCGTTGTGCAGCGTTTTCTGCCACACTTTTTCCTTCCCACAGACTTCCCACTGAGGTGCCTTGATACAGCACTCTGGGAACAGCCTATTCCTTCAGAAATTTCTTTCTGTGTCTTACCCTCTTGCTTGAGGGTGTCAATGATGGCCTTCTGGACAGCAGTCAGGTCGGCAGTCTTACCCATGATTGCGGTTTTGAGTAATGAACCAGGCTGGGAGTTTTTAAAAGCCTCAGGAATCTTTTGCAGGTGTTTAGAGTTAATTAGTTGATTCAGATGATTAGGTTAATAGCTTGTTTAGAGAACCTTTTCATGATATGCTAATTTTTTTAGATAGGAATTTTGGGTTTTCATGAGCTGTATGCCAAAATCATCAATATTAAAACAATAAAAGGCTTGAACTACTTCAGTTGGTGTGTAATGAATCTAAAATATATGAAAATCTAATGTTTATCAGTACATAAAATATGGTGATACAATAGTATACTGCAGTATAGCAGTGTATGGGATAAATGCAATGTACAGTAGTGATATAATCAGGGGTGTAGCTATAGGGGGTGCAGAGATAGCAGTTGATACCGGGCCCAGGAGCCTGAGGGGGCCCCAAGTACCCTTGTGCTACATAAGACACTGGCTCTATAGAAAGTGCATACTGGTCAATTTACACCTCTGGCTGGAGGGAAGGGGTTAGGTAAAGAAGGCAGCAGGAAGGCTATGTGCTCCCCTGCCCCTTGCCAACAAGCACTGAGGGACGGGGGCCCAAGCTGAACTCTTGCACCAGGGCCCATGATCTTTTAGCTATGCCCCTGGATATAATAGCATACCACATACCTATATGATGGATACAATATAGTGCAATAACAAGACACTATAGTGCTATGTGATGGTTGCATATAGTAATACATATTATAGTACACTACAGCATTGTTAGATGTATACAATATAGTGCTATATTACTACATTATACAGTTGAATGATGAATGCATTATAATTATAATAGTATGCTGCACTGTAGGATGGATACAATATATTGCTATAACACTACACATCAACAATACATGATGGATATAATATAGTACCAAAATAGTACACTAGAGAGGTATGTGATGGATACTATATAGTTCTATAATAGTGCACTATAGCGTTGTATGATGGATTCAATATACTGCTATAATAGTACACTATAAAGCTTTATGATAGATACAAGATAGTGATGCAACTGTAAACTATAGCGCTGTACGATATATAAAAAATATAGTGCATTACTTGCGCACTATATGATGTACACAGAATAGTGATATAATAGACTATAGAGCTGAATGATGGATACAATATCCTAATACAGTCCTGATCAAAAGTTTAACACCAGTTGAAAAATGGCAAAAAAATCATATTTAGCATGGCTGGATCTTAACAAGGCTCCAAGTAGAGCTTCAACATGCAACAAGAAGAAATGGAAGCGAGACAAAACATTTTTTGAGCATTCAATTTAATGAAAACAACGAATAAACTGAAACAGACTGTTTTTCAGCTGATCAAAGGTTTAGGACCACACCTCACAAAAAAACGAAACCCCCCAAAACAGAAATCCAACTTCCAAACATGAACTCAGTAATGAGTAGCTTCGCCGTTATTGTTTATCACTTAAAAAATTCGTTTCGGCATGCTTGATGCAAGCGTTTCCATGAGGTGAGTGGGAACATTTCTCCAAGTGGTGAAGACGGCCGCACGAAGGCCATCTACTGTCTGGAACTGTTGTCCATTTTTGTAAACTTCCCTTGCCATCTATCCCTAAAGGTTCTTAATTGGATTTAGATCAGGGGAACATGCAGGATGGGCCAAAAGAGTGATGTTATTCTCCTAGAAGAAGTCCCTTGTCCTGCGGGCATTGTGTTGTCCTCAGGGCCGGTGCTACCATAAGGCAGACCAAGCGGCTGCCTTAAGGCGCACCCTGGGGGAGGGCAGAAAAATGTGACATGGAGGGTGAGAAATGTGACATGGAGTGCTGATGTGACATAGGGGGGTGATTTGACATGGAGGGGGAGAAATGTGACATGGGGGGCTGATGGCTTACATGGGGGCATGATGGATGGGGGCTGATATGGGGGCTAATGGCTGACATGGCGGCATGATGGCTGACATGGCTGCATGATGGCTGACATGGGGGGCTGATGGATGGGGGCTGATGTCTGACATGGGGGTCTGATCTGAGGTCTGATTAACATTGGGGGTCTGATTAGGGGTGTGAGCTGAGGTCTGATTAACATTGGGGTCTGATTGCTGGTCTGACCTGCGGTGTAATGGAAAATATTTTTTTCTTATTATCCTCCTCTAAAACCCAGGTGTATCTTAGAGGGCGAAAAATTCGGTCCTCAAACCAACGACTGTCTGAACCAGACATAAGATACCAGGACCACACAGAGGAGAAGCCAGCTCTCTGCAACATCTGGACATAGCCCCTGCACTTCCTGAAGCTCCATTGTGCCACTGAAGGAAAAAGCACCCCAGACCATTATGGCGCCCCCTCCACTGTGGCACGTAGAAAGCATCTCAGGTGGGATCTGCTTGTCATGCCAGTAACATTGGAAACCATCAGGACCATCAAGGTAAAAAAAAAATATCATCAGAGAATAAAACTTTCTTCCACCCTTGAATATCCCATGTTTGGTGCTCTCTTGCAAAGTCCAAACGAGCAGTTCTGTGGCGTTCAAGGAGACGAGGTCTTTGAAGACGTTTTTTGTTTTTGAAGCCCTTCAGTCTCAGTTGCCGTCTGATGGTTATGAGGCTGCAGTCAGCTCCAGTAAGGACCTTAATTTGGGTTGAGGATCGTCCAGTGTCTTGACGGACAGCCAATTGGATCCTCCGGCTCAGTGCTGTTGAAATTTTTTGGGGTCTTCCACTTTACTTTTTTGTTCCATAACTCTCAGGATCATTTAAGAAATTCTAAATGGCTGTCTTACTGCGTCCCACCTCAGCAGCGATGGCGTGCTGTGAGAGACCCTGCTTATGCAGTTCAACAACCCGACCACGTTCAAAAAGGGAGAGTTTTTTTGCCTTTGCCATCACAACGTGTGACTACCTGACAGAAAATGACAATAAATCCACATCTTTGCACAGATTGGCCTTTTAAAGGCATGTGGTCCTAAAATTTGGATCAGCTGAAAAACAGCCTGTTTCAGTTTATTCGTTATTTTCAATTAATTGAATGCTAAAAAAATGTTTTGTCTCACTCCCATTTCTTCTTGTTGCATGTTGAAGCTCTACTTGGAACCTTGTTAAGATCCAACAATGTAAAATAGGATTTTTTGCCATTTTTGAAGTGGTCTTAAACTTTGGATCAGGACTGTATAATAGTACACTATAGAGCAGAATAATTGATACATAAGTGTTATAATAGAACAGTATGTGCTGTATGAGAAATGCAATGTAGTGCTATAATAGTACAGAATACAGCTGAAAGATGAATACGATATATTTTTAAAACAATACACCAAAGAGCTGACAATTTACTGTAATATGCTGCTATGTATACAATGTAGAACTATCATTGTATAGCATAAAGCTGAAAGTTGGATATAATATAGTGCTATAATAGAACACCATAGTAAATATGTATAGTAATATAATAGTACAATATTCAGCTGTATCATCACAGTTGTGAGACACTTTAGTACTGTATGGTGAATGCTTTATGTCACTTCAATAGTACAACATAGATCTGTTTTACATATGTTTTATGGCACTGGATATACTTTATGCTTTATAACAGTGTAGCATACACTGTGTGACTCTAATGCACCATATATCAGCGTCTAACATGTTATACACTGTACAGTAGTAATATTACACTATAGGTGTGTATTATATATACTGTAGTTAATGCATTGCGGCACTGTAAGAGCACATTCCAGATCTATGTCTGAATACTACATACCGCTGTGATACTACACTATAAAAAGAAATGTTTATAGCACCTTACTAGACCAGAAGATGAAGACTGAACAGAGATAACCTGATTGGAGACTCAACATTTAACAGATTTTACATAGATTCTAACAAATCATTTGTGTCCTGTCCTTTCGATGCTTATATGTTCCATAGATGCTCATGCTCACATTCGACAGAAGGACATTCGCTGGCCTAGATGCTAACTAGACTTCATGAAGCCAGAACAAGGACATCAAGAACAATGCCCAATCTGAACATGTCTTAGTTGGGATTGAACTAAAGGTCTCTATCGTGCTGACATTCATTACACAAGAGCTTATTCACACAACAATATTTATCTTCCGTGTGCAATGGACTGCACATGGATAGCACATGGACTCATGGAGGTAAGTGGTCCTATTCTGACCATAGCTTTTGGCACAGAACAGTGGTTCATAACAAGAAACTCAGAGCCTGTTTCACAGAACATGGACCTGGAGACATTTGCAGTTGCTAGGTCGATGTCCTACATGGAAATGCAGACTTCACTGGCATATTAAAAATCATTGGTGTGTTGTGGCCACAATACTTTTAATATGGATGTTTGACTAAGCACATGTACATATCCTTTTTGGAAGGTGAAAGAATTTAAAGAGGACCTGTCAGTGGTAGTTCATGACTAAATTGACAACTAGTGTTACCAGTTGGAGGTGTGTCCCACAGTGGCAGTGGCAGACTATGAAGGGACACAACCCCTTGTCTGGGGCAATGTTAACAGCCAGTTGTGAATTTTTTCACATTATATTAGGTGGAATAACTGAAGAAGTGAGTTCTAAGAAAAGATGGTCCAAAATTCATTGAGAAGAAGCAAGTGCATGTGAAGAAGCTAGTGCATGACCAACAACTTCATGACTTTGACTTGTTTAGGTTCGTCAGAGTCCATTATGAATGACATCTTCCATGTGTGCTGCAGTTATTATTATTATTTGTTATTAAAGTGCCATTAATTCCATGGTGCTGTACAAAAGGGGTGCACATATGTAATTCAGAACAATTGCAATAACCATGAACAAAACAAACATGTTACAAACTGGTACAGAAGAAGAGAGGACCCTGCCCACAAGAGCTTACAATCTACAAGGGATGAGGGAAGGATACAGTAGGTGTTCAGGACTTCACAAACTTTAAGCTCTTTTTTCCTTGTAGAGCCAAGCTTGGGAAGTTCTACCAGTAGCAGTAGTACCAGTAGTCTACCTCTAAACATGCCAAAACTGGATTACTACGAGTATTTTAGGTGAAGGCAGTCCAAATGATTGGCCCAATGGCCAAACAATAAACCCAACATTGATACTAGTATGTAATGTACAGAGTCATATATTGAGGTTGATTGGCCATAATTCAAAATCAGTAAGAGGGCCCCATCTACCATTTTTGGCTTAGTGGTGTCAATAACTTCATTACCTGGACTGGTTTCGGTCTATTGAAGTCCATTGAATGACATTTTTGGGCAGTTCCGTGTATAATGATATATCAAAATACTGGGTCATTTTCCTTCATCCACTGACCAACCTTTGTGGTCTTACTGATAGTCAAGCTATTTCTTAGCAAGAATATGATTGCAATAAGCATTTTCGATGAACAGAGTCTCAATCATTAGCCAATAACCTAACATTGAGCACACCACGGATCATATATTATCTACTGATTGAATGTAAGGAATTATTTTGTCGAAATGGTGTTGTTCGTATTCTTGCACCCAACATACAAAGGAATATGCTCTGTGTTATATGGCCAGTGACAAAAGACAGGTTATGCCTGGACCAGAGATTTGGAAGTATTTTAACTAAAGGCTGTAACATCACTTTTTCCACTGTGTCTAACTTTCCAGATTCTTCAGGAGCAGAGTGAGAGGGAAGGGGGAGAGACACAGAGGCAGAAAAGAATTATAGACTAAAAGTCAACGGAGGGGGGAGGGTGGAGAAAGACATAAAATAATACAGGAAAAAGGAAAGAAAAGGCAGAAATAGAAAGGAGAAATGGAGGATAATAAGAATCCAGACACAGCGCATAAAGTTCTCGAGATGGTGGAGATTTCTTGGTTTCTACATAAAGAGACTGATTCCAATGTCTACCATCCTACAGCTAACCCACTATTGTAAATGAAATCCAGAAGAATTCTTAATTCCATTATAGTTGGTGACGTCACATATACATTTTAGACCACATCATCTGCTGTTATGGCCCGTTAACCCTTAAAAGGCTAATCCTTTTATGGCAAACCATGTGTGCAGTATGTGGGGGTCTAAATTCTGCATATGGAGAAGTAACACTTTACATATCACTGCACCAGCCGCCAGCACTGGGATTTAAGGGGGGGGGGGGGGGGGAGCTAAGACGCAGATCCCACAACCCAGGAATTCTGGCCAGAGAGTACTGTTTTATAGATTACAGCTGGGATATAATATGTGAGGGGGTGGGGTCCCACTGACAGTCAGGGAACTAGTTGTTGCTAGGAAGAGAAAAGGGCTATGAGATTTAAACAGTCTGATGAAGTAAAAGCTTCTGCATACCAGATCTGTTGAAGGATAGAATCTGCTGTGAAAACTTTACTCAGGAGTTGGTAGAGAAGTCTTCAGACTAGAGATGATATACAATCAATAGGGAATTATCCACTTTAGAGATTTCTTTTTGTAAGATGGGTGGTTCTAATGACAAGATTTTCATGGGGTGACCTGCTGGTGGACTGAAGTGCCTAGTCTGGCAACAACCCCAATTTGTGTTTTTATTTTTCTCGCAGAGCTGCAGTTCAAATGTTCAGTGCCGTCACTTTGTAGGGAGCACCAAGCATCACGTAACATAGTAACATAGTTTATAAGGCCGAAAAAATACATCTGTCCATCCAGTTCAGCCTGTTACCCTGCAAGTTGATCCAGAAGAAGGCAAAAAAAATATAACCCTGTGAGGTAGAAGCCAATTTTCCTCACTTTAGGGAAAAAAAATCCTTCCCGACTCAAATCAGGCAATCAGAATAACTCCCTGGATTAACGACCCCTCTCTAGAAGCTATAACCTCTAATATTATTACACTCCAGAAATACATCCAGGCCCCTCTTGAACTCTTTTAGTGTCCATTTATTATTATTTTTTTCCCATTTATAAAGGCATTTAAGGCAGAGCATCTATCACAGGTTGGAATCTTAACCATTAAATTATAGTAAAGTGATTCAATTTGTTGTCTCGGAAGACTATTTTTTACTTTTTAAACAAAGAACCATTAAGGCTCCTTGGATCATCAGCTATGGGTCTGTAATCTTTAGCAGGGGCGGCTGCACAGGGGCCCAGAGCAGGAGGGGACCCCTTCTTGCCGGCAGCAAGGGAAGATGAGTGCTTCCATTGTGGTAGCGCTCATCTCTTTTCAACTGTATCGCTGTCCTTAGGACAGAGATACAGATGGATGCTGCGGCGGGGCAGGGGAGAGGCGTCTCCCTTCCCCAGTCCTCTCATGGGCTACAGGCACTAGGCCGGAATAGGTTATGTTGAGAATTTGGCTTGGGGGTAGACCAGGCACATTTTTTGCACAGGGGCCCTCTGCTGTCTGTGTCCGCCCCTGAGCAGGGGTGTAGCTATAGTGGAAGCTGGGGAAGCAGCTTCTGCAGGGCTTGAACTCAGAAGGGGCCGGCCAGGAGAAATAAATATTTTATTGTCAGGGCCTTCTCACAAGTATTTTACAAAGACATTATATACAGTGACAGGATATACAGTGACACGACATACAGGATATACAAGTTGGAAACGGACAGAACGGCTCCCTGGCCTGGTCTGAGAGAGCTATTTTGACTGGCTGCAGGAGTGAGGTTTCCACAGGAGGAGAGGATTGCTGGGGGAGAGTGCCCCATTCAAAAATCTGCTGTGGGGCCCAGTCAGTTGTAGTTACACCACTGATCTTTAGCTATGACTCTTTGGTAAAACCAGTGGTATAGTTCTTTCTGCCAATACCCACTTTTCTTCCCAATCACAGGCTGCAAATCCTCATTCAATTAAATTTCTATTCAAACCTTGAAGCTCAAACCTTTTTATTCACCCTAATGTTTGCAAAAAAAAAAAAATGCTGTACAATCCTCTGGTACTCTGTTGGGTTAGTCAGACCCCGAGTAAATTCCACCAAAAGTGACAACTATTTGTAAGAGGTCTAAACCAAGTGTCCTCATTTGAAGCTCATTGTATTGCTATGTATCCCTTTTGCCTGTTGCTTTAATGGACTACACCTTATGGTGACAGACTGCTCAGATGTTTATTTGTTTGTCCCATGCACATATGTACACTATACAGGCAAAAGTATTGGGAAACACCTCTTAATCATTGAATTCAGGTGGTCCATTCAGTCCCATTACTACAGGTGAATATAATCCAACCCCTAGCCATGCAGTCTGACTTTACAACATTTGTGAAAGAATGGATCATTCTAAGGATATCACTGAATTCCAGCATGGTACCGTAATACAATGCCACCACCGAAGCAACAAGTCAGTTTGGGATACCTCTTCCCTCCTAGATACTCCACAATCAACTGTGAGTGGTATTATTGTGTTTGGGAACCATAGCTGCTTGCATATCACAATCTCTCCTTGATGCAGGAGGTTGACTCAACAGAAGTCCATGGGCCCACCTTAATCCCATCCCCTGTAGTGTAATATGCAAGCACTTCTCTCTCCTCATTCTGCCGATCAGCAGGGGTCTCAGCACTCAGACCCTACTGATCAAACGTTTGATACAGTCCTGATCAAAAGTTTAAGACCACTTGAAAAATGGCAAAAAATCATATTTAGCATGGCTGGATCTTAACAAGGTTCGAAGTAGAGCTTCAACATGTAACAAGAAGAAATGGGAGTGAGACAAAACACTTTTTAAGCATTCAATTTAATGAAAACAACGAATAAACTGAAACAGGCTGTTTTTCAGCTGATCAAAAGTTTAGGACCACACCTCCCCCCCAAAAAAAAAAAAAAAAAAAAAGAAATCCAACTTCCAAACATGAACTCAGTAATGAGTAGCTCCGCCGTTATTGTTGATCACTTCAAAAAATTTGTTTCGGCATGCTTGATGCAAGCGTTTCCATGAGGTGAGTGGGAACATTTCTCCAAGTGGTGAAGACGGCCGCACGAAGGCCATCTACTGTCTGGAACTGTTGTCCATTTTTGTAAACTTCCCTTGCCATCCATTCCCAAAGGTTCTTAATTGGATTTAGATCAGGGAAACATGCAGGATGGGCCAAAAGAGTGATGTTATTCTCCTAGAAGAAGTCCCTTGTCCTGCGGGCATTGTGTACTGTAGCGTTGTCCTGTTGAAAAACCCAGTCGTTACCACACAGACGAGGGCCCTCAGTCATGAGGAATGCTCTCTGCAACATAGCCAGCGTCCGTTTGACGCCCCTGCACTTCCTGAAGCTCCATTGTTCCACTGAAGAAAAAAGCACCCCAGACCATTATGGCGCCCCCTCCACTGTGGCGCGTAGAAAGCATCTCAGGTGGGATCTGCTTGTCATGCCAGTAAAGTTGGAAACCATCAGGACCATCAAGGTAAAAAAAATTCTCATCAGAGAATAAAACTTTCTTCCACCTTTGAATGTCCCATGTTTGGTGCTCTCTTGCAAAGTCCAAACGAGAAGTTCTGTGGCGTTCAAGGAGATGAGGTCTTTGAAGACGTTTTTTGTTTTTGAAGCCCTTCAGTCTCAGATGCCGTCTGATGGTTATGGGGCTGCAGTCAGCACCAGTAAGGGCCTTAATTTGGGTCCTCCAGCTCCAGCCAATTGGATCCTCCAGCTCAGTGCTGGTGAAATTTTTTGGGGTCTTCCACTTGACTTTTTTGTTCCATAACCCTCAGGATCATTTAAGAAATTCTAAATGACTGTCTTACTGCGTCCCACCTCAGCAGCGATGGCGCGCTGTGAGAGACCATGCTTATGCAATTCAACAACCCGACCATGTTCAAAAAGGGAGAGTTTTTTTGCCTTTGCCATCACAACGTGTGACTACCTGACAGAAAATGACAATAAATCCACATCTTTGCACAGATTTGGCCTTTTAAAGGCATGTGGTCCTAAACTTTTGATCAGCTGAAAAACAGCTTCAGTTTATTCGTTGTTTTCTTTAAATTGAATGCTCAAAAAAAATTTTTGTCTCACTCCCATTTCTTCTTGTTGCATGTTGAAGCTCTACTTGGAACCTTGTTAAGATCCAACAATGTAAAATATAATTTTTTTGCCATTTTTCAAGTGATCTTAAACTTTTGATCAGGACTGTATGTTTCTATGACATATCAATATTTTTTCAAAATTCAATGATCCTTTAAAGGGGTTTTCCAGAACTAGAATAACAAGAAGAATATTGATGACAATAGACAAATTTTCAGACTCCAGCACTCACTTTTTCTTGAAGTTTCAAGTTCTCCGGCTTTATTATCAAACGTGCACAGATAATACAAGGTTCGATTCTCATAGGTGTAGGCTGTTGACGCGTTTCGAAAGTTCTTATTCGTAACAGTAGTGTGCATGTGGTGTGCTCTGGTATATATATAGGAAAGTCAGGTGTGCACAGACCCAAAGGAATTGGTGAGAACCTCCCATTTGAAAAAAAATTTTTTTGCGGTGAAGAATATTGATGACCCTTGGTTCACCTGGGATTGGTGTGGAAGAACTTGAGTGGCTGCACAAAGCCCTGACCTCAACCCCATCGGACACTTTTGGGTTTAACTAGAATGGAGATTGTGATCCAGGCCCTCTCATCCAACATTTGTGCCTAGCCTCACAAATTCTTTTCTGAATGAATGGGCAAAAATTCCTTCAGACACTCTCCAGAATCTTGTAGAAAGCCTTCCCAGAACAGTAGAAGCTGTTTTAGTTCTATTTTACAGGTAGGCAGGATAACAGGCTCCAATGTAAAACAAACGTTTGACAGATGAAATACCGAATGTCCGCTTTAGCCTACTGATGACAGAACCTTATCTTTGACCGTGTTTAATATTTTCGTCCGATAACCAGAATAAAGATCTTTTGTTCATGAACTTGCATTGTCAGTCTGAACAACTGTTTAAGGGTCCATTCACACGTCCGCAAAATGGGTCCGCATCCGTTCCGCAGTTTTGCGGAACAGGTGCGGACCCATTCATTTTCAATGGGGTCAGAATGTACTGTCCACATCCGCATTTTCGGATCTACACTTCCGGATCCGCACTTCCGTTCCTCAAAAAAATAGAACATGTCCTATTCTTGTCCGCGGACAAGAAAAGGCATTTTCTATGAGAGTGTCGGCGATGTGCGGTCCGCAAAATGTGGAACGCACATTGCCAGTGTCTGTGTTTTGCAGATCCGCAATTGGCGGATCTGCAAAACACATACGGACGTGTGAATGGACCCTAACGGTCAATAGGGACTATAATGTGTATGGCCGTGTCTGTGAAGCGAATCTTCATCAGCTGTTTGTTTAACTGCTTTTTAACCATTATCCAGCTTCTATCTAACGTGTATGGCCAACTTAAGTATCTTCTGAGTGACAGGTTAGGGGAGGTGCCAGGACTGGATGCACCAAGGATGAGATTGAGGCTGGCTGGAGACGGAGCATGGTGACGCTGATACACTGCAACATCATGCTGTCTGGCGGGTTGCAGAGGAGAACCCATAAAACATTGGTTCCCAAACTTGTTCATTCATTATTTACAACCATGCATCAGAAATTCTGTGTTACCCAATGTAGGTAAAATACAAACTGCATGGAAAATCACATGTAGTGCCCTGGAGCATGGATAAGGAGAGTATGGTTTGAAGGGACAAAGCTGAATTGCTTACCACCAAAACCAGATAGACTGACCTTTTGAATGTCTGGTTTAGCTATGTTATTATATTTGAAGACTTGTTTTTGTCTGGAAAAACTGTTTTGTCATTGCCATTGAGTATTATTGAAGGTCTAATGCAAGTCTATGAGAGACCAGAATTGTAACATTGTATTTGTTTGGGTTGTGTTTCTCCACTCCACTCTCCCACTATAAGGTTCTAGTTCAGCAAGATACTATATATAATGAGAGTAGTCAGAGCCCCTATTGTTCTGCAGTTAGGGGTTAGTGCTTAAAAAAGGCTTGTGGCAGACTGCATGAGTGACTGGAAGAAGACACTGTGGGATGCTGAGCCACAGACCGTGGGCCTCCAGCCTTTGTACCAGCCTTCTGGGAGAGAGATTGGTACAGCTAGCTCAAGCCTTTCAGCATGAACCCTTCTTCTGCCAGGGAGGAGATTGGAGAAGCCAGCCCTATGCATTGCATGTATTGTTTGAACCTGATTTCCTCCAGTAAAGATGCACACTGGTTTACTACAGACCCTGACTCTCTAGACTTCTTTATTATTGGGGTGCACTTTACCATCCCTTCTGGAGATCAACAACATTTGGAGACACCTCGACAGTGTCCCGTGGACCCAGTGTAGTGTTGGCGCCACCTCAAACTCATCCACTGCACATACATGACAAGTGAAGAAAGGTCGGTAAAAAATAGAAAGCAAATAATATGGTTGATGTAACGTCTTTATTTTAAATGTATTTTAACAGCCACAATTTTTTTTTAATTATTTGCCAAAATATAATGTCATCAATTTTCATCTAAATGAGAATACTTTGGGAGATTCCGGAATATGTTTTAGTACACATGGCAATCTTTAAAGGGGTTTTCCGATTTAGGAAAATGTTAAGAAATGCACTACAAAGATGATTTTAATAAACTTACTAATGTGTTGTTGAAAAGCACCCCCGTGTTATGACAGTGGTATCTCCTGACCGCACACCATTCGTAAATAATGTGGTCACAGATGGGTTAACATGGGACCAGACATGCCACCCTGCATCCACCCATTGTAACACACTTCATTTGAGTCTGTCTGGCCACATTCCTCTCCATCTGTGGCCATACTATGGAAGGGACAGGCATAACAAGGGAATACCCCCTGTGCAAACGAAAACGGTGCAGACTAATGATAAAGACATATCAGTCCGTTTATTAGAATTATGTTTCCATTGCATATCTTAACATTTTCCTGAAATGATCAACCTCTTAAGTCAATTTAAAGGTTCTGCTCTGTCTGCAACTGCCGCACCTTCTGCACTTTGATTGACAGGTCAAGGCATGATCACGTTTACACTACTTGGCCCTGTCAAAGTGCAGAGGACGCAGCAGTTGCAGAGAGAGCTGAGCTTCTAGGAGTAATGGCAACACCCACGTTGCTCCTAGAGTCTCACTTGCATATTTCAAAATATCCTTTTTCTCAGCAATGCAGGCACGCATGAACATGGGACCAACACAGATGACTTTAGTTGATATGTGTTCATACAGCAGGTCAGCAAGTTTCATAGGTAAAAAAATCTGCTGACAGATGTCCTTTAGTGTCCATTCACAGGTCCGTAAGTCTTTTTCGGATCCGCAAAACACAGACACGGCAATGTGCGTTATGTATTTTACAGACCGCACATCGCCAGCACTAATAGAATATGCCTATTCTGTCAGCAATTGCGGACAAGAATAGGATATGCGGAATGCGGAAATGCAGAAATGAATAGGTCCGCAATTCCGTTCCGCAAAATGCGTGTGAATGGGGCCTTAAAGTGTCATTACACAAAGAAAAAACTCTTCTACCCAATTTGTATAATTTACCCAGTTTAGGGAAGCACTGACATAAAAGGAGAAGGTTTGGTGACATTAGGGAAGGTTATGTGCTAAGCACACAAGGTGATACATTGGATTTCTGTTGGCCTTTGTGAGATATATATATGGAGACCTGGTCTCTAATAAGAAGCAGGTTTGTCCTTCTACAGAAAGCTGGGAGAGACTGAAGGCTTTAGTGGGCCAGAGTGTAATGGACTGGAGGAGTCTATGGAGAGGACCTGAATTGTAGCCTGAATGCCCCATAGTTACACTGCCTATTAGATGGCATTCTGTCAGAAAGTAGGAATCGGACCACAAGATAGAGCCTTAAAGGGAACCTGTCACCGGGATTTTGTGTATAGAGCTGAGGACATGGGTTGCTAGATCGCCGCTAGCACATCTGCAATACCCAGTCCCCATAGCTCTGTGTGCTTTTATTGTGTATAAAAACCGATTTGATACATATGCAAATTAACCTGGAATGAGTCAGAGCTTGAAAATATGACTCTTCTCTGGTCACACAAGTAAGATATGACTCTTTTATGTTAATTTGCATATGTATCAAATCGGTCCCATGTCAGGGCACCGTGGTCTACTCTGGTTCTGGCCTTTAGTTCAGATGTCTCCTTGGGTCCTGTGCTAACTCTGCTGTGCTCCCAGAGACATGGCTGTGTCTCTCTCGTGCAAGGATCAGCAACCTTTGGTACTCCAGCTGCTGTGAAACTACAACTCCCAGCATACAAACATGCTTGGCTGTTCTTCTAACTTCCACATAAGTAAATGGAGCACTGTGGGAGTTGTAGTTTCAGAACACCTGGAGTGCTGGAAGTTGCTGATCCTTGCTCTAGTGTCTCACCAACAACCATACCCAACCCTGTCATGATGGCTGGAACAGGGGTCTAAATACCAGCACCTGACCTCCAGATTTCAGCCAGGTGGGTCAGGATGTCACCATAACTGATACACCCTCACTGGTGAGCTGGAGCAAGGCTCCTCTTCCTCTCTCAAAAGTAATATGGTACCTGCAATTTCCTACCCACCAGGTGGCTGGATGTATGTCCCTTTCCATTTCATCAGACGTACACCACGTAATCACTATAACTGTAATAACTGTAATACAATAACATATTAACACATGTAGCAGCTTGTGGGTTTTTTAAGTACCTTTGTAAATAGTCCAAAAATTTGCACTTTTGGTGCGGCAAATGTCTGCCAGTGTATACACACAGACACCTCCTGGGGTTATGTGACCCTCCTAAATGGCACCCTTTTTATTAGAAATTTCCCCAAATCAAATCACCAAAAATCTAGATTCGGTTTTTGGAAAATTGAGGTTGAATTAGATTTGCACTGAATTGATTTGCTTATCTCTACCCATGCTACATATTTTTTACACCAGGGAAAAAAGGGGCAGTGGCAAGTCCATGCCCCCTGAGGGAAAAACATATCTTGAGACCATAACCTATTACTAAAGCGTGACTCCTAAAGCTAAATCCATAATAGCGCCCTACTGGTGTCATCTTGTAATTTTATGGATATGTCCTTGATCATCTCCAAGGGTTGAATGTGGCACCTCGAAGATGAGTGATCATTACATTTACTATATATATATGCGTTGTATGTGAATCACTGTAATGAGGGACTATTATAATGCAATAATAGTCCAGTAACAAAAAGGAGCATAGCTGCTCTCTAGAATTAGTCAAGTGAAGGTTGTTATTGTGTCAAGAACCAGGGCAGACCATGAATTCTTCAAGGAAGGGGGGAGGGTTCACTTTTTTTAAAATAGTTGTGTATGCTATGATGCGTGGCAGACACACTGCATCATTTTAGTTGGCTCCAATTTATCACCTCTCTTATCACAGTCAGCTATGAAGAAGACTAAATGAGAACCATGCACTGTCTACCCCTAATTAATAATAAAAAGCATTAAAGTTAGAGTTATTTGCAAACTTTCTGCTATCCAACCTCAGGCCAAGAAGTGAAAATATGCTTAATATTTGCCCAAATTCAGCACGCCTGTCCCACCCTCCTTCACAAAGTCAAGTCTTACAGCCAAAAGGAATAGTCGGTAGCAGCCTCCAGGCTTCCACAGGTTGGAGCTTGTCCCCAGCAACTTGTCTCCTGGAAAACTGTGGTAAGAGAGCTGGAGCTAAAACAAGAGAGGATTCATCTTTTTGACAACTGTGATATTCTGCCTCACTGTGGGTACCCCCTCATTCTGTATAGTGAAGGTATACAGCAAGAGGGTCCGGCTGTGAAGAAATAAGTAATCAGGAAATCTTATTGTCAGTTTTGTGTTATCTCAGCTTGCCAGATAGGCAATTCTGTCTTTGGAAAGCTCCTCTTTAGGTGGTCCAGAAAAAATGGCATACAGTGATTTGGGATCAATAACAATATTTCCACCTCTGTTGTGTCTGGTATTGCTAAAAATGTAGAATTAGTTATGTAGACTACTATTTGCCTTGTTTTAACATATGTATTTAATAATACTTGTGAAACTTAGCTTTTAATATTAATTGTTGTAAAATGCCTAACCTATATTAAAAGTATCAGTTGTGTCGCCTTGTTAATTCTCTGAGTACTTTACCACAGTGCTAATATATCAGTGGAGAGAGGCTGGCAGCTGCGCGCTGGCTCCAGACTCTTCTCATGGAACTCTGTCCCTGCCTACCACATAGTGTTTCCTATTAATTACTTTCCCTCATAGAAGTGTCACTGCTGTACTAAAAATTCCCTCAAACACTGCCCCCCGACATGTTTCGCCAGCAGCTCCGGCGTCTTCAGGGGATTGGGCAGTGAGTGTTTGATGGGCGTGGTACGGATCATTTATAGCCTCCTACTCTGACATTACTCACAAACCGCCTACCTACCGTTCCTCCTCCCCTAGCTGACGTGTTTTTCTCTCAACTACCGCCCCTCTGTTCTCGCGTTGCCTTCACAAATTCTCGCGCATGTCAATGAACTTAGATTTTTTTAACTTTTAATTTTTTTATTATTTATCTTTACATTCAAGTGGGACTATAATAATTATATTTAATCATGATTTATTATTTCATAATAATCATAAATGAGGGTAAAATACGGCATCATAAACTAAATCGGAGACAAAAAGAAGGGATTGTGGAGATCCGTACCTACTCACATGATTGGTTAATATTTAGATCTAATGGCCTTGGAGTAATAGTTTATACCGTTTATATTATATGGATCCCTAAATATTACTATCCCACAATCTTAAAGAAAAGAGGCAAAGGTAAATCCTTCATTTAACCCTTGAGGGGCTAGGCTTTTTAGCCGATAGATCCATCTAGCTTCTTCTTGCTGTAATCTATTGTCGATATTTCCTATAAAGTGTCTGGTATTGCAGCTCAGTTCCATTGAAGTGAAAGGGGCTTGGTTGCGATACCAGACACATCATCTACAAATGAGGCGATATATTTGAAAAATAAAAATGGTAGACTATTTTTTTCTAATCATGGTCTATGCCTTTAAACAGTTATGCACCAAGTTCTGGTAGACAAATGCAGAATTGTTTGGCGGACTACTCATGAATTGGTACTTGGGGTGTTTTACTGGTATACACTGAACAGACAAGGCAGCTGGTATGTGTCCCATGAACAAAGGGCCCCAAATCTGGTAACTCCATCATACTTTGTGGATAGGGTGAATGTGCACAAGGCTACCTCACCACCATGACCTCAACATTAGCGAATAAAGGAACAGAAAAGCAGCCTGAGGGTCACAAGTTGAAGGTTGAAATATCAAGAACCACTAGACTGTAGGACAATATAGGGGTGCAGCTGAGCTGGGAGACTTTTGGGATATGAGCCTTGGGAAGTTGGTACCAGGGGGTACCAATAAGAGCTGTGAATGCAACCCTGGAATATAATTCTGGCTGCATGGATCAGAATAGCATAAGGATTGTATTTGCAAAGTTGCTAAACTATTTAGAACAGTGTATACTGGTGTTAAAAAGTGGCTTCAAAGGTGAAGAAGACCCTGAACATACTGCATTGAAATATTTTGCCTCACCCCCTTTTTTTTACATTGAGGAGCACTCAGAGTAATCTAGGACACATACACCATCAACATTCATGTACCACTAAAAGGGTTGTCTCACCTCTTGATTTTAGTATTCGGTGCACGGCTCCCAGGGCACTTCCTGAGCTGTAGTGGGGGAGGTGCATCTGCTGTGAGTGATACAGCAGGCAAGCAGTGCTTGGATAATATAATCCCGCCCCTTGCCAGTACATGCGCGCTCCTGAGGCTGCTAGTGTATCAGAATCACTAGCAGTCTCAGTGGAGCAGGCCCTGTATAGATCATGACAACCAATGGTAAGTGGTTGCCACTATCTGTTTCTTACAGGAGATAATGACGGTGGAGATTGAGAGGTAGCCGTGCAAGCTTGCTCCATCAATTCCGGGCCACCAGAAAGGCTGGCTTTCTTTTGCTGTGCACAATCATGGTGACCGCTGCTGCATTACTTACATCAATGTTTTACACATAATAAATATAACTTGATGAGGTGAGACAACCCCTTTAAACTTATATAAATGTATATAAATATACATAATGACACACACACATGTAAATTCATATAAGACACACACATTTACATTTATAGATAAGATTTTCTGTCCCACCTGAGTATAAAAACCATTAAATGTATGGCACCTCTAAAAGTGAACTGTATTTGCAGTTGTGTTCATTAAAGTTAAACTTTTTGAACGTATTTTGGTCTCTGATTGTCTTCTTCTTATACTTACTTACTTGCTTACTGCTACAGATGGGTCTAGATAGATTGGAGGGTTTGGGCAGAGAAGTAGCAGATGAGGTTTAACACTGAAAAATTTAAGGTTATGCACATGGGATGGAATAATGCAAGTCACCAGTACATACTAAATGGTAAAACACTGTGTAACACTGACATTAAAAATGGGTTGCATCAAAAGGGGCATAGATGCCCAGGATGAGAACATAGTCCTGCCACTTTACAAATCACTGGTCAGACCACACATGGAGTACTGTGTACAGTTCTGGGCTCCTGTGAACAAGGCAGACATGGCAGAGCTGGAGAGGGTCCAGAGGAGGGCAACTAAAGTAATAACTGAAATGGAGGGACTACAGGTCCCAGATAGATTATCAAAATTAGGGTTATTCACTTTAGAAAAAAGACAACTCAGGAGAGATCTAATAACTATGTATAAATATATCAGGGGTCAGTACAGAGATATCTCCCATCATCTATTTATCCCCAGGACTGTGACTGTGACAAGGGGACATCCTCTGCGTCTGGAGGAAAGAAGGTTTGCACACAAACGTAGAAGAGGATTCTTTACAGTAAGAGCAGTGAGACTATGGAACGTTCATATAACTGCAGTGCAGTTATATGTTCTGAAGACTTCTGTGGCATGTATAAGTGGAAAAAAATAAGGGCCTATTTGCTGTTTAGCGGTGCAGTTATATGTTCTAAAGCCCTTTTTGGCGTGTATTAGTGGCAAAATAAAAATATATTTGCTGTTCAGCGGTGCAGTTATATGTTCTAAAGCCCTTTTTGTCGTGTATTAGTGGCAAAAGTAAAATATATTTGCCATTCAGCGGTGCAGTTATATGTTCTAAAGCCCTTTTGTGGAGTGTATAATTTGAAAAAAGTAAAATATATTTGCCATTCAGTGGTGCAGTTATATGTTCTAAAGCCTTTTGTGGCGTGTATAAATGGAAAAAAATAAGGGCCTATTTGCCGTTCAGTGGTGCAGTTATATGTTCTAAAGCCCTTTTTGGCGTGTATTAGTGGCCAAAGAAAAATATATCTGCCATTCAGCGGTGCAGTTATATGTTCTAAAGCCCTTTTTGTTGTGTATTAGTGGCACAAAAAAAGTATTTGCCGTTGTGTGGTGAAGTGAGAAAATTACAGACTTTTTTTGGGTGCTTTAATTTCCTTTTTTTTTTATTTGATCTAACAATATGTCAGACAGAGAAGTGCCAGGCTCTGCACAGAGGAGTGGCATTGGCCTGAATGTTTCTGGCGCGGGCACAGGTCACAGGAGAGTCAGGGGGCATGGCAGCGGGAGTTGCAGCGAGAGGCCTGAGCTCCCGGTGTCATCTAGCGGTCCTGTCTTGACCAGAAACCCAGCGGTTCTTGAATGGTTGACTCAGTCATCTCTGTTTTGGATCCACTCCAGTTTTTTTTTTTGGCATTCGCGATACTGATGGATTATTGACCAAATGCTGACCGAGTGAAGGCGTATGCTCAATAGACAGGAGCTGTTTTTTTGGGGTTATTCTTCTGATGGATCAGAGGAAGGGCAAAATAATCAGTGACGTCAACACAAACTTACTGCTGACACCCTCTCCACTCTGTCAGGGGGGCTCTACTTGTATAAGCGTTTAATAGAACAGGTTCTGAAGACATCTATGTGGAATCAGCTGACGACGGTGTAAAAGTAGTGCGCTTCTTCTTGGCGCTAACATCGACCTGTAAGTTATTTGGTCCGTTTTGGCCCCGTAACTGCCCAAATAAGTGAAGTGTGCAGTGATTCTAAGAGCGACGCCTGTCATCTGCATGTCATACTGACTCACAGTATAATTTAACTACCACAGCAGGCTCCCTATACGTGTTACTGCAAGGCACAGTGTTCTACACCATTATAAAGGCTCTCTGCAGCCAGGAAATAGCCGTCTTTTTACGTGATTCGCCGCGAATAAATTCGGATCAAACCAAATTTTTTCCTAAAATTCAGCGAATCTGCCTTGTATTAACTTTCTCTACATGACAAATGCCATTTCCTAAAGTGAGACAACCCCTTTAAAGTCCTGCACTAGCTATAACACAATGCATCACTGTTATGTGGAGTGATTGTTTAATACTCTCTCTTTCCAAATTAAAAAAATATTATAAGTTGAAGATTTCTAGTTTTACGTGAAAAAAGACAATCAACTGAGGAGGACACAGAAATAAGAAAAAGAACACACAGCAGGTGGCACTATATAGAGATATGTTTTAATTAATAACTCTGTGTTTATACTAAATATTTAATTAAACGCAGTTACAAAGCATTCACATACAGGTGCTGGTTAGAGGGACTTCGCAGTTCTGTGAGCCGGACTTGGGTTTCATACATGAGCCTCAGTTATATATTCTCTTATACTCCTGCTGACAGGTACATAAAACAAAACTGCCAATTATTTTATGTGCAATTTCCCCGTTTAACTTATAGACTTGTTATAGGTAACAAATTGACTGTGTAGGTTTCCACCTGGCCTCGGAATATGATGCTTAAGCTATATCTGCTTTTCAGGGATTCATGTAATGACCTGTTAGAGGTATGGCAGCTGAGATACCTGCAGCTCTTCATTTTTACTTAAAAGAAAGGGGAGCAGCCCTTTCACTGCTAGCGTTTCAGAGATTCAGCCAAAAATGCAGGGTTAGGTCCCATTTGATGGACAGGTAGAAAGAAAGCCCACTTCATACAATGTTCCAAAAACTCAGTAGTGCCTCACTCAAATTAGGTGACTCTCTGATCTCTTCATGGACTTCAGCTCCATAGAGGAGGAAGAGCAACTATAGATCCTGCTGGGTGAAGAAGAAAACACAGTGGCCACGACAGCACAAGATACTGTACAGTATATAGCCCTACAATGGATCTGTCACTATCCCTTAATCCCTTATTTCACACTTGTTTGATGCTGATGTATATTTGGTTCTTGCAGTAAAACGTCATTGAGTATGAATTAGATATGGATCAGATATATATATATATATATATATATATATATATATATATCAATCCATATTAAATAGATATTAGATTACGTAGATGAGGACTGTGTGATGCAGGAGAAGTGGAGGGAGACAGGTACAAAGAAGCATCCAGAGGACCAAATTTTTACCTTGCATACTGCAGCGATCCTCTGAGTAGCTGGTGCAGAGGATGGGAGTGGTAGTGGCCCTGATCAAGTATTGTGTCATGATGTACTCCCTCGGGCTATCGCTCCCTGGGGATTGGTACAGTGGAAAGGTAGTTTGAAGGCCAGAAGTAAACATATAAAAATCTCTCTTTACTGCGCATCCAGCAGTATTAAGTACAAAGCACAGATTCTGGTACCAGATCAGGAGGTACAGTATGGTGGCTGGTATGGAACGTGCAGGCACTTTGGGATATAGGTGTCCACTGTGAGATTCAGGCTTGATGTTTTGTCTGGCCTGGTTGTTAGGTGATGGTGTCTAAGCCATAGTCCCTTAACCCCTTAAGGACCGAGGACGTACCGGTACGCCCTATTTCCCGAGTCCTTAAGGACCGAGGACGTACCGGTACGTCCTGACTTAAAATCTGCATTCCGGCGCCGCAGGGGTTAATCGGAACGGGACGCCGGCTGAAATCATTCAGCCGGCATCCCGTAACAACGCAGGGGGGGGTCATTGGACCCCCCCGTATCGGCGATCGCAGAAAACCGCAGGTCAATTCAGACCTGCGGTTTTCTGCGTTTCCGGTCCATTCGGGTGTCCTGTGACCCGATGAACCGGAAAAAGACTGCGATCGGTGGCGTAATTTTACACCACCAATCGCAGTCCGAGGATTTGCAGAGGCGGAGCTGGCCCTGGTGCTGAACGCCGCTGTCCAGGGTGCTGATTGGTGCAGGGGAGAGAGGCGCGAGATTCAAACTTCCTGCGCTCCTCTCTCCCCTCCTCTTCCTGTCCAGCACCCTGACCGTGCAGCATCGTCCAGCACCAGCTCCTGTGTCCCCCTAAATCGGCATCCATCACCCTCCTGCACCCATCGCCACCCAGGTAGGTTAGGGTCAGTGAGGGAGAGGCACCGTTAGGCAGGGAAAGAAGGGAAAAGTTAGAAAAAAAAAAAAAAAAAAAAAACATTTATTCCAAACTTTTTTTTTTTACAACTTTCAGACCCCAGACCCCACGCCACTTGCCCCCCCCGCATCCCCCCCACCACCAGCCCCCCCCCCACCACCAGCCCCCCCCCCCACCCACCAACCCCCTCCCCCCACCACCAGACCCTTCCCCCACCACCACATTTTTTTTTTTCTGCGTGCGCTGACTGGCCGGCACTTTTTAGCGTCCGTCCACTGTTAGCGCATCGCCCGCCCCACCACCCCACCGACCGCTGATCAGCGTTGAACCGCAGATCAGCAAGTTTGAACTTTTTTTTTTTTTTTTTTTTATTCCTAACACATTTTTTTTGCCTGGACTTTTTAGTACGTGAACACCCGTGCCCCCACACACACGCACATAGAATAAAGGTTTACACGCACGCACATACACACGCACACACACACACCCATGGCCCGCCGGGTGTTCTCAGCCGAGGAGGCATATGCCCAGATTGCCTCCGACTCTGAGAGCCCCAGTGAGGATGAGGATGACCCCACGTTCCTTTTGTCATCCGCATCCTCCTCATCATCATCGGATGACGATGAGCCACCAAGGCAGCGGAGACGCCGCCAGGCGGAGCCAGGGGCCACACATGCTAGGGATCCTGCGGCCCACCCTAGTACGAGCCGCCCTGGGGTTCGTACTGGTTTCCCGGCCCACCAAATAAGTTCACCGGAGCCCCCTGCCGATGAACTTAGCTGGTGTCCCCCAGTGGACTTTGAGCCTGAGATTCCGGATTTCGCTGGCAATCCTGGAATCCAGATTCCCACAGTGGGGTTTACTGAAATAGACTTTTTTAGTTTTTTTTTCAGTAACCCACTGGTGAATTTGATGGTGGAGCAGACGAATCTGTACGCCCAACAGTTCGTCGCTCAAAACCCAGGCTCAGTTTTGGCTAGACCCGGTGGCTGGACGCCGGTCAGTGCAGCCGAGATGAGGACATTTTGGGGCCTCGTGCTGCATATGGGTCTAGTCCAAAAACCCAGTGTCAGGCAATACTGGAGTGGGGACGTCCTATACCAGACCCCACTGTACAGTATGGTCATGACACGTCACCGGTTTGAGGCCATCCGGAAATGTCTGCATTATTCCGATAATGCAGCATGTCCCCCCCGAGGTGATCCTGCCTATGACCGGCTGTACAAGATACGGCCGGTCATCGATCACTTTGGGGCCACATTTCAGCAGGCCTACGTACCTGGAAGGGAGGTCGCGGTTGATGAGTCTCTCGTTGCGTTCAAGGGGAGACTCAGTTTCCGCCAATACATTCCCACAAAGCGGGCGAGGTATGGCGTGAAGCTATACAAAATTTGTGAGAGTACCTCAGGGTACACTTACAAATTTCGTGTGTACGAGGGGCGAGATTCCCGGATTCAACCACCAGAATGTCCCCCCACTCTGGGTGTTACCGGGAAACTCGTGTGGGACCTTATGTACCCACTGCTGGATAAGGGTTACCACTTGTACGTGGACAACTTTTATACCAGCATTCCCTTGTTCAGGTCCCTTGCCGCCAGATCCACGTTCGCTTGTGGGACCGTGCGGAAAAATCAACGCGGCCTCCCTGCCTACCCCCTCCAGGTACCTATCCCCAGGGGTGAGACCCGTGCACTTACCAGTGGAAACCTGTTGCTGGTCAGGTATAAGGACAAGAGGGATGTCCTTATGCTGTCCACAATCCACGGTAACAGCACCACCCCAGTCCCTGTGCGAGGTACCGCGGCAACGGTCCTCAAGCCCGATTGTATCGTCGACTACAATCGGTATATGGGAGGAGTTGATCTCTCTGATCAAGTCCTCACGCCATATAACGCCATGCGCAAAACCCGGGCATGGTACAAAAAAGTTGCGGTCTACATGGTGCAGGTTGCCATGTACAACTCTTTTGTACTATCCCGAAGCGCTGGCAGCACAGGGACATTCCTCCAATTCTATGAGGCAGTCCTCAAAGACCTGATCTTTTCGGACCGGGAAAGAGCAGGCCGGAGTACCTCGGGAACTGGAGGCGCCCGGATCGTCCCTGGCCAACACTTTCCAGGTGTGGTCCCCCATACTGGAAAGAAGGGACGAACCCAAAAAAAGTGCAGAGTGTGTCACAAGAGGGGGATACGGAAGGACACCACAACTCAATGTGACACGTGCCCCGATCATCCGGGCCTCTGCATTATCGATTGCTTCAGGGAGTATCACACTTCCATGGAGTACTAAATTTTTATAATCCCCAACAGTTCACTAGAGAACATAAAACACTATGGCTCTCAGACTTTGGAGACACGAAAACAATTTTTCTTTCCCCAAAAAATATTAGTTTTAGTGCAGGCATCCTCAAACTGCGGCCCTCCAGATGTTGTAAAACTATAACTCCCAGCATGCCCAGACAACCTACAGCCATCATCAGGGCATGGTGGGAATTGTAGTTTTACAACATCTGGAGGGCCGCAGTTTTAGGATGCCTGCTTAGTGTCTCCAAAGTCTGAGAGCCATACATATTGGGCATCGTCGCGTGCGTAAAAGTCGTCGCTATAAAAATAACTTTTTACCAAACGCCTCGGATGAACGGTGTTAAAAATATAAAATAAAAACGGTGCCAAAACACCTATTTTTGGGCAAAATTTAAATTTAAATCCATTTTGCCGGTAATAAAGCAAGGGTTAACAGCCAAACAAAACTAAACATTTATTGCCCCAATTCTGTAGTTTGCAGAAACACCCCATATGTGGTCGTAAATGGCTATATAGCCGCACGGCAGGGCATAGAACGAAGGGAACTCCATACGGTTTCTGGAAGGCAGATTTTGATGGACAGTTTTTTTTTTTTACACCATGTCCCATTAGAAGCCCCCCCTGATGTAGCCTAGACTAGAAACTCCAAAAAAGTGACCCCATCTAAGAAACTACACCCCTCAAGGTATTCAAAAATTACTTTACAAACTATGTTAACCCTTTAGGTGTTCCACAAAACTAAATAGCGAATGTAGAAACAATTTTAGTATTACATTTTTTTGTTACATTGCCTCAAAAAAGAGTAATATAGAGCAACCAAAAATCTAATTTACCCCAAAAATTGTCCCAAAACAACAACCACCTTATCCCGTAGTTTCCTAGATGGGGTCACTTTTATGGAGTTTCTACTCTAGGGGTGCATCAGGGGGCTTGAAAGGGTACATGGTGTAAATAAACCAGTCCAGCAAAATCTGCCTTCCAAAAACCGTATGGCGTTCCCCTTCTTCTATGTCCTGCCGTTTAGCCAAACAGTAGTTTACGACCACATATGGGGTGTTTTTGCAAACTACAGAATCAGGGCAACCCATTTTGAGTGTTGTTTGGCAGTTAACCCTTGTTTTACTCCTGGAAAAAATTGATTATATTGGAAAATTTTCCAAAAAATAGAAATTTCTAAATTGTTTCTCCATCTGCCATTAACTCTTGTGGAACACCTAAAGGGTTAACAAAGTTTGTAAACCCAGTTTTGAATACCTTGAGGGGTGTACTTTCTTAGATGGAGTCACTTTTTTGAAATTTCCATTCTAGGGGTGCAACAGGGGGCTTCAAATGGGACATGGTATAAACAAAACCAGTCCTGCAAAATCTGCCTTCCAAAACCCATATGGTGTTCCCCTCCTTCTATGTGCTACCGTTCGGCCAAACAGTAGTTTACGACCACATATGGGGTGTTTTTGCAAACTACAGAATCAGGGCAACCCATTTTGAGTGTTGTTTGGCAGTTAACCCTTGTTTTACTCCTGGAAAAAATTGATTATATTGGAAAATTTTCCAAAAAATAGAAATTTCAAAATTGTTTCTCCATCTGCCATTAACTCTTGTGGAACACCTAAAGGGTTAACAAAGTTTGTAAACCCAGTTTTGAATACCTTGAGGGGTGTACTTTCTTAGATGGAGTCACTTTTTTGAAATTTCTATTCTAGGGGTGCAACAGGGGGCTTCAAATGGGACATGGTATAAACAAAACCAGTCCTGCAAAATCTGCCTTCCAAAACCCATATGGTGTTCCCCTCCTTCTATGTGCTACCGTTCGGCCAAACAGTAGTTTACGACCACATATGGGGTGTTTTTGCAAACTACAGAATCAGGGCAACCCATTTTGAGTGTTGTTTGGCAGTTAACCCTTGTTTTACTCCTGGAAAAAATTGATTATATTGGAAAATTTTCCAAAAAATAGAAATTTCAAAATTGTTTCTCCATCTGCCATTAACTCTTGTGGAACACCTAAAGGGTTAACAAAGTTTGTAAACCCAGTTTTGAATACCTTGAGGGGTGTACTTTCTTAGATGGAGTCACTTTTTTGAAATTTCTATTCTAGGGGTGCAACAGGGGGCTTCAAATGGGACATGGTATAAACAAAACCAGTCCTGCAAAATCTGCCTTCCAAAACCCATATGGTGTTCCCCTCCTTCTATGTGCTACCGTTCGGCCAAACAGTAGTTTACGACCACATATGGGGTGTTTCTGCAAACTACAGAATCAGGGCAACCCATTTTGAGTGTTGTTTGGCAGTTAACCCTTGTTTTACTCCTGGAAAAAATTGATTATATTGGAAAATTTTCCAAAAAATAGAAATTTCAAAATTGTTTCTCCATCTGCCATTAACTCTTGTGGAACACCTAAAGGGTTAACAAAGTTTGTAAACCCAGTTTTGAATACCTTGAGGGGTGTACTTTCTTAGATGGAGTCACTTTTTTGAAATTTCTATTCTAGGGGTGCAACAGGGGGCTTCAAATGGGACATGGTATAAACAAAACCAGTCCTGCAAAATCTGCCTTCCAAAACCCATATGGTGTTCCCCTCCTTCTATGTGCTACCGTTCGGCCAAACAGTAGTTTACGACCACATATGGGGTGTTTCTGCAAACTACAGAATCAGGGCAACCCATTTTGAGTGTTGTTTGGCAGTTAACCCTTGTTTTACTCCTGGAAAAAATTTATTATATTGGAAAAGTTTCCAAAAAATAGAAATTTCAAAATTGTTTCTCCATCTGCCATCAACTCTTGTGGAAGACCTAAAGGGTTAATAAAGTTTGAAAAAACAGTTTTGAATACCTTGAGGGGTGTAGTTTCTAGAATGGGGTCATTTTTGGGAGGTTTCTATTATCTAAGCCTCACAATATGACTGCAAACCTGAACTGGTCCATAAAAAGTGGGATTTTGAAGATTTCTCAAAAATTTCAAATTTTGCTTCTAAACTTCTAAGCATTGTAACATCCCCAAAAAATAAAATATCATTCCCAAAACAATTCAAACATGAAGTAGACATATGGGGAATGTAAAGTCATCACAATTTTTGGGGGTATTACTATGTATTACAGAAGTAGAGAAACTGAAACTTTGAAATTTGCTAATTTTTCAAAATTTTTGGTAAAAAATGTATTTTTTTATGCAAAAAAATTAACTTTTTTGACCCAATTTTAGCAGTGTCATGAAGTACAATATGTGACGAAAAAACAATCTCAGAACGGCCTGGGTAAGTCGAAGCGTTTTAAAGTTATGAGCACTTAAAGTGACACTGGTCAGATTTGCAAAAAATGGCCTGGTCCTTAAGGTGAAAATGAGCCTGGTCCTTAAGGGGTTAAAGGGGTTCTTCACTTTCATTTAACTGATGATCTATCCTCTGGATAGATCATCAGCTTCTGATCGGCCGGGGTCCGACACCCGGGACCCCCGCCGATCAGCTGTTCGAGAAGGCAGCGGCGCTCCAGCAGCGCCGCGGCCTTCTCACTGTTTACCGCCGGGCCGCCCGCCCACTGACGTCACGACTTGTATCAACTAGAGTGGGCGCGGCTAAGCTCTGTTCACTTGAATGGAGCTTAGCCGCGCCCACTCTAGTTGATACAAGTCGTGACGTCAGTGGGCGGGCGGCCCGGCGGTAAACAGTGAGAAGGCCGCGGCACTGCTGGAGCGCCGCTGCCTTCTCAAACAGCTGATCGGCGGGGGTCCCGGGTGTCGGACCCTGGCCGATCAGAAGCTGATGATCTATCCAGAGGATAGATCATCAGTTAAATGAAAGTGAAGAACCCCTTTAACTTACAGCAGTGTCTGTAGAGCTGTAGTTTCGCTAATCACTCTGAACTGAAACAGCCCACTCCTACCAAGAGAGATGGAACAGGGTGGTTAACACTGTTCCTGTCAACCATTGCCAACCATTACCTCCTCTGCTGAAACGCACTGTCAATATATGAAAAATACATAAGATGAACATAACAATACATAATAAAATAACTATTGCAGATACCTCAAGATCTGAGATACTGAAATACCACACTCTGTCATATATATGCGCTTCACTATAGCATATTAACAATGAAGAGCTTACAAGATTTGTGCCCTGGGGCTTCACTATCAAAGTCTAGACAACTCATTTATTTTTAATATCTGCAAGCAATCACCTCACAGCTTCATTACTTTACTGTACAAGTGAAGCACAATTTATAGACAACCTGTCACCATGAAAGGCAGTATAAAGAACTGATCAGGCATATCCCCATGCATTCTGAATGGAGAGAAATCCATTCAGGATGCATCAGGATGTCTTCAGTTCAGTCACTGAACGGCGTTTTAGCATGCTGCGGTATTATCTCCATCCAAAATTCCGGATCAGTTGCCGGAATGCTGGATCCGGCATTAATTTACATTGAAATGTATTAGTGCATAAAAAATACCACAATGCCTGATCCGTCCTTCCGGTCTGCGGATCATTTTTTTCCGGGCGATGTCCAGAGAGACGAATCTGTTCGTGCAATGCATTTGTAAGATGGATCCGCATCCGGATCCGTCTACAAATTCTGTCCGTTTGCATGCAGATTGCCGGATCCATCAGGCAGGGGCGTAGCTAAAAGCTCATGGGCCCTGGTGCAAGAGTTCAGCTTGGGCCCCCATCCCTCAGTGCTGGTTGGCAAGGGGCAGGGGAGCACATAGCCTTCCTGCTGCCTTCTTAACCTAACCCCTTCCCTCCAGCCAGAGGTGTAAATTGACCAGTATGCACTTTCTATAGAGCCAGTGTCTTATGTGGCACAAGGGTCTTTGGGCCCCCTCAGGCTCCTGGGCCCGGTAGCGACTGCTACCTCTGCACCCCCTACAGCTACTCCCCTGCCGGCAGGCAGTTCCAGCGACAGAACTGCTTGCCGGATCACTCTGCCTCAAGTGGAAAGTAGCCTACAACTAGTAATTTATACATTTAAACCTCTGTGCTTTTTTACTTCAGTTGTGCACGGAGGTCATCTTACAATGGTCGACACAGTTGGTGTTTATTGGGAACAAATTGTTCCTTCCCGATAATTGCTTGCTCATTGGGTGATCTGCAGAACCTTTAGGCCCCTTGCAGATGAGCGTGTCCGGATTAGGTCCGGATGCATTGTGTCTGCGATCAGGGAAAATCGTGCGAGTAGGTAAGCAATTGCAGTCAGTTTTTATCACGCGTGTGCAATGACGCGGTGACGTCAGCGCAGGTCCTGCTGAATGAAGATAGAAGATTTGTCTATCTTTATTCAGCAGGACCTGCGCTGACATCACCGCGCTCACCACGTGGTGAGCACGATGACGTCACAGAAGGTCCTTTTCCAGCCAGGTCCTGCAAGAAGAAGAAGAAATAAGACGAGACCGGCTGCGCGATCAAGTGGATGAGGTGAGTTATATTTTTTTTAATTTTTAACCCCACAATGGACCTTTTACTTAGCATTCTGAATTAAAGAAGTTTTATCCTCTTTAACCACCTCCATGTATTGCCCTCTAATGTCCAATAATAACACACTTGTTATGATGAGACTTGTAGTTCTCTTGTCACTATTATTTTGTACTGAAGCATCTAAGAGGTGTATTATTTTGTTCACATCTGCGCTAGTGACGTTCACTGTTCTGTCATAAGTGCATAACAATGAAACTCATTGCAGTGCCGAATGTGGTACATCATGGACAATAACACCTGACGGATCCCACAGTCATGAGATCTGTTTGGTCTCTATCATGGAGCCTGGCAGGCTACAAATTTGTTTTCAGCATTTATGACTTGATCTGTGATAACAGACACAGATCAGATGTGATTAAAGCCTTACGAGTTCTGTAGCATCAAATATACAGTAGCATCAGTGTATATTATTACAGTATGTTCTATAGCAGCTGATCTGTGTATTATGAGGTTCTTCAACAGCTGAGGTGTATATTTTGATGTTCCTCAGCAGCAGAGTTGTGTATTATGATGTGCAGCAGCAGCTGAGGTGTGTTTTGCATGTTCCGCAGCAGCTGAGGTGTGTATTATTATATTCTGCACCGGCTGAGGTGTGTATTATCAAGTTCTGCATCAGCTGAGATGTGTATTATGAGGTTCTGCAGCAGCTGAGGTGTGTATTATGAGGTTCTGCAGGAGCTGAAGTGTTTGTTATTAATGTTCTGCAGTAGCTGAGATTTGTATTATGATGTTCTGCAGAAGCTGAGGTGTGTACTATTATATTCTGCAGCAGCTGAGGTGTGTAATATTTTGTTCTACAGCAGCTCAGGTGTGTATTATCATGTTCTGCAGCAGCTGAGGCAGGAGAGTACTAGAGAATCCTCAGCTCTAACAATAATGGACCTCTAATAAAACAGGGCCCAGAGGGTAGACCCATAGATTTACATTTGATGCTGCTGAGGTGTGTATTATTATGTTCTGCTGCAGCTGAGGTGTGCATTATGATGTTCTGCAGTAGCTGAGGTATTATGGCGTTCTGCAGCACCTGATTTTGCTCCAGTCTCCTCCCTGGCATAAGAAGGGTGGGTTTGCTGAGGAAAGGCCTGAGCTAGCTGTCCCTCTCTCTCTTCAGAAGGCTGGTACTTTGGTTAAAGGCTGGTGATCCAGAGTATCCCCGTCTCAGTGTCTTCTTCTGGTCACTCAACAGTCTGGCAGAGTCCCCTCTTCTGAGCACTGTTCTCTAACTGCAGAACATTGGGACCTCTGACAGCTCTCCTTATATACAGTTTCTAGCTGAACGAGAACCTTCTAGTGGGAGGCGTGGAGTGGAGAAACTCAGCACAAACAATTAGAAAGTTACCACTTCCGTCTGTCATAGACTTACATTAGAAATTCAATGATACTCAATGGCAATGACACAGCAGCTTTTCCAGACAAAAACAAGTTTTCAGACATAACAACAGAGTTAAAACCAGACATTCAAAAGGTCAATCTGTCTGGTTTTGGTGGTAAACAAGTCTGGCCTTTTCCCTCCAAAATATGCTCTTCTTTAACCCCTTCAGGACCCTGCCATTTTTCACCTTAAAGACCAGGCCATTTTGTGGAAATTTGAAATGTGTCTATTTATATGGTAATAACTTTGGAACACTTTAACTTATCAAAGCCACTCTGAGATTGTTATCTTGTGACACATTATACTTCGTGATAGTGGTAAATTTCAGTCAATATATTTTATTACATTTTTTTTATATACTAAATTTACCCAAAAATTTGAAAAATTCGCAACTTTCCAAATTTCTATTTCTCTGCTTTTAAAACAGATAGTGATAACTTATTACTTTACATTTCCCATATGTCTACTTTATGTTTGGATCATTTTGTGAATGCCATTTTATTTTTTGGGGATGTTAGAAGGCTTAGAGGTTTAGAAGCAAATCTCGAAATTTTTCAGAACATTTCCAAAACCCACTGTTTAAGGACCAGTTCAGGTCTGAAGTCACTTTTTACATAATAGAAACCACCCAAAAATTACCTCATTTTAGAAACTACACGCCTTAAGGTATTCAAAAACTGATTTTACAAACTGTGTTAACCCTTTAGGTGTTCCACAAGAATTAACGGAAAATGTAGATGAAATTTCAGAATTTCACTTTTTTGGCAGATTTTCCATTTTAATTAAAAAAAAATCCGCTAACAAAGCAAGGGTTAACAGCCAAACAAAACTCAATATTTATTACCCTGATTCTGTAGTTTACAGAAACACCCCATTTGTCATCGTAAACTGCTGTTTGGGCACATGGCAGGGCGCAAAAGGAAAGGAGTGCCATGTGGTTTTTGGAGGGCATTGCCATGTCATATTTGAAGGCCTAGAGTAGAAACTTCAAAAAAGTTACCCTATTTTGGAAACTACGGGATTAGGTGGCAGTTTTGTTGGTACTATTTTAGGGTACATATGATTTTAAGTTGCTCTATATTATACTTTTTGTGAGGCAAGGTAACAAAAAATAGCTATTTTGGCACTGCTTTTATTTTTTGTTATTTACAATGTTTATCTGACGGATTAGATCATCTACTATTTTTATAGAGCAGTTTGTTACGGACGCGACAATGCCAAATATGACTTTTGGTTGTTTGTTTCAGTTTTACATAATAAAGCATTTTTGAAAAAAATTCATTTTTTGTGTCTCCATTAGGGATGAGCGAATCGACTTCAGATGAAACATCCGAAGTCGATTCTCATAAAACTTCGTTCTAATACTGTAGAGCAGGAGCTACTGGTTTTTACAGTACAAATTAATTTATGAAGTTATTGCGCTTCACAAAGCAATAACTTCGGCTCATCGGAGCCAATAAATTCTCATACTGTATGGAGGTCCTACTCCGAACACTATTAGAATAAAGTTTTATGCAAATCAACTTCGGATGTTTCATCCAAAGTTGATTTGCTCATGCCTAGTCTCCACTGCACATAGTGATGTGGGAGGGAACACCACACCGACAACAGGATGGAGGGGAAAAGGAACTTGGCCTCAAAGCTAGGGAAAGGGAAACGGACACCACCTATGGAAACCCTAATCCTAGCCCTAACTCCTATCCGTATTAACAGACCTTGAGGATAGGAATGTTCATACACTGGAACCTAAGACCCTGGAAACCCTGAATTGCCCTGGAGTAGTGTCTGGGCTTGAGACGGCCTGTTCCTTCCAATCTGAAAGAACCAGCGTCTCCCTGAGGCCTAGTAACAAAAGACAGAGGGTAAACAGCAAAATATAAAAGGGAAGTAACACTTAACTTCTGAAGTAAAATGAACGAGCAGGAACTCAGAAGAGGAACACACATTAGCACTAGTCTAGGTGAAGCCAGACTAAATAGAGGAGTTGGAATGACCACTAAACTACACCTGAGACAGGAGGTGTGGTTATTACTAGCAACAACACTGATGGTTTGATTGGTACTATTTTAGGATGCATATGACTTTTTGATTGCTTGGTATTACACTTTTTGTGATGTAAGGTAACAAAAAATGGCTTTTTTGAAACAGTTTTTATTTTAATTTCTTTACGGTGTCCACCTGAGAAGTTAGTTCATGTGATGTTTTTATACATCAGGTTGTTACGGACCCAGCAATGCCTAATATGTATTTAAGTTTTACACAGTAAAAGCATTTTTTAAATGAAAAAAATATTTTTTAGTGTCCATAATCTGTAAATTTGTATTTTTATAAAAGTAAATAATGCTTTACAAACATTTGGAGTTAATTCACCCCAATCAAATCAAGTTATATCGATATCATTAAGCAAAACAAGAACAAAATAATACAACCAACAAGGAAGAGTGAAAATATACTCTTAGAGCAATATATTATTTTTTTTGGGCAATTGTCTTAGGTAGGGTCTCATTTTTGTCGGATGAGATGATGGTTTGATTGGTACTATTTTGAGGGGAATACACCTTTTTGATTGCTTGGTGTTGTACTTGTTGTGATGTAAGGTGACCAAAAAATGATTGTTTTAGCACAGTTTTTATTAGATTTTTTTCTACGGCGTTCAGGTGAGGGGGTGTTATATGTGATATTTTTGTAGATCCAGTCATTACGGATGCGTCAATACCCAATATGTCTGGTTTTATTTTATTTTTACAGTTTTATGTTTTATTTTGGGAAATTTTATTTATTTATTTACTTGAAACTTTATTTTTTTATTATGAAAAACACTTTTTTTTAACTTTTGAAGTCTGATCCCCTCTGCTATGCATTACAATACAATGTGTATTGTAATGCATTGGCTGTCAGCTTTTATGCTAAGAGCTGGATCTCACAGGCTTCCGTAGAAGGGAAGCTCCGATGCCTATGGAAGACATCGGGCTTGCCTTCTCTGCCATGGAGCCCCCGACACTGCAGCGCGACGACCCATTGGGGAAGCGGAGAGCACCTGTAACCTCCGCGAACCCTCTGCATGTCGCGGTCAGCTTTGACCACGGCATACAAGGGGTAAATATGCTGGCATCAGTGTTTGCAGCAGGGGCCCTGCTGTCAGTGACTGCCGGGTCTGTGTCGCTGATAGGGCGGGTGCAGCCCGCTGTACATGTATGGTGCTGGTCCTTAAGTCACGTCCACCAGCGTCATACATGTACGGCGAGGGTCCTCTACGGTTAAACCCTATGGCAGCTGTGGAAAATTACCAGCTTCTTATTCAAAGTCCCAAAAGTTTCTCAGTATTTATTAACCTTTTCCACAGAGCCTCGCATATACAGTGCAAATGAACAGGATATACATCACAACATACATATAAAATATAAGTGCACAGTATTAACCCTTTAAAGTAAACTAAATTAAGAAGTTGATGTCTTTGCGTAGGGGGAACAGGTCAAATTTACACAAATGTCAGGTTAGCAGCAGCGTCACCAGTCCAAACTACATCCAGCACTGTGAAGATCTGCCCCAGGCTCTGATTGCGATCTGCCATAGTGGCAGCTGGCTACAATAGCACACTCAGTAAATCAACACTGGGGGAGGGGAGGGAAGAGAGGGTAAAACAGCAGCAAGCACAGTTCATGGGGGTATGTCACATTATATAAAAGGCAGCAGCAGTGGGCACAGTTCATCCTCTAAGGCTAGGTGCACACTTGAGAACAGATTAATTATTTTCTCCCAGAATAGGTGCATAATACCAGAATCACCAGATCCAGCATATGCCGTACACCGCCGACACTCACTGGATTCCATTAACAATAATGGGTCTGTCAGGATCTGGTGTGAGTACAGGCATTTTTCCTTCATTTTGCTGGATGAAATACTGCTGTGTTCAGAATTATTTTGCCCTCACATGGATCCAGAGATCTCCACATTCATTGCTTTGCTAGATTTATATCAAGCTGAAAGCTCAAGGGGAGTGTATTTTCTGCTGCAGCTCAGGGGGGCGTGTCCATGCTCTCCCTATCACAGCTCAGGAGGCGTTTGAAGGATGAAACTGAGCATGTGCGGCATTTTCAGTGAGCAGGTCAAAGAAATAGAAAAAAAACAGCAGGTGGCGCTATACATATGCATTTTATTGAATAATTCAGTGGCTATGCTAAATTGATAATTAAATGCAATTACAAAAGTATTCAGATCCAGGTACTAATTTGAAAACTGTAGAATATTTTTCATGGGAAAACCCCTTTAACCACCTCCCGACCGCTGTACGCAGATATGCGTCCGGGAGGTGGTTGCTTTACTCCTCCTGGACGCATATACGCGTCATCTCGCGAGACGCGAGATTTCCTGTGAACGCGCGCACACAGGCGCGCGCGCTCACAGGAACGGAAGGTAAGCGAGTGGATCTCCAGCCTGCCAGCGGCGATCGCTCGCTGGCAGGCTGGAGATCCGAATTTTTTAACCCCTAACAGGTATATTAGACGCTGTTTTCATAACAGCGTCTAATATACCTCCTACCTGGTCCTCTGGTGGTCCCTTTTGTTAGGATCGACCACCAGAGGACTCAGGTAGGTCAGTACAGTCGCACCAAACACCACACTACACTACACCCCCCCGTCACTTATTAACCCCTTATAAACCCCTGATCACCCATGATCACCCCATATAAACTCCCTGATCACCCCCCTGTCATTGATCACCGCCCTGTCATTGATCACCCCCCTGTCAGGCTCCGTTCAGACGTCCGTATGATTTTTACGGATCCACGGATACATGGATCGGATCCGCAAAAAGCATACGGACGTCTCAATGGAGCCTTACAGGGGGGTGATCAATGACAGGCGGGTGATCACCCATATACACTCCCTGATCACCCCCTGTCATTGATCACCGCCCTGTCACTGATCACCCCCCTGTAAGGCTCCATTCAGACGTCCGCATGATTTTTACGGATCCATGGATACATGGATCGGATCCGCAAAACACATGCGGACGTCTGAATGGAGCCTTACAGGGGGTGATCAATGACAGGCGGGTGATCACCCATATACACTCCCTGATCACCCCCCTGTCATTGATAACCCCCCTGTAAGGCTCCATTCAGACGTCCGCATGTGTTTTGTGGATCCGATCCATGTATCCATGGATCCGTAAAAATCATGCGGACGTCTGAATGGAGCCTTACAGGGGGGTGATCAATGACAGGCGGGTGATCACCCATATACACTCCCTGATCACCCCCTGTCATTGATCACCCCCCTGTAAGGCTCCATTCAGACGTCCGCATGATTTTTACGGATCCATGGATACATAGATCGGATCCGCAAAACACATGCGGACGTCTGAAAGGAGTCTTACAGGGGGTGATCAATGACAGGCGGGTGATCACCCATATACACTCCCTGATCACCCCCCTGTCATTGATCACCCCCCTGTAAGGCTCCATTCAGACGTCCGCATGTGTTTTGTGGATCCTATCCATGGATCCGTAAAAATCATGCGGATGTCTGAATGGAGCCTTACAGGCGGGGTGATCAGTGACAGGGGGGTGATCACCCTGATCACCCCCTGTCATTGATAACCCCCCTGTAAGGCTCCATTCAGACGTCCGCATGTGTTTTGTGGATCCGATCCATGTATCCATGGATCCGTAAAAAATCATGCGGATGTCTGAATGGAGCCTTACAGGGGGGGTGATCAGTGACAGGGGGGTGATCACCCTAATCACCCCCTGTCATTGATAACCCCCCTGTAAGGCTCCATTCAGACGTCCGCATGTGTTTTGTGGATCCGATCCATGTATCCATGGATCCGTAAAAATCATGCGGATGTCTGAATGGAGCCTTACAGAGGGGGTGATCAGTGACAGGGGGGTGATCGCCCTGATCACCCCCTGTCATTGATAACCCCCCTGTAAGGCTCCATTCAGACGTCCGCATGTGTTTTGCGGATCCGATCCATGGATCCGTAAAAATTATACGGACGTCTGAATGGAGCCTTACAGGGGGGTGATCAATGACAGGGGGGTGATCAGGGAGTCTATATGGGTGATCACCCCCCTGTCATTGATCACCCCCCTGTCATTGATCACCCCCCTGTCATTGATCACCCCCCCCTGGTAAGGCTCCATTCAGACATTTTTTTTGGCACAAGTTAGCGGAAATTTTTTGTTTGTTTTTGTTTTTTCTTACAAAGTCTCATATTCTACTAACTTGTGTCAAAAAATAAAATCTCACATGAACTCGCCATACCCCTCACGGAATCCAAATGCGTAAACATTTTTAGACATTTATATTCCAGACTTCTTCTCACGCTTTAGGGCCCCTAAAAAGCCATGGCAGTATAAATACCCCACATGTGACCCCATTTCGGAAAGAAGACACCCCAAGGTATTCCGTGAGGGGCATATTGAGTCCATGAAAGATTGAAATTTTTGTCCTAAGTTAGCGGAAAGTGAGACTTTGTGAGAAAAAAACAAAAAAAAATCAATATCCGCTAACTTATGCAAAAAAAATAAAAATTCTAGGAACTCGCCATGCCCCTCATTGAATACCTTGGGGTGTCTTCTTTCCAAAGTGGGGTCACATGTGGGGTATTTATACTGCCCTGGCTTTTTAGGGGCCCGAAAGTGTGAGAAGAAGTCTGGGATCCAAATGTCTAAAAATGCCCTCCTAAAAGGAATTTGGGCCCCTTTGCGCATCTAGGCTGCAAAAAAGTGTCACACATGTGGTATCGCCGTACTCAGGAGAAGTTGGGGAATGTGTTTTGGGGTGTCATTTTACATATACCCATGCTGGGTGAGAAAAATATCTTGGTCAAATGCCAACTTTGTATAAAAAAATGGGAAAAGTTGTCTTTTGCCAAGATATTTCTCTCACCCAGCATGGGTATATGTAAAATGACCCCCCAAAACACATTGCCCAACTTCTCCTGAGTACGGCGATACCACATGTGTGACACTTTTTTGCAGCCAAGGTGGGCAAAGGGGCACACATTCCAAAGAGCACCTTTCGGATTTCACAGGCCATTTTTTACACATTTTGATTGCAAAGTACTTCTTACACATTTGGGCCCCTAAATTGCCAGGGCAGTATAACTACGCCACAAGTGACCCCATTTTGGAAAGAAGACACCCCAAGGTATTCCGTGAGGGGCACGGCGAGTTCCTCAAATTTTTTATTTTTTGTCACAAGTTAGCGGAAAATTATGATTTTTCTTTTTTTTTCTTTTTTCCTTACAAAGTCTCATATTCCACTAACTTGCGACAAAAAATAAAAAATTCTAGGAACTCACCATGCCCCTCACGGAATACCTTGGGGTGTCTTCTTTCCAAAATGGGGTCACTTGTGAGGTAGTTATACTGCCCTGGCAATTTAGGGGCCCAAATGTGTGAGAAGTACCTTGCAATCAAAATGTGTAAAAAATGGCCTGCAAAATCTGAAAGGTGCACTTTGGAATATGTGCCCCTTTGCCCACCTTGGCAGCAAAAAAGTGTGACACATCTGGTATCGCCGTACTCAGGAGAAGTTGGGGAATGTGTTTTGCGGTGTCATTTTACATATACCCATGCTGGATGAGAGAAATATCTTGGCAAAAGACAACTTTTCCCATTTTTTTATACAAAGTTGGCATTTGACCAAGATATTTTTCTCACCCAGCATGGGTATATGTAAAATGACACCGCAAAACACATTCCCCAACTTCTCCTGAGTACGGCGATACCAGATGTGTCACACTTTTTTGCTGCCAAGGTGGGCAAAGGGGCACATATTCCAAAGTGCACCTTTTGGATTTCACCGGTCATTTTTTACACATTTTGATTGCAAAGTTCTTCTCACACATTTGGGCCCCTAAATTGCCAGGGCAGTATAACTACCCCACAAGTGACCCCATTTTGGAAAGAAGACACCCCAAGGTATTCTGTGAGGGGCATGGTGAGTTCCTAGAATTTTTTATTTTTTGTCGCAAGTTAGTGGAATATGAGACTTTGTAAGAAAAAATAAAAAAAATAAAATCATCATCATTTTCCGCTAACTTGTGACAAAAAATAAAAAGTTCTATGAACTCACTATGCCCATCAGCGAATACCTTAGGGTGTCTACTTTCCGAAATGGGGTCATTTGTGGGGGTTTTCTACTGTTTGGGCATTGTAGAACCTCAGGAATCATGACAGGTGCTCAGAAAGTCAGAGCTGTTTCAAAAAGCGGAAATTCACATTTTTGTACCATAGTTTGTAAATGCTATAACTTTTACCCAAACCATTTTTTTTTGCCCAAACATTTTTTTTTATCAAAGACATGTAGAACAATAAATTTGGCGAAAAATTTATATATGGATGTCGTTTTTTTTGCAAAATTTTACAGCTGAAAGTGAAAAATGTCATTTTTTTGCAAAAAAATCGTTACATTTTGATTAATAACAAAAAAAGTAAAAATGTCAGCAGTAATGAAATACCACCAAATTAAAGCTCTATTAGTGAGAAGAAAAGGAGGTAAAATTCATTTGGGTGGTAAGTTGCATGACCGAGCGATAAACGGTGAAAGTAGTGTAGTGCCGAAGTGTAAAAAGTGCTCTGGTCATGAAGGGGGTTTCACCTAGCGGGGCTGAAGTGGTTAAATAGCATTTTATATGATATATCCTGTTCATTTGCACTGTTATTGCCCTGTATGTGCACTGAGTTGTGGAAAGAGTTAATGCACAGCCAGTTCATACTAAAAGACTCCTAGTCTATGCGATGAAAAGCTAGTAATTTTCCTCTGCTGTCATAAGGGACTATTGTAGAGTTGAGTATTGGAAGGAAAAGCCGGACATAGTGAACTTTTGCCCATCTCATTTAGCTTTGTCAGACTCTTCTTTATGACTAAAAAATGCTTGTTCATTCCCATTGACTTGTATTGAGGTCCAATGAAAGTCTATGGTAGCCTTGAACTGCAGCATTGTTTCTGTTAGGCTTTGTTTC
This sequence comes from Bufo gargarizans, assembly GCF_014858855.1. NCBI lineage: Eukaryota > Metazoa > Chordata > Amphibia > Anura > Bufonidae > Bufo > Bufo gargarizans. Next base: position 132,603,499 of record NC_058085.1, read on the forward strand.
TCTAGCTTCACCCCCCCCCATAAAAGGTTCCAGATCAGTTAGAAACTGTATAAAGGTAGCGCAGTCAGAGCCCCTGGTGTCTGCAGATAAGGACCAATGTTTAGCAGCAGAAACCCTGACAGACTGCATGAGTGACCATAATAAGATGCTGAGATGAGGATACCCTGCCACAGACCCCGGGACACTTGTTCTTTGACCAGGGAGCCAGCTGGTTGACTGAGCCTTTCTTACCCCTTTCATAAGCTTAAACTAAATGACATAGCAAAACAGCTCTCAGCTTTGAAGAACTGTAGGGGTCCATAGAAAATAATGGTCACACCAGCGCTGTATTCCCAGTTTAGTTGTATGTCACTGGAAACAGTCAACAAGCTTGGGATCATATAAGATAAGCAGTATAATGTAATGTATTTTCAGAATGACTGCAAAATGGGGCATAGCCTTTAAGGAGAATATGACCAGCCAGGTTGTACAACTATTTGGCCATTCATAATGGGCACAATTTAGTCAATGTCACTAAATTGCCAAGCACATAGGATGTGCATTGCCACATAAATAAGCTCATTTACATAGAGGTTGGGTTAAATGCATTTTCCATAGTGTGGCCTGCAAGCGCAAGCATGGAAAGGTAACTGCACCCTTATATTAATCTGCTGTGCGCACATATAGCTGTAACATTATCTCACTCCTGCAGGTCAGGTACAGGCCAAAAAAATATAGAGAAATATGCGCCAGGTGGGGGTCGGTGTGGTGGCATGTCTGAGCATAGACAATGCCTGTGGGGGAAGTGTGATGGATGCTTGACACATATGTGCATTTACTGGGCTGTAGCTGACAGCATAGAGGCTTCTCTCTAAGTGTAACAAGAAGCATCAAAAGAAGAAGGGTATTACAAGAAATGCAAAAATGAGCAAGGTTCATGTAGAAGGGTTGCAAGAAAATAGTGATAAGACATATGCTTGCTTCTTTAAGTCATGACACGTATCCTTACCATAAAACAATCTGATGATTACTGGATAGTCTAAAAGACCCTTGCTAACAAAGGAAAATGGGGGCATTTTTCCCTGTTGCTGGAAGGGAGGCCAAATTCAGGGGTGGACTGGGAACTTAAAGTGGCCCGGGAAAAAAAACTAAAAGTGGTCCCATATTTTAGGGGGGTCCAAATCCACCAAAGGAGATAGAACACAAGTAGGCAGAGACAACAAAAGTAGGCGGGAGCAGCAATACTATAGTGCAGCACAAAATACTTGCTCAGCACAACAAAATAGCACAATGCAGCACAAAATACTGCCTCAGCAGAACCAAACATCACAGTACAGCACAACATACAGCATCAGCAGCACCAAACAGCATTCTGGGAAAGAGAAGTCTCCAGTCTCCAGGACACATCAGCAGATCTGTCCTTTTGCATATCTCCTTCTCATACTCCACCATCCTTGTAAAATCATATCTGGTGAGAGATGTACCTTTGTTTCAGGGACATTATTATTATGCAGAGCTGTTTAGTTAGTTGTATTGTTACTCAGGGAGTTGTTATTACTGTTAGCTAGCCATGTAATCCTATGCATAGGCAGCCATTTTACCATGTACTTTCACTGTAAATGTAAATGTTATAGCACATGCTATCCATGCTTAATACTTATACATGTTATTTGTATTTTTGTAGTTTTACCAAACAATCCTGTTTTACCAATCAATCAACCACACTTGTACAATCTCTCACTCACGTGTACCGCACAGAGAGTACAACCTGTTGACCAATAAACAAGTTAGACTACAAAGAACAGTCCTCTTATTTGGAAGACAGGAATGTCAGACTGCACACTGTGTGAACGTGTATGAAGTTAGAACAAGTGGCCTGTTCTGCTTGCCCTTTTCACAGTTCTACCTATCAGAACTGTAACAGAAATCACCAAGCTTTTCCAGAAACACATGTTCCAAGGAAGTCTAACTTGAGCTTCAATGCCTAAGGGGTCTTTAAAGACCATACTGCCACACCAGAAGACACCATATTATAATTGAAACATGTTCGAAGTGGCAGTAGTATAGCCTGAAGCTTGTAAATCCCAATGTATGATCTGTAACAGGGATTCCACCTACAGTGTCATTTATAATATTGGTGTCCTTGGTCCTTCATAGGCATCAGGGCTCAGGTGAGACTGGTTTTTCTGCAACCCTATAGCTACACCCTGAGGATGAGCACAAAATGGGGCTACTTATGTGTATAAATAAGAATTTGATGACATTTTAGTAACTCCAACTAAAAGGGCTGCTCACTATAGCTATCTGATTGGCCCAAATACCAACAGGACTTCTCTAGTTTCTTCTGGGTTGGAACCCAGTATCGCTCAGCTACAACACTAATTCCTATACAGGGCTAAATATCCCCATAGACCCAGACGGCTTCTCAGAGATAACCACATGAGCAGATGATGTATCTCAATCATCACTATCACTGTAGAGCCACATACACAAGTAGACTGGCTTCCTACACAGCATCACTCACCAGTTTCCAGACCCCTAAGGTCAATTGTTAGCTCACTGCACCAGCCACTCCGTGAACTGTACCCCAGGCCTTATTGTTCCCCACTCAGGACTCGGTATCCAGCTGGCAACCTTCTAATAGCTCCACAGATGCCTACACCATGATGTGCCCCCATGGCAACCACTAATCTCCTGTTGACCAGGCCCCAGTCTATCTTCTACAGAGACTTGAAACACTCAACTTTGAGACCACACATGATTAGCCTGCACTCTGTCTAATGATGCCAATAACGACTTAATGAAATTCAGTTACCCACTAATATATACCGCTAATTGTATGCTCAACAAGTCAAAATTGCACTACGTGCATTACACTACATGCTCTTTATGGTATCCAGCAACTCCCTCAGCCAGCCCGATGACCAGATCTCTCTCCCATCTAGAATGCCTGGACTGGATGGGGTGTCCCTGATTTCTCCCATGCATCCCCCATACTCTGGAACTCGCTTCCCCAACATATCAGACTCTCGCCTACAGTGGAATCCTTCAAAGAAAAACTGAAAACCCACCTCTTCAGACAAGCCTACAACCAGTGACCCTGCTGCCTCCATACCGCTATGACCAACTTAACCCTCACCTACTGTGTCCTTCTCCCATACCATGTAGATTGTAAGCCCTCACGGGCAGGGCCCTCTCTCCTTCTGTACCAGTTTGTAACCCGTCTTGTTTATGATTAGTGTAATTGTCTGTATTATGTATGTGCACCCCTTATCATATGTACAGCGCTATAGAATGAATGTGTCACGGCCTTTGCTGTGTGCGCCGTGACACTGGTGCCATGCTTGCTGCTGCCGGTGGAAACGTGTTGCTGTTATGGCATGTGGTGGCAGTGTCTCGGCTTTGGCTGTGTGCACCGTGACATGGTTGCCATGCTAGCTGTTGCCGGGGGCAACGTTGTGGCTGGTGTGTGCACGTCCCCTTTAAGTTGTAGCCTTCCCCTGCCTGGTGCAGTAAGGGTTAACTGCCTTGCTAGGTGTGGTCAGTCACTAGGTGCTTCTTATACCTGTGGCTTAAGGTCAGGAGTCAGTTGTACTCCAGCCTTGGTGTGTGGTGGAGTTATGCTCCTTGTCTGGTTGTTCCATCTTCCAGTGTGAGGGCCACCTAGTGGGAAATCGAAGTCTCCAGCGATGTCTTCCCATTCTACCCTCCATGTTCCCCTACCTTACCTGTGTGGATGTTTGGTGTGGGTTTATGTTCAGGGTTTGGTGTCTCGTCTTGTTATTGTTACATGTCTGGTAAGTTGGCATTTTATGTCCAGCATGTATCCAAGTCGTACCCTGTTAGTTGTGCCTCCGGAAGGGGGCTCCATGTTTCCCAGAGGGGTGAACCAAAAGCCAAGTCTGGGTGCTGTTGCTGGAATGCTGGCGACTCAGGGCCATAGGTATCCTGGGTATGAGCCGTCCTACCATCCAGGTCCGCTCATACGGTGAGGAGTTAGGGTGAGGATTAGGGACGCTGTAGGGGGTGACCTGCTCCCTGATCCTGACATCCTGGCCTAGCTGCTTCCCTATTATACCTTACATTGTACGGTGGGGGGTTTCCCCCACTCCCCAACGTGACAGAATGGCGCTTTAATAATAAATAATATTAATGGGGACAGATCTCACAGCAGCGAACAACCACCTTTTCTGAGCTATAGGTCCAGAATGAAAGAGCTTGGAATGACATACCACAAGATGATATCTAGCATCTATATGACCACTACCATGCCAGAGTAGCAGCCTGTATTGCAGCAAAAGAAGTATTAATGTGACCCTGCCACAACATATATCTGGCCGTGTAATCATTGACTGAGGACCACTAGCAGTTTATAGGGGTATTGAAAGGTATTCCGGTTTCATGAAACTGATGACCTATCCTGGATATGGTGGAGGTCCAACTCTGGGCACTCCTGCCGATCAGGCTACTTTCACACTCACGTTTTGGGGCGGAACACCATTAAAAGTCAATGGGAGACGGATCCGTTTTCCATTGTGCCAGATTGTGTCAGAGAAAACGGATCCGTCCCCATTGACTTACATTGTGTGTCAGAACAGATCCGTTTGGCTCAGTTTCATCAGATGGACACCAAAACGCTGCAAGCAGTGTTTTGGTGTCTGCCTCCAGAGCGGGATGGAGACGGAACGGAGGCAAACTGATGCATTCTGAGCGGATCCTTTCCCATTCAGAATGCATTAGGGCAAAACTGATCTATTTTGGACCGCTTGTCAGAGCCCTGAACGGATCTCACAAACGGAAAGCCAAAACGCCAGTGTGAAAGTAGCCTTAGCTGCTTGCAGGGACTGGGACGCTAGTGGGAGAGCTGTGTCCTCTTCATGCTTTACCTGCACTATCTACATTGTAGTGGCATTGTCAGTGTTATTACAGCTGTTTGTACCATTCAAGTAAATGGAATAAGAAAGAAATTAATTAAACGAAGTAATTAGACACATAGGATGACTACAATATAGATGGCGTGCAGGTAAACAATGAAGGGGACACTGTTCTCACTTTAGCCACGCAGCCCCTTCAAATAGCTGTCAAGCTCTCAAGTCTGATCAATGGTGGGACAAACCTGTTACGGAATAAATTCTACTTCTGAACTTTTTGCATTCAATCCCAATTTTGGCTTCAAAATAAAGCTGGCAGGATGTGCCCTGCTTATATATGGGAGGTACCCTGGCTCTGTTAGGGTACGACCACACGGAGCAGCCATGCTGCAATTGGGAAGTCGCCTTGTTAGCTGCATACTATTAACTGCATTAATTACAACCTCATTGTTTCTTATGTGTTGATTGTTAATGGCCGCGCTCTTTTGCGGGTTACCATGCAACCATGAACAATGAAGACAGAAGAAACAATGTGGAGTTAATAGGGTGCAGCTGTGGCTCATGCGGACGCGCGGTTCTCAGCTTCAAGCGCCATCTGATTCGCAGCATGGCCGCTCAATGTGGTTGTACCCCAGTAAGAAGCTAATTCTAAGGTGGCAAACAACATGGTGACACATCCTGTTGCCAATCCAAAAACTTCTTGTTTGATCATTTGGTTCCAGTGTGCATGTTTTTGAGACAGGTTTTACATGGTATGCTTCAATGGACACATAGGCTGATCTGAATACATACATTCGTTGTGCCGTGCTGTGGAATATGTTTGTGCAATCTAATTAACGGATGAGAAATAGAATATTTGTGCGTCTGAGTATAAAGGGTTAACAAAAACTGGGAATCTGGTTGCTATACTGCAGGATCTCATTTGTGTCTCCTTTTATGGCATCCCACCATGAGTAAGTGCTCCAGGAATGTTTCTGACTGGAACGGTGCAAGGAGGCCCGGAGTGCATTATTATGTGTGGATTTATGTGTAACTACATCAGCCAGCGTAGGACTGTTCTGAGACATGTGTGCCACATCATATGTGCAGGCGAGCCTTTCACGGGACTACAGTTGTGTTCAAAATAATAGCAGTGTGTTTTAAAAAGTGAATAAAGCTCACAATCCTTCTCATAGCTTTTATTTCCATACACACAAATGCATTGCGAACACTACACATTCTATTCCAAATCAAAACATGAAGAAAAATATATCAAAATATATATAAAAAAAACTAAGAAAAGTGAATATTAGACAGTTCATCAAAAATTGCAGTGTTTGTATTCTTCTTCACAAACGCAAACATTCACTATATAAACTGAAAAATGTTTGAAGATTTTGCTTTCCTTTGAATCACTTTACTAATATTTAGTTGTATAACCACTGTTTCTGAGAACTGCTGTACATCTGTGTTGCATGGAGTCAACCAACTTCTGGCCCCTGTGAACAGGTATTCCAGCCCAGGATGATTGGACTACATTCCACAGTTCTTCTCTATTCCTTGGTTTTGCCTCTGAAACTGCATTTTTGATGTCACCCCACAGTTTTCTATTGGATTAAGATCCGGGGATTGGGCTGGCCACTCCATAACGTCAATCTTGTTGGTCTGGAACCAAGATGTTGCACGTTTACTGGTGTGTTTGGGGTCGTTGTCTTGTTGGAACACCCATTTCAGGGGCATTTCCTCTTCAGCATAAGGCAGCATGACCTCTTCAAGTATTCTGATATATTCAAACTGATCCATGATCCCTGGTATGCGATAAATAGGCCCAACACTGTAGTATGAGAAACATCCCCATATCATGATGCTTGTGCCACTGTGCTTCACTGTCTTCACAGTGTACTGTGGCTTGAATTCAGTGTTTGGGGGTATTCTGGCAAACTGTCTCCGGCCACTAGACCCAAAAAGAACAATCTTACTTTCATCAGTCCACAAAATGTCTCTTTACGCCAGTCAATGTGCTCTTTGGCAAATTGTAACCTCTTCAGCGCATGTGTTTTTCTCAACAGTGGGACTTTGCGGGGGATTCTTGCAGATAGCTTGGCTTCACATAGGCGTATTCTAATTGTAACAGTACTCACAGGTAACTTTAGACCTTCTTTGATCTTCCTGGAGCTGATTGTTGGCTGAGTCCTTGCCATTTTGGCTATTCTTCTATCCATTGGAATGGTAGTTTTTCACTTTCTTCCACGTTTTTCAGGTTTTGGTTGCCATTTTAAAGCATTTGCGATCATTTTAGCTGAGCAGCCTATCATTTTTTTGCAATTATTTATATGTTTTCCTCTCTCCAATCAACTTTTTAATCAAGGTACGCTGTTCTTCTTAACAATGTCTGGAATGACTAATTTCTCTCAGAATTTCAGAGAGAAATGCACTGTAACCAGCATGCACAACATTTGCTGCCTTCCTTCATTAAATAAGGGCAATGATTGCCACTTGTTTTTCAAAGAATGAATTACCTCACTCATTGAACTCCACACTGCTATTATTTTTAACATGCCCCTTTAAATAAGCAATTGAATTACAGAGAATCAGCAGCATGCATGGCATTACTCTACTACACCTGCTGGTAAATATAATTTCTACCAAAAACTGTGATTGATTAGGTTAGTGATGTCTGACTGCTATTATTTTGAACACAACTGTATGTAAAAAGTATGGGGGTCATTTACTATGCTGAAATACGCCTAGACTAAGTTGCGCCGATATCTGTGACTTCGCCCTGCTCACGCCAGGTCTAAAATTGTGGGCGTGGCGTGGGCGGGAAAGGGCTGGTAGGCCCGTCTTATTCACCATTTTCTACACCTCTTTTAGGCATAGAAAAAGGTCTAAATGTTAGACAGCACGGAAGCTGTCTTACATTTAGAACTGACGCTGGATGCGCTGAAGTTAGGGTTTTATTAAGACCCCGGCTATAAACGCTGTTCCGAATAAATTATCCCTTATGTCTAGATGTGACTTCACATAGCTCATACAGTTACACAAATGCCCTTTTAGCAATCAGCAACGAAGCATAGTAAAATAGACTAAAAATACATTTTTAGAACCTGGGCCAAACTAAATCTATTGAACAACCTTCGTTCAAGGGAGTGACTCCCAATATGTAATTCAGGGCTTTAAAGTTTTTTTTGTATAATCCATCAATATGTGATCAGTGGGGAACCCACCTCTGGAACCCCACCAATCAGAATTACGAAGCGGCAGAGGTAAACTATGAAGTAGCCCTTCAATACAGTACCTGACATGCCAATGTCCATATGCCTGTGGCTATGTCTGGTACTGCAGCTTGGTCCCTTTTTTTTTAGATTTTTTTAAACTTTGCCCAAAGCAGGGCTGTATTAATTAAAAGAAACCCACTAAATCACCTATGATATGTCCTGCGCTGGAGCGGCAGAAAATATAAATGGTTAGTAAGAGGTTTTTCCTTTATTTTATGTTTCAAAAGGTATTTATAGAATTTTGCATAAAAAAGCAAAATGACAATGGTAAAGGATAGGAATTGTTACATGAAAACATAACATCTCTTGGATTGCTCTGGGCAAAGTTTTTCAAAAATCTCAAGAACCCCTTTAAAGTATAACTGTCGTATTATTATTATTTTTTGGAGTATTGGATTGTGGTGATTAATATCTCATTGGTGGCCCTATTTCAACGTTTCACTATGTATTTAATTATCCCTTAATTCCACATTTTTGTTCCCTGTACTGCCTACTTTTACCTGTGCTTAAAATCAGGTTGCTATGCAGGGTCCGTCTATCTGTTGAAGGACGGAGGACGCAGAAGCACGCAGCGTGCAAGGTCACATTACTGACAGCCAGGGACTGTAAGTAAATGATTAAAGCCAGGTCCTCCCCAGCAGCTGATAACAGGGCCTGGGCTGTGTGCACTTCTCCCTGTCCCTGCGCTTGGCAGACGCTCCCTCACTCAGCAGAGCTGGACAATGCAGAGTCGAAGCAGCGCAGACCAGGGAAGGGAGATCTGCCATCTGCTCAGTGTATACATGAAAGCAACATGTGGTAAGAGGACCCCTTTGTGCTGCAGGAGATTAACCCTTTAGGGGGAGGGCTGTGGTTACTGACACTTTTGGGGGGCTATTGTTACTGGCTAGTGAGGGCAGGCGGGATTAGCCTCAGGGTGAGGGCAGTGGCGGCCATCTTAACTGAATAGTGAAATTGCAGTTTTATGCAGACTGGTTGCTAAGGGCTGAATCTTATTAAATATGGGGTAAGTCAGTCTAATAGTAACTGATTCTGGAATATCATGTTATTATTCTTCCAATCAACTATAACCAGCTTTCCTGCCCCTGTTGAACAAAAGCATCCCCACAGTATGATGCTGCCACCACCATGTTTCATGGTGTGTTCAGGGTGATGTGCAGTGTTAGTTTTCTGCTACCGTGTTTTGCATTTAGGCCAAAAGGTACAACTTTGAAATCATCTGTCCAAAGCTCCTTCTTCCACATGTTTGCTGTGTCCCCTACATGGCTTGTGGCAAACTGCAAACAGGACTTGCTTTCAAAAATGGCTTTCTTCTTGCCACTCTTCCATAAAGGCCAGATTTGTGGAGTACACGACTAATAGTTGTCCTTTGCACAGATTCTCCCACCTGAGCTGTGGATCTTTGCATCTCCTCCAGAGTGACCATGGGCCTCTTGGCTGCTTCTCTAATTAGTGCTCTCCTTTCCTGAGCTGTCAGTTTAGGTGGACGGCCATGTCTTGGTCGGTTTGCAGTTGTGTCATAATCCTTCCATTTTCAGATGATGGATTGAACAGTGCTCCATGAGATGTTCAGAGCTTGGGAGATTTTGTTTATAATCTAACCATGCTTTTAACTTCTGTACAACTTTATCCCTGACCTGTCTTGTGTGTTCCTTGGTTTTCATGATGTTTTCAGATCACTAAGGTTTTCTAACAAACCTCTAAGACCTTCACAGAACAGCTGTAGTTATACTGAGAATAAATCACACACAGGTGGACTCTATTTACTAATTAGGTGACTTCTGAAGGCAATTGGCCACCCTGGATTTTATGGGATTTGGTGTATCGGAGTACAGGGGGCTGAATACAAATGCACTCCACACTTTACAGATTAGTATTTATTAAACATCTTGAAAAACACGTATCAATTTATTTTACTTCATACATACTTGCTACTTTGCGTTGGTCTATCACATAAAATCCAAATAAAATACATTTAAGTTTGTGGGTGTAACGTGAAAAAATGTGGAAAAGTTCAATGAGTATGAATACTTTTTTTTAAGTCACTGTATGTAACCCACCATTGTTTTTATACTCCTATGAATTAATTTGTCATAACTAAAGTGTACAGAGCCGTAATACTGCAGTCCTATACTGTACCTCCTTGTAGTAGATGTTTTTTTTCGTGGTTTATATGAAATACAGAAAATTGGTTTGATTCTAGAGGAAGATACCTCAGTAGTATGGTATGGAGGAAGTTTTGGACTGGCCCACCAGAGTACCAGACGATTCTGTGGTAGGCCCAGGCTCTCATACTACAGGGGGCCTCAAAAGCCCAGGAGAAAATAAAACATTTGGAGCTGCCTTTGGAGACAATCACTTGCAACTAGGGTCTATTTCTTTGACTCAAAACTTATTAGGCTTTATTAAGGATATGGGGGTTGGGCCTCGAGAATCATTTATTTTGATGGACCCATGGAACCTCAGTCGGATACTGTATGGAGGCACCATGAGGCCGCAAAAAAAAAGTGTCTACTGATCAACACTATAGAGCCATAGACTCTTGGGGTCATTTATCAAACTAGTGTAAAATAGGACTGGCTTAGCTGCTCATGGCAACCAATCAAATTCCACCTTTTCATTTTTGACAACTCCTTTGTAAAATGAAAGGTGGAATATGATTGGTTGCTATGGGTAACTAAGCCAGTTCTATATCAGTTTGATAAATGACCCCAAATGTCTGCTATTGCAAGGACTTAATGCATACAGAATGAGACCTAAGCATGAATGTAACATTTCCTTTGCAGTTTAAGAGACTGGAATACAATGCAATAAGGAGACAGAGCCAATGTTCCTTACAAACTATCTAACATACACATCAGTCCATCTCATGTAAAAGGTCCAAACCAGCCATGTTAATTATAACATACATAAAAGAACACAGGGGTGAATGCGAAGTATGGAAGAATAGGGCTGTGTATTGTACTCTGCTTTGTAATGGGGGTTGGAGAAGGAGGCAGCTGGCAGAGATTGTGGAAAATATAACGAAACAAATATCACAAGAAAAAGAGGTCTGGACGCCTCTTGGTACTATCCCAGGGAGAGGATGAGAAACTAGAGAGGGAAGGGGATGAGGCGTCAGAGGAAGCAACACACAGTAACAGGAGATAAGTAGGTACTAGCTGAGGAGAACAGAGAGGGGTGTAGGATAGTGAGGACTGGAAGTTCAGTGGATTAACTGGGTATGACCAGGCCATTATGGATGACTGGGCAACAAAGCAATGGGAAAGTAAAAGGGGATGCAAGTTAAGGGTGGGTTCACGTAACGTATAAGTTAAACAGATGCCATACAGTGGCATTTGTCACCATAGAGTTCCATTTTACTATAAAAAAGGACACGTTATGTCGGACTCTGCAGGATGGGAAAATTTTAAGTACTATTCTTTCACATCCTTCTTTCCACAATGTACACATTAGGCTACTTTCACATTAGCGTTTTCAATTCCGCTATTGAGATCCGTCATAGGATGCGGAAGAAAAAGCTTCCGTTTTGTCCTCATTCATTGTCAATGGGGACAAAACTGAACTGAATGAAACGAAATGCTCCAGAATGCATTCCGTCCTGTTTGGTTGCGTTACCATCGCGGACAGAATAACGCCGCAAGCAGCGTTTTTCTGTCCGTAATGAGGTGCGGAGCAAAACGGATCCGTCCTGACACACAATGTACGTCAATGGGGACGGACCAGTTTTCTCTGACACAATAGAAAACGGATTCGTCCCCCATTGACTTTCAATGGTGTTCATGACGGATCCGTCATGGCTATAGTAGACATATTACAACCGGATCCGTCATGGCTATAGAAGACATAATACAACCGGATCCATTCATGAGGTTGTAAACGGAAGCGTTTTTGCAGATCCATGACAGATCTGCAAAAAACGCTAATGTGAAAGTAGCCTTAAACGTAACTTGAACCCAGCCTAAGATCATAAGAGTCTTATTGTAACCTCTCTGCAAAATGATCCCCAATAGACTATCTAAAAGCAACAAAAAGTTGGAGAGTCAAAGTAAACACAGTCTATACGTAAGTGAATTAGTATATCCATAGTCTACAACACTCAAGTACATGCACAGTCCACTAAGGCTACTTTCACACTTGCGGCAGAGGGATCCGGCAAGCAATTCCGTCTTAAAAATCCCTGATCAGTCAGAAAAATGAATTGAAATGCCAGATCCATCTTTCCGGTGTCATCCAGAAAAACCAATCCGGCATTTATTTTTTTGACCTTTTTTTCGGTCTGCGCATGGAAGGCAAGATCCGGCCTCATGCGGTTTTTATCTTTTGCCTGATCAGTCAAAAAGACTGAACTGAAGACATCCTGAACGGATTACTCTCCATTCAGAATGCATGGGGATAAAACTGATCAGTTCTTTTCCGGTATAGAGCCCCTGTGACGGAACTCTATGCCGGAAAAGAAAAACGCTAGTGTGAAAGTATCCTAAGATACTATACCAGGGATTGTAGTATTAGCAGAAGGAGCATTTGTTCAGGGACCTTTATCACTCAGGGGAGTCAATGTGAATGTCATGCAATGAGACCATTGAGATCCAGAAGAAGACCGCTTTGTAGCTTCATCTCCTCACATTTTCAATAGATTTCGTAATTTACTCACTATTTGGGTCCATTAACACGTCTGCAGTTTTGCGGTCCGCACAGGGCTGGCCCTGTGATAGAAATGCCTATACTTGTCCGTAGCTGCGGACAAGAATAGGACATGCTCTATCTTTTTTGCTGGGCCGTGGAATGGAACTACCGATGCGGACAGCACACCATGTGCTGTCTGCATCTTTTGCGGCTCCATTGAAATGAATGGGTCTGCATCCGATTCGCAAAATTGTGGAACAGATGCGGACCCATTCATACGGACGTGTGAATGGAACCTTTATCAGAGTACGATATGGAAGATTTACAGTATTTAGATGTATAGTTCTCATTGTTTAACTTTTGTCTGATCTTCTGTTTACCGTCTTCTATATTAAAGGGGTTGTCTGGACTACATTGTACCGAGCGGAAGCAGAAGCTCAATACAACATATAGTGGTTGTGCCAGGGTATTGATGCTTAGCTCCAATTAAAGTTAATGTGCAATGAGCCATGTGCAGTGCAGAGAGGATGAGAGTGGTGATTATGGACATTAGAGGTGTAGTAGTACTCACAGTTTACGGTGGAAGTCATCTCTCTGGTACTCCCTAGTGACATGCAGTGACTTGAGGGCACATCATTGTATTGAGGCTCCTGCCTGATGGTAGTTGAGGTGACCAAGATGGTGGAGTCAATAGCCAGGTACGCTGGTTGTAATGAATAAAATATTTATTTCGTGAACCGATTATAGGAGTAGTGATAATACAAACAGCAGCAGAAGTCAGGGTTTCAAAGTATAGCGTAGTCTTTCTCCCAATAGTGATGTATCAGCAGCAACAATGATAGAGGTTGTAGTACTCTCTGACTCACTCTCTCTAAGGGACATTTTGCAATCTCTCCAAAATAGCCATATGCATACATTTAGGGTCTTATTAACTCCTTCTGCAATTCCCAGACTGCTCTTAACCACAGATGGCCAGTCCGTCTTAAAGAGTGGTAGGTGCCAAAGGCAATACTGCTTCCGACAGCAATAAAGTTTCCATAAACAGGTGTATACTTTACTGACATTATCTTGCACTGCCAGAATGGTTCTGGACCTTCAATAAAGTATAGTCTCTTTTCTTCAGGAGTACTCTGGTAGTAGAGTCGCTCCTTTGGCAGTTGTCGTCTCGGAGATGGAGATTCTTTGGACTTGGGCCTGGTCTTGAGGAACTTTCTTCATATGTCTTTCCTGTAGCTCTGCTCAGAGACTCTCTAATTAGCCAGGGGGTGGACTAAATCCATCACGCTGGTAACCTAAACAGTCTGCTAATGTTAACAGCCTGTTGCACATAAATTGCTGTTAGGATCACACAGTGCATAAAGAAATGATTGCTTCAACAATAAAGCACATCATTTAACTTGGCAACATTAAAGTTACCCTTTATAATAATAATTAACCCGTTGCAGTAGCCCTCTGAGGTACTGCAAAAGTAGTATGTCAGCGCTAAAAAACTATATAGTGTGTGGTTTCCAGATTAACAGCAGCCCAAACAGCTGATTGGTGATGTGTCAGGTGTTGGCCCCCCACCAATTTGATATTAGTCCCCTATATTGAGGCTATGTCAACAACATCTGTAGCCTGGACAACCTCTTTAAGCGATAGGATCCCCACTTTGCCAAGTCCTTAAGTTTTACTCAACTGCAATTACAATATTATGCAGTGGAGTTGTCCTTTATAAGTAAGGTGTCCGAGAACCCCAGCAAAATCAAATGTTTGAAGATTCAGCCGGCTATGCTTTAGGTGCTGCAGGAGAAATATAGTATTACATACATGGCAGTCATTAACAAGTCAGAATTAGCTTCCTTTCTTCTTCAACTTTGGCTTCACAGTAATAGCTGATATTACATAGGTCATCCAAGACCAGTGAATATTAGCATGTGCCCAGTTTTACCTGATATGGATATCTCTCCCACTAAGTATCCTAAGTAACAGAACTGCACATTGGTATCTTATAATCTATGTCTAGGCTTGAGCCCACAATACATTTTGCTTCCATCAGCCCATTTTTGTTCACCTACCTCTCTCTATAAATCCATTCTGGCCACTTCTTGAATATGGGGACATAGGAGACCTAGAAAAGGTTCAAGAATGGGCGACCAGATTATTAAATGGGATGGAAGGTCTCTCTCTTAGGCCTCATTCACACTGCCGTTGCCGACCGTGGCCCATATTGCGGCCAGCAAACAGCAGGTCCGCAATATGCGGGCACCGGCAGTGGGCTCCCCTCATCACAGATGCGGACCCGTTCACTTGAATGGGATGGCTTAGCTTGGAAAAACGACCCCTTAGAAGAGATCTCATTTACATGTTCAAATATTGTTACATGTGGAGGAAAGGAGATTTAAACATCAATACAGGAAAGGATTCTTTACAGTTAGAGCAGTCAAACTATGAAGTGCCCTACCCCAAGTGGTAGTAATGGCGGATACTAGGTCAGCATTTTAAGAAGGGCTAGATGCTTATCTAATAGCGCACGGCATTGTTATAATTAATTTAACAATGTTTTATAATTGCTTGAGAAAGGTTTCACTTGATGGACTAACCAGGATTGTGATGGAAGCGTGAATCTGGTATCAGTTACTGTACATTTACCCTTAGGGTGTTCTGCTTCTGTCTGCACTACAGGACATGAACAAGGGGACTGTATAACATAGAGAAATGTGCAGCTTCTAGCGTCCTGTTAGGGCAAGCTACTGCAATGTTTGTTACCAAACACATCGGTTTTGGCTCAAGGGTCATACCTGTGGAGAAATTCTCTGTAGTTGCCTGATGTTGCGTTACTGAATTTTCCTACAACTTTAATTTCATTAGTATCTATAGCATAACTTACAAATAGAGACGGGCAAATTTCTTGAAATTTGTTTCAGGTCCGATTCTAATGAATCTGTTGGAAAATTTAATTGAAAGTGCTAAGATTTCCCTGAAAGGTTACTTATTAGACTCTGAGAACTCTTTTTTATGTTCTTCTCTCACTCCCCTCTTGTAAAGAGAATCTGTAATCTCTCCGCACGTCAGTTTTAGTAAATATTTGCGTTCCCCATGTAATAACAATTCTAGAGCATCTATCCTTATGCCTCTCTGTTTTGCCATTCCTGTATTATTCCTGCTAGAAGTTTGCAAATAAATTGCCAGCAGTCTGCAGTAAAGGTACCGCTGGGTGTTACCAGTAGCCGGTGTGTCTGACTTTGTTCAATCACTGCTGCCAGTGTCAGACTGTACATGGGTCAGCCTCATGCAGACGTCCATGGAACATGGTCTATGACAGGCATGGCCAACCTGCGGCTCTCCAGCTGTTGTAAAACTACAACTCCCACCATGCCCTGCTGTAGGCTGATAGCTGTAGACTGTCTGGGAATGATGGGAGTTGTAGTTTTGCAACATCTGGAGAGCCTCAGGTTGGCCATCCCTGGTCTATGAGATACTGGACTGGCATTGCAGGAGCTGCAATGCCAGTCCGGTATCTCACGGACCGTGTTCTACGGACGTCTGAATGATGCTTGAGACAAAAAATTGACCCTGACATATGTAAAGATGCTTAAATTCATATGTTCATCTAGTCCTCAGACTATTATTGCCTTATCTTGACATATAAAGTATAATAAGGGTCTGGCAGCCGCGCGCTGGCTCCAGGCTCTCTACTGTCCTAACTATAACTAGCGGCCAGTTGACTGTGCAGTGTCACACCCGCAACTGGTAATGCATATCTGTACCTTTACTGCAAGCTGCTGGCATTCATAACTTCTAGTAGAAATAACAGAGCAATGGCACAACATAGAGGCATAAGAATGAATGTTCCAGAATTGTTATTACATGGCGGGTGCAGGTGGTTACTACAACAGACATGTCAGGAGAGGTGACAGGTCCCCTTTAAAGATTAACTACACTTTTTTAAATTTTTGACATGTCATAGGGACATATCAGAAGTGTTGACTGGCAGGGGTTCCAGCTCAGAGACCCCACGATCACTAGAACGAGGGGTCAGAAGTGCTTAGCCAAGCACAACTTCTACACACTGCTGAGCACAAGACTGTAGACTTTCTATTTTCAGCTACAGTCTTGTGCCCAGCAGCAAGAAGAACTTGCGCTCGGCTGAGCTCACATCCGTCTGCCAGCACTGTGCTCTGGTGAAATCTCGCGTCATTCAGTATTCGGCGCAGGTGTGGTGAGGAAGCTGGCAGCCTGCAAGCGGTTTTCCCTCACATCGCCTGCGCTGAATGCTGAACGGCGCGAGATTTCACCAGAGCACAGGGCTGGCAGACAGATGCGAGCGCTGCCTGGGCCTGTCAATCAGGACTTGGAGGGAGGCGACAAAGGTGGGAGAATGGAGCCTCTAGGAGCAGGAACAACGCCCTCCCCTGCTCCTAGAGGCTAATTAGCATATTATAAAATTTAGATTTCTAGCATAACGGGGGCATAGATAAAAGTAGGAATAGGCTAGCTAGGTTTAGCTGACATTAGCACATGTCAGCTAGCTTAAAAGCGTTAAATCTGGTGACAGAAACCCTTTAACACCAAATACATCCCAACTACCAGCTAGTGATCCGTGTGTACAAATATCATTGCCAGAGTCACTACCACTCCTATCCTCCACTCACTCCACCTAGATGCGCTGGATATCACAATGCAAGAAGTAAGTTCCCGACCTGTGCCGTATATGTATAGTGCAATGATTGGGCAGGCACAGGAGCGATGCTTGCCCAATCAGTTGCAGTAGCCTGTTTGCTACTGACAGCTGGGCCCTATGTATTGCAATGCATTGTAGAAGGGATCAGACCCTCAAAAGCTAAAGTCCCCTAGTGGGACAAATATTTTAAACCATTTACAAGTGCAAAAACACAGAAAAAAATCCATAATGACCGGCTCTATAAAAATATTTTGTGATCAGATCACCATCAGGTAAATGCCGTTAAAGAAAAAAATATAAATATACGCCAGAACCGCCATTTTTGGCCTACTTCTGATCCCTATATTTAAATTTTTTTAAATACTAAGATAAGAATAATGTAGTCATTCAGCCATACCTCGCGCAACTTTGGCCGAGACAAAGTTTAGCTACACAGAGCCCATACATTTCAATGCTGTAGGGAAACAGCATTAACAGAAACGTTCGACCCGCTCAAGCCTAGTCACCTCACCTCCCATAAATCATAGTATCAAGCAATAAAAAAGTCATATGTATTCCAAAATGGTACCAATGATGTCACCTGATGCTGCAAAAAATGAGCTCTAACACAAGACCATCACCAGAAAAATGAAAAAATAAAAATAAAAATGGCTCTCAGAAAATAGTGACACAAAACATGATTTGTTTAAAATGCTTTGTGTAACATTAGTAAAACAAAAAAAAAAAATATAAAAAAAAGGTGATATCTCTGTAATCATACTGACCAGCAGAATAAAATTAACATGTTTTATGCCCAGGCAAAAGTTTAGTACATGTGACAATAATAATAATAATAATAATAAGAGGGCTTACTTTTCACATTGGCACATGCTGGGCACAATATATTGGGCACTGAAATGGCATATCTGTAGAATAATTGCAAATTTTCAATTTCATTTTTCCCGCAGGCTGTACGCATCAATAACAAAACCCAAAAAGCAATGGCAGAATTGCAGACTTTTCTTATCCTACTTCCCAAAAAGAAAAAGTGACTAAACAGTCATATGGACCACAAAAAAATACCAAGGATAATCAAAAAAAAAGCCCTCAAACAGTTCCATCAAGAGAAAAAAGAGAACAAAAACGTATGGTTGTCAGAAAATAGCTGTACTGGTACCTCAGAGACTGTTCATTAGCAACATGGCACTTGTAAACCAATCCAGCAAAATATGCTCTGCAAAAGCTTATCTTTTTCTTCTGAACCCTGTAACATGCCAAACAGCAGTTTAAATCCAGATTTATGGCATTTCAGTACCCAGTAGAACCCACCTAACTAGTTAAAGGACATGGTGTGTCTCGTATGGCAGAAGCTGGGCACAACTTAACATATTGAGCACTGAATTGCAATAGTTGTGGAAAACTTGTAATTTTCATTTGTCGAAATGCTTATTTCACCCCTTGATAAATAACTTGAGATTGTAGTTTCCAAAATGGAGTCACTTATCGTACCTCTGTACGGATACTTTAGGTGGTTTGCAAATGAGATGTAACGCCCAAAAACTATTCCAGCAAAATCAGTGCTCCAAAAGTCAAATGGCGCTCCTTCCCTTATGAGCACTGCTGTGTGCCCAAACAGCAACTTATGTCCACATTTATGGCATTTCCATACCCAATAGAACCCACCTATCAATTCAAGTAGTGTGTTGTGAGCTTCAGAAGGCGCCAGCTGGGCACAAAATATTGGGCTCTGAAATGTCATATGATCCATATCTAGGGAAAACTTGTGCGGCAGAGTGACCCCGTGTCGCTGCTCTCCGGAAGGGATGGTAAGGTGTGGTGTACCCCAATGGGAAACAAGTCCAGAGAGTCAGAGTCTGTAGTAAACCAGTGTGCTTCTTTACTGGAGGAATTCAGGTGCAAAACAATACAAGCAAGGCATTGGACTGGCTTCTCCAGTCTCCTCCCTGGCAGAAAAAGGGTTCATGCTCAGGAAATGGCTGAGCTAGTTGTCCCTCTGTCTTCAGAAGGCTGGTACCCTGGTCAAAGGCTAGTGATCCAGGGTCTGTGGCAGACTATCCCTGTCTCAACGTCTTCTTCTGGTCACTCATTAGTCTAGCAGTCCCCTCTTCTGATGACTGTTCCCTAACTTTAGAACATTAGGGCCTCTGCCTGCTCTCCTTATATACAGTTTCTAGTTGAATTAGAACCTTCTAGTGGGAGGGGTGGAGTGGAGAAACTCAGCACAAACAGATACATTGTTACAACTCCCGTCTCTCATAGACTTACATTAGAGCTTCAAGGATACTCAATGGCATACCTCCAAAACGTTTGAAAATCACATAATGTTCCACCCAGATCACAGCAGTTTTTTTCATACTAGGCCACGCCTCTAAGTCCGCCCACAGCATTATTACTGATTCCATCACAACTTTAGCAGCTGGGGATTGGTTAGGTGAGTATAAGTTCCTTTATTTTTTTTTACAGCATGTGGAGCACCAGAGACACATAAATCATCAGATTATAGATATTTTAAGGTCCAAATTGCACCAAATAATGAAGTTATGGTATAATATACAGGTAGAAACCATACAGACGCTTTAGTAAGGCGCAATCTAGTTTATCAGTGCATATTTACAGTGAGGAACAGAAGTATTTGAACACCCTGCTATTTTGCAAGTTCTTCCACTTAGAAATCAAGGAGGGGTCTGAAATTCACATTGTAGGTGCGATCCCACTCTGAGAGACAGAATAAAAAAATAAAAAAATAAGGAAATCACATTGTATGATTTTTAAAGAATTTATTTGTCTTGCACCGCTGAACATAAGTATTTGAACATCTGAGCAACAGCAAGAATTGTGTCTCTCAAAGACCTGTTACTGTGCCTTTAAAAAGTTAACCTCTACTCCACTCTTAAATCTTAATCTAACTTAGTAGCACCTGTCTGAGTGCTTTAAAGACACCTGTCCACCCTACAGTCAGTCAGATGCCCACTACTACCTTGGGCAAGACCAAAAAGTTGTCTGTATACATTAATTCCCCATAAAAAAAGAGGGACATTTAAGGATCAAAGAGGGACAGAGGGACTTGGGTCAAAAAGAAGGACTCTTCCTCCAAAAGAGGGACACTTTGGAGGCATACTCAAAGGCAATGACACAGCAGGTTTTCCAGACACAAACAAGTTTTCAGACATAACAAAAAAGCTAAACCAGACATTCAAAAGGTCAGTCTGTCTGGTTTTGGTGGTAAACAAGTCCACATTTTTCCCTCCAAAACATACTCTTCTTTAAACCTTATTGTAGGTGTGGAAAATGACCAGCTTTTTATTCAAAGTCCCAAAAGTCTCTCGGTATTCAATAACCCTTTCCACAGAGCCTCACAAATACAGTGCAAATGACAGGATATATATCACAACATAAAAAATGCAGTTACACAGTATTAAGCAGTGCAAGTCAACCTTTTTAAGTGAAATAAAGTAAGAAGTTTATAACTTTGCATAAAGGAAACGGGCTAACGTCCACAAATGTCCAAGCTTTAAAGTACCCCTGCTCCAGGGCACTACACTAGCAATTTTCACTTTGCACGGACTGCTGCACATTCATTTCAGCAATATACCTGTGGCATCAAAATGCTTGCTCCACCCCTTGTTACCGTGATGGACAGAGTTTTCAAAATGGGTTCACTTCTTTGTCAGCATTAGATAAATAATCACTTTTGGCCTTAAATGCGCATGGTGTTCTTTTACTCCTGAGCCCTGTTGCATGCCTAGTGAAAAGATTAGGGCCTCGTGCAGGGTGTTTAGCATAGCATAATAAGAGGGCTTGCTTAGCACTCTAGCATATTCTGGGAAAAACATACTGAGCACTGAAAATGCATATGTGTTGTGAATTTATTTTGTGCAAAACAGCTGTAGGGTCAAAATGCTCACTACAGCCCCTGGTAAATTATATAAGGGGTGTTGTTTCTGACATAGGATAGCTTCTTGGGGTTTCCTTTTTGTTTAAAGGAATTGTCCAGGTTCAGAGCTCCGATGCTCTCCTTTGCCCTGCACTGTATCGCACAGGACAAGGGCTTTTTGTTAATTTAATTACACTGCTAGGCGGTGTCTTCTGCCTAGCAGTGTTCTCAGTGACGTCACCAGCTCTGATGGGCGGGAGCTAAAGCCCACTCATTAGTGCCGGTAACAACACTGGGCTCACTGCTATACAGGGAGAGCAGACTTCAGTTTTATATTTTACCTAATAAAATTCAGCCTGTGGGAGAGACGGGTTAGGCTACTTTCACACTAGCAGCAGCCTTCTCTGGCAGGCTGTTCCGGCGGGTAAACAGCCTGCCGGATCTGTGCTGCCGCTAGTGCACGATTGCCGCTGGAGGTCTCCTCCGCCCCCATTGACTATAATGCCGAGAGGCCAGAATAAAACGACAGTAGTTTTATTCCGGCTGCCTCTCAGCATGTTTGCCGTGCTGCCGCCGGAACTCCGGCCCGCCCCATTATAGTCAATGGGGCCGGAGGGGACCTCCGATGGCACGCGTGCACTAGCGGCAGCACGGATCCGGCAGGCTGTTCATCCGCCTGTCAGAGAAGGATGCCGCTAGTGTGAAAGTAGCCTTATTCATTATTGCACAACCAATGCCACATCTCCAAATGCAGACTGCAAAGGAACAAGCAAAGTTAGGCTAGTTTCACACTAGCGGCAGGGGACTCCGGCAGGTGAACAGCCTGTTGGATCCGTCCTGCCGCTAGTTCACGTGTGCTCCCGGACTGCCGCTCCGTCCCCAGTGACTATAATGGGAGCGGGGGCAGAGTTCCAACTGCAGTATGGCAGCACACGCCGAGAAACAGCCGGACTAAAAGTACTGCATGCAGTACTTTTGGTCTGGCTGTCTCTCAGCGTGCGCTGCCGTGCTCTATATAACCTCTCCCTATATATCCTTCTATTACTCTATATAACCTTTCCTATATCTCTTCCTATTACTCCATACAACCTCCTCCTATATCTCCTTCTATTACTCTATATAACTTCTCCTTATATCTTCCTTTATTAGCCCATATAACCTCTTCCTACTATTACTCAGTGTAGAGTCCCCCTATATTATCCTATTATTCCACAGGCTCCCTATCATTTTCTGCACTACACTTCTTTTTTTTCCCAAAATTGCTGACTACTTTCTTCCATGTGGAAGCTGGGGCCAGGAGTCTTGGAAGCCATGTGGGTCTGATTAGGAGGCAGGGAGTGCACAAATGTTTAATGTGTAAACCAGCCGAGGCCACATGGACAGGCAGCTTTAAGCTGCTTTTAGATGCTGCGAGGTGCAGCCAATTGTCTGGAAGTAAGCATTCTTTCATGACAATCAGCTTCTCGTTAAGTATGAGGATGAACAACGGCTGCTGCTGTCACTTGTCCCCATACGAAATTATTGTTCCTGTGTAGATAGCATGGTCTGCTGCCCCGAGATGATGACCAAGGTGTCCATATCGCACATCATTTCATGCTCATTCCAGGACCTGTAAATGTCGTTTTACTGTAACCATGTATGTGCCTCAGGGGCCAACCCGACAAGTCAAAAAGATTAATGAACTAATGATTTGCCCGCCGCTTGGGTCTAAGATACTCAACACCCTGTAATGGGAAGATTAATACTCAAGAACCAGGGCGAGTACTAATCTCATTCAGCCTTCGGGAGAGCCACATAAGTGCAGGGTTGACAACAGTTCTTAAATTCCTTGTCAGTCTGTAAAAATAAGGCACTTTTTTCCATTGATCCTAAATAAAAAGTATGTATTGTAACTCAGGGGGTAACCTAAGTGGTGCCCTGGGAACTAGCAGCCAGAAGAGGGCACCAACGAGCCACTTTGTCTTGGCCAGGGTATTTAGATACAGGTTTACCAGTGGTACCTTTGCCCCAGACTTCCTAAATGACCACAATGCGAATGTGATTGGTGATATTGATAGACTTTAATAAGTAAGGTAGCAATTAGGGATGAGCGAATCGACTTCGGATGAAACATCTGAAGTTGATTCGCATAATACTTTGTTTGAATATTGTACGGAGCGAGCGCTCCGTAAAGTATTAGAATGTATTGGCTCAGATAAGCCGAAGTTATTACTTCGCGAAGTCTCGCGAGACTTCGGGTAATAACTTTAAAAAATTTATTTCTGCTGTTAAAAACCTTTTTGCAAACTCGGGTTCAGTTCCAAGTGGTACCATTTTTTTTTACAGTACAAATTGATTTATGAAGCTATTGCGTAAAGTCTTGCGAGACTTCGCCAAGTAATAACTCCGGCTCATAGGAACCAATGCATTCTAATACTCACTATAATGCTCGCTCTGTACAGTATTCAAACAAAGTATTATGCAAATCGACTTTGGATGTTTCATCCGAAGTCGATTTGCTCATCCCTAGTAGCAATCAGAACTTTGAAATCCTGCATCCCGGAGCAACACTACATTCCACGAGGCCCAGCAACATCTGTAGCAGAGGAGTAGCACTGTGCCAAGTGCCTTCCCCCGCTGCTTGCCTGTTATTGGCTGAACTCCATTGGGCCACACCCTCCCGATTAAGCTGTTCTTTTCTGTGGCTGCAAAACTGGAAGAAGTCATTGTCACCAGAGTGACTCCACGTGTCTGATGCTGGCAGAGCATTGCCACCTGTGTTCTGCTGCAGACCATCGATCCTTGCAGATTTGCAATATTTCCTCTCAGGGTCTGGAAGCAGAGATCACACATACTGAGGAGTGAGTGACACTGAGGAGGAGGAGGCTGCACGGTCAGAAGAAGTAGATCTGGTAACAGTGCTAGGGAACAGGAATAGCATAAATTAACATAGCAAGCAAAGCCAAACCACTCATATTGTATCTGGTGCAGAAAACTTTTTGGCCATCATTTTTTTTCTCGTTTCAGCATATCTTAAAGGAACAGTCCAGCAAAATAGAAACAGGGAGAATTTATCATGAGGGGAATTTCTGAATTTACATTTTGCTTTAGTCTACATTGATATAATTTTCGCAAATTTGTGTTGTGTGCTGATTGATAAATTTGGAGTAAGAATTAGAATTTTTTGTGACCTTGCGATCTAAGCCTAATTAGAGGATGTATCCCATGATGAATGTAAAAAATGAAAATCAGACATCACATACACTGTAGTACATGAAATGGGGGGCACAACTCTTTCTAACCAAGCTAGAACCTGCACTGTATCTCATATGAATCCAGAGGTTCCCCATCCACAGCTCCAATTGCTCTGCTAGACTTATTTCAAGATGGCAGCTTAGAGGGCATGTCTTTTCTCAGGGACATGTCCTTCCTACTGCAGCCCACGGCTTATAACAATAGATAGGGTTGGTGGTAGGTGAAGGACGGAACTGAGTATGTGCGACCACCTATGTCATGTTACCGAGGACAGGGAATTTAGGAAAATAACAAAAAGGAGGTGGTGCCATACAGACAGATTTTATTAAAAACCTCAGTGACTATACTACATTTTTAATTGCATGGAATGACAAAAGTATTCAGATCCAAGTGCTGGTTTGCAAAATCTAAAATATTTTTGTGGTGCAACCCCTTCAAGATAGCTAACCTTTTCCACCTACTGTTCAAACGTGGTGAGAATGGTGCAAAATAACAAAAAGTTGCAAGTTCTTGTGCCAAGCTGTTATACACACCAACTTTTTTATTGCATAAGTCATATGATAAATTCCCTTTTGTGCTATGCTTAGGCAGGGCCTGAGGGGAAGGAGCCTAATACAGGGATTCAAAGAATACCGTGGAGAAAATTACTGTGTCTCGCTTTTTCCTATCAGGCCCATAATGCAGCACACAGTTTCTTTAAAGGAACCTGCTTTTAGACCGTGTAAAGCTGACTGAAGGTGTCCAGTAGTGTGCTGTATTAGGGTACTTTCACACTTGCGTTGTTTGATTTCGGCAGGCAGTTCCGTTGCCTGAACTGCCTGCCTGATCAGGCAAACTGTATGCAAAAGCATGTCATTTTTTCTGACTGATCAGGATCCTGATCAGTCAGAAAAATGCATTGCAATACCGGATCCGTTTTACCGGTGTCATCAGGCAAATGGATCAGGTATTTATTTATTTCTCATTTTTATAGGTCTGATTTTGCCTGATCAGTCAAAATGACTGAACTGAAGACATCCTGATGTATCCTGAACGGATTACTCTCCATTCAGAATGCATAGGGATATGCCTGATTTGTTCTTTTCCTGTATAGAGCCCCTGTGACGGAACTCTATGCCTGAAAAGAAAAACGCTAATGTGAAAGTACCCTAAGAAAACATTCACTGATAAGTGATCAATTTCTCTCACCACATCTAAATGAGGTTCTGGTAAGAGGATCCTTGGCATGCTGTGATCACTTACATCACAAGGATATGCCATAACATTTATATTGGTGAGAATCCTATTCCTGGCACCCCTGCCGATCCCAAGAATGAAGAACCACGCGGCTGCTTCCTGCACAGTGGAATCCAGCATCAGACTGACCCAACAGGGTATCAGAGGATCCTCTGGTGGGTCTGGGCTCTGACACCTTAGTGGGCCCCAAAAGTCCGGGAGAAAAATATATTTGGAGCTGGCTTTGGAGACAATAAATTGCCACTAGGGTCTATGTCTTTGAATCAAAGTCTATTAGATTTTATTGATGATATAGGGGTTGGGCCCCAAGAATAATTTCTTCTCGTGGGCCCAAGGGAGCCCAGTACAACCCTGGTGTAAATAACATCTTTTTGCAGCTTTGTGCAGGGACAGATTATCAGATTTTCTGGATTATTAAGTGTTAGGGCTTTCACTGAATGTAGATTTATGGCTAGTTGGATTTTCCAACACATTATTAAACTGTATGTGATAGTTCTGGAGATGAGAAAATTGATACGTACAAATTTGTTCCTGAGCAGCCAGGGGCTGTCCACCCTGCACCAGAGGCTGTCCCTTGATTTACAGTGTCGGACATCTCGCCCAACCCTCTCAATCTTGTGCTTGTGCCGTTGCTTCAAGTAGGGCCCGAAGCACAGAGGGGAAGGGCAGGTGGTCTCCTGAGCAGCAGGGACAACTTGATCATCCCTTCACATGTGTCAAATCTGAAGCTGATTTTGAATGACACGGGGGCTAATCCTCACGTAGATCTGTGCCACTTCAAACTGCATATCCATAGCAGTCGTTGAAGCCGAGTGAAAGCCTGTTTATAATTCTACATTGATTAGACACCCCAGACATAATGTATGCACTGTTTTCTACACTATGTGGGTGGAGCAAGACACAAGGATTCAAAGAACACCAAAATGAAAATGTAAAAATGTCATGCTCCACCCTGATGCCCTGCATTTGGCGAAGCACAGGGTATACGTTTTGTTCGAAACATTCCTTTGAGGGACATTTTCCACTGGAGTTGCTAAGATTTTAAAAAGCTATTTATTTGAGATATCCGTCCGTGAGGAATTTGGGTGATAACCAATATGCCAGCTTTCCTAGAACCCTGAACTGCAAATCAGCTTAGTTAGGGTATGTTTCTACAGCCTTTTTTCCATGTGGAATCTGCTAGCATCGTCTCCAAAGGGAAATCCTTCCTGGCCCTTGTCCCTTCTTGGCATTGAATGGGACTAATGGGGCTACACAGTTGGGTCCTGGCATGACTAACCAAAAAACCTCCTCCGAGAGTCCGCTAAAATCACTTCCTACATTCCTGGAATAAAGGTTAAGAAGTGCAGGTTGCCACCTGAGTGGGGGAACAGTTTATGGGTCTTGGTTGAAGGGGTGCATTCTGAGATTAAAGTCAGTTGAGGTTGTTCATTTTGACAATCATTTGAAAAACTAGCACGATGGAAGGCAAAAATGCTGATCAACCAGGTTGGAAAATGACGGCCATTGTCAGCCAACACTATGGGGGTCATTTATGACCAAATATGCACCACTTTTTGGTGTATATTTGGGCAGACTTTGTTGCAAAAGTGATTTGTGACATAATATGCAACTTCTTCCCCTTCCAGGCCATTTATTGTCTTAATAAATGACCCCATATATGTCTTTGGTGTGATCGGACGATCATTTGCCATTGTGCTCAAGGACCAAGGAGTCAGGTTTTTCAAAACACTGTCTCCTTGGTTAGCTGGTTTAGTATGGCATGTTGATGGTGGGCTTATTTGTTTGACTGATCATTGTCTCATGTAAATGGCTTTAAAGGTGTAATTTGAATGTACCCAACTATTCACAGGATAGGGGATAACTGTTAGGGCTCATTCAGACGGCCGTAGTGTTTTCCGCAAAACACGGATACCGGCCGTGTGTGTTCCGCATTTTGCAGACTGCACATGTCTGGCACTATGATAGAAATGCCTATTCTTGTCTTTGTACAAGAATAGGAACGGAACAACGGATGTGGACAGCACACGGTGTGATGTCCGTATCTTTTGCGGCCCCATTGAAATGAATGGATCCGTCTGAATGGGCCCTTAGTGTGGTGAGGCTCTACCGATCTCAAGAACAGAGCAGCAGATTGAGCATGCGCACTGCCAGCATCAGACTTACACTTACATCATCAGTACAGTCTAATACGTTTTTAACCTAAGAAATTATACCTAATGGCAGGTGATTGGCTTCACGTCATCTCCAAATATTGTTTTCTCCTGGCCCTTTGGGGCTCACTATGGTATCAGAGACTGGATCCACCAGAGGGATCCTCTGGTACTCTGGTGCGTCAGTCTGACCCTGTGCACTGCTGCTCCATTAGTCTCTATATAACCTGCCAGAAATAGTCAAGCGCTGTACTCTGATATCTCTGGTAGTCTCATAGAGATGGATGGCGTAGCAGGGCACATGCTTGACCTGCTGCTCCATCCATTTCAGGGGGACCTGCATGGTATGGGTCCATTGTTCTCATGGTCTGTGAAGGTTCTAGTTGTAGAACATCCACTAATTTAATATCCTCTATCCTGTGCACAGGGTATAACTTTAAATCACCAGAATATCCCTTTAAGCCTATCTTATCTCCATTTTCTGTGCAGTCTAGTAGTGCAATCTATTGTTCCCTGATATCAGCCATTGTGTGGGATTAGTCCGCTACATAATGATCACTCTTTTACTAAACAATTCCCAGTGACACATACATTAAATTGAATCTAGTTTTATTCAGATGGTCTTGCAACATTATGTGGAGAATGGGATTTTTAGGAGCAATGCTATTTTGGCAGGTAGTAACACTGTAATACACGGCTGTTCATGCTGGCCCCTAGAGATTATTTATTCAGTCAGGCTTTAGATTTCTTTATATTGACCCGCCGCCTCTTCTTGTCCTGACCTGTCTTCCTCCCCTGCAGCTACACTTATATCTTCTCTCTGGTTTCTCTCTTCCTCACTTTTTTCTCTACCCCCAAATCTAAACCTAAAGTGTGGTGGAGTATTTCCCTGCCACACCCCGCACACAGAGGGAGGGAAGAGAAAGAAAAAAAAAAGAGAGCGAACCAGATGGAAAGAGGAGAGGGCAGGCGGGGGACAATGCATACAGAATGAGAACAAGGGGAGGGAGGAAGCAGCGAGTTCTGGAGTGCTTTCCAAAAACTTATTGTATCTGCCACATCAGCACCATACTGACGCGTCACTCAGATGGGAAGCAGATGGGAAAAATGGCCATGGCTAGGGAAGGGTTACTTCGGGAAGGAGCTGGGTTAATGTTGAGATTTTTTTTTATATTTCTTTGATACGTGGACATGACCAGGTGGCTTCTGACATAGCGTTTCCTTTTAAATCACAATTTCAGTGTTTTACAGTTCACGATCACAATGCTCCTGCTGATATTTTTTTTATACTTACACATCATGATCTTCTCAAGGGAGGTCATATCTATGTATAGTTTTGCATTTGGTGTTCCATCAATACTTCCAGGACAGATAGATTTAGATCTGTACTTCCTAAGACATAGAGCAAACCTTCCATGTCCTGCTATATATCAACCACAAGGCTGGGGCAGATAGATTATGGTGCCCTTTTTAAAGGGGTTCTCTGGGAATTAAGAAAATGAAAATACTAGAGTTGAGCTGACACCTGGATGTTCGGGTTCGACGGGTTCGGCCGAACTTCACAAAAAAATTTGAGTTCGGAACCCAAACTTGACCCGAACTTGACCCCGAACCCGAACCACTTTGAAGTCAATGGGGACCCGAACTTTTGAGCACTAAGATGGCTCTAAAAATGTCACGGAAAGGTCTAGAGGGCTGCAAATGCCAGCAAAATGTGGTTAAGAGCACGGCAAGTACTCTGCAAACAAATGTGGATAGGGAAATGACTTTAAATAACATAAAATACTTAAAATAAAAAATAATAATCTGGATCTAGGAGGACAAGGTCCATATGGAGTAGGAGGTTGAGGAGGCGGTGGATGTGGCAGTGTAGGTGGAAGCGGCAGTGGAGGAGGAGGTAGTCTACACTGGTTTTTGGTTTAAAATTTATTTTATTTTTTAAAATTAGGGTACACCCCAAAACATTGGGAAATATAACCTGTGATAACCCCCTCCAGTCGTGCTAAACACACGTTCAGACAATACACTGGCTGCAGTGCAGGTCAGCACCTCCAAGGTGTAAAGGGCAATCTCAGGCCATGTGCCCAATTTGGAGACCCAGAAGTTGAAGGGGGCAGACCTGTCATTCAGTACGTGTAGGCATGTGCACACATACTGCTCCACCATGTCACACGTCCCCGTGATGTTCACAATCCAATTGGATGTCTGCTCTATCAACTTTTAATGTTCTGCGTCTTTCTGCGCCTACCATGGTGATCACGGTTAGTGGTGAAACAGGGTTCCACGCCAGAGAGGGAGCGTGAGAAAGGGATAGCACATCCAAGGGAGATCAATGGATGAAATTTAATTGTGATCGAGCGGAAATGTGGGAGAAGCTATTAAAACGGAAGAATCGAAGGAAAGGAGGGGGCGCACGGCAATTACCCACTCCCGACTCGGGGAGGTAGTGACGATAAATAACAATACAGGACTCTTAAGATGCCTTGTTATTGGAATGATTAATAAAAAATTATAGGGAATGTCACTGGGGTATTTAGGATTTGGAAACGTTAGCCAGGAGAGACCCTGCTGCTGCTTTGTTGACTCTAGATAACTTCTGCCTGATCGCACGTCCCCGTGACGTCCACAATCCATTTGGATATCTTCTCTATCAACTTTCGATGTTCTTTTCTGAGCCTACCATGTTGATCAAGGTTATCGGCGAATCAGGGTTCCATGCCGGAGAGGGGGCGTGAGAAAGAGAGACCACATCCAAGGTAGGTTAATTGTGGGATAAATTATTGAAGCGCAAATGTGGGACAAGTTGTTAAAGTTTAAGCATTGAATGAAAGGAGGCGACGCGCATCAATTAAAGAAGAATTTTTTTAATTTTATTCCCTGTCACCTATGCATAGCAGGGGTTTGTATATGGCAAAATTGGTAAAATGTCACCTGACAATGTAACAGACGATTTTTTGAAATTTATGTCCCTATCACCTATGCAGAGCAGGGATTTAATCACGGCAAAAATAGTCAAATGTCACCCAAGAATGTAACAGACAAATTAGTGAAATGTTTTTACCTGTTCACTAGGTATAGCAGGGGTACATCACAGCCAAAAATTGGTGAATTTCACCCGAGAATGTAACAGACAAATTAGTGAAATGTTTTTACCTGTCTACTAGGTACAGCAGTGGTATGTCACACCCAAAAACTGGTGAATTTTTCCCGAAAATGTAACAGCCAAATTAGTGAAATGTTTTTACCTGTCTACTAGGTACAGCCGGGGTATATCACACCCAAAAATTGGTGAATTTCACCCGAATATGTAACAGACAAATTAATGAAATGTTACCTGTCTAGTAGGTATATCACACCCAAAAATTGGTGAATTTCACCCGAAAATGTAACAGACAAATTAGTGAAATGTTTTTACCTGTCTACTAGGTACAACCGGGGTATATCACACCCAAAAATTGTTGAATTTCATCCGAAAATGTAACAGACAAATTAGTGAAATGTTACCTGTCTACTAGGTATAGCAGTGGTATATCACACCCAAAAATCTGTGAATTTCACCCAAATATGTAACAGACAAATTAGTGAAATGACATTAAATAAAATACGTACAACAAAAAATAAAAATAAACTTGATTTATGAGGTGGAGGTCCATATGGAGTAGGCGTTTGAGTAGGCTGTGGACGTAGCGGTGTAGGTGGAAGTGGCGGAGGAGGAGGACGAATTAGCCAACACTGGTTTTTGGTTTTAATTTTAATTTTTTTAATTAGGGTACACTCCAAAAGAGTGTGAAATATCCAAAATACAACAATAAGCAATTGCGCTGTAGTATAACAATGGCTGGTTAAGGCCGGTATACATGTCTATTCTGCACAAGGTACGGACAAGTCCTGTGGGATCCAAGCCTGGTTCATTTTAATGAATGTGAGCTTGTCCACATTGACTGTAGACAGGCGGCTGCGCTTGTCTGTGATGACGCCCCCTGCCGTGCTAAACACACGTTCAGACAATACACTGGCTGCAGGGCAGGCCAGCATCTCCAAGGCTCAGGCTATGTGCCCAATTTGGAGACCCAGAAGTTGAAAGGGGCAGGACCGTCATTCAGTACGTGTAGGCGTGTGCACACATACTGCTCCACCATGTTGCTGAAATGCTGGTTCCTGCTAAGACGTTCCATATCAGCTGGTGGTGCTGTTTGTTGTGTTGTGCTGACAAAGCTTTTCCAAATTTCGTCCATACTAACCCTGCCTTCTGAGGTGCTGGTGGTGCCCCAGCTGCGTTGGCGACTTCTTCTTCCTCCTCCTCTGCCTTCGCCTTGTGTTTCCACTGTGCCCCCGCTGTCAGGTGGGAATGCCACCAGCAGCGGGTCTACCAACGTGCGCTTGTACTCGCGCATCTTACGATCAAGCTCCAGTGACGGAATTAAGGACTGTACGCTGTCCTTGTAATGGGGATCCAGCAGCGTGGCCACCCAGTAATTAGCACAGGTTAGAATGTGGGCAACTCGGCGTTCGTTGCGGAGACACTGCAGCATGTAATCGCTCATGTGTGCCAGGCTGCCCAGAGGCAACGAAAAGCTGTCCTCTGTGGGAGGTGTATCGTCTGTGTCCTCTGTATCCCCCCAGCCACGCACCAGTGATGTCCATGAGCTGGTTTTGGTGCCACCCTGCTGTGAACACGGTTCCTCCTCCTCCTCCACGTCGTCATCCTCCAGAACTGTGCCCTGGCTGGACAATTGTGTACCTGGCG
Organism: Bufo gargarizans; assembly: GCF_014858855.1. Taxonomy (NCBI): domain Eukaryota; kingdom Metazoa; phylum Chordata; class Amphibia; order Anura; family Bufonidae; genus Bufo; species Bufo gargarizans. The sequence continues at coordinate 132,636,139 of NC_058085.1, forward strand.
TTTGTGGGTGCAGGAACCCACCCTCGGAGCCACTTGTCAATGACTGGCCAGAAACCCTATGAAATGATCCCTCTTCCTCCTCCTCCTCCTGTGCCACATCCTCTTCCATCATCGCCAGCAGCGTTTTTTCAAGTAGGCATAGAAGTGGAATAGTAATGCTGAGAACGGCATTATCGGCACTGGCCATGTTGGTGGAGTACTCGAAACAGCGCAACAAGGAACACAGGTCTCGCATGGAGGCCCAGTCATTGGTGGTGAAGTGGTGCTGTTCAGCAGAGCGACTCACCCGTGCGTGCTGCAGCTTAAACTCCACTATCGCCTGCTGCTGCTCGCACAGTCTGACCAGCATGTGCAAGGTGGAGTTCCACCTTGTGGGCACGTCGCATATGAGGCGGTGAGCGGGAAGGCCGAAGTTACGCTGCAGCGCTGACAGGTGAGCAGCAGCAGGGTGAGAACGCCGAAAGCGCGCACAGACGGCCCGCACTTTATGCAGCAGCTCTGACATATCGGGGTAATTTTTAAGGAACCTCTAGACCACCAAATTCAGCACATACGCCAGGCAAGGGATGTGCGTCAAACCGGCTAGTCCCAGAGCTGCTACTAGATTTCTCCCATTATCGCACACCACCAGGCCGGGCTTGAGGCTCACTGGCACTAACCACTCATCGGTCTGTTTTTCAAGGCCCGCCCAAACAGATACGTTTTAAAACTGCCTGCTGTCGTTTACCCCTGGCTGTGTTGAAGTTGGTGGTGAAGGTGTTACGCTGACAGGATGAGGAGCCGGTAGAGGATGAGGAAGCGGAGTAGGAGGAGGAAGCAACAGGAGGCAAAGAGAAGCGCCCTGCAATCCTCGGTGGTGGAAGGACATGCGCCAAACTGCTATCCACCTCAGGCCTAGCCGCCACTGCATTTACCCAGTGTGCTGTTAGGGAGATATAATGTCCCTGACCATGCTTACTGGTCCACGTATCCATAGTTAGGTGGACCTTGCCACAGATGGCGTTGCACAGTCAACACCTGATTTTGTCCCCCACTTGGTTGTGCAGGGAAGGGATGGCACGCCTGGAAAAGTAGTACTGTGGGACAGCTACCGTCATAAGGATTTTAAAACTCTGTCTCCACCAGACGGAATGACAGCATTTCAAAGGACAGTCATTTTGAAATGCTGGCATTCAGGGCCAGGGATCGTGGGTGGGTAGGGGGGTACTTCCTCTTTCGCTCCAGTGTTTGGGAGATGGAGAGCTGAACGCTTCCGTGGGACATTGTGGATATGCTTGGTGACCCAGGTGGTGGTGTTGCTGGCAGATACTCTGCTTGCGGGGTGGCAGGTGGCACTGTCACTCCAGAGGTGGATGAAGAGGCCGAGATTGCAGCAGAAGAGGAAGCAGAAGGAGCCAGAGACCGTTCTTGGTTTTTGAGGTTTCTACCCCACTGCAGCTCGTGCTTTGCACTTAGATGCCTGGTCATGCAGGTTAAGAATGTTTATGCCTCTTTTCAGGCTCTGATTGCACAGTGTGAAAACCACTCGTGTCTTGTCGTCAGCACATTGTCTGAAGAACTGCCACGCCAGGGAACTCCTTGGAGCTGGCTTTGGTGTGCTTGGTCCCTTGCTGCGGTGGGCAGTAGCAGGTGTACTGTCTAGGGGAAGGCCGCTCTGGTTTTGCACCCTGCTCCCTCTTCTGCTGTGCTGGTGGCACTGTGCGACCACTGCCTCTTCTCCGAACTACACAGGTCACTCGCATGACCTTGATTCCATGTGGGGTCGAGGACCTCATCGTCCTCCACATCATCTTCCACCGAGTCTTAACCCCTGCCCTCTTTGTCGGTCTTTCGAATACCACAGCAGTTGGCACCTGTGCTTCGTCAACATCCGAGACGTGATGCGGTGGTCCTCCCGTGTATTGGGCATCGGTGCATCTCTTCCACTTCTGGGGAGGGCTAGGTGGATGGCCCTAGGAAACCCTGCAAGCAGAGTCATCAAAAAGCAGAAGAGACTGCTGCATGACTTGGGCCTCAGACTGCTTGGCTGATTTGCAAGGAGGTGAGGTGAAAGACTGATGGACATCGGCTGCAGGTGCCAACTCTGATCTTTCAGCAGGAGACTGGGTGGGAGACAATGTAAAGGAACTGGAGGCACTGTCAGCAACCCAATCTACTATCGCCTGTACCTGTTTTGGCCTCACCATTTGTAGAGCCGCATTAGGCCCGACCAAATACTGCTGAAGGTTCTGTCGCCTACTCGCACCTGAGGGAGGTGTTTCACTTGTGCGTGTAGCTGGCACAGATCGACCACGTCCTCTCCCTGCAACAGGACCCCCACCAGCAGCACCATGACCTGGGCCACGTCCCTTATTTGACACTCTCCTCATATTTCTCAAATTTAGGATCTTGCCCAAAATGGGAGTTTTTTTAATAACAGAATAGAACACCAGTATCTAACGCGTGTATCTCACACTGACAGATGCAGCAAAGGCTGCAAATTTCGCTTTTTGCCCAAAATGGGTGTTTTTTTTAAATAACAGACTAGAATACCAGTATCTAACGCGTATATCTCACAATGAGAGATGCAGCAAAAGCTGCAATATTAAGTACTTTGCCCAAAATAGGTGTTTTTTTAAACCCAAAATATTATTGCTGTATTTCAAGCTTGTATCTCACACTGACAGATGAAGACAAGGCCGCAAATTTAGTTTTTTGCCCAAAATGGGTGTTCTTTTAATAACAGAATAGAACAACAGTATCTAACGTGTGTATCTCACAATGACAGATGTAGCAAAGGCTGCAAATTTAGTGTTTTGCCCAAAATGGGTGGTTTTTAATGGCTCGCTTTCTCTAGGTAGCAATCATCAGGGGAAACAAAATGGCCACTGTCCCATTAGTTCACACAAAACCTGTCCTAATCACACATGAGGACAAGTTACTTTACAACACTGAGGTAAAGAGCTGCCTCATCCCCTTCCTCCTCTCTACTTCTCTGGGATTATGATCCTGAATACAGATGATAAGAACTTTAGCTGAATCTCTGGGGAATTTAGTTTATGAGGAGACATGAAGTACAGAGAGGACGGACAGGACAGGCTGTGTTAATGTGGGGCTGGGGTAATGGAGACTGTACACAAGTGATGCTGCTCATTAGCCACACCTCACCCTCCTCTCATGTCTCATCATCTTTTCCATTCCCACAGAGCTTCATCTGTATTCAGGAACAAGATTCCTGACAAGGAGAGCAGAGAGGAGGATGAGGGAGCATTATGGCTCATTGTCCTACTGTGTAATTAGGACAGGTTTTGTGTGCACTGATATAAAGGCGGCCTTTTTATTTCTTCTAATGATTGCTCCCAAGACAAAACAAGCCGTTTTAAGTAATGAAAGGTATTTGTCAATATATTTCTTATAAAATAATATTTAAGTAGTTTCATTTTTAAATTCCTGGAGAACCCCTTTAAGAACCTGCAGAATGGGGTTTCCCAATTACAACAGAGTGACAACCACTTTACAGATGTAGCCATTGTTATCTTGTGGTCACTTTAATGCAGTTTGTTGTATTACCATAATGTGATTTTGTTGTGTTAAAGCATTAAGCCAGTGAAGATAACATTGCCTACTGTATGTTTCCCTACATTGTTGTCACTTACTATTACTTATGCAGCAATCTGGTCATAAATATGATGGGTAAATAGATTTAGTCAATAATTTAGATCAGTGGATGTGGTCATAAGATTATGGTTATAGCAGGTTGAAGGCTATACTCAGGGACATAGTCATAGATGAGACAGGTTCTTGAATGCAGTCATGGATCGTGCAAGCATGTGGCTTTGGTCATGTATATGACAAGGGTATGGGTATTGTCAAGGATGTGACTGGTTCATGGTCATCAGGGACGTAGTCAGCGACAGTGAATATAGTGGTAGTTGTGGTCATGGATTTGACAAGAGTTTAGATATTGTTATGGTAGGACATGGTATTCATAGATGTGACTGGGGTATGGATGTTAAAGGTAAATTTGAAAGGACCATGGCATGTGATAATTGATGCTTATTACATTTGATGATTAACAGAAAGTATGTATAATATTTTTGAATTTGAAAGAAATTCAGATTTTTACAAAAAAGGTGAAGTTGTGGGAAGGAAAAATAATTCAAAGGAATTTCTTTGTACACTTGAACCAATGAAGTGCACTTTATAATATCAGCTTATTGGACATGAAGGCTGACCTGGATGATCAGGAGCTTTAACTCTGTGGCATGGCAAATATTTTACATCATACTAGGGTCAGTGATGAAAACTAAAGGCATGTACCTCAGTACTTGATACCAAGTGGCTGGTATGATGACACGTTATCATAAGTGGTTAATATATTGTTGACACCGTGAGATGTCATCCCACTCAATGACACATGACATTCTATATTCATCTGCTGCATCGATGCTGCAGCATGGCAGGGGAGAGGTGTTTCCCTTACCCATTCCTCTGATAGGCTGGTGCAGGCAGCGAGATGATGCCATTGCACCTCCTGAGCCATACAGCGCTGGACACAGGCTGGAAGAGGCCTTCACCGCTTCACTGAGAGTGTCATGGAAATAAGTATGTGAGTTTATTTATTTTTTATTAACACTATGCTGTTGCCCAGAATGGGGAAGGGGGGAGAGGAGCACTATGGGGGCATCTACTAGGGGGCAGTATACTGGCAAACATGTGGACAGAGGAGCAATATGGGGACATCTACTAGGGGGCATTATACTGGCACACATGGGGGAGAGGAGCACTATGGGGGCAACTACTAGGGGGCATTATACTGGCACACATGGGGAGAGGAGCACTATGGGGGCATCTACTAGGGGGCATTATGCTGGAACACATGGCGGAGAGGAGCACTATGGAGGTATCTACTAGGGGGCATTATTTACTGGCCTACATGGGGGAGAAGAGCACTATGGGGGCATCTGCTAGGGGGCACTATTTACTGGCACACACGGGGGAGAGGAGCACTATGGAGACATCTACTAGTAGGCATTATTTACTGGAACAGATGGGAGGAAGCACTATGGAGGCATCTACAAGGGGGCATTATTTACTGGCACACATAGGAGGGAGGAGCACTATGGGGGCATCTACTAGGGGGCATTATTTACTGACACACATGGTGGACAGAAGCTCTATGGGGTGTAGGGATTTGCTCTGGTAGGCAGGGTAAGCGGACGCAATACAGAGGCAAAACCACGGTTGATAAACAAAAGTCAGTGTTTATTCACACAAAAAAGGCAGGAAAAAAACCCACAAAATTAAGCAGGGCCCTGGTGTTAATTCACACTGCAGGAATCCTTGTGTTAACTCACACAGCAAAAGTCCACAGAAGTCAAAGAAACACGTCACCTGGCAGTCCACAGCAGGCTTTAGGGCGCCTGGCTTCCAGCTGGCAGCTCTCAGCCTTGTAGCATGGCAGAACTCCTCCCAAAACCTGGCCTGGACGTGGGGAATAGCCACCCACCCTGCTCTTTGCCTGCTCCCAATAAGAACCGGCCCGGATCGGCTTTTCAGCCACACTAAGAAAAAACAGTGTCAGCGAGCACTAGCTGCGGCTGACACACAAAATAACCAGTTCCTATGTCACCGAGGCCAGGAACCTCAGTGACATGTACCTTCCGTCAATGACGGACCCTTGCGCCTTCCTACAGGGGGCATCTACTGGGAGCCCTATATATTAGAACTATACTGGCACTATGGGGGGGGAGCCATATGAGGCAATCTACTGGGGGCCCCAGTAGATTGTTACACATGGGTGGCACTATCGGGCATCTGCTGGGGGGCATTATATAGGGACATTTTATACTGGCACGAACTATATGTGCAATATGGGGGTGGGGATGAGTACCATAGTGGCATTTTATACTGGCATACTGTACATTATATGGACACTATGGGGAAGAGGGAGAGGAACATTATTGGAGCATCTACTTGGGGCACTCTATAGGGGCATTTTATACTGGCACATTATGTCAGGCACCATGGAACGGGGGAGGAGCACTATGGGTGCATCTACTGGGGACACTATATAAGAGTATTTTATACTGGTGCAAATTATGGGTTACTATGGGGATGTTAGCTCAACTGGGGGCACTAAGAGGTTTTTTGGGGGGCACACAGTAGGGGGCATTGGCACACATTATGAGAGCACTATAAGGAAATTGGCTCTACTAGGGACACTAAAAGGAGGTATTGTTTTACTGCCACACAACAGGGCATTTTTTTATATCATTATTTTTGGGAGACATTATGTTTATTAGTGTCAGGGACACTATATTCTGGGCACAGTTATTTTTTAGGGTGCTGTGTGCCAATAATTATTGAAGGGGCACTATCTGGTACTAGTATTTTCAGGAGGTTTATCTGTTTCTGTAGTATAGTATTGGGGAGCACAGCAGGCACATGAAGAGGGCACTGGCTATTTGTTCAGTCCCACTAACTCAACCATCATCTTACCCCCAACCCCACACCCTAACCCAGGAAATAAACACACCACACCACTGCTTGGATTTAATCGGCCACAGCAGCCGTTTATTGAATAAATACAAAATATATAACAATAAATTAACCAATGACGAGGGAGGTCCTAGAAGCCCCAATAACTCCATAAACGCTGGAACACCTACGTCTCCATCTTGCCCCCAGCCGTTGAACCCAGCTCGGAGGCAGCAACTGATGGACGCGTAATTAGTTCCTACCAGCTCCTCAATGAGAGTCCAGCCCCTCCCGCGGGGCCCTCCCATCCTCAGGTACCACCATATTCCTCCACTTCAAGGACCTCCCCCGCCTCCACGACTGCCGCGACATATAACACACCACCACTCCCCTACTTCCACATCCAATAGGGTCGGGTGGGTGGGCGTTTCGCTCCCCTGGCCGCACTGTCCCGACTTCCGCCTTCTCCCTCCGTCCCCGCTCTGGCCACGCCCCCGCCGCCCTGGCAACTCGCGCCTCTACTCCTATCCCGCCCCCACCACCAACTAACCCTTTCCTCACCTGTCCTTCACCGCCAGGCCTCTTCATGCGCGTCCTCCCCCACCGCTGTGCTCCAGTCCGGCCTGACTGGATGGGGTGTTCAGAAGGTTGGAGGATGTTGGAAAAGTAGAACTAAGATGTCTGTCAACCTCTGCAGAGAGAAGAAATGGCTGAAAGGAATCATCATTGAGGTCTGGTCTGAAAGGGGAAGATGAGGAAAGAGAAGATCTAAGGAGACGTCACTGGATGTACAAGGTATGTGGCTCTGTATTAGGCTACTTTCACATCTGCGTTAGTGATTCTGGCAGGCTGTTCCAGCTGAGAACAACCTGCCGGAATTCACTGGATCCGGCACTGCTGGATGCAGACGGAATGCCTGCCGGCCCCATTAACTATAATGGGGTACGATAGAGATCCAGCCACAATCTGGCAAAAATGCAGAGAATCAGCGGGACATAAACCACTGCATGCCGTGGTTTGTGTCCGGACGGATCGTAGTGCCGCAGGTGTGAAAATAGCCTTACCTTGTGTGTTTTGTATTGCTGTATGTAATATTAGGAGGGAATAGGTTAGGTTGAGAATTTGACATGGGCGGTTGAGGGGCCCAGGCACATTCTTTGCACAGTGGCCCTCTGCTGTCTGTGTCCGCCCATGAGTCCTCATATTCATGAACCTATTGACACAGTACAATAAGAGCTGTCAATCATCTGTAGGGGGCAAAGAAAGTTGGGAACTCATGATTGTGAGGACTCCTGACTTCATGCAGTGTACTTAGATGACTCCAATGCTCAGCTTAGTTGTAGCAGTTCAGATACTGATTTTAAGAAAACAATACAAGTAATTAATTCCTTATTTATATTAGGATTTCTGTCACCTTTCTATGCTGCCCTAGGGCCACCTTGAGGGCCACCTTGTTGGACATAGATTGTCATCCCTTATGTATCCTCCATGTTCCCTACCTTACCTGTGTTGATATTTGGCGTGACAGTATGTCCAACAAGGCCTCTCTATTTCTGCCTGCGGAAGTGGGTGCAGCTTGTATCACCCTCCGTTTCTGACATACTTGCTTGTTCTCCGGAAAGAGGGTGAAAGGGGAGTTACCGATAATGGCCCGGTTTTTGGTAACAGGTGTTGCCATGGTTGTAAAGCGTGGCTTCTGTTGGTACTTCCCCTCATCCTTTCTCAGCTGTTCCTATCTCTTGTACTTGTTACTTGCAGCATTCATTTGGTGTACTGGCTGTGTGCTGGTTGGGGCATGTTTGCTGGCATCAGTCTGGAGTGGGAACGGTGTCTGAGATGGACGTGGTGTTCAGTGCAATTTCTCCTGACTGCTTGTTTGCTGGCTGCCAGGGGCCTAGTTGGTGGTCCTGGCATGCTGGCGGCAGTTTTGAGGGACGTTCTGACACCGATTCTGTACTCCCCCCCCCTTTGTGGTGGGTCCTCCACCCTTTTCCCCGTTATGTTTTGGGGAGGGCTTTGAGGGGAGGGAGTGTCACGGCTCTGTCATGGTCTGGTTGTAGTGGACCGTGACACTTTAGCCGTGCATGCTTGTTGCCGGTGGCAACGTGTAATTTTTAGCATGTTTACACACTTCACCTTTAAAGTTGTTGTCCCTTCTCATTCTGATGGGTATGGGGTTAAGGTGTGAGCAAGGTGGAGCTGGGTTTGCTCTTATAGTACTTGGGCTTGGAACCTGAGGTTAGTGGGACTTCAGCTTCTTGTGAAACCTGAGTTATGCTGCCATCCTGGACCTTACCATCTGTCCAGTTTGAGTGACACCTTGTTGGGCATAGATTGTCATCCCTTATGTATCCTCCATGTTCCCTACCTTACCTGTGTTGATGTTTGGTGTGGGTTTATGTTCAGGGTGTGGTGTACGTCTTGTTGTAGTTTCATGTCTGGTCTTTTGGTGTTGTTCGTCCAGCATGTATGCAAGGCATTTCCCTGTGTGTTGTGCCTCCGGTGAGGGGGCTCCTGGGTTCCTGGGTTCCTCAGAGGGGGAGCCATGTTGACCACCTGCTTGCAGAAGTAGGCTCCAGGGTTTCCCAGAGGGGGAACCACTAATCAGTAGCAGTTGTTGTTTCATCCAGTTGTGGCAGGTAAGTGCTGTTGTTTCAGTGTGTGTTGTTTGCGCTGGGTGCTTAACTGCCAATCTGGTTTATTCTACAGGTTGTCTCCTAGCTCTGACATTATTACCAGGGATCTCTAGGGTCAGTAGGGCCCGAGGTTCCAGGTATGAGCCCTCTCACCATTAGGGTTCGCTCATACAGTTAGGAGTTCAGGGCTAGGATTTAGGGATGTGTTAGGTTACCTGCTGCCTTTATTCATGTTTCCAGGCCTAGTGACATATCCTGCCGATCTACATTGTATGGGTGGAGTTCCCCCCACTCCCCACCATGACATTAATTGGTCATGAATTACTATAAATCAGGTATACTCAGCCCAATCATATTCTTCCCACTCGGTGGCCCAATCTCATTGTGAAAGCTTGGAACTTAAACTGCAGGGAGTCCAACACCCGGCATCCCCACTGATCAGCTGTACGCAGAGATGGTGCATGCAGTGCTGCCCCATAGACATATATCGGAGACCAGGAAGAGAGAAGGGAGATGGCACATGCACTCTGAGCGCGCCGTCACCCCATACAGCTATAGAGTAAAGCCCGGACAACCTCTTTAACTGTGCAGTGAACCAACATTCAAGTAGTGGCCCCATGACAGAGTGGGGAGGGTGGCAGCAGAAGCAATGGCAGTAACAGTGACAATAGTGGTTCCATGAGAGAGTGAGGACGGTGGAAGCAGCAGCAGCAGTGGCAATAAGGCTGTGTTCACATAACTGGTCATTTTTCTTTTCTTCTGTTCTATCAGAAGAACTGAAAAGTTAAAAAAAATATATCCTGTATCTCTATCAAACTGTTAGCATTTGGTCAGTATTTTGCATCATTATTTGATCAGTATTTGTAAGCCAAAAATAGGAGTGGGTCCAAAACAGAGACAAAATGTAATGGAAATATTTGCATCTCTTCTGTGCTTTGGACACACTCCTGCTTTTGGCTTACAAATACTGATCAAATACTGGCCAAATACTGACCATGGGAAAGAGATCTTATGGATGCTCAAAATACAGTATCCTTTTTCTTTTCTGTTCTTCTGACGGATCAGAAGAACGCAGGAACAATAGTGGCAATTTAACAGAGAGGGAAGGGGGGTCAGCAGCAGTGGACGTAACAGTAATAATAGTGGCCCTATGACAGAGTGGGGAAGGGGGACAGCAGCAGTTGCAGTAACAGTGAGAATAGTGGCCCCTTGACAGTGTGGAGAAGGGGGGGCAGCAGTGGCAAACAGCACAAGATGGTGGCAGATCACAGTAGTAGCAGAACCCAACAACAGCAGTGTGATAGCAAGGCCCAGTGGTGTGCATATCCTTGTAAAAAATGTACATTTCAGTAGGCCAAGAAGCCCCATTGTAAGAATGGCAATAGAGGCACCAGGCGAGTGGCAGCATCAGAATGATGGCAGGCTGGAAGCAGTACGTGGCCAGAAGTAATGTCCCATTTTGATGAATATTGCAGTTTGGCAGCACACTACAGTTTGATCATTAGAGGCAGAATGATCCATTCTGTTGCATCAGGCACCAGTGTCTGAAAATCCTGGTTGATCCATGCCTGATTCATCTTTATGAAGGTTAGTCTCTCAACATTTTGGGAGGAAAGTCGAGTTCTCTTAGGGGTAACTATGACCCCCGCCGCACTGAACACCCGCTCTGATGAAATACTACAGGCCAGGCAGGAAAGCATGCGCAAAAACTCGGTCAGTTGCAGCCACACTTCAAGTTTGCATGCCCAGAAGTCCAGGGGATCTTGGATCATGGGGGACAAGGTGCAGTGCAAGAATGCCACCAACTGCTGGATGAGGTTCTGCTGCATGTCCTGCTGCTGCTGGGTGGTTTCTTCAGAAGATCACTGAAGAAAACTGCTCATCAGAGACTCCAGACTTAAGTTGCCCCCCCCCCCCCTCCCAGTCATGGCAGTGGAGTGTGAAAGCAGAGGATCACCCAGGTCAGAACTTCCTGAGGACTGGTGATGGCGCTTGTAGGCAGCGACCAACCGACTACACAGCATATCTCTACAGTAGTCAATTTTTGCATCTCTCTTAGAAGATCTAAAAATGCCCCTATTTTTTACTGGTAGTGAGGGTCTAACAAATTGGTGTCACGGTATGTGAGGGAAGGGAAGCAAACCAAATACAACAAAAGCAACAACACATCCTGCTAGGCCCCAAAGCTAGGGAACAGGAAAGGGTCACAACCTGACAATCCCTGAGTCTTTCCCTGACTGCTGACAACATGAGCAAATCCTAAAGGTGGAAGTGCTCATGCGCTGGAACCTAAGCCTAGCTGAAACTGTAACAAACCCTCAGCTAGGGAGAAGGGAGAAAAAGCGTCTTCCTGAGGCTTAGCCAGAACAAACAACAAAAGAGAAGGAAAAGGACTTAGCTTAAGACGGATGGGAAGCAGGAGATCCACCAAACACCAGCTAAGAACTCCAGAAGCAAATATAAACCGCAATGGCTATAGTGAGAGGCGGGTATAAATAGCACCACTAAATAGCTAATGAGCAGAACCTGTGAGGAGGTGGGATCCTGCCCAAAACCACAACAAAGAGAAACAGAACAATCTGTCAGATAGACTTACGTGTAGCAAGTCTGTCAGATCTTCTCAGGTCTCTCACAGGGCAGGGCGTGACAATTGGATAGCCAGTAGTCATTCCTCTGCTGAATCCTGACACTAGACAAACAAGAAAGCATGCATGTGGCCATTTGCGCAAGGGACTCGTAGGGCTTCCCTGCCGCCATCTCCACTGCAAATTGCCATGGTCTGTTGGGGTAATCTTCGTCGTCTTCATTGTCGCCCTCCAGCTTCTCATGCTGCTCCTACTCCTCTCCTGTCACTTAATAATGTGACTCGACTGTATAACATCACTGTATATATGGAACTGTATGCTGGTATTATTTGATCATTGTATGTTGTTATTACTTATGCACTGTAAGTTGGTATTGTTTGAGCATTTTATGTTGGTATTATTTGAGCACTGCATGTTGGTATTATTTGAGCACTGCATGTTGGTATTATTTGAGCACTGCTATTTAACACTCTGTTATTACATTTGCAGTTTTAAACACTGTATTATTATTTTTGCATAGTATGGTAATGGTGGCACTATACAGCACTGTTTATAGAATACTTTATATATGGAGCTGTATGTTGGTATTATTTGAGCACCGTATGGTAGCATACACATTGTGTGGCAATGCTACAGTATTTAGACATTATAAAGTATATTATTTTTGCAGGGTATTGTGGGGGTGGCACTGCATAGCATTATTACAGGTAACTGTAGGAAAGTGTTATGTGGCCAACATATTACACTACATTCATGTATATTACTTCTAATTAGACATTGTATGGCACCTTTATTTATACTCGCTGGCTGGCGCTGTACAGAGACCATGCAAATGCAATAAACTATTTCATGAATGTAAATGCCAATATTAAACTGATCAAAGTAGCAGATGTCCGCCAACATGATTTTCCAACATGCTGGAAAGTCATTTTCAACACACAGACATTTGAGGCAACAGACATCGTCTTTAAAGTACAAATCATATGAAGCAACAAACTTTTACAAAAGGAATTGTACACATCCACTAAAATTGCAGGCTTGTCTTTTTCACCCACTTCAATCTATATCATACAGGAGATTTGTAGTTATTTGCGTGAGGTTTTTATGAAGAAAATTAAAATCATAAACTTTCAGGCTGTGTGAAGTTTATTTGCCTCATGTGGCCATTATCGGAACTACAGGATTTTAAACAAAAAAAATACACAATGGAGTCACATTATGACCACCAACTAAGGGCTTTTTCACATCACCGTTATGCGTTCTGTTATGGCTTTCCTTTATAACATGGTTAGAGTTCATTCACACGTCCGTAGCATATTGCGGATCCACAATACACCCAGCCGGCACCCCCCATAGAACTGCCTATTCTTTTCCGCAATTGCAGACAAGAATAGGACATGTTCTGTTTATTTGCAGAGCCGCGGCCCGGAGGTTCGGGGCCGCGCTCCGGAAATTCGGATGTGGAGAGCACATAGTGTGCTCTCTGCATCCCATTCTGCCCCATTGAGAACGGCTGTGTACCCGATATTGCGGAACGGCTGTGTACCCATTTGCGGATGTGTGAATGGAGCCTTATAACGGAAAATAACGCAATCCATAATACGGAAATCAAAACGGAAGCCTTTAAGAGGCATTCTGTTTTATCCGTCATAATAGAAGCCTATGGGAAAGCCTAACAGAACCGTCTGGTTTCCGTTATGCTGGACAGAAAACAAAGTTGTGTCGACAGGATGATGGTCATGTGAACCCAGCCTAACATCCATAGTAACGGTTGTGTGCAGCATGGACAGCAGCTAGAGTAGGAGTGAAAAGTAGAGATGGCCTTGCGGTTCACCCGGCGGTCGTTTCACAGCGAACTTTGTTTGTTCACGATTTGCCGAACATATGGAGAAATTCACACCCGCCATATTCTTTTACATTGTGAAGAACTTTGACCCATGACACATCCATCAGGTGGTACAGGACAGCCAATAAAGACGTTTCAGCACATGGACATACCCCCTTACCCCCTACCTTATAAATAAACCTGAACTGACATTCAGTGTTTTGCCAGTGTAGGGAGAGGTTGCTGTGTGAAGCAGGGACAGGCTGTTAGGGACACCAAACGCTAGCTAATAGGGCCACAAAAGTCATTTTAAGCACAAGTATATGTGTGCTATCGATATGTGTGATACACAGAGGGGTGCGATATACTTATAATATACTTTTATAATGAGTCAAAAACACATTGATCTATATAGTGATCCCCTGGAAGTCAGGGGCCTAGGGGCTAGGGGCTTACTAGGGCCATTTTTATATAGGTTAAGGTTCCGGACGAGGTCGCTCTTATCAGGGCGGGTGGTCTGGGGTTAGGCTATCAGGGCCAGAATAGCACCCCCCTGTAGGGCAATATCAGGGACAGTTCGTTGCCCATCCTGTCCTTCAATACCACATCATCATCTAGCCCAGGGATGGATGTTTTTTTGCTTTCCCTCCTGGATTCATCGATGTGCACTGGAACCCCCCGGATTGTGGTAGGACATATGGTTTCTGATTTGGTGCCGCCGAGCACCTGACTTAGTGCCGCCGAGCACTTGTTATTGCCTACCACATGATATTTAAGGGCTCTTTCACACCTGCGTTCTTTTCTTCCGGCATAGAGTTCCGTTGTCGGGGCTCTATGCTGGAAGAATCCTGATCAGTTTTATCCTAATGCATTCTGAATGGAGAGAAATCCGTTCAGGATGCATCAGGATGTCTTCAGTTCAGGACCGGAACGTTTTTTGGCCGGAGAAAAGTCTTCAGGCCAAAAATCCTGAAGACTTGCCGCAAGTCCGGATCCGGAATAATTGCCCATTGAAAGGCATTGATCCGGATCCAGCCTTAAGCTAAACGTCGTTTCGGCGCATTGCCGGATCCGACGTTTAGCTTTTTCTCAATGGTTACCATGGCTGCCGGGACGCTAAAGTCCTGGCAGCCATGGTAAAGTGTAGCGGGGAGCGGGGGAGCAGTATACTTACAGTCCGTGCGGCTCCCGGGGCGCTCAAGAGTGACGTCAGGGCGCCCCAAGCGCATGGATCACGTGATCGCATGGACACGTGATCCATGCGCATGGGGCGCTCTGACGTCATTCTGGAGCGCCCCGGGAGCCGCGCGGACTGTAAGTATACTGCTCCCCCGCTACCCACTACTACTATGGCAACCAGGACTTTAATAGCGTCCTGGCTGCCATAGTAACACTGAATGCATTTTGAAAACGGATCTGTCTTCAAATGCTTTCAGTTCACTTGCGTTTTTCCGGATCCGGCGTGTAATTCCGGCAAGTGTGAAAGAGGCCTAAATTAAACATATGGTTGAGTGAGTAACATCATTTTGCCATGTGGTTCCATAGTCATGACCCTGCCCCTTCCTGTGCTTACATCACAGGTCAATGAAATAGGGGGAGGCAGGTGTTAATATACCTAGCCACGGGCATTCCTGGGCGAGACCATCTTCCTGTGAGGTCTTAGATGGAGGAAGTAGGACCACCGTACATTCTAAGGCTAAGTATTTTTTGTCTATATTATTAGACTATAGGTCAGTTACATGGTGGATGTATACTGATATGACCATAATATTGAAAGTATTTGTATATGCTGTAGTACATTGTAGTTAAGTAAAGGTGTCTTTTATGTTATATCTGCAAGAGTTGTGTGTTATTCCTGGTGATACCAAAACATTATACTGTAGCTGTGGTATAAACTCAGAACAAGCCCACAAGCTAGGGGGAAAAGGGGAATATTGACCGTTGTAATCTGATATTGGTGATATTTCACCCTTTTCACACCAGTAAGGTCAGATGTTGCAAGTGATAACAATTGCCCCCTGAATTGCCCCCTGTAGTTATATTCCTCCCTCCACCATACAGTCCCATGTAAATAACATCACACCATCTGTCCAGCCCCCTCCAAAATACAGACCTATGTAAATAACATCACACCATCTCTCCAGCCTCCTCAAATATACCGTTCCATGTAAATAACATCTCCCTCTATCTACAGCCCCCTCCAAAATACAGTCCCATGTAAATAGCATCACCTCCCCCAGCCGCCTTCAACATACAGTCCCAAGTAAATAATATCATTCCTTCCCCAGCAGCCTCCAACATGCAATCCCATGTAAACATCAACCCCTAACATTCAATCCCATGTAAATAACATCATTCCCCCCACCAGCCACAGTCAACATACAGTCCCATGTAAATAACATTGCCCCCTCAACATTCAGTCCCATGTAAATAACATCATTCCCTCCTTTAGATCCCTCTGACATACAGTCCCATGTAAATAACATCACACCCTCCCACAGCCGCCTTCAACATACAGTCACATGCAAATAACATCACCCTGCCCCAACAACCCCCAACACACAGTTCCATGTAAATAACCCTTCAGCCCTAACATATACAGTAGTTCCAGTTAAATACCACAACTTCCAGCATTTGTCTGCCTCTCCCTTCACTTACCTCTCCTCATGTAGCAGACATCACCATAGCTTCTTCCCCCAGGACTTCTTCTCTTCACCACTGTCCTCTCCTGCACTGGTCACATGATGGTGACATCATCACAGGTCCTTTTCAACCATTGCCTGTTTTACTAGTCATATGACCTGTGATGTCACCACAGTTCCTTCAGCTCTGTGTGTGCATTTGATTCAATTGTATTGCAGTCCTGAGGACGGCAACACAGTTGTATCTAGCAGGCAGGCAGGACATTTGGGGCCTGGGACAAAACATCAGGGTCCCAGGCCCGAATGTTTTAACACAGCAATGCCCCTGATGCCGAGGCAATTTTTTCTTTACATTAAGCCCTGCTTCGAACCCAACCCAAATGTCTCTCTATACATGTTTAATCCCGCCCAACCCTCTTTGTGCCCCCACACAGTAATAATGCACCATACATTGTAAGAATATCATCTTAGATGTCCCCTTAGCAAGTAATGATGTACTCTTAGTGCCCTAACACAGTATGATGCCCTCTCAGAACCCCCACACAGTCTAATGCCCCTTTAGTGTTCCAAACATAGTATGACCTCTCCTTAGTGCCTCCCCACACAGTATATCCCACATTCGACTGACAAATGGTGCCAAACATGTCTGCACTGTATCACGCCTGCCTGCCTGCACTGAATCACAGTGGTTCAATAGAAAAAAGGAATATCCCACGGCACAAAAACCACCCAGTGGTTGGATTGATGAGGGTTCTTTTTATTTAAGCAAGCAGTACAACGTGTTTCGGGGATAAACCCCTTCTTCAGGTACAATTGACTTGATGATAATCCTTCATCCTTTTGAATGAAGATGGAACTTTACTAACAATGGGATCAAGAAGCAAACAGTGCAGCAGTGATTGTGGAATCCATAATACCCTAGATAACCTAGATCCCTTATTATGACATTTAATTTAAATTGCTAACGGTAATCAACACAATGGGGCATGTTTATGAAAATGTGCCAACTGGCAATTGAACTGCTTAGATTTTCCAACCTGACTGTTTAATACGGTCAATACTAGAGGTTTTATTGATCCTCCTCAAACTCAGAAGCATGATATTGTCCATCGGAGTTGTGATTGATCTGCTCTCCCTATGTCTTTTGATTCATGCAGATTAATACACACTATGTGTAATTTGTGCAATTGGCCCAGTACATCTTGTTCTACTACTGTGTCTTCTAGATCAACGCCAAGCCATTTCTGCTCCTTGACTAGAGCTAAGGCCAAGAGTGGACACGGATCTCTGTGTTCTGCCACATGTACGGGTCAAGAGGAAATTGACTGCAGTGACTGTAAGGAACATACTGCATACTGTATCACATCAGGACAAGCATCAGACGTAATACCCTCCCAGCCTTTATACATGACTTTTCAGTATGTTTTATCTTCAATGAAGCTAGCAATAAGAAATAATTGCCGGTCTTCTACAATGTGGTACGTGATTTGCAGTTATAAACCACAAAATCCCTGTTCCTTTCAATCTTGTCCAGTCAAGAGGCATCCAAGATGCAGCATAACACCCACCATCTACTTCCTTCACTGAGTTAATGATAACGTAGATAATGGTAGTTGTCCCCTTTGTAGCTTCTTACTAAAATGGGCAGTTGGCTCCTTTGTAGACCACTGCATTGTTTTTGTAATTGGTGGTATAATATGAGTAGCGGAGGGATTCCTGTTCAAGGCTACCGGCACACGAATGGGGGCTATTTAGCAGAAATTCAGCACAAATTTCCATGTGGATTTCTGTTTCTTTCTGCACCAAAAACTGCACGTGTTCCTTGTGAGTTTGGGTGTGGATTTGATGTGTTTTTTGCAGTATTGAAAAGAGTGAAAATTGCACAAAAAACTGTACAAACAATTGAAATGCTGCAGACTTCAAAATCCACACAGCAGAAAGAAAAAGCCCATAAAGAAAAAGCAAAGTGTATGTGAGATGTATTTCATCTTATACACTTTGCTGGTACGGTATTACGCTGTGTATTTTTCCGCATGAAAATCTCAGCATACAAAAATGTACATAATCCGCAACTTGTGCAAGAAGCCTAAGAGACCCCTTCCTTTTTTTTTACTAATCTCAAGAGAGACTTTTTATTCAGTGATGGACATTCTCTTTAAAGGGGATCTCTCATCTTGACTGCAGTACTTAAAAAAATATTCCAGCATTTTTTTGGGTTCATTATGTAGTGCAGCAGAGACTATTCAAAAAAATATGTAAAGGCTCACGTGAATGCCTTGCATACTCATACTTGCCAACTTTTAAGAAAGGACATCAGGAATATTCTGAAGAGGGGATTCCATGCAATTTTTGTTTCTTGTGACCTTCCCCAATTATATGGGACACACCCCAACCTATGGCATTGAAACTACAAATAATACCTGACCCCCTTCAGCACACCAAATATGACTATAAGGCCTCTTTCACACGGGCGTCATGTTTTTAGCCCGGATAAGATTCGGGTGTGTCGCAGGAAAATGCGCGATTTTTCCGTGCAAGTGCAAAACATTGTAATGCGTTTTGCACGCGCGTGAGAAAAATTGTCATGTTTGGTACCCAAACCCGAACTTCTTCACAGAAATTCGGGTTTGGGTTAGGTGTTCTGTAGATTGTATTATTTTCCCTTATAACATGGTTATAAGGGAAAATAATAGTATTCTGAATACAGAATGCATAGTACAATAGGGCCCCTTTCACATGAGCGTGACGAATTAGGTCCGGATGCGTTGACCAGTTCAGTGAAACTCGCACCATTTTTCACCATTTTGCAAGCAAGTTTAGTCAGTTTTGTCTGCGATTGCGTTCAGTTGTTGAGTTTTTTTCCGTGCGGGCGCAATGCGTTTTTCATGCGCGTGATAAAAAACTGAAGGTTTACAAACAAGATTTCTTAGCAACCATCTGTGAAAAACGCATCGCATCAGCACTTACTTGCTGATGCAATGCGTTTTTCACACAGCCCCATTCACTTCTACAGGGCCAAGGCTGCAGGAAAAACGCTGAATATAGAACATGCTGCGATTTTCACGCAACGCAGAAATAATGCTTGAAAAACAGCGCTCATGTACACAGACCAATTGAAATTAATGGGTCAGGATTCAGTGTGGGTGCTATGCGTTCACGTCACGCATTGCACCCATGTGGAAAACTCGCTCGTGTGAAAGGGGCCTAACTAGCGAATTTCTCAAAAATTTAAATCCGAATTTATTTCGGGAGTTAAAAAAGAACTATTTCCTGCCTGCAGAGAGCCTTTATAGTGGTGTAGAACACTGTGCCTTGCAGTAACACGCATAGTAAGTCTTCTGTTGTAGTGAAACAATACTGTGAGCCAGTATGACATGCAGGTGACAGGTGTCGCTCTTAGAATCACTGCACACTTCACTTATTTGGGCAGTCACGGGGCCAAAACTGACCAAATAACTAAAGTGTGAACTCAGCCTTACAGGCCAATGTTAGTGCCAGGTATAAAGAACCATGCAGAGGCCCAAGATCCTACTATAGCGTGAAAGAGCGCACTCCTTTTACACCATTTCACTGATTCCACATAGATTTCTACAGAATCTGTTCTATTAAACGCTTATACAAGTAGAGCCCTCCGGACAGAGTGGAGTGGGTGTCAGCAGTAAATTCCTCTGATCCGTCAGAACAATAACCCCCAAAAAACGGATCCTGTCTGTGGAGCATCTGCCTTCACTCGGTCAGCATTTGGTCAGTAATCCATCAGTATTGCTGAAGACAAAAAAAAACAGGAGTGGATCCAAAACAGACACGTGAATAGAATATTTGCATGTCTTCTGTGTTTTGTACCCACTCCTGCTTTTGGCTACCAAATCATAAGCCTGATTCTGATGCAAAATAGGGACCATGTCATGCAAGCCTTACAGCTGTTACATAGACAGGATCCATTGTGCGTCTCATTTTTCCTTCCTTCTGACAGATCAAATGATTAAACAGCCAGGCCGAAAGGCAAAATAGTGGCCCAGTCATGAAGCGGGGAGGTTGGGAACAACATGAGAAGTCCACAGAGTTGCCCTATGACATGGTGGTGAGCAGCATGAGAAGAGCACAGAGTGTCCAATGACAGATCCTGGAGGTGGCAGCAGCATCAGGAGGAGGCCACAGACTGGCACAATGACAATGTGGAGGTGTCAGCAGCATCAGGAGGCCACAGATGTTGTCTCTTGGCAATCACTTCGGTGATCGATTGCTGACGGAATGACTGATGAGGAAGAGGAGCAGGAGCATCAGGACCAGCAGATGATGGGAAGGACAGACAGCTCCCTTCGGCTGAGGTGGTGGAGCCTTGACTGCCTGAAATCGGGTGCGTGCAAATGGGTGATGCAGCAGTTGCTGCGGCAGGCTGGACCACCACGCTGCATATGTTGACGCAGGGCCGTGATGCCAACATTGGCACCCTGGCCTCTCTTCACCTTCTGCCCAGGGATTATACAAATGGCCATGTTCACCTCTTCCGGTGGCTTAACAAAAACTGCCACACTGCCGAGTAGGTGATTTTACCCCAAAAACTCTGCACTGACTGACTTCTACCGCTGCTGCTTCCGTGAACCCCTGCACTACTACTTTCTGGGCAGGTAGGGTGTGGCGAAGTGAGTGGTCTACCTCGGGCACGTTTAGTTCCTGACCTCCAATTGCTGCCACCCTGCTGACTCCAGGCCACACTAGCAACTTGCTGACTCCACCACTGCCTCACGGGCAAGCTGCCACCCTCTTCTCCTGATGATGATGAAGCCTCTAATTCACCTGGCTCCCAAGTGTGATCAGCTACATCATCATCATTGAGTACTGTCTGCACGTCACTGATGTCCTCAACGGTCTCTGGGTCAGGAGCCTGGCTGCTCGCAACACCAGCTCCCATGCCACTCTCCTCATCACTACTTGCCCGCTTACCGGAGGAAGTGGCGATGTCTCCTCCACATCTTGGCTGGCCAGTAGCTGTTGACTGTTCTCTAGTAGCTCGTCCTTGTTGTATAGTGGACCTGAGCCCACAGCATATAATACTTCTCTGGCTGAGGGAACAGAAAAGGACAGAGGAAGGTTGAGGATAGGTGAGGGCACAGGGCCTGCTCCCGGGCCTTGCCAACTAAAGGTTGTGTCTGACAAACCCACCAACTCTTGGCTGGGGGTGTCTGATGTCACCATTCAAGATCCACTGGGTTGCTGGTCAAGACACGACTGTTAGATGGTTTTCTCACTTCACCACACAACGGATAATAAGCTCTTTTCTTTTTCCACTAATACATGCCAAAAAGATCTGTAATTTTTTCACTTCATCACACAACGGCAAATGCTTTTTTGTGCCAGTAATACATGCCAAAAAGGGCTTTAGAACATATAACTGCACCGCTGAACGGCAAATAGGCCCTTATTTTCCCCCCACTTATACACGAGACAAAAGGCTTGAGAACATAAAACTGTTAGATCAAATAAATAAATAAAAAGGAAATTAAATCACCCCAAAAAGTCTGTAATTTTCTCACTTCACCACACAACGTCAAATACTTTTTTTTGTTCCACTAATACGCGCCAAAAAAGGCTTTAGAACATAAAACTGCACCGCTAAACGGCAAATAGGCCCCTTACTTTTTTCCACTTATACATGCCACAAAAGACTTTAGAACATATAACTGTACCGCTGAACGGCAAATAGGCCCTTACTTTTTTCCACTTATACACTCCACAAAAGGCTTTAGAACATATAACTGCACCACTGAACGGCAAATAAGATATATTTTTTTGCCACTAATACACGCCAAAAAGAGCTTTAGAACATATAACTGCACCGCTGAATGGCAAATATATTTTTTTGCCACTAATACACGCCAAAAAGGGCTTTAGAACATATAACTCCACCTTTGAACGGCAAATATATATGTTTTTGCCACTAATACATGCTAAAAAGGACTGTCATTTTTTCACTTCACCACACAACCGCAAATACATTTTTTGTGCCACTAATACACGCCAAAAAGGGCTTTAGAACATATAACTCCACCGTTGAACGGCAAATATATGTTTTTGCCACTAATACACGCCATAAAGGGCTGTCATTTTCTCACTTCACCACACAACGGCAAATACTTTTTTTTGTGCCACTAATACATGCCAAAAAGGGCTTTACAACATATAACTGCACAGCTGAACGGCAAATAGGCCCTGTGAGGAATATGGATTATTATTTACTGTCCGTCATGTTCCCACACCAACATCTGCTGAAAGGTAGCAGAGGTAGTGAGCGCCACAGGAGGGGTGGGGGGGGGGGGGGAGGCTGCTTCAAAGCCCAGCCAACTGAGAGAGAACTTCTTGCAGGCCACCTTTGTTTACAATTTCTCACCTCCATTCAGCCAGCTAGGAACCCAGCTAATGGAACAGGAAAAACCTCTCCGCAGGGGTCTAGGCCATTCCCCAGTGCAATCAAAATTTATCAGACATATTGGAGTCGGCGGTTCATAAGGAATTATGAATCGCCCGGCCATCACAGGCACAAACCGGATACATATTTATGTGCCGGTGGCCACGATAAACAGGTCTGTGGTCATAGTCTGGCGGTGGGATGCTAGGGACGGGAGATATACATATCTCCCCACAGAAACCACATAACGGTACCAGGTTTGGACTTTACTTGTAGCCAGAACCCAGGCGGGTCTGTTGGTCCCAGAACCATCTCCCTGTGACCTTCTGGTCTGAAGCTATGAACCCTAAACAGTTTTGTGGTTCATGTGCTGCCAGCCCACCTGAGGCCGGGAGGGGCCGGCTACAGGTTAAAAAGCTTGTGCCAGCAAGCGGGCGTGTCTTTTCTCTGAAGGAGAGTCACATCGTGCCATGTGTTTAGAGGGACCTGCAACCTGCTGACATCACTTAATTGAATTCACGTCCTCACAGATGAATTGGGACTCTGTTGTTTTCCACAATCCTCAATCACGTCACCCTTTCATCGTCTAATTGAATAGTGTATAGTTTTGAAAGGACAGTAAAAGGATAGAACCCTATCACTAGTAATTCAAAAGGGTGCTAAGAAACTTACCCATAGGTGCTCAGGTATATAGAAAATAATGTCCCTATGCGTTTCATTTATTTATATAGCCCCCAAACTCATCAGGGGACACGGGGCTAGTGCAACATTTATGCAGGATAGTCTATTCCTAAAATAGTCGTCCTAGCGGTTGTATGGTCGCACCTCCAGCAATGTTCACCCATAACGCTATGACGCCACACTGGACAGGGGATGCCACATATCTACAGTGGCTTCTGCCCTATGTTATAATGCCCTTACTGTTTATGGGTGAACATTGCTGGAGGTGCTTCCTGGTAGAAAATCGATTTTCCCTGAATGGCGGTAAAATATGAAAAAAAAATCATACTTACCTCATCAATTTGAGCGAGAAGAGACAGCCGTCACCATCTTGATTTGAGTTCTTGCACAAGACATCACCGGGTGACACAAGACATCACCAGGCTGGCCGACGTGCGAGATTTCGCCCTGGATCTTCAATCAAGTTGGTGGCAACCGAATCTCTTCGTGATCAAATGGATGAGGTAAGTATGATTTTATTAATTTTTATCTTATTTTATACTGTATTATTGCTGTCAGGTGCTGCGGTCAGCTATGAATGCGGCATCTGACGGTTACAATGACGGGGGAGGGGGGTGGCGCAATTGTTGTTTCCTGTCATTGCACCCACTACTTACAAATAAATGCGCTTGGTGATAAAGTATTTAGTTACGAAGCAAATTGTTGGTAAAATTTGGCGAAGCTGCCTAATCGAATTTTAGAATACTTTGCTCATCACAACTTAAATGATCTTCAGCCATAACACATTGGATAGCCTAATGCAAGCCCCAATGAATATGGCCCACTACTGTAAGTCACCCCCCTCCCCCAACACACACTGCATTTTGCGGTACTTGCTATACAGCTGCACATACCTGTCACATCCAGTGCCTCCGGGTGACGTCTCCTCTGATGCAGATCTTCTCTGTCATCATCTTCTCAATTTGGTCCGTACAACTTCTTTCAGCCACGCTTTGTCTCTGCAGAGCGTGACACACAGACATCTTAGCTTACTCACTTTTCTATTATGATCCCTTAAACTGGAGTCCCCACTTGTTGTGCTCCCCAGTACCCCCAAATACTATCCAGAAAAAAACATTGTTCCCCCATAGTAATAGTGCTCCTCATAGTCCCACCAATAGAAATCCCCGTTTCGAATGCCCTCATTAGTAATACTACCCCCGGCCTCTACAGTGCCCCCAACAGTGATAATGCTCCCCAACAATGCCCGCATTAGTAATACTGCCCCTACAGTGCCCCCAACCGTTATAACGCTCCCCAAGAGTGCCCCTATTAGTAGAAGACCCCTCCAGTATTAATCATAACCTCACAGAGCCCCCAGTAGAAATAAGGCCCCCTATTGTTCCCTCAGTGGTAATAAAGCTCTCTACAGACCCCTTAGTAGTAATATGGCCCCTCCTAGTGCTCTTAGTAGAAATAAGGCGGATCTATAAGTCACTCCTATAGAGCCCACAGTAGTAAAAAGGACGCTTATAATGTCCCCTGGATTTATAATATCCCTACAGTGCCCCCAGTTTTATACTGCCCATCCTAAAGTGTCCCCAGTATGCCCCCTGCAGTGCCCTCTGTAGTTTTATTCCTCCTTCCACCATACAGTCCCATGTAAATAACATCACACCATCTCTCCTGCCCCTCCAAAATACAGTCATATGTAAATAATATCACTCCCCTCCCTTCAGCACCTCCAACATACAGTCCCATGTAAATAACACTATTTCCCACCCTCCGCCATAGAGTTCCATGTAAAAAACATCACACCATCTCTCCAGCTCCCTCCAATATACAGTCCCATGTAAACAACATCCCTCTCTATCTACAGTCCCCTCCAAAATAAAGTCTCATGTAAATAACATCACCTCCTCCCCAGCCGACTTCAACATACAGTCCCAAGTAAATAATATCACCCCTTCCCCAACCACCTCCAACATTCAATCGTGTAAAAATCACCTCCTCAACATTCAGTCCCATGTAAATAACATCATTCCCCACCAAACACCTTTAACATACAGTCCCATGTAAATAACATTGCCTCTCAATATTCAGTCCCATGTAAATTACATCACTCGCTCCTGAGGACAGCAATTCAGCTGTATCTAGCAGGCAGGCAGGACATTCGGGCCTGGGACAAAACATCAGGGGCCCAGGTCCCGAATGTTTTAACCTAGCAACACCCCTGGCCCAGTGCAAAAATTTAATGAGAGCACCCTTCCAAACAATAATATTTTCCAGTGTCTTTGCAGACAATTAAACTTTCAAAAACAATTTAATCTGTTCTGGAATTTTATAGGCATGCTGATGCAAATGAATTTGACTCACTGGTGACATCACATCTGATTTGAGAAAATCACTATCCCCTTTCTTCTCTATCTGGCCCTGACTGCTATGACAATTTCTTCCAACCATAACTACTCTTCATATGGTTTCCTGCCTAGTCATGTTTGACTTCTTGCTTTTTCAACACCTTCTTTTCCATCCTATAAATAAATTGAGCATCCTACTGAGCCCTCTGAGTCTGTTGCCCAGGCATTACTGTATTTCCTGTGTTGCAAAGTGCCAATTACCGTATGCACATACAATAATAATATCACACAGAGTGACACCAAAATAATAGTGCCAGATAGATTGTGTCTCCAAAAATAATAAAGCCAAGTAACCCAAGACAGTATTAGTGTAAAGAAGTGATGCCCCATTGTGGTACTAGTGCCTAAATGGTGCTCCATGCAGTAAAAGTACCCTCAATTGTGCACCAAAAAGTAATATTGTCCCATGTAATAGTTATATTCCTGCCCCCTTTGTGTCACAAATAGTAATAAACCCCACAGATTCAGGCAATGTGTGTTTTCTGTGCTTGCTGGGAAAATTGCTGACCTGTGAGCTAAACATGTCTATATGGGCACATCAGCCTGATGGAAGCCAAAAGAGTTTCTTTATGGCCTCCATCTGGCTGGGATACAAATGTAGCAACCACCATCTGTACAAATGGTACACTACTTTATTTGAGAATCTCGCCCTGAGTACAGATCTCAGGCTAGACCCCTTAAATAAATAGAGACCCCAGAATAAGTACATACCTCACATCAGACCTTGAATAAAAACAGACCTCAGAATAAATGAAATCTCCAAAAATAACTAAAACCCCCTCGACCAAACACCCCCTCAATATATATGCTCACTGGAATAAAGACCTCAGATCAGAATGTGTAAGCAAATACAGACCCCAGATCAGAACCAAACAAATACAAACTGAGACCTTCTACACAAATACAGAACCCTTAGACCAGACCCCAGTAACAAGAGCTGCAGAGACGAGGGAGGAGCAGCTCTGCTCTATCTCCCTCCACTCTGCTGCCCATGCGCAGTGTTAGACTGGGGTTCCTTGGGCCTACCAGAGGAAATTATTCTTGAGAGTTTATATCATCAATAAAGTTTAATAGGCTATAAATCAAAGAAACAGACCCTAGTGCTAGTGGTTGGATCCAAAGGCAGCCAAATGTTTTTTTTTTCTCCTGGATATTTGGCGTTCATTATGGCAGGGCCGGCTCCAGGTTCATGTGGGCCTTTGGGCGATAAAGTCTCAGTGGGCCCCCTTGTGGCATTTTGCACAGTGCTTAGAACAATGAAACTGCATGTATTATAGATTAAATACCTTACACTGAGCATGCTACAGAGCGGATATATGTGAAACATGTCCTTATGAACCTACTTTTATTTTCTACCCAGTGTTTCAGTCCCTCGGGTCCACTCACAGATATTTGCCACCTCACAGTCGATATGCCAAGATATGCGCCCCCCTCACAGTAGATATGCCAAGATATGTGCCCTCTTACGGTCGATATGCCAAGATATGTGCCCAGTGACCCCTTTACAATGGTTATGCCCAGATGTTTCCCCTTCACAGGAAGTGAAAAAAACAACCAATAATTACTCCTCGCCTCAGTCACCTGGCTCCTCCCATCTTCTCTGCTCCCCATCAGCAGCAGCAGGATACTGTGACACATTGCGCTGCTGTGTAGGAGGAGCAGAGACTGATTCTCAGCCTGCCCCGCTCCTCCTCCTACACAGATCAGCAGGACAATGTGTGAGGACGTCGTGCTGCTGCTGTGGAGAGCTGGCAGCTCAAAGGTGGAGCAGGGAGCGAATAGTTCTCTGCTTCAGTGGCGTGCCTAGGGTGTTTGACACCCGGGGCGGGTCTTTTCTCTGGAACCCCCCCAATAAAAATTGTACCCCCTCACAGTAGTATTGCCCTCATTGTACAACCTTCACAGTAGTTTTGTACAGATGTGTGCCCCCTCACAGTAGTTATGCCCTCTCTGTGCCACTTTCACAGTTGTATAGCCCTTTCTGTGCCCACTTAACAGTAATAATCCCCATAATTTCCCCTTCATAGTAATAATCCCTATTGTGCCCCCTTCATAGTAATAATGCCCACTGTGCCCCCTTCATAGTAATTATGCCCATTGTGCCCCTTAATAGTAGTAATACCCTATGTGCCCCTTCACAGTTTTAATGTCCATTGTTCCCCCTTCATAGTAGTAATGCCCTCTGTGCCCCCTCCATAGTAGAAATCCAATCCCCCTCCACTGTAATAATGCATACTGTGACGTTTGCTCATTGCCTGAGAGTGGGCACCCCCCTGAGACCGGGCAACTGGGACCGCCCCCCCCCCCCCCTTAGCATGCCACTGCCCTGTTTCATAATTATAATCAGCTGTGCAGTGGGCCCCCGCAGGAGCTGTGGGCCCCGGCACTTGCCCAGGTATGCCGGGTGTAGACGCCAGCCTTGCATTATGGTATCAGAGTCTAGGCCCACCGGAGGATCCACTGGTACTCCAGCAGGCCAGTCCGACCATGTTTATGTCCTTCCCTTCAGTAAGTATGTCTGGCAGGTGCTGGATGGATTTATGAGAATAATAGAAAATATGGTCCGCATAGTGTTAAATGGTGGGACAGCAATTCAATGGCTCATTGCTGAACAGGATTTATTCATTCCAAGGACATAACAAAGTACCAGGGGATATTCTTTCAGGGATGGACTGGCCATCAACACTAATAGGGAAATTTCCCTGTGGGCTCATGACAATGGCTGACCAAGCCAGACCCACAGCTGCCGGCCAGATACATAATGATCTGATGCTCTAAGCATTAATTAATGCTCAATTGTATCCCCATTGTACCATTGAATACTGTGGTGTGGGTAGCCATATTTTGTGATCCACTGTGCTATTGATATTTGGTACTGCTGAGTTTGCCTACTTCTGTTGTCCCTGCCCACTTGTGTTGCCTCGCCTTCTGTCAATTTGGACCCGCCTAGAACATAGGGACATTTTTAGTTTTTTTCCAGAGCCAATTTAAGTTCTCAGTCTGCCTATGCATTCTTTATGTGTGGAGGAAAAGCGATTTTAACATCAATAAAGGAAAAGGTTCTTTACAATTAGAGCAGTTACACTATGAAGTTGTAACCACAGTTGGCAGGAATACACAGACAGTGAGCCCTAACTGGAACCCTGTCTGCTTTCCCTGCCTACTTGCAGTGCAAACCCTAGGCGGCAAGTCCGCAACTGGATGACGTTCCCTACTCTGCTAAAATGCAAGATATACACACAGAGTTATATGGAAATGGGTCAGTACTGAATTATAAGACAGGGGGTATTCAAACAGCCAAGCCAAAGTCAGAACCAGGTGAGAAACATAGTACCAAAACATAAGACAGAGAGTGGTCAAAGGCAAGCTGAGGAAAATAATAGAAGCATTCCAAACGCACACAGAACCAGAACCAGGAGCACAGCTAGGGAGTCAATGACTGGCAAAGGTGTATTGTCAGCAGGGGATTTAAATAGAGTGCCGAATCCCTGGATCAAAACCTGATAGGTCCATGGACTCGGGACTCCATAAGACTAGAACACAAGTTGCATATCCATAGGATGGCTGGGCTTCAGTAGTACCAGGCGCACCTAGAACCAATCCTCTACTAATCTTTCCCAGCGTACATATTTTGCAGGGAAAAACAGAACACTGCGCTCTGCTGCTATTTACGCGCAGCACGCTACTGGGTGTGACATCAACAAGGGGGTCCCTTTAAGATGTTATAGATGTGGATTAAACATTTTTTGTGCTGCCAGAAGGTGATGGTGGAATCCAGTGTAGGAATGCCAGAGTGGTGTGAGGGTTGCCTATAGTGTCCTTCAAGGTGTGGCTTTAGCACTTGTCATGGTGCGCCAACCTAGATATCTTGGAACCCCAGGTGTAGTCATCCGTAGAGGTGCAATTAAAAGGGATAGGTGATGAGGATTTGAGTCCAGACGAGTATTGAAGTAGTTAACAGCTTTACTTGGCATAAACTTCCATCAGGAAACAATCTTCCAACTTTATCTTGGTTCCCAGCAAGCTTTGGAATGAAGTTCTGGCAGGCAAACACTCTCAGCTCTGTTACATAAGAACTCCTCCAGCTCTGCTATGTTGGCTGGATTCAAAAGGAACTTTTTCTACACTGCTTTCAGCTGTACCTTCTCTCTTTGTCTGACTCTATCTTTATCTTGTGCTGTATCTTGTCCAGGGAACCTTTCCTCCTAGCTTCTGAGGCTTGTAGCTTGGACCTCTAAGCCCAGCAGAGCAGACAGTGCTCTTCTGGCTGACACACAGCCTTACCCTTGCAGGGGCTGCTCTCAACTAACTCCTGCAAGCTCATCCAGGAGGGACGAGGGCCTGCTCCTTCCCCTTACAGGGGATACTCTGAACTAACTTCTATCTGACTAACTCCTCCCTCTCTAGAAAGGGGGGATAGATTGGAAGAAGGGTTCCATTCTATCTAACACAGCTCTGCCAGAAGTGCTGCTATCTGCTGGTGAACCAGGCCCATTACATGTTAAACCATTACAGAACCATAAATACATTTACACATTATGCAGGACCTAGGGATAAATACACAAGATGATACAGGTTACACCATTAAAGATAGTGGAGGGGTAAAAAGAGTGGTAATGCCCCCTTGCAGTGTGTTACAGACGTGACCGCTTCAGCAGGGAGGCATGGCCAGGCATAGCCTGTGACTGGCCAGCTTGTCTCACCCAGTGACCACAGCGCTGGAGCCTGGACAAGTAAATTTGTGCTCATGTAGCTTTATTTCTACTTCCCTATTTTGTTAAGATGGCTGGTCCACTGTGCAAGACAACAGCTTTTAACCTTTGTGTCTCAACTAATTCCTCAAAGATTATAAGCTGATTGGTTTGTTTATGTTCTCTATGATATATGTAAAGTGTTGCAAAATATATTGGCGCTATAAAAATTAAGATTATTCATATTTATTATTATTATAACTTTTGGCACCCTGATCACTCCAAGAGTACAATTAGCAATCCTGAGAGGGACGACAAAGAACACAAGGGTTCATTCATTGGGAACCCCAGTGAACGATCTTCAGAAGACTCTACGAACTGCAAAAACCTCTGTTCGTGTGTCCACTACTATAAAAACACTAAACAAGAATGTTGTTCACAGAAGGACACAACAAAAGATGTTTCTGCTGCCCAAAAAACTATTGTGTCCCTTTTCAAGCTTGTTTAAAACAACCTAAATGTTCCACAACACTTCAGGGAAGATGGTCTATGGACAGATGAAACAAAAATGGAACGTTTTAGCACAAATGCTAAACTCTCTATTTGGAGAAAAAGGACCACAGCACTCCAACACCGAAGCCTCAACCCAAATGTGATTCGTGGTGGAGGGAGCATCATGGTTTGGGTCAGCATTGCAGCATTGCGGGCTTGAATGTCTTGTGATCATTGAGGGAAAATTAAATACTAAGGTGTATCAAAATATTTTACATGAGAATGCAAGGGCAACAGCCCTTGACCTCAAGCTGAAGAGATGTTGGGTGATGCAACAATGATCCAAAGCAGACAAGTAACATAACTAAAGAATAGTTGAAAAAAAAAGCTTTGGGTGTTATTTATGAAGACTGAGATTTGTACTCCTGTCATGATATCCCTGGCACTACCAGTGGTTGCACTTAATTTATGATGAGTCACAGGTAACATCATACATTAAGAGTAGAGATGAGCAAATTTTTGAAAAATTTTATTCGGCCGGATCACTGCATTTAAAAAAAGAAATTAGCTTTGATCCGAATTTATTCCTGGCTGCAGAGAGCCTTTATAGTGGTGTAGAACACTGTGACTTGCATTAACACGCATAGGGAGCCTGCTGTGGTAGTGAAATTATACCGTGAGTCAGTATGGCATGCAGGTGACAGGCATCGCTATTAGAATCACTGCACACTTCACTTATTTGAGAAGTCACAGGGCCAAAACTGACCAAATAACTCAAGTATTAATTCAGCCTTACAGGTCAATGTTAGCGCCAAGAAGAAGCGCACTCCTTTTACACCATCGTCAGCTGATTTCACATAGATGTCTACAGAACCTGTTCTATTAAACGCTTATAGAAGTAGAGCCCCCCGACAGAGTGGAGAGGGTGTCAGCAGTAAGTTTGTGTTGACGTCACTGATTATATACAATAACCCCCCAAAAATGGATCCTGTCTGTGGAGCATCTGCCTTCACTTGGTCAGCATTTGGTCAGTAATCCATCAGTAGCTAATGCCAAAAAAACCAGGAGTGGATACCAAACAGAGATGACCGAGTCCATTCAAGAACCGCTGGGTTGCTGATCAAGACACGACCACTAGATGACACCTGGAGCTCAGGCCTCTCGCTGTGACTCCTGCTTCCACGCCCCCTGACTCTGCTGCGACCTGTGCCTGCACCAGAAACATTTAGGCCTCTGACACTCCCCTGTGCAGAGCCTGGCACTTCTCTGTCTGACGCACTGTTAGATCAGATCAAATAAATAAAAAGGAAATTAAAACACCCCAAAAAAGTCTATAATTTTCTCACTTCACCACACAACGGCTAATAAGCCCTTTTCTTTTTCCACTAATACACCCAAAAAAGATCTGTAATTTTTTCACTTCATCACACAACGGCAAATACTTTTTTGTGCCACTAATGCATGGCAAAAAGGGCTTTAGAGCATATAACTGCACTGCTAAACGGCAAATAGGCCCTTATTTTCCCCCTACTTATATACGAGACAAAAGGCTTTAGAACAGATAACTGCACCGCTGATCGGCAAATATATTTTTATCTTTTTCAACTAATACACGCCACAAAAGGCTTTAGAACATATAACTGCACCGCTGAATGGCAAATATATTTTTATTTTGCCACTAATACATGCCACAAAAGGCTTTAGAACAGATATATTTGCCATTTAGTGGTGCAGTTATTTTTTCTTTTGCCACTAACACTTGCCACAAAAGGCTTTAAAACATATAACTGCACCGCTGACCGGCAAATATATTTTTTCTTTTTCCAATAATACACGCCACAAAAGGCTTTAGAACAGATAATTGCACCGCTGAATGGCAAATATATTTTTTCTTTTTCCGCTAATACATGCCACAAAAGGCTTTAGAACATATAACTGCACCGCTGAACAGCAAATATATTTTACTTTTGCCACTAATACATGACAAAAAAGGCTGTAATTTTAGCCCTTCACCACACAATGGCTAATAAGCCCTTTTTTCCCACTAATACAAGCCAAAAAATGCTTTAGAACATATAACTGCACCGCACAAGGGCAAATAGGACATATAAATATTTTGTTGTAATAACCCCTGTTAATGGCTGTATCACACAACACTTGCACCCTAATAGGAAAGTTTTTCTGGAATTACAGAGCTGTACAATGGCAATTTGGATCCCCAGTCAGTGCAGCAAGGTGTAATAGGATTGTTCCTATTACCCAGGCTGTAACCTCCCCTACTGAACCCTGTTCAACACAAATGCTGTGGAATGATTCCTACCTATCCTTTCCTTACACCTTGAATAATTTTGCCCTGCACTTGTAAATCATTTTTTTAGCACAATGAAGTCTTTCCTAGCACTGTCCCTAGCGCCTCTCCCTGCACTAAGTACACTGGTAAATGGCAGAATTTAAGATGGCTGAGGCTATTTATAGGGCTATGACATCACAGGGCTGGCTGGCTGCTGATTGGCTGCATGCATGGCATTATGGGTGATCCCGCCTCCCCAGAGTTCATTTCTCCATGTCCTCACACATGCAGCAGCCATTTTACCATGAAGCACGAGGAAATTCAGCTTCGGTGCAAATCAAATTTTTCCTGAAATTTGGATCGAATTCCACTTTGTCAGCTTAGATTTGCTTGCCTCTAATCAAGAGCATCCTCCAGCAGTCCATGCACCTTGAGTGAAGTCTACTCCAGAATTAAGCTGGTTTAGATTTCCAGTAAATTGGCATAAATGATGTTGATTGTGTCGGGAAGATGGCTCCACCCCCTCTCTGGAAAGTGTTGAAGGCCGCATAGAAAAGCCACTTCATCTTAAGTTTAGACGTAATGGCATTTAAAAAGCCCCAATCCTGGCAGAAAAATGGCGTAGGGGCCCTAAACCCTATTGAGAGGCAGTGGCAGGACCTGAAGAGGGCTGTGCATGCAAGCCATCCTAGATGAACTGCAACACATTTGCAGGGAGGAATGGTCCAAAATTACTCCTATATGTTGTGGAAATCGTATTTGCACCAGTGTTATTAGTTTAATAGAATGTGTATGTCTATGATTGTGACTTGGATTTACAAGTGCAGATAATCAGGCAGACTATCGCTAATGAACATTCCTAACAAACGCTTGTTTTTGACAATCTGCCATGTAAAGGTGCAGCAGATCACCTGATGAACGCTCGTTAATGAAACTGTCATTCGTGCAGGCATCAAAATTATAGTTTCTGGGCAGAAGTTTCTAAACAGTGATCTGCCGCCCAGAAACAATGCTCCTGTATGAGGGCGAGCGATTACAATAGCGATTCCTTGTTCTCTAAGGCTGGGTTCACACCTGAGCGTTTTTATGCGCGTTTTTTGTAATAGTAAACGCGCGTTTGACGCGCGTTTGTGTGATTGACTGCAGTGTCCTATGGCCACAAACGCGCGTCAAAACGCCCCAAAGAAGCTCAAGTACTTGATTATGCGTCAGGTGTTTTACAGCGCGATCGTACGCGCTGTAAAACGCCCAGGTAAGAACCATTCCCATAGGGAATCATTGGTTTCTCCTTGTTGAGCGTTTTACAGCGCGTAGGAACGCGCTGTAAAACGCTCAGGTGTGAACCCAGCCTTAGTGTGGAGGAGATCGCTGCATATAAGTTCAGTGCTTCACCTCCACTGAACGAGCAGCCAACTGTCGGAAAGGAACGCTACTTTCCTGACAATCTGCTGCTTATCTGGCTGTGTAAATGCACCTTTAGATAGCAATCAGATCATAGTTTATTAGTAATCGATGCAGATGTCCAGGATTGCAGTTGTGCATTCTAATCCGATACCCCAAAATGGTCTGCAATATTCAAGTGGCAGAAAAAGAAGAAAAGAAATGTCACTGACGCAAAACACATATCTTTCCAATTATTATCCTGGTGTAATGCCAGTCTAATTATTTGGCAAATCTAATAATCAGACTTGTACTGTAATTGCTTAACATATGAAAAATATAAAACAGATTTTTAGCAAAAAAAAAGTCTTTGGGGGGACCTCAGGCACCAGTACACAGATGGGATTGCTACTCCAGCTACAATCCTAGTCTCAATGTCCAAAAGTCAATCCACCTCACATACATCTGTATGCTTTTGTGTTAGGCTACTCTAGTGTTTCTTGTGTTAGGCTACACTAGCGTTTCTATTTTCTATTGAGATCTGTCATAGGGTCTCAATAACAGAGAAAAGCACTTCCATTTTGTCCCCATTCATTGTCAATGGGGACAAAACGTAACTGAACAGAACGGAATGCTCCAAAATGCATTCCGTTCCATTTGGTTGCGTTCCCATAAAGAAGAGCAAACGCAGCATGCTGCGGTTTTCTGTCCGTCATGGGATGCGGAGCATAACCGACAATGCAAGTCAATAGGGACGGATCCGTTTTCTCTGACACAATCTGATACAATAGAAAACGGACCCGTCCCTCATTTACTTTCAATGGTGTTCATGACGGATCCGTCCTTGTTATGTTAAAGATAATACAACCGGATCTGTTCATAACGGATGCAGACGGTTGTATTATGAGTAACGGAAGCATTTTTTCCGAACCCTGCCGGATCCAGCAGAACGCTAGTGTGAAAGTAGCCTTATATAGCATTTAGTATTCAAGGATATATTTAGTATTCAAGGTTGTCAGGTATGATGCTGGTGACATGGCAAAGTCAACAACAACCTTCCCTTAGCCAGAGTTTAACTAGCAGTGGACATTTTGTGGTGGAATATCTGAAGGTGGAAGGGAGGCTTCATGAAGAAAAGTATGGAGATCTCATTATAAAGCTAAGTGAATAAATAATATATAATACTATTTTCTGGCGATTCGCGGTGGAGTAGACGCTCCAGATCTTCTAGGTGGCGGTCCCCATCCTCCTCTGAGGGGTCCTCCACTGCTTCAGGAGAGTCTGGTCGGGTTTTGCACAAGACACGCAAGAGGCGGTTGCCAGACCTTTCCACAACCTGCAGTTGCTGCGACAAATCCTGTGGCGGAGCAGATTCCTTCTACGTCTGGTGAGTACCAGTTCATAGGGGCATGGGGATCGGGCAGTGGGGGTTCTGATACAGCAGCGTTGTTAAAAGCGTTGTTGGAAAAGTTTAGTCAGCCCCCGCTAAGCCAGCCTACTCCACCTCCTCCCCCGGTCAGGCCGGTGCCAGCATTAGCTAGTGTTTATAAGGATTCTTGTTTCTGTGGAGTTAGCTCGCTAGGAGCCCATTTGGAGGAGGCTGTTAGGGAGAAGGTTTGGGCCAATCAGTATATAGATATCTGGTCCCTCATATCTGTGGACCAACACACGGTGGATAAGGACAGGCGCTTCCCGGAGAAGCCTTATGAGCGAAGGCCGAAAGTGGCAAAGACGATGAATAATTGGTTGCAAGCCTTTGCGGTTTTGGGTTGTGTCATGGGTCAGCGCCACCCCGAACGCTGTTCGGAATTGTTTATATACCAGGACGTCATATACAGCACTTATAAAAGCCACGGTGGCTCCGCATGGTGGCGTTATGATGAGGAGTTTAGGCGCCGCTTAGCATTGCAGCCGGATTTGGGGTGGGGTGTTAAGGCCACGGATGTCTGGCTTAGGTTGATGGTGGGGCAGAAACCTCCCCCCTTTTCGGGGGTGGCCGCTGGACCAGGGGGGTCTTCTTCCCCGGGCCCGGTGGCCGTCTGCCGACCAGGGTCATGTTGGTTGTTCAATGAGGGTAATTGCAGGTTTGCGGGGTTGTGTAGATTTAAGCATGAGTGCTCCGCATGTGGTGGCCCCCATTCAGCCAATAAGTGTCCCCGCCCTCCCATTAGACTCCCCAAACCGGGCGAGCAGGGTTTGCTTAAGAACTCCGGTGAGCGTAGCAGAGATGTCCCCCTGGCTAGACAGTTGCCCCAATAGGCAGGCGGCCGAGCAGCTTAGGGTGGGGTTTTCAGAGGGGTTCTTTATTCCGTTTATCTTGAGTCGTTGTCCGGTCATGTCATAATCTGAGGTCTGCTCGTGATTTCCCGGATGTTCTCAGGGAGAAAGTTGAGAAAGAGGTGGAATTGGGGCATATGAGGGGCCCGTTTATTGAGTTACCTTTCCCCAACCTGAGGGTTTCTCCGCTTGGGGTGGTCCCTAAAAAGGAGGCGGGTAAGTTTCGGTTGATACACCATCTGTCTTATCCCAAGGGCTCGTCTGTGAATGATGCCATTACCCCGGAGGATGCGTCAGTGTCATATGTGTCATTTGACAGGGCAGTAGAGTTGGTTAGGGAAGCCGGTAGGGGGGCTCTCTTGGCGAAATCAGACATAGAATCGGCGTTCCGCCTCCTTCTGGTCCACCCTGATTGTTTTCATTTGCTAGGTTGCCGGGTAGATGGTTTGTTTTACTACGACACGTGTCTCCCAATGGGTTGTTCTATATCGTGTCATTATTTTGAGATGTTCGGATCCTTTTTGGAATGGGTTGTTCGTTATGACACGGGGTCTACATCTATTTTACATTACCTAGATGACTTTCTGTTTGTTTCCCCTGGTCCAGTAGGCGGTTGTCGATTCCTGTTAGACAACTTTCTGACGAGGATGTCTCAGTTTGGGGTTCCCATTTCGGTTGAGAAAATGGAGGGTCCTGTGACGCGTTTGTCTTTCCTGGGGATTGAGATTGACACGATAGAGATGGTCTTTAGACTTCCCGCCGAGAAGCTTCTTGGCTTGATTGATGGTTTCCTAGCCGTTAGGAAGGTTACTCTGCTTCAGCTTCAGTCCTTGTTAGGTCTTCTGTGCTTTGCGTGCAGAGTGATGCCCATGGGGCGGGTTTTTGCACGGCGTTTGTCGTTGGCTTCGTGTGGTGTTAAAGCCCCTAGTCATCGTATCAGGCTTACTAGGTCTCTGAAAGATGATTTAAAGGTTTGGAGATCTTTTTTGCTGGCTTTTAATGGGCATACGTGTTATATGTCCAAGGTGGTTCCTAATTCCCTATTATTGTGGCGGTAGAGCTTTGGGGTAGGAGTTTATCCAATAGACATGTTTCGTTTTGGACGGTTAATCTGTCGGTGGTTTATGGTATTAACAGTCTTTCTTCCTCTTCCCTCCCGGTTTTGTCATTGCTACGGCATTTGGTGCTTTGGTGTCTCGAGTTTAACATCTATTTCAGGGCTCGTCATGTTCCGGGGGTAGAAAATAAGATTGCTGATGCTCTTTCCCGTTTTCATTGGCAGGAGTTTCGGCCCCTTCACCCGGAGGCAGATCTGGAAGGCAAGGAGTGCCCGCACCACCTATGGCTCTTGGTGGGCGACAATTAATGCCGCTGATTCAGGCTTCGGTTTCCCCTGCAACCTGGCAGGCGCATAGTAAGGCGTGGGGGGAATGGGAGAGCTTGGTGGGAGGGAGAGATGTGGCGTCCAGTGATGATCTCCGCCTTGAGGTAACGGTTGAATGGTTGTTGCAATTGCGCGCTAGCGGGGTGTCAGCTTCGGTGGCGCAGCGTAGATTGTCAGGGGTTGCCTTCCATTTTAAGTTGCGCGATTGGCCAGATGTTACTAAGAGATTCATTATATGCCAGGCTCTTCGGGGGTGGAGGAAGGAACTTGTATACCGTGAATGTAGGTGCCCGGTATCATTTAACCTGTTAGGCAGACTCATTGCTAAGCTTTCTGACGTCTGTCGGTCCCCGTTCGAGGTTGCGTTGTTTTCGGCTAGTTTCAGTATAGCATTCTTTGCAGCGTTACGGATCGGCGAGCTGGTTGCTCCGTCTGGTAGCAGATCAGGTGGCCTTTCTTGTGCTGACGTGGCCTGGGTAATGGCGCATTGAGGATCAGGGTGAGTCGCTCCAAGACGGACCAGTTTGGTAGCGGGTCATGGATCCCCCTTCACCCGGTTCCCGGTGTGTCATGCCCGGTTCGGCTGACGTCTAGTTATAGCTCCATGCGGGGTCCGGGCCATACCTTTTTGGCGCATGCTGATGGCTCCCCTCTGACTAAGTTCCAGTTCACTTCGGTTTTTAAGTCATGTCTGGAGTTGTCTGGTATGAATCCCAGGGAATTTGGCACTCATTCTTTTCGAATTGGGGCGGCGACGGAAGCCGCTAGGGCGGGTTTGCCAGAGTCTGAGGTCATGAGGATCGGAAGGTGGAAGTCTGCTTGTTTTGCGAGATATATTAGACCGGACCTGTTATAGAACAGTAAGAATGGAAAGAGACTAGGTTTATGTGTATAAAAAAAAAAAAAAAAAAAAAATAAATTAAAAAAATAATGATACATGCTTCGCGGTTTTAATGGTTGTTTCTTCACAGGCGCAGTAGGTCCGACGGTGTTGATGGTGGGTCATTCCTACATTTTCTGGGCAGCGCAGAGAGCCGAATGTTTGACCCGGCGGGAGATCCCTGGGCTTCAGTGATGTGAGAGTGTCATGGAGGGGTATCCGGGGCCTCAGATGGTCCCAGCTGTTGTCACAGGTGGTGGAAATTGGCATGCAGGCTAGTGGTCCGGTAGTGTTGGTGGTCCACGCGGGGGGCAACGACATCGGGTCAGTGCCGTTGCTTGAGCTCTTGACGCTCATGCGGGCTGATTTGGAACGTTTTCCATCTTTTTTCCGGGAGGTCATTTTAGTTTGGTCGGAGATTTTACCGCGGGCGGTATGGCAAAGTGGTAGAGATGGTGAGGCCATCGAGAAGTGCAGGCGGACGGTGAATGCTTGCATGTCCCGTTTTGTTAGATCCCACGGGGGAGTAGTTGTTCGTCATCGGCAGTTGGAGGGGGACAATCGATCATTGATGAGGCCGGATGGTGTCCACTTGTCCGATATCGGCCTGGACATTTTTCTCTCTGGTATCCAGGACGGGATTGAACAGGCCATGTTCTTGTTGGGTGGTGGTCGGAGCCCCGTGTGAGGATGGGTCTCCTCCGTGGCGGCTGGTAAAGAGAAGTTGGATACTGAGCAGGTGAACTGGCGTAATCTGCCCGCTGGGAGTTCAGCGGCTGGCGGATCGCAAGGGCTCAGCTATGGTTATGCCGTTTAAAGAATTCGCTGTGGCCGACTACCACCCAACAAAATGGTTAAATAAAAGTTATAAACTTGACAAGGTTGTCTGTGTCATTTGTGGTGGGAGGGCATGTTGGGGCCAAGGGCTAGATGGTTCCCTCTCCCCCTTCTCCTTTCCTGAAAGTGACTACCAACAGTCTGGTGGACACCTGACCATATTGGGAGGGTGTACAGGGACTGTGGGTCCCCCCTCCCCTTTTTTCCTAGGTTCCCTATCCTTGTTATAGGGCCCCATTCGTTTGGGTTAAGGTTCTGGTGCATTGGGGGTTAATGGTAGCATCCTGTTGGCAGGAAGGGGCGTGCTGCTGAGTGCCCCTTTATAAGGCTCTGCGTCCCCTCCTTCTTCCTCTTTGCAGAAGCGCTGTGTCCCTCCCTCCCTATGGCTTGGGTGCGAGGTTTATTTTGGTGTGGGTTTTTGGTCATGTAGGTCTTGTTAATTGGGGCATCCTATTAAGTCACAGCTGGCGGCTGGTAAAGAGAAGTTGGATACTGAGCAGGTGAACTGGCGTAATCCGCCCGCTGGGAGTTCAGCGGCTGGCGGATCGCACGGGCTCAGCTATGGTTATGCCGTTTAAAGAATTAGCTGTGGCCGACTACCACCCAACAAAATGGTTAAATAAAAGTTATAAACTT
Source organism: Bufo gargarizans (assembly GCF_014858855.1). NCBI lineage: Eukaryota > Metazoa > Chordata > Amphibia > Anura > Bufonidae > Bufo > Bufo gargarizans. Next base: position 132,676,639 of record NC_058085.1, read on the forward strand.
GACAAGGTTGTCTGTGTCATTTGTGGTGGGAGGGCATGTCGGGGCCAAGGGTTAGATGGTTCCCTCTCCCCCTTCTCCTTTCCTGAAAGTGACTACCAACAGTCTCAGCAGGGGGGATTGGCCATAGACCCTACTGGGAAATTTCCCGGTGGGCCAATGGCCAGGGCGCAGCCCAAGCCATCCTCATGCTGCTAGCTGGTTACATAATGATCTGATGCTCTAGATCAGACATCTCAACCTGCGGCCCTCCAGCTGTTGCAAAACTACAACTCCCAGCATGCCCGGACAGCCTACAGGTATCAGCCTACAGCAGGGCATTGTGGGAGTTGTAGTTTTACAACAGCTGGAGGGCCGCAGTTTGAGATGCCTGCTCTAGATACTTTATGCACCTGGCCAGCGCCTCCAGGTGCCCTCCTGAAGTCAAAGCCTCAGGACGGTAAAAACGTTGAATACTGCAGCGGGGGCAGCAGAATTTTGTACTGCACTGTGGTATTTGGTTCTGCTGGGACAGTATTTTGTACTGCACTACGGTATTGCTGGCCCCACCTGCTTCTGTTGTCCCTCCCTACTTTTGCTGCTCATTTTGGACCCTCTTACAACATGGAGATACTTTTAGTTTTATTTTTAGGGCCAGTTTAAGTTCCCAGTCTGCCTTTGACAATCAGAAATGGTTGTCGACTATTGCCAGCCAGTGCTGGCTTTCTGCCCTGTCGACCAGTGATCCCTTCCTCCAGTGTGTGTGAGTGCCTGCACCCCTTCATGATAATACCCTCACAGTTGGGTGCTGGAAGTAAAGCCCCACTATTTAGCCTCTCCGGGGTGAACAATATGGAAATCTCACCCGTGTAGACTTACCCTTATTTCACTCTGACTAATACTATTATAAGGGAACTGCTATAGGTGTTCTAGACATCTGAAAACGGGGCTGTGGTGCATAACACTGCACGTGACTGTCCCGCTTTCATAACTAAGTTATAGAAAGTTACAAAAAGACTTAAGAAAGTGGGTTCAATAATACCACAGTATTGCATTTAAGCGGCTGTAATTTTGGTCCATCAAAGAATCAAGATGCTTGTGTAATAGTAAAGTCTAACTGGATATAGTTAGATGTTCCTCTCTATATCTGAGCGTGTACTGCCCCCTAGAGGATATTAGGAAGATTTCTGGCCTTTCGATATTTCAGGAGAAACTCTTCGGCTCATTAAATACAGATAAAACTGTTTACATTGCGGTTACATTAAACAGTCTGTGCTAATGGTGCACAAATAAACTAGCCAGTGTCATTAGTTCCCACTAGTTAAACGTCCTGCTGTGTGCTTGCTAGTATACATGGGCGTAACTACCATAGAGGCAGACCATGCGACTGCTATGGGGCACAGGGCAAGAGGGGGCCCAGTTGTGATCATGTCCTTTTCTACTGGAGGTGAAAACTTGGTCAGGACTCTACCCTCTAGAGGAACAACTTTTAGCAAATGAGGAAGTGAAAAAATGGCCCAAGGGTCATTGAAAGGGGTTTAGGCGGAAACCCTTCTGTCCTGTGTAAGGGGCCTGGATTGATCCTTGCTATGGGGCCCTTACTTCTCTATGTACGCCACTGCTATGAATGATTTCTACAAGTGTAATTGTCCCAAAGTTACTGAGACGTGGTGAATTTAGGAGACATGTGTCAAACACAAGGCCCACAGGCCCGTTATATGTGTGAGTAGTTAGTACCACTCACAGCAATGGCAGTGCCCATACTTGTGTCCCACAGCCACAGTACAACTGCGCTTCAGAATGTCCTGACAATTGTGTCAGGACGTTCTATGCGGGAGTTCAGATGAGTGGCGCCTACCCCATATTGCCGCGCTGCTTCCTCGCGGTAACAACAGGTAGGCGGCGGTACCATTTTAGAGCGCTACTAAAGTTACTAGGCTGCTTCTTCTTGTATAAATTGATATGGATCATTCTGGTAAAACCTGGGCATCGCCTGTATATAATTATATATGTACAGCTGGTATAAGTTATATAGCGTCTTGTAGTGATATGGACCATGCTGTATTATACAGGAGAAGCCCAAGTTATGGTCGTCCATATCATCTATACAAGAAGATGTATAGCTTATACCAGCTGTACGTATATAATTATATACAGGAGATCACCAGGTTATTTCAGCATGGTCCATATCACTATATACAAGAAGATGTATAACTTATACCAGCTGTACAGACGCATCGCGCGTCTGCTTTATGCGCATGCGGGGCGCTGCTGTGCCCGGCGCATGCGCATAAAACAGACGCGCAATGCGATCCAGGCCAGTGAGGGTGCCGGGCGCATGCGCATAAAGCAGACGCGCGATGCGATCCCGGCCAGTGAGGGTGCCGGGCGCATGCGCTGAAGATGGCCGGGGACACTAGTACAACGCTTTAGAGTAGCCGTCCAGCTCAGTGAATATTGATGAGCTGGGCGGCGCTTCAAACGGCAGTTGTGGCGAGGCTGGCTGGGCGCAAGTTCATATTAAGCACCGCCCCTTGGACAGATTGAACACTAGGAAAGCAGGTTATAAAACTTCAGATTACTGTATTTATAAGGTGGACAGGGGGGATACTTAGATGATTCTAATACCCTTTATAAGACCTATAATGTCATATATACCACAAAATATGCTTTTTGGGCCTGTCAGTGTCCCTTTAAAACCACGTCTAGCAGAGAAAAACTTTAATAACAAGAACAAGGCGTGCAGCATACGAATTCCGGCCAGCAGATGGCAGCAGAGAACAATACATTGAAACAACATAGTAAAAGAAGAGATAATAATACAGTGTATGAATTGAATTTGAAAGAACAGCACTCTGTCTGAGAACATCCTGCTTGAAGCCTCACAATGGCGAAGTACTGTTGGTCAATTGTTAGGTGTCGCCTTGGTCTCATTATGTCAAAATGTGAAAATCATGATGAGGAGGACTGTTTAAATACCAATTCTAACAACCAGGAAATGTATTGGGCTATTCATGGATCAAACACCTGTTGTGAATTTTGCCGTTACGTTTTTTGTTGGAGAACAGCAAGTTGTGCAAAAAGTACTGAAACTTTAAACGGCTGGACATGTGCATTAAAAAGTTTACAGAAGGTGACATTAAGTTCACCTGAAATGGTTACAGTGCATTTTAGGTTCATCCTGAAATTTCCCCCACAATCCAAATATCCCTAACTTTTTGTGAGTGGTGTACATTTATTGCACAGTTGAATAAAGTCTATTGTTCTCTGTTATCAGCCATTTCAGCCTAAAGAACTATATTGTTTTTCATGGTGATGACTAGGGTTGAGTGAATTGGGTTTGGATTGCTGTACTCGAACCTTACTCCAAACTTTAAGAATATGAGCACCGTCCTTCTATAAAATGTATGTCTGAAGTTTCTGTAACTATCACGAGACTTACTTTGTCTCGGTTCTATCACGTGTCAGTTTGTTTATTCGCATAAATGACATGCCTCATTAATGAAGCCGAGCTCAGCTTTGTTTTGTACACGGTAATTTATGCTACTAAATGAACTGACACATGATAGAGGTGAGACAAAGTAAGTCTTGCGATATTTGCAGAAACTTCAGAAAGACCTTGTGTAAAACAGAAAATGTGGTGTAGACAATAAATTAACTAGATGAGAGGGAACCAGCGATCGCACGATCATGCGCGTGAACCCATCATAATAACAGGGAAATGAAAGAACCAACCGACTTGCTATATTGCCGACTGAGCTCATTATGTGCAGTTTATCTGCCATGCAAAAGAACCCTAACTCCATTTCCAAACACTACAGCTAAGAATACTCTGCTACCCATGTATATATCCCTGCAGTAGATGTGGCACTTGGTGAACGCTCACTAAAGTAACATCTGTGCCCTCCACATGCTTCAAAAGGCTCCCTGAGGATTTTATTGGCATTGTAACATATAATATATATTATTTACGATGTGCCCAAACTGTAGCTGGCCCATTCACTTCAATGGCGTTGCTCTGTAGTTCCCCTCACAGAGGTGACCAAATGCAATGCTCTGCAGGGGGACAAATAGTGTAGTGGTGGGTCCTCCGCTGTGTATACAACAAGGAAGCGCTATGCTGCTTCCTGTCCCGGCCCGGTGGTCATGTGCTAGCTGTACAGCCTCTCTGGGGCGTGTATTCCCCTGTAACTGGGGCTACTATGTCAGCCCCAGTTACAGGAGAAATCAATAGTGAAAACCCCAGAGGTCTTGTATGACTTTATGGGGGACACAAAGTGTAAAATAAAAAAAATAAAAAATAAAGTGCTTTATAAAAATAAAAAAAATAAAAAAAGTTTCACATGTAAGGCTACTTTCACACTTGCGTTCAGGGCTCCTCTTGTGAGTTCCGTTTGAAGGGGCACACAAGCGGCCCCGAACAGATCCGTCCAGCCCCAATGCATTATGAGTGGATGCGGATCTGCTCAGAATGCATCAGTCTGGCACCGTTTGTCCTCCGCTCCGCTCAGCAGGCGGACAGCGTTCGGGTGTCCGCCTGGCCGTGCAGAGGCAAACGGATCCGTCCAGACTTACAATGTAAGTCAATGGGGACGGATCCGTTTGAATTTGACACAATATGGCTTAATTTTCAAACGGATCTGTCCCCCATTGACTTTCAATGTAAAGTCTGGACGGATCCGTCTAAAGCTACTTTCACACTTAGAATTTTTTCTACAATATAATGCAGACGGATCCGTTCTGAACGTATCCCATCGTCTGCATTATAGGAGCGGATCCACCAGGGCGGATCCGCTCTGAACGCAAGTGTGAAAGTAGCCTAAAAAAAAAGTCCCCAATTTAGTCAAAATGTTAAAAATAGGAAAAAAATAAAAATAAAATAGACATATTTGGTATTGCTGCTTCCGTGACGGCCCGATATATACAAATATCACATGATCTACCCCATCAGGTGAACGCCGTAAAAAAATTAATAAATAAACATTAGCTAAAACAGCTTTTTTAGTTACCTCACCTCCCAAATAACATAACATCGATCAAAAAGTCGTATGTACTCTAAAATGGTAGCAATAAAAACCTCACCTCATCCTGTGAAAAATGAGCCCCCACACAAGACCATAGCCAGAAAAAATTAAATAAAAACAATAACAAACACAAAAACATGATTTTCTTTCTAAAAATGCTCTTAGGTCTCCTGAACATGAATGTGTGCGCCCCGTGGTCATACTGCGGCAAGCAAAATGCGAGCCGCAATGCACAAACACCATCCGCGGGGCAGCTGCAGCAGATTGCAGACCCATTCACTTTAATAGGCCCGCGATCCGGCCGCAAAAAGATAGGACGTGTTCTATCTTTTTGCGGAACGGAAGTACGGGACTAAAACCCCAAGGAAGCACTTATGAATGGGGCCGCATCCGTGATGCGGAATGGCCACGGAGCGGCGCCCGTGTATGGCGGATCCGCAAATGCGGTCCGCAATATGGCAACGGGAAGCACACGTTCGTGTGCAGGAGGCCTTATTGTGCAAAACGTTTTAAAAAAATAGACATATTTGGTGTTGCCGCATCCGTAGTAACTCGCTCTACACAAACATCACATAATCTACCCCATTAAGTGAACGGCATAAAAAAACTAATAAAAATTATGCCAAAACTGCTTTTTTTTGTCACCTCACACAAAACATAATATCAATCAAACAAAAAGTTGTATCTAGCCCAAAATGGTAGCAATAAAAATGTCACCTCATCCCGCAAAAAACAAGCACTCACACAAGACCATAGCCAGAATTTTTTTTACAAATATGGCTGTAAGAAAATGGCTTTAGGCCTCATGCACACGACCGTTGTGCTCCGTTCTGCAAAATGGGGTTCCGTTGTTCTGTGATCCGTTTCCGTTTTTGTTTCCGTGTGTCTTCCTTTATTTTTGGAGAACCACTAGACATAAAGGAATTTAAAAAAAAAGTCTAAGGGTCCATTCACACGTCTGTTGTTTCTTTCCTGATCTGTTCCGTTTTTTGCTGAACAGATCTGGACCAGATCTGGACCCATTCATTTTCAATGGGTCCTGAAAAAAAATCTGACATTGTGCTGTCCGTTTTTTTTCAGGACCCATTGAAAATGAATGGGTCCAGATCTGGTCCAGATCTGTTCAGCAAAAAACAGAACAGATCAGGAAAGAAACAACGGACGTGTGAATGGACCCTAAGACAGGTTTGCCATGCAAATGATAGGAAAAAAACTGGCGCGGACGCGGACGACAATATTGTGCCTCCGCGTTTTTTAGCGGTCCCATTGACTTGAATTGGTCTGCGAACCGTTTTCCGCGAAAATAATAGGACAGGTTATATTTTTTGGACGGACTGGAACAACGGATCACGGACGCGGATGGCAAAAGGTGCATTAGCCGAGTTTTCAACGGATCCATTTAAAATCAATGGGTCCGCAGAAAATCACGAATGGATAAGGTACTTTATTTTTTTTACCCCTGCTTAACCTCTGAAAGGCCTCAGTGTGACTCTCAGATGCTGCAATCACCATTGAACGCAGCATCTGAGGGGTTCAATGATGGGGGCTGGAGCGATCGCCATTCCCCGTTATTGCATCTGCTACATACTATGGAATGCGATTTGTGACAAAGTACTTTGTAACTAATCGAATTTTTTAAAACTTTGCTCATCACTAATATTAATAATAAGAAGGGTTACCCCAGCTGCAGGCAAGTATTGAACATGGATGCGTCAGAGAATATTTCTGAATCTCCATAGAAATCCCTTTAATAATTGATCGGACAAGGCATAAGCTTTACTATGGCTACAAATCTGATTGACATGGAAGGAATGGGTTGGGTTCAGTAACAATTACAGCCCTTCACGCTGGGTTCACACCTGAGCGTTCTGAAAGGAGCGCTCTGTATGCGCGATTGTACCGGCGTTTGCAATCGCGCATACAGAGACAAGCGAACGCCCATTGTCGCACGTTCCCGAAAGTCTATGTACAGGAACGCGCAACAAGACGCCCCAAAGAAGCTCATGTACTTCTTGGGGCGTCGGGCGTTTTACAGCGCGATCATACGCGCTGTAAAACGCCCGGGTGAGAACCATTCCCATAGGGAATCATTGGTTTCTCCTTGTTGAGCGCTTTACAGCGCGTAGGAACGCGCTGTAAAACGCTCAGGTGTGAACCCAGTATCACTGCAGCACAGCAAACTGTTTTTATGTTTTCTGGTACCAAGGCATAATATATTACTGGATATAACACTAAGGGTATCTATCTATCTATATATATATATATATATATATATATATAAAGATAGTGGTGTATTGTGTATGGTTTTTGGGCATCAGTGCATAAGAAACACATGGCAGCCGTCATCAGTAAGAAAATGGGTGAATAGGATTACCCGCAATGATTAACAAGAGTGGGATAAATTACTGTAGTTTATGGAAAATAATATAAAAAAATGTATATGTAGAGATATATCATAAATAAATAAAGTACTTTCTAATACCCAGACATATAACTTAGGAAGCAACCATGCACCTGCAACTGCTCTTGGGCCTGGGGAAAGGGACAAGAACATATTTTCCCTCATCTGCCACTAGGGGGAGCTGAGTACAGCAAGATTTGTACTGCTTCCATGATTACTATTACTATTATTCCACTTCCCTAGAAGTAGGCTGTGTGATATATGTCAGGACTGTGCCAATTGCTGCTGTTTGTACTGCAACTCTCATCATCTACTCAGTAAAAAGAGACTTTATTTATTCAAAATAAATTGGCTTGGTTACTGCTTGCACCATCCGCTGACCCCTACATATAACCTCCTTCTTTGCATCCTGCCAACCGTTCACCACCACCACCAGACAGGAGCCCCAGAAAGTCAGGGAGAGCCCCGAGGGAAGAAAACGGTGCGCCCTCCATTCACTGTGCACGGCCTAGGAAGCGCCAGAAGGAAGATTGCCACTATGAGTACTACTACCATCATCGTAGCCGCTACCACCCCTCCCATCCTCGCCTCTCCTGCAGGACGCTGCATTAACACTTCCGATTATTAGATATTAGAAAATGCTCTTTCTATGATGTATAAGTCGTAGATCTTGGTGGATGCCAGGAAAACACATCCTACAGTGAACACACACAGCTCTGCTATAACTGATAAGGTCTTGGAACATCTGCTGGAAACGCCATCTCCATATGTGCATGCTGGCCAACTGCTGTCATACTTGCAGGCTGACCTCATCTGTTTGTTCAGGCTGATCACAACCAATGTAATGAGCCAAAACGCAAAAGTAAATAGCAAAAATAATTAAGACAACGTTTTCTTTATTGTGCCTGGTGCCCTTTGGAAATCCTCTTTGTTGGAAGGATCCCTCGACGATAAGTTGATGAGACCCCCCAACAACCGGCTATAACATGTCAGTGAACTTGGCGAAAAGTATTCAGCGCCACCACGTAAGGGTAGAATGAAGTATTACATTGCATATATAAGTATGAGAGCCTGTGTTGGCTTTCAAATGGTTTTTACTTTTTGTGGCGCCTGAGTAAGGTGAGAGAGGAACAGGGACACCACGTACATTTTTGTATGGCCCTGTTTCAGATTCCCATGTTCCATAATAACAGTCATAGTGGCCATAGTGCCAAAGAAGCTGTGGGGAAGCAGTTCTTCGAAACAGCCTGGTGGCCGAATCACAAGATCTAATGGTTACTGCTACAAGATGCATTAGTGAGTGGCCAGTAAACTGCTCAGCCATGCTTGCTTTCCATAAGGGCGGGTTCGCGTCAGCGTTAGGTAATTTCGTTATAGTGTTCCGTTATAACAGGGTTCTAACAGAATATAACAGAATTTTAGGACAGAATGCAAAACGGAACCCTTTAAGAGGCACCCTCTTAATGGTTCAGTTTTGTTCCGTTATGTATGACGGGAAAAAAGTCCTGTCAACAGGACCATTATTTGTGCCCATAGAAATGAATTAGGATGGAGCAAAACGGAATGCCTCCTAAAGGGTTTTGCATTCTGTCCTAAAATTCTGTTCCAATATATTCTGCTCTAACACTGTTATAACGGAACACTATAACGAAATTACTAACGCAGATGTGAGCCTCCCCTAAGAAGCATAGCTTGACACTGTTTGTCCCCAGTACCAAATCTGCACCAGGACCCCCGCCTAACATATCACTATTTGTAATACTGGCATCTTCTTATGTGGTAGAGGGGTCTCTGAGCCCCTTCACACACTAGATCCCAGGTGCAGGGGCAGATTGGAAACCTAAAGTGGCCCTGGAAAAAATTACCTAAAAGTGGCCCCATATTGTAGGAGGGTCTAAATTGACAGGAGGCGGGGCAACAAAAGTGGGCGTGTCAGCAATACCATAGCGCAAAATACCACATACCACATATCCCACTGCCGCACAATATATTGCCCCAAAAGCTATCCCTCTGAGTTGGCCATCAATAGAGGCCATTTTCTCTCCTCCTCTTCCAGTTGTCTCTGATTAAGATATGGAGAAGGGTGCTTAGGAGGTGAGATGAGGGACAGTTGAATTCAGGAGGGCATGTCGCTGGCTGGGTACATGAGTACCCAATTCTAATAGAGTTAATTACCGCTTATTATGTACCCAGCCAGCGGCCGAGTTGGGGGCTTGGGTGGCCCTCTGGGCATCGGCCCAGCGGGAAATTTCCCTGTAAGGTCTCTGGCCAATCTGCCCCTGCCCTGGTGGAACTGCTGCCTCTACACCTCATAAAGATATGCCCCTGGAGTGCTGGTTTTATAGGGACTATCGACACGCATTATAGGGTTTTTTATTTGCTCAACAACAATTAAAGGGGTTGGTCCATGAAAAATATTTTACGTTAGTTATTCAATAAAATGCATCTGTATAGCGCCACCTGCTGTTTGTTCTTTTCCTTATTTCTTTGTTCACTTCAGTAACATCACTGAGGTAGTCACACGTGCTCAGTTCCATCCTTCAACTGCCTCCACGGATCCACAAAACACAGACACGGCAATGTGCGTTCTGCATTTTGCGGACTGCACATCGCCGGCACTAATAGAATATGCCTATTCTTGTCCGCAATTGCGGACAAGAATAGGACATGTTCTATTTTTTTCGGGAACGGAAATGCGGACCCGGATGTGCGGGTCCGCATTTCCGGAGCCCGACCGCACATCGGAACAAATGTGAATGGGGCCTTACAGGGAGAAAGAACAGGGACTGCAGCAAAAAAAGGACCCCCGCCAGAACTATGATAAGGAGAGAACTGCAGCAGAAAGAACACAACCACTAAAATGTCAGCCTGATTATTCTTATCATTATTTCTTTGTCCACATCAGTGACGGGGACGCACATGCTCAGTTCCATCCTTCAACTGCCAACAGCTCTGCCTTCTGTTAGAAGCTGGGATAGTTACAGGGAGAGAGCTGCCTCAGAAAGGACACGCCCCATGAAAAACCCATGCTCCCTAAAAAGGACCCGCCTGTGAACTGCCAGCCTGAAGAGAATGTAGAACAATTGGAGCAATGAATGTGGAGATCTCTGGATCCATGTGAGGTACAGGGCTGGTTCTAGCTTTGTTAGAAATAGATTGTCATGTACTATATGATGTCTGATTTTCATTTTTTGCATCAATCATGAGATAACCCTTTTAACATCAAAATAGAAGGAAAAATTTACTTTGCGCAATAGCATTGGCAACTTTTACTAATCAAGCAAGCCACTTATAGTATCATTACTCTTCCAGTGCTTGCTTCAACCCCTTCCCAACATGTTACTACGTACAAGTATGTCGCATGTCAGGTCTTTAACAATGGGGCCCTCTGCAGAGCAGAGCGGACAACAAAGCAGCCGGGTGCCTGCTGTTTCATACAGCAGACACCTGCGCCTAATGTCCGCAACTGACAATAATGCCGATCACAAACTTTTAACCCTTCAGATGCTGACCACAACATCTGAACTTGCAAAAACCCATAAGCGTGCGCTTCTGAGTGTGCCCCGTCTCCCCCGGGTGAGGATCATGGGAGCCGGATGCAGTGTGTGGGTCCATTCACACGTCCGCAATTCTGTTCCGCATTTTGCGGACCCATTCATTTCTATGGGGCCACACGATGTGCTGCCTGGATCCGGAATTGCAGATCCGCACTTCCGGGTCCGCAATTCCGTTCCCGGAAAAAATAAAACATGTCCTATTCTTGTCTGCAATTGCGGACAAGATTAGGCATTTCTATTAAATGCCGGCGATGTGCGGTCCGCAAAATGCAGAACGCACATTGCCGGTGTTCCGGTTTTGCGGAAACCCGCGGATCTGCAAAACACACACAGGCGTGTGAATGGACCCAGTGTCAGCTTCTGTCCTCCTGAATGAACAGAAGCTGCTGCACATTAGTTCTCCATAGGAATACACTGTATTTCTTATAATGGTAATGCATTGGAGTGTATAAGAGAAACAATCTAATGATTGCTTTTTATAGATCCTACTAAAAAAGCAAAACATGTTTTTAAAAATGTAAAAAAAATTTAAAAAATATAAAAATTGAAATCACATCCTTTCCCCAAAATGAATATAAAAATACATAAACAATAAAAAATATACACATCATGGGCAACGCCACGTACGAAAACGCCCATGCTATTAAAATATAAAAATATTAATCTTACACAGCAAACTGCTAAATGGAAAAAAAAAAAAAATGAAAAAAAGTTTAAATTGAAAAAAGTCAAAATGGAATTTCACAGTTTTTTGGTCGCTTCACCTTCAAAGTCATACACACCCCAAAATGGTATCAATGAAAACTACAGATCGCTTTACAAAAAAATGAGCCCTCACACAGATCCGTACACATAACTACAGAAAAGTTATTTTTTTCAGTATTAAAACCTAAGAAAAACAATACACATGTGGTATCACCGTAATCATACTGACCCGGAGAATGAAAGTAACAGGTCCAATAAAACTGTTGAGGAACAGCGTTTTTTTTCCAATTTAACCTCATTTGGAAAAAAAATTCCAGCTCCCCAAAACATCATATGCAATATCCCACAAAAAACAAGCCCTCATATGGCTATGTAAACAAAAAACTAAAAAAGTTAGAGTCCCAGAAAAACAGGGAGTGAGAAACGAAAACGTAAAAACAAAAAACCTCCTGAGCTGAAAGGATTAATAATTTCCATGATGAGAAATTTGCATAGACAATAACAGGAAGAGATTTCATAATAAACCATGAACAGTTGCCGGAAATCCCACAAACAATGAGAGTAGGGGCTTTTGTCACTCTCCATTAAAGGGGTCGTGCACCTTTAGGGGGAGTTTTGGTAATCCCCCCACACACCTATACGGACCTGCAAATAAAAAGCATACTTACCTGCTTTCTGATGTGGGCTCCCCTCTCCATCTTTCCCCCGGAGGCCTGGCTGCTAAGCTGGGCTCTATGGATGTACAGTAAACTTCCTGTTTGATGCTGCTGCAGCCAATCACTGGCCGCAGAGGTGACCTGCTTCCCTTGTGTCATGACAAAGCAAGTATTCTGATGCTTCCATATCTCCCATACAAGTCTGGTCCACAATCTAAAGGTGCATTTAGACCTACAGACTGAGCAGGCAATGATTGGGAAGGAGCTGTCCCGGTGGAGGTAAACTTACATGCTGCGATGACCTCCTCTGTGCGGGGACAAGCAATGGCTACTGCAACAGTTACGTTGTTTCTGGGCAGCAATTTCCTATTTACACAGCATGATCCATACTTGCCAAGTGCCCCAAATTTGCCGGGACTGTCCCTGATTTTCAAAGACAGTCCCGCCAAATTTGCGCTGTCACGGGCAAAAGAAAAGGGTGGGGTTAGCAAAACTTTCCATGCATGTTCGGAGCATTCCCAGGGGCAGGGTTTATATGCCCCGATTTTACCAACTGAAATGTTGGTAAGTATGTATGATCTATTGCCCAAGAGCTATGAATTCATGTGCTGCATGAACAATGAATTCATCCAATGAACAAGCATCGGGTGATTGGCGCTGCGGCACATTTACACAGGCTGATTATCAGGAATGACCGTTCATACCAATGTTGGGTTCTGATAATTGGAACGATAATATTCCCAAATCCCAAATAAATCTGCCATAACTCTCCTCCAAACTAAGGGACAAGGGACACAAAAAGGTCTTCTTGTCGTGCTTTCATGGATCCAGGAAGATGATACATGAGATTCTAGCACAATAGGCACCTTTGTGAATCTTATCCACATGCTGAGATAATGAAGCCTTCCCCTTGTGTTATAGCACCATCTATCTGTAAAGCAAAGTAAAAGACGGCCGGTTACATGGAAACATGGAAACATAGAATGTGTCGGCAGATAAGAACCATTTGGCCCATCTAGTCTACCCAATATACTGAATACTATGGATAGCCCCTGGCCTTATCTTATATGAAGGATGGCCTTCTGCCTATCCCATGCATGCTTAAACTCCTCCACTGTATTTGCAGCTACCACTTCTGCAGGAAGGCTATTCCATGCATCCACTACTCTCTCAGTAAAGTAATACTTCCTGATATTACTATTAAACCTTTGCCCCTCTAATTTAAAACTGTGTCCTCTTGTGGCAGTTTTTCTTCTTTTAAATATTCTCTCCTCTTTTACCTTGTTGATTCCCTTTATGTAATTAAAAGTTTCTATCATATCCCCTCTGTCTCGTCTTTCTTCCAAGCTATACATATTAAGGTCCTTTAATCTTTCCTGGTAAGTTTTATCCTGCAATCCATGTACTAGTTTAGTAGCTCTTCTCTGAACTCTCTCTAGAGTATCAATATCCTTCTGGAGATATGGTCTCCAGTACTGCGCACAATACTCCAAATGAGGTCTCACTAGTGCTCTGTAGTTCGGCATGAGCACCTCCCTCTTTCTACTGGTAATTCCTCTCCCTATACACCCAAGCATTCTGCTAGCATTTCCTGCTGCTCTATGACATTGCCTGCCTACCTTTAAGACCCCATGCACACGGCCGTGTTTCACAGCCGTGTGCGGGCCGTGGAACCGCGGCCTGGATCCCTCCTGAGAGCAGGAGCGCACGGCGTCACTGGTTGCTATGACGCCGTGCGCTCCCTGCTGCCGCCGCAATACAGTATTACACTGGTATGATCTATACCAGTGTATTACTGTACTGTGCCGGCAGCAGGAGACCGCACGGCGTCATAGCAACCAGTGACGCCGTGCGCTCCTGCTCTCAGGAGGGATCCAGGCCGCGGTTCCACGGCCCGCACACGGCTGTGAAACACGGCCGTGTGCATGGGGCCTAAGTCTTCTTCTGCCTACCTTTAAGTTAGTAAAAAGAAATCCTGTCTAAGAATTAGACAATGTACTGTATAGGGGATAATGTGTCAGATGTATTGCACCACAAAAGTGGATCGCCTGTTTTTGTTAATGGAGTAGACATTTGCACCATATTTATGACATATTTGGCGCTTTTTTATGGTGGTTTGCGGCAGTTTACAATTACATAGTGGTGGATAGATGTTTTGTAGGCAGAGCTACATTGTTTTAGACAGATTTATTATTGCAACAGTTTGGAAAAAGTACTCTAGCCCCCTGGTGGCGTACAGGCTGACAGAGCCTTTGTCATAATAATGATTAGCAAGGTAATGGAACTGGATCAGTGGCTACACCAAACTAAAAAAATCTCTGGATAGGTGCTCTCCCCAGCGACTCACCCCTGTGTTGTGGAAGGAGATAGATTATAATGAATTATAAATGTGGGAGGCACTCATAAATATCCAGGGTTGTGTGTGATAATAACCACAATATATATAATACTATTGACAATTTATTTATACTAGTAATAAAAATGTTGAAAATAAATTTAAAAAGTTTTAGTTGATCAACTAAAATAGTTTAAAAATATATAGAAAAGATGAGAAAAATTTGAAAAAAATATATAAATATATATATATATATATACATATATAAATGAAAAAATAAAAAATACATTAAAAAAATAATAAAAATAAAGACATAATATATAAAAATTATGTTATTCACTGTAATTCTTATTAGTGTCCAATAGGGGGAGTTACAGTTACATTGAAGTTGTTAGCAATCCAGAAGCATTCATATGGTTTATGGATGGACAGTCTACAGTAGTATAAGGCAGCACAATGTTGTGGAAATCTTCCCTGTGCCGTATGTCACGAGGGTGTCAAGAGCCACGTCTGACTCCGTTATACCCGGGGTCAGGAAGTCGCAGCTGGTGGCTGCGCGCTCTATGTCTAAAGATCACGTTGTTTCTTAGTGATTGTTTTCTGTGTTTGCCTTGCAATCCTTTTTGTCTCACTCAGGGATCCGTAGCTTCTCCTCCTCAGCTGTTTCTTGTCTGCCACTCCCAACCTCCTTATATTCTCCTCTCACACTTCTCTAGTTGCCAGTTATAGAGCTTCCTGCCTGGAAATCTATGCTGACCCACTGGAGCTGTGAATCCTGGTTGTTGTTCCAGAGTGCTACCCTCCGGATCCCTGTTGGGCTTTTTGTTGTCTCCTGTTGTCACCCACCTGGGATTATATGTTTAGTCTGTATTGTCTGTCCTCCCCTTGGTGTTTTCCTTTAGAGCTAGTGGTGCGGACTAGTGTTCCCACCGCCCTGTTCACTATCTAGGGCTCATCTTAGGGAAAGCCAGGGTTTTAGGCACGTGATCGGCGTACGGTTGAGGAACCCGTCTAGGGACAGCCAGGTGCCAGCCGCAAGGTGAGTCAGGGGTCACCACCTTCCCTCTCACTTGGGCAGGGCCTTCCTCTTTCCCTCCCTCTGTGTCACGTATGTGATAGCCACGCCGATCGTGATATTATAACTGGCCCTTATTTTTGGGGAGAAAAAATAAATAAATAAAAATAAAAAATTCTCTCTACTTAGAATCCAATATGGATCCTATTGCTGCTTTGGCAAAACAGCTTCAAGGCCTGTCTTTGGAGGTGGCAGGATTGAAGGCGTCTGTCCTCCAACAACAGCAGCAAATGCAGCAGACCGCAAGCCCAGCGGTTGCTATGGGTAACCAGGTTGTTACAGAACCCAAGGTTGTTCTTCCTGACAGATTTTCTGGGGGAAGGGACAAATTTGTGACGTTCCGTGAGGCCTGCAAATTGTATTTTAAGCTGCGCCCTTACTCCTCAGGTAATGAAGAACAGCGGGTGGGGATTGTTATTTCCCTGCTTCAGGGGGACCCGCAATCCTGGGCGTTCTCGTTACCCCCTGGTTCCCAGGCTCTCCGGTCAGTGGAGGGATTTTTTGGGGCTTTGGGTCTCATATATGATGACCCTGACCGAGTCGCCCTGGCTGAGTCGAAGTTACGGAGACTCCTACAGGGAGATCGGCCAGCAGAGGAATATTGCTCAGAGTTCCGTAGGTGGGCTACGCATACTCAGTGGAACGACCCGGCTCTCAGGAGTCAGTTCTGCTCTGGGTTATCTGAAAGGGTTAAGGATGCGCTGGCGCTGTATGAGACCCCCCTTTCCCTTGATGCTGTTATGTCCCTCTCTATCAGAATAGATAGACGTCTTAGGGAGAGATCGAAAATTCCTGAGCAATTGGTAACCTCTCCCAAGCAGCAGTTAGTCTGTACTGACTTAGATGAGCCTATGCAGCTAGGAGGAACTTCTCGTCAGGTCCGTCCTCCTGAGGTTCGCCGTAGGTGGGGGGCTTGTTTTTTCTGTGGGGGGAGGGGTCATTTCATTAATGTCTGTCCCTCCTTTCTCAAAAACAAAAGACCGTCGGAAAACTACTAACCCCAGGCTGTGCGGAGGATGTCAGCCGGGGGGTATACGTTTCCTCCATACGAACATCTCAATTTGTGTTGCCAGCGATTATTGTTTTTGGTGTTAAGACGGAGTCTATTTCTTTTTTTCTAGACAGTGGAGCAGGGGTAAATTTGATAGATGCCCATTTTGCCCGCACTATGGGTTTGTCTCTCTGTACGCTGCAGAGACCTATTCCCATATTCGCTATTGATTCTGCTCCTCCGTCTCAGAGAAACCTCACTCACATTGTCCATAACTTACACCTTCGGGTAGGGGACCATCATAATGAGTGTCTTTCATGTTACGTTCTGGAGGGCCTTCCCTCTCCTGTGGTATTGGGTCTTCCCTGGTTGGTAGCGCACAATCCAGTGGTGGATTGGCAGGCCAGGGAGATATTGGAGTGGAGTGAGCATTGCAGAGAGAATTGCTTAAATAACAATTGCTTAATCGCCTCCATAGCTTCCCTACCTACATT
The DNA here is from genome assembly GCF_014858855.1 of Bufo gargarizans. NCBI lineage: Eukaryota > Metazoa > Chordata > Amphibia > Anura > Bufonidae > Bufo > Bufo gargarizans. The sequence continues at coordinate 132,693,853 of NC_058085.1, forward strand.
TATTTCGGACTTTGAGGACGTTTTTTCTGAAAAGGGTTGTCAGAAGCTACCACCTCATCGTCCTTATGATTGCCCGGTTAACCTGATTCCCGGTGCAAAATTACCCAAGTCCAGGTTGTATAATCTTTCGGGTCCCGAGAGACAAGCCATGAAAGATTATATCTCCGAGAGTCTGGCTAAGGGACACATCAGACCCTCTTCTTCACCCGTGGCTGCAGGGTTTTTCTTTGTTAAAAAGAAAGATGGGGGCCTGCGTCCTTGCCTAGATTTCCGTGAGCTAAACCGGATAACCATCCGAGACCCATACCCTCTTCCTCTCATTCCTGACCTTTTTAATCAGATTGCGGGTGCTAGGTGGTTCTCCAAACTTGATCTTAGGGGGGCCTACAATCTGATTCGTATCAAGGAAGGGGATGAGTGGAAGACAGCTTTTAACACAACCAATGCCCCTGCTGTCTTCCAACATTTCGTTAATGATATTTTTAGTCATCTCATCGGCAGGTTTGTAGTCATATACCTAGATGATATCTTAATTTATTCGGCTGATCTGAAAACACATGAAGTACATGTCAGGCAAGTACTGCAGGTCCTACGGACGAATAAATTATATGCGAAAATTGAAAAATGTGTCTTCGCCGTTCAGGAAATACAGTTCCTGGGATATCTATTATCTGCTTCAGGTTTCCGTATGGATCCTAGGAAGGTCCAGGCAATTTTAGATTGGGATCTTCCTGAGAACCTTAAAGCTCTACAACGGTTTTTGGGTTTCGCAAATTTCTATAGAAAGTTCATTAAAAATTATTCAGTGATCGTTAAACCCCTTACTGACATGACTAGGAAGGGGACTGATTTTTCTAAATGGTCTGACGCCGCTAAAATTGCATTTTCCTCTCTAAAAGAGAGATTTACCTCGGCACCTGTTCTAATTCAACCTGATGTCTCCCAGCCTTTTATTGTTGAAGTAGATGCGTCAGAGGTGGGAGTGGGGGCTGTATTGTCTCAGGGTTCGTCTCCTGGCAAATGGCGTCCTTGCGCTTTCTTTTCCAAAAAGTTATCTACAGCAGAAAAGAACTATGATATTGGAAATAGGGAACTGTTGGCGATTAAACTGGCGTTTGAAGAGTGGCGTCACTTCTTAGAGGGAGCAATCCACCCCGTCACGGTGATTACGGATCACAAAAACCTTCTGTACCTAGAATCGGCTAAGCGTCTCACCCCTAGACAAGCTAGGTGGTCGCTATTCTTTACCAGATTTAACTTTGTAATCACCTATCGTCCTGGGGCAAAAAATACCAAGGCAGACGCATTATCTCGTAGTTTCCCTGGAGGGGGTAATGTTAGTGATCCGGTACCTATTTTACAAAGAGGAGTGGTTGTCTCTGCTGTACACTCTGTTCTAGAGGGAAAGGTGTTAGAGGCCCAGGGGGACGCCCCGGCCTCTTGCCCCTCAGAGAAATTGTTTGTACCGTTAAACCTGCGTCTTGAATTATTAAAGGAACATCATAATTCGGCACTTGCTGGGCACCCGGGTAGTAAAGCAACCTTGGAGCTATTGTCTCGTCGTTTTTTGGTGGCCAAGGTTGCGTCAGGATGTAATGGATTTCGTGTCTACTTGTTCTACTTGTGCACGCGCGAAAGTCTCTCATACACGTCCAGCAGGGTCTTTATAACCACTTTTCATCCCCAATAGGCCATGGACACATCTGTCAATGGATTTCATCACTGACTTACTGTTGTCTGCGGGTAAAACAGTTATCTTGGTAGTAGTAGACAGGTTTAGCAAAATGGTACACTTTATTGCGCTACCCGCACTTTCCTAATGCTAAGACTCTTGCTCAGGTGTTTATCAGTGAAATCGTGAAGCTTCACGGGGTCCCTTCCGATGTGGTTTCGGATCGGGGAACCCAGTTTATTTCTAAGTTTTGGAAAGCTTTTTGTTCCCGTTTGGGGGTACACTTGTCCTTTTCCTCAGCTTTCCATCCTCAGTCGAATGGACAGACTGAGCGTACCAACCAAAACCTAGAAACATATTTAAGGTGTTTTGTGTCTGAAAACCAAGAGGTGTGGTCATCATATTTACCGTTAGCCGAGTTTGCCATAAATAATCGCTGTCAGGAATCCACTGGCAAGTCACCATTTCTTGGTGCATACGGTTTCCATCCCCAATTTTGTACTTTCAAAGAGGGGGGGTCTTCTGGGGTTCCCGAAGAGGAACGGTTTTCTTCATCTCTTTCATCGGTATGGCAGAAGGTGCAAGCTAACTTGAAAAATATGAGTGGTAAATGTGTGGTTGTCTTCTAGGAATATTAAGTTGAAGGTTCCCTCTTGGAAACTGGGCCCTAGGTTCATTGGTCCTTATAAAATAGTAGCCGTCATTAACCCTGTGGCTTTTCGCCTGGAGCTACCTCAGACTTTTAAGATCCATAACGTCTTCCATAAGTCGTTACTCAAGAAGTATGTTCCACCTCTAGAACCATCACCGCTGCCACCTCCTCCTGTTATTGTGGATGGTAATCTGGAGTTTCAAATATCCAGAATTGTTGATTCTCGTCGGGTCCGCCGCTCTCTTCAGTATCTGGTGCATTGGAGGGGTTACGGTCCCGAGGAAAGAATGTGGGTTCCAGCGTCAGAGGTAAACGCCAACAGGTTAATTCAGGCTTTCCATGCCTCTCATCCTGAGAGACCTGGTCCTGAGTGTCCGGAGGCCCCTCGTGAAAGGGGGGGTACTGTCACGAGGGTGTCAAGAGCCACGTCTGACTCCGTTATACCCGGGGTCAGGAAGTCGCAGCGGGTGGCTGCGCGCTCTATGTCTAAAGATCACGTTGTTTCTTAGTGATTGTTTTCTGTGTTTGCCTTGCAATCCTTTTTGTCTCACTCAGGGATCCGTAGCTTCTCCTCCTCAGCTGTTTCTTGTCTGCCACTCCCAACCTCCTTATATTCTCCTCTCACACTTCTCTAGTTGCCAGTTATAGAGCTTCCTGCCTGGACTTCTATACTGACCCACTGGAGCTGTGAATCCTGGTTGTTGTTCCAGAGTGCTACCCTCCGGATCCCTGTTGGGCTTTTTGTTGTCTCCTGTTGTCGCCCACCTGGGATTATATGTTTAGTCTGTATTGTCTGTCCTCCCCTTGGTGTTTTCCTTTAGAGCTAGTGGTGCGGACTAGTGTTCCCACCGCCCTGTTCACTATCTAGGGCTCATCTTAGGGAAAGCCAGGGTTTTAGGCACGTGATCGGCGTACGGGTGAGGAACCCGTCTAGGGACGTCAGGGCAGCCAGTTGCCAGCCGCAAGGTGAGTCAGGGGTCACCACCTTCCCTCTCACTTGGGCAGGGCCTTCCTCTTTCCCTCCCTCTGTGTCACGTATGTGATAGCCACGCCGATCGTGATACCGTATCAGCGGTTCAGTATGTACTGATAGGACAAAGGACTTACTTTTGATTTTAAAAAGTTTCTTTTAACTAGATATTGGTTGTTTATGTCTCTCTATGATAGGAGAGAGAATGCTTGAATATATCCCGCTACCAAATAACAGTGATACATTAAATGTGCTCCTCGTGCTGTAATTTTAGCGCTATTTTATGTATATAAAAGTAATTGGTAATGTCCGCTGTGATGGCGATATACCGCTCTAGGGGCAAAGGCCTGTACTTAGTTGTCGGAGCACTTTGTAATATCCACTGTGATATCGATATGCCGCTATGCCGCTCCTGGGGCAAGGATGATCAGAGCAAGTACCTTATACAAATGACATTACCGACTAAATTAAAGTAAATTACGTTACCCATCCTGATGTCCATGGGAAGGTGAAGTGCTGGCCGGCCGAGCTCTACCTGCCCATGACCTGGTATCCCACGTGAGCGGGAGCAACGGCATGGTGGCCTTGAGGTGGAATAGTCGGTAATGCTGAATTTCGAGCGGTCTTTGTCTTCAAAGGACCAGCGATGCTTTGTCTGTCTTTTTCCGAGATTGGCTCTATGATACAAAGAATTCTGTTATACACTACGTGCAGAATTATTAGGCAAATGAGTATTTTGACCACATCATCCTCTTTATGCATGTTGTCTTACTCCAAGCTGTATAGGCTCGAAAGCCTACTACCAATTAAGCATATTAGGTGATGTGCATCTCTGTAATGAGAAGGGGTGTGGTCTAATGACATCAACACCCTATATCAGGTGTGCATAATTATTAGGCAACTTCCTTTCCTTTGGCAAAATGGGTCAAAAGAAGGACTTGACAGGCTCAGAAAAGTCAAAAATAGTGAGATATCTTGCAGAGGGATGCAGCACTCTTAAAATTGCAAAGCTTCTGAAGCGTGATCATCGAACAATCAAGCGTTTCATTCAAAATAGTCAACAGGGTCGCAAGAAGCGTGTGGAAAAACCAAGGCGCAAAATAACTGCCCATGAACTGAGAAAAGTCAAGCGTGCAGCTGCCAAGATGCCACTTGCCACCAGTTTGGCCATATTTCAGAGCTGCAACATCACTGGAGTGCCCAAAAGCACAAGGTGTGCAATACTCAGAGACATGGCCAAGGTAAGAAAGGCTGAAAGACGACCACCACTTAACAAGACACACAAGCTGAAACGTCAAGACTGGGCCAAGAAATATCTCAAGACTGATTTTTCTAAGGTTTTATGGACTGATGAAATGAGAGTGAGTCTTGATGGGCCAGATGACTGGATTGGTAAAGGGCAGAGAGCTCCAGTCCGACTCAGACGCCAGCAAGGTGGAGGTGGAGTACTGGTTTGGGCTGGTATCATCAAAGATGAGCTTGTGGGGCCTTTTTGGGTTGAGGATGGAGTCAAGGTCAACTCCCAGTCCTACTGCCAGTTTCTGGAAGACACCTTCTTCAAGCAGTGGTACAGGAAGAAGTCTGCAAGGTAAGAAAAACATGATTTTCATGCAGGACAATGCTCCATCACACGCGTCCAAGTACTCCACAACATGGCTGGCAAGAAAGGGTATAAAAGAAGAAAATCTAATGACATGGCCTCCTTGTTCACCTGATCTGAACCCCATTGAGAACCTGTGGTCCATCATCAAATGTGAGATTTACAAGGAGGGAAAACAGTACACCTCTCTGAATAGTGTCTGGGAGGCTGTGGTTGCTGCTGCACGCAATGTTGATGGTGAACAGATCAAAACACTGACAGAATCCATGGATGGCAGGCTTTTGAGTGTCCTGGCAAAGAAAGGTGGCTATATTGGTCACTGATTTGTTTTTGTTTTGTTTTTGAATGTCAGAAATGTATATTTGTGAATGTTGAGATGTTATATTGGTTTCACTGGTAAAAATAAATAATTGAAATGGGTATACAGGTCCTTCTCAAAAAATTAGCATATTGTGATAAAGTTCATTATTTTCTGTAATGTACTGATAAACATTAGACTTTCATATATTTTAGATTCATTACACACCAACTGAAGTAGTTCAAGCCTTTTATTGTTTTAATATTGATGATTTTGGCATACAGCTCATGAAAACCCAAATTTCCTATCTCAAAAAATTAGCATATTTCATCCGACCAATAAAAGAAAAGTGTTTTTAATACAAAAAAAGTCAACCTTCAAATAATTATGTTCAGTTATGCACTCAATACTTGGTCGGGAATCCTTTTGCAGAAATTACTGCTTCAATGCGGCGAGGCATGGAGGCAATCAGCCTGTGGCACTGCTGAGGTGTTATGGAGGCCCAGGATGCTTCGATAGCGGCCTTAAGCTCATCCAGAGTGTTGGGTCTTGCGTCTCTCAACTTTCTCTTCCCAATATCCCACAGATTCTCTATGGGGTTCAGGTCAGGAGAGTTGGCAGGCCAATTGAGCACAGTAATACCATGGTCAGTAAACCATTTACCAGTGGTTTTGGCACTGTGAGCAGGTGCCAGGTCGTGCTGAAAAATGACATCTTCATCTCCATAAAGCTTTTCAGCAGATGGAAGCATGAAGTGCTCCAAAATCTCCTGATAGCTAGCTGCATTGACCCTGCCCTTGATAAAACACAGTGGACCAACACCAGCAGCTGACATGGCGCCCCAGACCATCACTGACTGTGGGTACTTGACACTGGACTTCAGGCATTTTGGCATTTCCCTCTCCCCAGTCTTCCTCCAGACTCTGGCACCTTGATTTCCGAATGACATGCAACAGTCCAGTGCTGCTTCTCTGTAGCCCAGGTCAGGCGCTTCTGCTGCAGTTTATGGGGAATGCGGCACCTGTAGCCCATTTCCTGCACACGCCTGTACACGGTGGCTCTGGATGTTTCTACTCCAGACTCAGTCCACTGCTTCCGCAGGTCCCCCAAGGTCTGGAATCGGTCCTTCTCCACAATCTTCCTCAGGGTCCGGTCACCTCTTCTCGTTGTGCAGCGTTTTCTGCCACACTTTTTCCTTCCCACAGACTTCCCACTGAGGTACCTTGATACAGCACTCTGGGAACAGCCTATTCGCTCAGAAATTTCTTTCTGTGTCTTACCCTCTTGCTTGAGGGTGTCAATGATGGCCTTCTGGACAGCAGTCAGGTCGGCAGTCTTACCCATGATTGCGGTTTTGAGTAATGAACCAGGCTGGGAGTTTTTAAAAGCCTCAGGAATCTTTTGCAGGTGTTTAGAGTTAATTAGTTGATTCAGATGATTAGGTTAATAGCTCGTTTAGAGAACCTTTTCATGATATGCTAATTTTTTGAGATAGGAATTTTGGGTTTTCATGAGCTGTATGCCAAAATCATCAATATTAAAACAATAAAAGGCTTGAACTACTTCAGTTGGTGTGTAATGAATCTAAAATATATGAAAGTCTAATGTTTATCAGTACATTACAGAAAATAATGAACTTTATCACAATATGCTAATTTTTTGAGAAGGACCTGTATATTTGTTTTTTGTTAAGTTGCCTAATAATTATGCACAGTAATAGTCACCTGCACACACAGATATCCCCCTAAAATAGCTAAAACTAAAAACAAACTAAAAACTACTTCCAAAAATATTCAGCTTTGATATTAAGGAGTTTTTTGGGTTCATTGAGAACATGGTTGTTGTTCAATAATAAAATTAATCCTCAAAAATACAACTTGCCTAATAATTCTGCACTCCCTGTACTGCAGGATGACTGGGTCATATCTAGTTAAGGCTACATGCACACGACCGTATTTGTTTTGCGGTCCGCAAAAAAAAAAGGATGATGCTCCGATGACTTTTTTTTTGCAGATCAGTTTTTTTTTTTGCGGATCCATTGTAATAATGCCTATCCTTTTCCGCAAACTAGAAAAAAATAGAGCATGCACTATTTTTTTTACGGGGGAACGGACATACTGATGCGGACAGCACATGGTGTGCTGTCCCCGTTTTTTGCGGACCCATTGAAATGAATGGGTTGGCATCCTATCCGCAAAAAAGAAAGAACGGACACAAAAAACAGGAAAGATTTCCACAACATTGTGCTGCCTTATACTAGACTATCTATCCATAAACTATATGAATGAATCTGGATGCTTTAATGTAACTGCTCCCCCTATTGGACACTAATAAGAATTACAGTAAATAACAATATTTTATATATATTATGACTTTATTATTATTTTTTATTTTTTTAATATACCGTATATATATATATTTTTTAGCATTTTTTAGCATCTTTTCTATATAGTTTTTAAAAATTTTAGTTGATCAACTACAATACTTTTTCAATTTATTTTCAACATTTTTATTAACAGTATCAATAAATTGTCAATAGTATTATATATTGTGGTATACATATTGTGGTTCTTATCACACACAACCCTGCCTCCCAAAATAATGATTAGACTGATAAATCTACAGGTATTTTGTAACTTTAACCATGAATTGCCAGTTAACTGTTTCCTACCTATATACACAGCCTTTTGAGAACCACTTTAATCATTTGTAACATTGAAAGTGCATAGGTAGAAGTGAACCATATTATTAACCCTTTTCACAGTGAACCGTTTGATAACTTTAGCAGTGAACCACTGGGTCACTGCATTTATACCACCAATTGGACGCCTTTCTTTGTGCCAAAATCTCAACACTCTGTGCATTTTAAGCCATGTCCCTTTCCTGCTAAGCCGCATCAAATGACGAGCAGAAACTGTGTAAAGCATCTGAGGGTTTAAATGACAGGGGCAGCGTGAGCGCCATTCCCCGTAATTGCGCCCACTACGTATAATAAAAAGCGATTTGTGACTAAGTAATTTGTAACTAATCTAATTTCTTCTAATCTCTAGGCATGATGATAATATAAACCCCTTCCCACACCTTGATGTAATGTCAGAGTGATCATGTAGGTCCTGCTACTGTGCCCACATAATCACTGGAAGAAGCAAAGCGGTTATATGCAGCTGAATACCCAGCATAACTACTTCAACCCCATAAATTAACTCCTTCGCTGCTACAATCAAACAATTTCAGTATAGTGCCAGAGTGGGACACCCCTTATACTGGCAACTGTCAGTCCAAGCAACATGATTCCCAGCGCTGGAGAAGCTATGGAGATAGCATGGTTCTAAGGCTCAAAACGGCTTTGTCCTATTGGGTTAATAATTATAGTAATACTATTAAATCATTAGGAAGCAGTTGATAGTTACGTAAAAAAAATCCCAATGAGATTTCAAGCTAGAAAAAAACTGAGCTGAGAACATCCAAGCCCAAGAACTCCACGTGTAGGTCAGACAGATGTTCTAAGGACCAGTCAATATCTTTTCGGTAACTCCTAGTAAGGACAAAGCAAGGCAAGGAGGAGGTGGAGTAAGCAAGGACACCAGCGGTCTAGGTGTACTGTATATATTGTAACAAAGAAGTGGGAGGTGAAGCAGAGGGATGGGAGGTGTGAAGGAGGCTGTGCCCTGCAAGGGGGAGAAGGTGTCAACCAGGAAAAGACAGCGAAGCAGAAGGGCAATGAGGGTTATAATGAGGCGGTGACTGAGTGAGACTTCAAGAAGTTAAGAAATAGGAGGTGGGTGGAGATCTAATGTCTAAGGAGGAGAGAGGAAGAGAGACAGACAGACAAGACAGAGGATGTAAGCAGGATAGGTCAGAGGGAAAAAGAAAAGCAAGACTAGACACAGAAAGACAAAGACCACCAAGACAGGAAGCAGACATGGAAGTCAACTCTTTCCAAATGAAAATCTGTATCAAGTTGCTGGCTGGCTGTCTTGTCCCTGTTGGCGCATCGGTAAGAAGTGACGATCCTGATATATATCATCAGTGTATGGTACATACATTTATATCCAAAAACACCTTGCCAGAGAGACGCCCATAGACTTGAGGGCAGCTCAATAACTCAGGGCTCTTCTGTGTCTATGCCAAGGCATACATTTCCTCAGAGAATTAGCTGATTCTCAACGGTACTGAGACAAAATATCCTAAAAACCTTTAGTAAATGTTTATTCTTTAACAGAGAACATAGACGGGCATAAAAGTTCAGAACAAGGGTTCTTTTCATGTCACACGTTTCATCTCCCATACTATAAATTGTTAGGATGGAAAACTTGTGTAGATGAATTATGGGGTCATACATATGTAGATGTTTCACCTGACAGAGCAGCGGTTAGACCTCTGCTTTATTACTGGGGTATTGATCTTTCCTTTTCTCACAGGATTAGGTTACTCTCTGTCCATAGGATTAGTTTGGATCTCTAGGACCTTAGAAGAGGATTAATGACTTTATCAAACCTGTGAAGTGACTTAATGTCACTTAATGTCAGGCACAAAGCTCAATATTAGAAGCTACCTTCATGTGGCCCTGACATGATATATCAGATATTAGGTACTTCCACAGAAGCTGGAAAGACCCAGGTTGTCTATAGGTGGATTGCACACATGTCCAACATGCAGGATCCTGAATCATATCCTGCTTGCTGTCACACATGATGAACAAGGAAGCTGACAGTATGTAATGTTGTTTTTTTATAACCACGTGTGTTCTCAGGTGATCTGCTTGGCTGCACTACAAATGATCTAAACATAAAGACTTGGTTTAGACACATCTACTTTAAAGCAACGTATCCCGAGCACTGCTGTCCTTAGACTCAAGTCCCCCACCCATGCACGATATACTTTTGTCAGCCCAACTGGCAGTGACAGCTGACATTCTAACGTGGTTAGGCCATCAATATCTAACCGGGGGTTGGCAGGAGTCAGGCCACTCCCAATTAGATATTGATGGCCTATCCATGTTAGAATGTTTGGCCTCTTCATGCTATACCACTTACAGTGCCATATATTGTATAGTGGATGTGCTTGGAATTGCAGCTCAATCCAATTCACTTGAATGTGACCAAGGTGAACAAAGGGCATGAGACTGGAGGACATCACAGGCATAGGAAGAGGCCCACACTCTCACCAGAGTGCTGTGTGCCCCTCAAACAGCTGATCGGATTAAATGTTTAAACCTTTTGTTCTCCACTGATCAGAAGTTTTTGCCTCTCTCCCCATTATAAACCCATACAAGCTCAGCCGAACTGAGCATGTATGTGTATGGGTTGGTCCAGGAGAGAAAACTGACAGCTAGTTAAAGGGGTTGTCCGGGATCAGAGCTGAACCCGGACATCCCTCCATTTTCACCCTGGCAGCCCCCCTGTGCTAAATTGCACAGAGCAAAGGCATTTTTAGGAGTTCCGGTGACGTATCGGGGCTCTCCATGGGGCTGACAGGAACCCCGGTGACGTCACTTTCACTGATGGGCAGGATTTAGCTCTGCCCTAGCCAGTAAAACGGCTAGGGCAGAGCTAAAGCCCGCCCCTCAGAGCCGGTGATGTCACCGAACACACTGCTGGCGGGGGGGGGGGGGGGGAGTTACCACCCGGCAGTGTGTTATTGAAAACAAAAGAGCCCGTGCCCTGCGCGGTTTAGCGCAGGGCACGGGAGCGCATCGGAGCATGAGATGCTCCGATGTTAGGCTCAGGGGGGGCTGCCGGGGTGAAAATAAGGGTATGTCCGGGTTCAGCTCTGAACCCGGACAACCCCTTTAAAGTGTATCGGGACCTCAACGCTAGCTATACATAATAGATTACTGTTTGTTCGAAACCCATTAATTTTGGCAAAACTGGCAGACAATCTAATGTTAGGAGGTGTTGGGCTCGCAGCTATTGAAGGTTTTTGGTCACCTAATAAGATACTGTACATTAATCCCATTTTGTGAGAAAGTTGCAAAGAAATACTTTTTTATTCAGTTCTGGGACATTGAATACCAGGACATGAATATGCTATCTCCCTAGATAAGGTAATGTAAATTTCCACCTACGTCTCGCCTTCCTTATCTACGGAGATTTATTCATCAGCTATTTGTTCAGGGAAGCTGCAAGATAGATCCACTTTTTTTTAAAGATAGTAGATTACCCCCGTGCAGGGGTGCACCTAGCCTTTCTGCTGCTTGAGGCGAAAACTGAAATGGCGCCCCCCCATGCCAATTTCTTAACCTAACCCCTTTGCCACAATGAAAGCACTCATTGCCCATGGCCCTTCTGCTGCCCCCCTCTTGCCCCTTCCTCGTGCTGCATGAGGCAATTGCCTCACCTGGCCTCATTGGTGGTGTACCCCTGCCCCTGTGTCTACAACATGCAGATCATTATTTCCCTCAGAATCTGCTGTTAGATAGTCGGAAGGAAGATTCCACTGAAATGAACAGGTCCTGATGACTTTAGTTGATCTGTATGAGGCCCTCAACTCATCACTGAGAGTAAAATAAACCGTTTTTCTTGACTCTCCCATTCATATTTCCATTATCTTATGGGAAACGCATTCAGACAGAGAACAATCTTTTGACCTTGCATTAGCAGATCCGATTGAAATCTCATGTCTATGGCCTGCAACTTACTGACCTGAGTAACACAGTGGAGCCTGGACTTTCTCTAGAAAAGAGGTACCACAGGTACCACAGGTAAGGTCTAGAAAGCTTCAGTGGAGAAAATGAATGGGGCCTGGATTTGTTCCACAACATTGCGGAACGGATCCAGACCCATTCTACGGACGTGTGAATGGACCCTTACAGTGAGTGCTCAATAGCATTCATGGGTCACTTAGGTGGACATAACCTACAAGTGCCCCTTTTTAGTCAGTCAGTTCCTTTGATTTTTATGGGGTCATTTATCAAACTGATGTAAAGTAGAACTGGCTTAATTGCCCCCATAGCAACCAATCAGATTCCACCTTTCATTTTCCAAAGGAGCTGTCAAAAATGAAAGGTGGAATCTGATTGGTTGCTATGGGCAACTAAGCCAGTTCTACTTTACATCAGTTTGATAAATGACCCCATAAGAATCAAAGGAACTGTCTGACTAAAAAGGGGCACTTGTAGGTTATGTCCACCTAGGTGACCCATGTCAGAATGCTATTGAGCACTCACTGTAAGGGTCTATTCACACGTCCGTAGAATGGGTCTGGATCCGTTCTGCAACGTTGTGGAACGAGTCCAGGCCCATTCATTTTCTATAGGGCCGGAAGAGATGCGGACAGCACACAGTGTGCTGTCGGCATCCGCATTTCTGGAGCGCGGCCCCGATCTTCCGGTCCGCGGGTCCCGACAAAAATAGAACATGTTCTATTCTTGTCCGCAATTGCGGACAAGAATAGGCAGTTCTATGGGGGTGCCGGCCGGGTGTATTGCGGATCCACAGCACACTATGGACGTGTGAATGGACCCTAATACTCAGTTCTGAGGGAAGAGTAATCCAGAATAGAAGCTAGTGAATTAAAGTATGAAAAATCCTGGTGCCCTATACATTATTTATCATAGACAGGTCTGCTTTAAATAAAGTTGTTCCTAGCATTAGTATCCTTAAAGCTGGCCATACATATTCAATAGCTGTAGACCAAACAATCGGGTCAAAAGAATCGGGGGCGGGGGAATTAATTTTGCCCGAATCTTCTCTCCCCAAACATCATCTGTCAGGGGAAAGTTGGGATCTCACCATACACATTTCGTTCCTTCTCAGCAGACAAAACACTAATACGTTAGGCCTCTTTCACACTTCCGTTGTCCAGATCCGGCGTGTACTCCACTTGCCGGAATTACACGCCGGATCCGGAAAAACGCAAGTGAACTGAAAGCATTTGAAGACGGATCCGACTTCAAAATGCTTTCAGTGTTACTATGGCAGCCAGGACGCTATTAAAGTCCTGGTTGCCATAGTAGTAGTGGGGAGCGGGGGAGCGGTATACTTCCAGTCCGTGCGGCTCCCGGGGCGCTCCAGAGTGACGTCAGAGCGCCCCATGCACATGGATGACGTGCCATGCGATCACGTCATCCATGAGCGTGGGGCGCCCTGACGTCACTCTGGAGTGCCCCGGGAGCCGCACGGACGGTAAGTATGCTGCTCCCCCGCTCCCCACTACACTTTACCATGGCTGCCAGGACTTTAGCGTCCCGGCAGCCATGGTAACCATTCAGAAAAAGCTAAACGTCGGATCCGGCAATGCGCCGAAACGACGTTTAGCTTAAGGCCGGATCCGGATCAATGCCTTTCAATGGGTATTAATTCCGGATCCGGTCTTGTGACAAGTGTTCTGGATTTTTGGCCGGAGCAAAAAGCGCAGCATGCTGCGGTATTTTCTCCGGCCAAAAAACGTTCCGGTCCGGAACTGAAGACATCCTGATGCATCCTGAACGGATTTCTCTCCATTCAGAATGCATTAGGATAAAACTGATCAGGATTCTTCTGGCATAGAGCCCCGACGACGGAACTCTATGCCGGAAGAAAAGAACGCAGGTGTGAAAGAGCCCTTACTTGTTTATGTAGTGCCAATGTATTCTGCAGCACCTTACAGATATAATGTAGGTCATTTATCAAATTGGTGTAAAGTAGAACTGGCTTTCTTGCCCATAGCAACCAATCAGATTCCTCCTTTCATTTTCCAAAGGAGCTGTCCAAAATGAAAGGTGGAATCTGATTGCTATGGGCAACTAAGCTAGTTCTACTTTACACCAGTTTGAAAAATGACGCTCTATTTCCCCAGTGGAGCTGACAATCTAAATTCTCAATCAGTATGCCTTTGGAGTGTGGGAGGTAACCGGAGTACCCAGAGAAAACCCACACAAACATGGGGAGAACATACACTAAAGGCTCATTTAGACAACCATATGAATGGGCCCGCATCCATTCCGCAATTTTTTGGAACGGGTGTGGACCCATTCATCTCAATGGGGCCGCAAAAGATGCAGACGGCACACTGTGTTCTATCCGCATCTGTAGTTCCGTTCTGCGGTCCTGCAAAAAATATAGATCACGTCCGGCATTTCTATGATAGGGCCGGCCATGTGCGGTCCACAAAATCTGAAACGCACACGGCCAGTATCCGTGTTTTGCGGATCCACAATTTGCGAACCACAAAATACTACGGCCGTCTGAATGTTGCCTAATGTGTATGGGAGACTTTAGAGTTAGATGGTATGTGAACCAGTAACATACATTTTGTTTATACATAACGTGTTTGTATGTAGTGATAACAATGTACCCAAAAACACCAAAATGTTGCATTATTTACTTAAAACAGGACAAGGCCTTTAAGGCTGTAACAGTTGTATGATAATGTTTGTGTGGACATTTGGGGTCATTTAGCAAACTGGTGTAAAGTAAAACTGGCTTAGTTGCCCATAGCAACCAATCAGATTCTACCTTTCATTTTCACTGTCAAAAATGAAAGCTGGAATCTGATTGGTTGCTATGGGCAACTAAGCCAGTTCTACTTGACACCAGTTTGATAAATGACCCCCATTGCTTTTACTATACAGACAGGTTTAGTAATGACTAATCCTACTTACGTGAGCACGCCTGACTATACACGATGATGTGCTTCCTTGTAGCCACTCTTTTATTTACAGATACATAATTATTAAGCTTTCATTAATGAACATGAAAAATGCTGTCCTGAATGATGTCATCTAAGCCACTTACATCTGGACAGACAAGCCGCGTGACCCGTATGGGGCAGAGGCTCCTCTGAAGGGAGGGGGAAGCTGACATCATGGCATTTGCTGGCTGCCTTTTGATTTCTTTAGTGAAAGGATAGGATAAAAATTCATAGCCATCAAATTGGTTCCCAAGACTGCACCTCCATAGTAACCTGCTTGTGTGGTATGGAAAATGTGTACAACTACAGGGGGTAAAGAGGCAGTAATGTCTTCGGCTCTGGTGCCTAAGGGGGTGCAAAGGCCATTCTGCCACATAAATAGACACCAGTTTATATGAGGGACATGGCAGTGCTGCAGGCTCTGTTAGAAATTTGAAACTGGCGACCAGGGAACTTAAAGCTACGTCTCTGGTGTAAAACAAGGTCATAGATTACCATTTCTAACCTTCATTCTTCTTCTTTTTTTTTCCAGAAACTATGCCGGGTCACAGAGTAAGTTATCACCTAACGAGTTCACTTGTTAAATATTCTTTGTCTTCTTAAATTATCTGTTTGACCATAGTGTATATCAGATAAATCAAAGGGAGGGTCTGAGAGCCATGACCTGACAACCCACCTTTTTTTTACTATTATTGCCTATAACCTCACCTAAAATCTGCTTCCATTACTCCATATAACCTCCTCCTATATCTCCTCCTATTACTCCATATAACCTCCCCTATATCTCCTCCTATTACTCCATATAACCTCCTCCTATATCTCCTCCTATTACTCCATATAACCTCTCCTATATCTCCTCCTATTACTCCATATAACCTCTCCTATATCTCCTCCTATTACTCCATATAACCTCTCCTATATCTCCTCCTATTACTCCATATAACCTCTCCCTATATCTCCTCCTATTACTCCATAAAACCTCTCCCTATATCTCCTCCTATTACACCATATAACCTCTCCCTATATCTCCTCCTATTACTCCATATAACCTCCTCCTATATCTCCTCCTATTACTCCATATAACCTCTCCTATATCTCCTCCTATTACTCCATATAACCTCTCCTATATCTCCTCCTATTACTCCATATAACCTCTCCTATATCTCCTCCTATTACTCCATATAACCTCACCTAATATCTGCTTCCATTACTCCATATAACCTCCTCCTATATCTCCTCCTATTACTCCATATAACTTCCCCTATATCTCCTCCTATTACTCCATATAACCTCCTCCTATATCTCCTCCTATTACTCCATATAACCTCCCCTATATCTCCTCCTATTACTCTATAAAACTACTTCTTATATCTCCTCCTATTACTCCATATAACCTCTCCCTATATCTCCTCCTATTACTCCATATAACCTCTGCCTATATCTCCTCCTATTACTCCATATAACCTACCCTATATCTCCTCCTATTACTCTATAAAACTACTTCTTATATCTCCTCCTATTACTCCATATAACCTCTCCCTATATCTCCTCCTATTACTCCATATAACCTCTGCCTATATCTCCTCCTATTACTCCATATAACCTCTGCCTATATCTCCTCCTATTACTCCATATAACCTCTACAATATTTCCTCCTATTATTCCATATAATCTCTCCCTATATCTCCTCCTATTACTCCATATAACCTCTCCTTATATCGCCTCCTATTACTCCATATAACCTCTCCCTATATCTCCTCCTATTACTCCATATAACCTCTCCCTATATCTCCTCCTATTACTCCATATAACATCTCCCTATATCTCCTCCTATTACTCCATATAACCTCTCCCTAGATCTCCTCCTATTACTCCATATAACCTCTCCTATATCTCCTCCTATTACTCCATATAACATCTCCCTATATCTCCTCCTATTACTCCATATAACCTCTCCCTATATCTCCTTCTATTACTCCATATAACCTCTCCCTATATCTCCTCCTATTACTTCAAATAACCTCTCCCTATATCTCCTCCTATTACTCCATATAACCTCTCCCTATATCTCCTCCTATTACTCCATATGGCCTCTCCCTATATCTTCGTCTATTACACCATGTAACCTCTCCCAATATCTCGTCCTATTACTCCATATAACCTCTTCCTATATCTCCTCCTATTACTCCATATAACCTACCCTTTATCTCCTCCTATTATTCCATATAACCTCTCCATATATCTCCTCCTATTACTCCATATAACCTACCCTTTATCTCCTCCTATTACTCCATATAACCTCTCCCTATATCTCCTCCTATTACTCTGTATAACCTCTCTCTATATCTCCTTCTATTACTCCATATAATCTCTCCCTATATCTCCTATTACTCCATATAATCTTTTCCTATATCTCCTCCTATTATTCCATATAGCCTCTCCCTATATCTGCTCCTATTACTCCATATATCGTCTCCCTATATTTCCTCCTATTACTCCATATAAACTCTCCCTATAGCTCCTCCTATTACTCCATATAACCTCTCCCTATATATTCACCTATTACTCCATATAACCTCTCCCTATATCTTCTTCTATTACTCCATATAACCTCTTCTTATATCTCCTCCTATTACTCCATATGGCCTCTCCCTATATCTCCTCCTATTACTCCATATAAACTCTCCATATCTCCTCCTATTACTCCATATGGCCTCTCCCTATATCTCCTCCTATTACTCCATATAAACTCTCCATATCTCCTCCTATTACTCCATATGGCCTCTCCCTATATCTCCTCCTATTACTCCATATAACATCTCCCTATATCTCCTCCCTATGTCCTGATACTGATTACTCCATATAAACTCTCCCTATATCTCCTCCTATTACTCCATATAACCTTTCCATATCTCCTCCTATTACTCCATATAACCTCCCCTATAGCTCCTCCTATTACTCCATATAACCTCCCCTATAGCTCCTCCTATTACTCTATAAAACCTCTCCCTATATCTCCTCCTATTACTCCATATAACCTCTCCCTATATCTCCTCCTATTACTCCATATAACCTATTTTCTTTGTGGCCTATGTACTGTTAGTAATAGTTGATAATTTTGGTATTACATCATTTGCTATATCCTGTGTCGCTCACGTTGCGTGTCTTGTGTAGGTGTTTGGACGGTTCTTCCTGTTGTGATTCTGAGGCCAAAGTCTACCTGGACTACAGCTGGTACGGGTATGTCTCCTCCTCTGTGTCTTAATGATAGGTCTTCATAAGTGACAACAAGAGAAAAAGGTGTCACGTGTATTTTATAATTCTGAAAAATTGTAGGTCACATATCTTTTTGATGACATGTAGATTATTTATCTGGCAGTGACTCTATAGTATTGCTGCCATGTACTGATACTGATTTCAGGCTGCCTCTTTCTTAAGTGTCCAACCTCAGCCAGTATCTTTCCTTATCCGATAACCTTGCCAGTACTGGAGAAACAAAAGTGCTGCTGTTCTTGAGAGCAAACATCACATGATTTGATTTGGTTTGTTACACTGCCAGTGCACACAGTCACCACTTGACACAACAGTTTGGATGGCAAAATGAAAATTATACCTACCTAGAACCAAACTTAAATGGATGTGGTTTCACTTTAAGGGTATTAAAGGGGATGTCCAGGCTACAGGTACAGAATTTATAAAATATCTTCAGGATAGCCCATCAATATAAGATTGGTTTGGAGTCTGACCCCCAACACGCACACTGACGAGTTGTTTCGGGAGTCGCAGCGCTGAAAACTATGGCGTGTAAAAAAAACTATGGCCATTAAAGGGCCTGTACCATAAAAAATATTCTACATTTTTCAAACCACGACCTGGATCTGAATACTTTTGTAATTACATCTAATTAATTTAGTGCATTCATTGAGCTATTCAATAAAATGTATCTGTCTCGTCACCTGCTGTTTGTTCTTTTCCTTATTTCTCTGTCCATATCACTGAGGCGGTCA
Organism: Bufo gargarizans; assembly: GCF_014858855.1. Classification (NCBI taxonomy): domain Eukaryota; kingdom Metazoa; phylum Chordata; class Amphibia; order Anura; family Bufonidae; genus Bufo; species Bufo gargarizans. Next base: position 132,712,664 of record NC_058085.1, read on the forward strand.
CACACACATGCTTAATTTAACTCTTCAACTGTCACCAGCCATATTTTCTGTTGGAAGCTGTGGCAGTTATAAGGAAAGAGCTGCAGCAGAAAGGACACACCCCTGATGAAAGAACACACCCTCTGAGCTGCAAGCCAGATATAAATCTAGCAGAAAAATAGGAAAAATAAATGTAGATATCTCTTGTTCCGTATGAGGTGCAGGGCTGGTTCTAGCTTTGTTAGAGATTTGATTTATTTATTACATCAATCATGGCATAACCCCTTCTATTGAATGGGAGCTGAGCTGCAGTACCTAAGCTCTCGAAATTACACACTGTATGGAGCCTTCTGCTTCCACTCCATACACTGTATAGTTTCTGGCGCCGTAGCTGCCCGATACAGCTCATCGTTGGCAGTGCTGGGTGTTGGACACCCACTAATATGAAGATAAGGGTGGCTTCACATCTGCGTTCTGGATTCCGTTATGGCTTTCTGTTATAACATGGTTATAATGGAAAATAACGGAATCCGAAAGACGTATCTGTTATGCTGCCCATATATTTGTATTATGACGGAAAGCAAAACGCCGCTTTTAAAAGGCATTCCGTCTTAATAGAAGTCTATAGGAATCATAACGGGTCCGTCCCGTTTCCGTTATGCAGAGCGGAGAAAAAAGTCCTGTCTACAGGACTTTGTTTTCCGTCTTGCATAACAGGAACCAGACGGATCCATTATGATTCTCATAGACTTCTATTAAGACGCATCAAAACGAAATGCCTCTTAACCCTGGGTTCAGACCTGAGCGTTCCGAAAGGAGCGCTCTGTATGCGCGATTGTACCGGCGTTTACAATCGCGCATACAGAGACAGGCGAACACACATTGTCGCGCGTTCCCGAATATCTATGTACGGGAATGCTCGACAAAACGCCCCAAAAAAGCTCAAGAACTTGTTTGAGTGTCGGGCGTTTTACAGCGCGATCGTACGCGCTGTAAAACGCCCAGGTGAGAACCATTCCCATAGGGAAGCATTGGTTTCTCCTTGTTGAGCGTTTTACAGCGCGTAGGAACGCGCTGTAAAACGCTCAGGTGTGAACTTAGGGTAACCCTGGGTTCAGACCTGAGCGTTCTGAAAGGAGCGCTCTGTATGCGCGATTGTACGGGCGTTTACAATCACGCATACAGAGACAGGCGAACACACATTGTCACGCGTTCCCGAATTTCTATGTACGGGAACGCGCGACAAAACGCCCCAAAAAAGCTCAAGAACTTGTTTAAGCGTCGGGCGTTTTACAGCGCGATCGTAAGCGCTGTAAAACGCCCAGGTGAGAACCATTCCCATAGGGAAGCATCGGTTTCTCCTTGTTGAGCGTTTTACAGCGCGTAGGAACGCGCTGTAAAACACTCAGGTCTGAACTTAGGGTAAAGGCTTCCGTTTTCACTTCCGTCTTATGAATTCCGTTTTTTTCCGTTATAACCATGTTATAATGGATAGCCATAACGGAATCGAGAACGCAGATGTGAACCCACTCTTAGTCATCAATATCTGTAGCCCGGACAACCTTTTTGAGACAGAGCAATTTCTAGAAAATTTACCAATCAATGTGACTAATAATGCCACACCATGACCAAATAATACTATACAGTGATCAAAAATAATATTGCCATAAAGTGAACTATTCAGTGACCAAAATATAATACTGCCATACAGTGACCAAATAAATAATACTCCCATATAGTGACCAGAAAAAATACTCCTGCCATACCCTGACCAAATAAATAGTACTGTCATACAACCATCCAAAAAATACCATCATACAGTGACCAACAAATTATACCGCCATACAATGACAGAAAAAATAATACCGCCATATAGTAACCAAATGATTCCTTGCTATAGTGCAAAGTAGAAAGTGGTTCCAAAAACATAACCCCTTCAATTGTCACCTTTTTTCAAGTTCCCAAGTCTTATAACAAGGAATGTGTGAGTGGCAATCTGCAGCTCTGAGTTGTCTAGGTCAGGTTGGACACCCATGTCATGTTGCTAATGTCTCCTTCTAGCAGTTCCTGAGAACTAGAACCCCAGGTGTTTGTACTATCTACCTATTTTAAGGGATGGTCTTGGGGAGAAATCACATAAAATTGCTTGAATAGCACCAATTACGGTGGTAATTTGGTAATTACCAAACCAACAATATTATGCCAAGCTGAAACAAATGTGAATTTAAAGCTGCTCATCCACATGTGGTCAAAATGGCCAATTTTGAACATTTGCCCAATGATCATTCATGAAAAAGACTATGAATGACAGTTTATTGCATGTGTATGGGACAGTCATGTAGACTAATGTTCGATGCCTCATGGGTGCACATGTGAGCCTGGTGACGTCACCGTCACTAAGGAGTGGACTCTGCCTAGCAGTGTAAAAAAATATAGACAAACAGCATGAAATGCTCCGATGCTCATATCAGGGGGGCAGCCTGGGTGAAAACTTAGATATGTCTGGGTTCTGCTCCAAACCCAGCCAACACCTTTAATTTGGCTGACCATTGTCCAATGATTATCTCATGTGTATGACCAGCTTAAGAGGTTGAGAACTACATTGGTAGCTCCCAAGTTCCTGCACGCTATTGAATGAGACCATGGCTTGCCAAATAGGGCATCATTATACAAGTGGCACAATAGATACTCATGCTCAGTGCCCAGAGCAGCACCAACTAGAAATACAGACACAACTGTTTGTATTCCTAGAATAATGACTGGCAACCTCCCCATGTGTGGATATGGGAGACCTAATAAATAATGTGACACAATTGTGCCAGTGTGAGGGGTGAGATCTTTATTGTACGAGACACGGAGGTTAGCTCCTGCTTCCTGATAATTCACAATTCATAACTGGGTATGTCTGAACAAGCCCACACATGCCAGATGGCAGTGCTCACCAACCCATGGCTCTCCGCCCAACATTCAGGCTTTTAGGCAGGACCCAGCGTTGCTAGTGTCCAAGTCCCTAGACATATGTGCCAATTCTCGATCCAATCCATTTCCCTCCAATGTCCTAGCGTTAAAGACATATAGAGGGAAATTTATCAAAACTGGTTAAAACAAAAAGTGCCCTAAGTAGTTAAAATAGCTGCTGTAGTACCCCCATTAGTTAAAATGTCCCCTATAGTGCCCCCAGTAGTTAAATGCCCCTATAGTGCCTGAGTAGTTAAAATGCCCCATTGTAGTGTCCCAATAGTTAAAATGGCCCCTATAGTGCCTCCAGAAGTTAAATGCCCCTATAGTTCCCTAGTAGTTAAAATGCCCCATTGTAGTGCCCCAATAGTTAAAATGGCCCCTATAGTGCTCCCAGTTGTCAAAATGCCTCTAGTAGGTAAAATGCCCCAGTGTAGTGTCACCAGTAGCTAAAATGCTCCCTATAGTGCCTCCAGAAGTTAAAATGGCTGCTGTAGTGCCCCCAATATTTAAAATGTCCCTTACAGTCCATCCAGTTGCTAAAATTCCCCTAATAGTGCCCCAATAGTAAAAATGCCCCACTGTAGTGCCTCCATTAGTTAAACCTGCCTATAGTGTCCCCAATAGTTAAAATGGCCGCTGTAATGTACCCAGTAGTTAAAATGCTCCCTATAGTCGCCCCAGTTAAATGCCACTGGAGTGCCCTTGGTAGTTAAACTAGCTGCTGTCGCGCCCCAGTAGTTAAAATACCCCACTTTGGTGCCCCTAGTAGTTTTAGTGCCCCCGCCCCCTGTGATGCCTTAGTAGTTATAATCAGTAGTAATGTAGTGCCCCAGAACTTATAATGCCCCTGAATCTATAGCGCCGCAGTAGTTTCAGTATCTATAGCGCACCAGTAGTATCCAAGTATCTATAGCGCCCCAGTAGTATCCAGGTATCTATAGTGCCCCAGTAGTATCCAGGTATCTATAGCGCCCCAGTAGTATCCAGGTATCTATAGCGCCCCAGTAGTATCCAGGTATCTATAGCGCCCCAGTAGTATCCAAGTATCTATAGCGCCCCAGTAGTATCCAGGTATCTATAGCGCCCCAGTAGTATCCAAGTATCTATAGCGCCCCAGTAGTATCCAGGTATCTATAGCGCCCCAGCAGCATTTATAGCCATAGTAATAAATAAAACAAACAAACAAAAAAATGAAATACTCATCTCACTGCCGCTCCCTGTTGCTGTCTGTGAAGACAGACCACAGACCTCTTCCAGCCTGCGTTCCCTGCGTCCTGGCACAGGTGGTCGTGATGACGTCATCGTACAACGTGCCATGCTGATGTATGCTCTAATAGATCTAGTGGCCTGTGGCAATAGTCTTGAGAACAGCGATACAGGTGGATGTGCCGCTGCGGTCAAGAAGTTCAGGACATTAGGAAAAGAGCCCCAGATGTTTTGGGCTAGCGATGCCCCAGCTGTCAGGACATGCTGGGTGTTGTAGTTTCATAACCACTGGAGAGCCAAGGGAAGAGCAGCATGCCTGTACGGATAATTGAATACTGCTGCTTTCCAGAAACGTCAACTACTAGTCCTAACATTGCTTATGATCACCTCATGTAAAACCCTTTGGTTGAGTCTTTTTTTTCTGTACAGACTCTAGTTTGTGTGAGAAAAGCTCTGAATAAGAAAAGTTAATATAAAAACAAAGTGTAAATGATTCACCGTTTTCTCCATAGTTACTTGTCTTGAATTGGACTTTCACTTGCAGTTACCGACATGTCCTCTAGGTGGCACTGGTCTAATTACTTTTCATTTGTTAACATGCACTGTACACTAATACCACCCCAAAATGATAATTCAGTTTGATGTAATTTGGATCTAATATTCCTGACTCATGACATACTAGGCCTTAGGTTGTCGAACTCTCACTCTGCCTGTTTCCCGTTCCCCTGATCAACTTTTGCACTAGTGACATCAATCTCATTTATACATGCATGCTACAGACACTAGATGGTGCTGAGTACTAAAAAAGGGAAATGTACTGGTTACACAATCAGTGTGCAGGGAAACACCCCCATCTGGTAACACCCAGGTCGACCTTAATTGCAAAATCTTTACAGTAATTCATTTATAACTTCTAGAAGGAATAATAAAGTAATGGCACCTCTTTAAAGGGCATCTGTCAGCGCATCTATGCCCATGAAACTGGCTGACCTGCTGCATGGGCACTTGGCAGCTGAAGGCATCTGTGTTGGTCCCATGTTCATTGCCTGCATTGCTGAGAAAAATTATGCTTTAATATATGCAAATGATAGAGCAGAGCCGTCTAGGTGTACCGGCAAAGCCCCCGTTGCTCCTAGAGGCTCATTTGCATATATTAAACAATTTTTCTCAGCAATGCAGGCAATGGGGCAAATATGAACATAGGACCAACACAGATGTCTTCAGCTGCCAAGCGCACATGCAGCAGGTCAGACAGTTTCATAGGGATACACTTGCTGGGATCCCCTTTAAATAAATTATCCTGTGAGAATCCACCACTAGGGGGAGCTTACTGTATACACAAATATACAGCTCCCTTTAAATTCAATAATAAATCAGTATGCAATATACTGTTTGATACTCTACACAGCATACCTTTGCAAATCTTGTGATCTTTCCTTCCAATTCAGTTCATTTCTAGTCCTTCAGTGGCATCTAGTGGCTTAAAGTGATATTGCAGGCATAGTGCATACTGTAAAGTGATCCAAGGAGCAGACACACCAGGGGAGGGAGAAACATAGGTGTGGCACTGTACAACTCTTAAAGGGGCATTACTGCGCCTTACAACTGCAGGTATACAGAATTTAATTATTTAAAGCATCCATAAAGCACAGTATTTGGAGCTACTGTTGACTGCTATAAAGATATATAATGAAATAAAAGGGCGCAGAAACAAATCAAATGGAGATTCAGAAACACAAAAACTTCACCATGAATTATATTTATTGGTGTTAACTATGCCTAACATGCCTTATTCTTTCTTTCTGCAGGCCACTATTTATCTGTATGCTGATTATGTTCTCTGTCCTATGCCTATGTGGTATCTGTAATAATGTTTGTCGTTTCCGAAATCGGTCTACACCACCATCACCAAGAGATACGCCTCTTATAAACATGGGTGCACCACCACCATATGAAGAGGTAAGTCACAGAGTTCCTTAAAGGGGTTCTCAGAGATTAAAAAATCATTATGCTCCACTAGTTGTGTGTGGTAGTCCCACTCACTTCCATGCTGCTGAGCTGCAATACCATTGACAACCAATGGACAACCCCTTTAAGCAGTAAGTCCTTCTGGGCAATCGGAGAGTCTGTAGTAATTTGGTTTTCCCAGAAGAAGCCTATCTGTGTGCTGTATACATATGTTATAAAAGGAGATGTCTACCCCAAAAATGTCCCAAGTGGATAGTCCATCACATCCATGGTGGAGCTTGATTTATATCCTCTCAATGTTGTACATTGTATATGCTAAACTATTTTCCCCACTATTGTAGGTTACAGCCAAGCCATTCCTTTACCCTCCCAGTACCTCCAGTCCGCCATCTTACAGCAGTGTGATACTCAACAACCCTGACCCTACACCTGCTGTTTTGGGGGTTCAAAGCCGATGATAGAGACACTTGAATCTCAATTATGTTTACTGACAGATGTCACACAGATCAGTGGAGGGATCTGTGGGGCTACTGCATGGAGCAATGACGTGGAGATTTGCAGAATAAAGACAAAGTAGAAGAAAACCACATAAAGGTCATAAAGAGGAACCCAAAAAGCGACACAGATTACTTCTAGTAATGAGAAGAGAATTTGTACAGTGAAAAATAATGATGATTAGTTATGGAGAGGTTATATGGAGTAATAGGAGGAGATATAGGGAGAGGTTATATGTAGTAATAGGAGGAGATATAGGGAGAGGTTATATGAAGTAATAGGAGGAGATATAGGGAGAGGTTATATGAAGTAATAGGAGGAGATATAGGGAGAGGTTATATGGAGTAATAGGGGGAGATATAGGGAGAGGTTATATGAAGTAATAGGAGGAGATATAGGGAGAGGTTATATGGAGTAATAGGAGGAGATATAGGGAGAGGTTATATGGAGTAATAGGAGGAGATATAGGGAGAGGTTATATGAAGTAATAGGAGGAGATATAGGGAGAGGTTATATGGAGTAATAGGAGGAGATATAGGGAGAGGTTATATGGAGTAATAGGAGGAGCTATAGGGAGAGGTTATATGTAGTAATAGGAGGAGATATAGAGAGTGGTTATATGGAGTAATAGGAGGAGATATAAGAAGAGGATATATGGAGTAATAGGAGGAGATATAGGGAGAGGTTATATGGAGTAATAGGAGGAGCTATAGGGAGAGGTTATATGTAGTAATAGGAGATATAGAGAGTGGTTATATGGAGTAATAGGAGGAGATATAGAGAGTGGTTATATGGAGTAATAGGAGGAGATATAAGAATAGGATATATGGAGTAATAGGAGGAGATATAGGGAGAGGTTATATGAAGTAATAGGAGGAGATATAGGGAGAGGTTATATGGAGTAATAGGAGAAGATATAGGGAGAGGTTATATGAAGTAATAGGAGAAGATATAAGAAGAGGATATATATGGATTAATACGAGGAGATATAGGGAGAGCTTATATGAAGAATTAGGAGGAGATATAGAGAGAGGTTATATGGAGTAATAGGAGGAGATATATGGAGAGGTTATATGAAGTAATAGGAGGAGCTATAGGGTGAGGTTATATGGAGTAATAGGAGAAGATATAGAGAGAGGTTATATGGTGTAATAGGAGGTGATATAGAGAGAGCTGTGGTATAAAGCAAACATTGTATGGATTCATAATTAGTGTTGGGCTCGAATATTTGAATAGCGAGTATTATTCACGAATATCGGCACTTTGAGAATTTGCGAATATTTAGAATATAGTGATATATATTCATAATTTCGAATATTCTGGATTCTTTTTTTCCTCAGTAACCTCCCTTCTTGCTTGTGGGCCAATGAGAAGGCTGCAATGTCTTTGTCTGAGCTTAGCAACGTGCCTAGCAACCAATAGGAAAGTTGCCTACCCCTTCCTATATAAGAACCTCCCCAGCAGCCCTTGTATGCAGTATTTTGCAGATCTGAGAGATACAGCAGTGTCATTGCTGTGCTCTGTGCTTTCCTGTGTCATTACATTAGATAGTTAGATAGCTCATATATATAATACAGATAGTCAGTGTAGGTTATATCCTGATATAGTGTAACAACTGATAGGTTCTGCTGTCCATACATACAGACATAGTGCTGTGATGTCAGAAGTTCACAACAATACTTAGTGCACCAATCAGTAATAAGTAGTCAGACCTGTTAAAATGTGAAGTTGCACGTATTGCGCCAAAATAGTCGCATCATTGGTGCCGATTTCGCAATCGCTAATATATTGGAGCACTCTATCTGCATTTGAAGCTATTGTAATGTTCTGCCGTGCCAACCATCTTCTCCAGTCTCAGGAAACTTCTAGCGGCTTGAAAAATTTAGCAACAGTGACCCACGCCTGTATTTCGAGCGCATTACACGAATATTACATTGCCGATTTCTCGCGATCAAGAAAATAATCTCGAATTCGCGAATATATGACGAATAGTCTACCAAATATTTGCGAAATATTGAGAATTTGAATATTGCCCCTGCCGCTCATCACTATTGATAATATTAGAAAACACAGTAAATGGTAACTTTTCACGATACAACATATTTATATATGAGGGATACAGAATAAATATTATATTATATTATAATAGAATGCAAAAGAATATATCATGAAATATCATTATGATACTCACAGACCAAATAAAGTCACTTTCTTGTTTTATAAGAAGTTTTGTTCATATGTACTGTATATATGTCTGTGAGTACTTGTATTTATTTAGTCATTTATCATCATTCTGAGCAATGAATAGCAGAAAGATTATTTTGCAATACAAACATTTATACAATGTCACGATGATTGCTGAGGACTTGTCTCAGTTGGCGCTAGTTCTTTCTCTCTATGAGCGTCTCTGTTTTATCCGCTTTTTAAGCCTCTTTTTCAGCATGAATAGGTCGATGTACAGGATTTTATTGAGCACAGCGGAGGCACAGAGCAAGCCTCCATGTACCGCACCTGCCACCCCACTGCTGAAGACATCCTGCCCTGTAACACAAGGAGAAGACTCATAGTGTGATATAATATTCACCTGGGTCATACATAAACAAGTATATCAATCTTGCCCATCCACGTATTACATGATCAGCCATTCATTTAAATGCCCAGCATATAATACTATATTTAGGGTTTAATGATCACGGTCACAGGGGGAGAGATCGGTGCTTGGAGGGGGAAGTGGCCCTTTGGCATCATACAGCCATCGACAGACTAACACTAGTGGCTTTTCAGTTAACATTGGGGTAGGGACCTCATCTCATCAAAACCACAGGCCTGGTGCCCACTTGGTAAATAAGGCCCTTAAAGGGGGCTGTCTGGTTATGAAAACCCATTTATCTATTCAGAAACTGTAGTTGGGCATTCTGAGTAATTGTAGGGTGATTAACCCCTGCTGGCGCCCCTTCTGTTATGCAGGAAGGACATGACTCAGGACTGAGTTTTCCAGTGTTATTATTGATAAGCATCATGACTAGAAAAGCTGTTCTTATTGCCCATGATGACTTCTCAAGGTTGGACACCTCTCACCTGTCAGGTATAATCCGGGTACTGCAGTCTGTGATCTCATTCTGCTGATAATCTCGCATTGGTATCTGCTGCAGTTCTGCTCAGCACCATACATGGACCCCTTTGGTGCCCGTAAGTAATATTCATTGCTTACTGGGGTGGCAGCTTCCATGTATTCAATCTATATAGAATACAAATGCAAAAGGTAAGTGCTCACATAGCAGAGTGCATAAGACACAAGAAACTGATACGGACATTAGAAATAGATTGTGATTCTATAGGCCCCCATACATATTAGTGTATTGCTGCAGAACATCCTGAGAACAGTGGGTTTGGCCGATAGTGTAACGTGTTGGGGGAGCTACAAACTCACCCCTGACATATTACGTTGGGGGAGAGAAAGCTAAGATAATTGAAAATACATACACGCTCGGCTAAAGTAAGTGTATGTGTATGGGGGGTCTTGGGAAAAATAGTTGTTGCTACTCATGGGCCAGTGCTGTGTGGGGGTCTCCAGGCGAACAGCCAGCTACTGTTTGTTCTATTCTTGAAGTCCCCGTCCCCCCCTTCCCCTCAACAAAATCTCCAGAAACCTTATTTTTATGCAAATATATAGAAGGTTGCCTCTGTTCATCAGACAGTCCCTTTTTTCACAAAATAATATGCACTATGATTCATTCATCTCTATAAAATACCCCAGTCATGAATGTGTCTTGGGAATTCATAGTTACAGTCTCATGGCTACTTAGCTCAATGACGATTTCATGCCAGCACCAATGTAACCATAAAGGCCAATGTCATATTTTACACATTGTTTTGGGGTAATTTGAAACTCAAAGAAGACAAAGTATATGATCTCCAGTACTCTTCCAATGAAAAATATTAAAATCACAGTTTATTAGAACATGGTAAATGTGATATGTACCAAGGATAAACATGGATTTGCCCTTCAAAAAAAATCCTCAAATAAGTGTGTTTGTCGAAATTGTGCCTGTACCTTGCCTTGTAGTTGTGGAAATTCTTCTATTGCTCTTTCAACCATGCGCTTGGCCAATTTCATCTTCATACTATGGTACTCATGACCGCGGTGGCGTGGTTTTTGATCGTTCCATTGGTGGAACCAGTTGTAAGGTGCCATGGTCAACAGTGTCATACATGAATGGCCTGTAGAGGAGGTAACATAATCTACACTTTGTAATAGTCATTGACATCACAACAGAAACCTCTATAAAAATGTAGGGTACAACCACATGTCATGGCTGCCAGGCAGCTTGAACCATGTGGCCATGCAAACCACGGTGGTATTCAATGGAATCATAGGAAACTGTTTATTCAGCATACATTGTTAATGGCCACATGGCAACCCACAAAACCATACAGCCATCAACAAAGAACACTGAATAAGCAGTCAGTTTCTAAAGAGTTAAATGACTACCATTGTGGCCTGCATGACTGCGCCGTTCAAGCCGCACTTCCAAATGAATACATTTGTCTGTGACACACTACCTAGAGATAACCATCCTGTTAGTCAAGATCGGACCTCTTATAGGGGTTGTCTCCGATGATCATCTGTAATAAAGTTCTGTACAGCGCCATCACAGAAGAAATGAAGCGTTGCAAAGTTATCATTGATATCAATGGGCTGTACATGTAACATATGGAGCACTGCTGTCAGCCGCTTCTGCCACTCCTATAGATTCAAGTATGTTTGACCTCCATTATTTCCAAACTCCTCTTGCCATAGGTATGTATCTGTGAGAGAACCAGGATGCCGTTCTGTTGAATGGTGGAGTACCTGTATATCTGACATTCATCACCTATCAAGCAGGACTGGTGCAAGGATTTTTGCCACCCTAAGCAAAAGCTAATTATGCCGCCCTCCTTGACTCCGCCTATTGACCATGCCCTTTGACCCACCCCTTTTTTGTCGCCCACCTATTTATACAGATTGTACCCTTCATTGTGGTAAGGCCACGTTTTCTCCCTCCAGCTACATACCATGTCATCCACAGATCCCCACAGTGTCATCCACCACAGATCCCCATAAATGTCATCAACAGCTCCCCCTAAGTGTCATCCACAGATCCCCACAAGTGTCATCCATAGATCCCCACAGTGTCATCCACAGATCCCCACAGTGTCATCCACAGATCCCCACAGTGTCATCCACCACAGATCCCCATAAATGTCATCCACAGACCCCCACAAGTGTCATCCACAGATCCCCACAGTGGCATCCACAGATCCCCAGTGTCATCCACAGATCCCCACAAGTGTCATCCGCAGATTCCCACAGTGTCATCCACCACAGATCCCCATAAATGTCATCCACAGATCCCCCTAAAGTGTCATCCACAGATCCCCACAGTGTCATCCACCACAGATCCCCATAAATGTCATCAACAGCTCCCCCTAAGTGTCATCCACAGATCCCCACAAGTGTCATCCACAGATCCCCACAAGTGTCATCCATAGATCCCCACAGTGTCATCCACAGATCCCCACAGTGTCATCCACAGATCCCCACAGTGTCATCCACCACAGATCCCCATAAATGTCATCCACAGACCCCCACAAGTGTCATCCACAGATCCCCACAGTGGCATCCACAGATCCCCAGTGTCATCCACAGATCCCCACAAGTGTCATCCACAGATTCCCACAGTGTCATCCACCACAGATCCCCATAAATGTCATCCACAGATCCCCCTAAAGTGTCATCCACAGATCCCCTCCCCGCCCAGCACTGCCTCCTAGCTAATTTATTCACGTCACTTGCCTCTGTGTAATCTGGCAGAGGCATCTTCGAACGAGCCGTGCTGGAAGATGGCGCATGTGCACTTCGCTCGACGATGCCTCTGCCAGTGCGCCTGTGCAAGATTACACAGAGGCAAGTAAAGTGAATAAATTAGCTAGGAGGCGGCGCCGCAGGCCGGGGGCCTGTGCCTCCAGCAAGAGTGCGCTCTACGCAGTGGAGTACCTTGCTTGTGGGTGGCGTCGGCCCTGCTATCAAGTGGCTTTGGCTGGATTAGCCCATAGTCTATACAATGAAATTGAATCCGTGATTCTTCTCACAAGTCTACTCGCAAAGGTATTTTCTCTAGTCTAGTGTGATATTCAGTGGCTGGCTGACCATACATGTCCTATATATTGTAACTGGCTCTGTATTTCTTCAAAAATATATACATTCGCTAAATCCTGACCTGGATGCCTTTGACTGTAAGTGGGATCCTTAGCAGACTGGAAAAGTGATGAACATCAGCGGTAAGTGCTCGCACACCTCTTCAAATTCCAAAGATGAGAAATTATCCATCCTGTATAAAAAATAATTAAAAAAAATATAACAATGCTTTTTGAGGTGACTGTGTATTAGCTACTTCCATTTCCATAAACAGTTGGGGGCTACAGTGATAAAAGATGTTATAAGGACCGCCATGTTGAATTTCAACATGCAAGATCCTTTGTTGCCCCGGGAGAAGATTCACTGCCAGAGTGGTCTTTCTGTGATATATGTGGGAGCTTGGGCAATCCGAGCATGTATGTTTACGGAAAGAAAATAAAAATAGCTATTTTAAGTGCATTCCAGAGTTTGCCGTCTTAAACAATTTGCAAAGTAAATGGTTTTTAAAGCTTTGAAAAAGAAATGCAAGAAAGATTGGATAGTGAGGGTACCAGAGTTGGCATCAGTTGGTCATCAAGTCCTTGCTATAAATTTTGTGGGTTAAGGTTTCAGGTCCAAGATAATGTCAAATTTGCCAATAGAGAAGTTTTGTGTTTACTCACAAGCTGTTGAGGTCACTGTCTGGGTAGATCCAGAGGTTGGTAGACTTCAGCCCCAGCTCATCACTTGTCCCACGTATACCTACAAAGACTAAAAAGCAACCCATCCCATACTGCAGACTAGACAGGAGGGATTCCACTTCTAGAAAGGAAGAAAAGACCAGACAGATTATCCAGAACCTTTATCTATTTACTTATGTCTATGTAAAACAGAATCTTTACATAATTATTAGTGTTGAGCGCGCATATTCGAATAGCGAATATTAATCGTGAATATTGCAACTTCGCTAATTCGTGAATATTTCGAATATAGTGCTATACAGTATTTTCGCTATATTGAATATTCGTCATTTTTTTACATCTGAAAACATGATTCCTCCCTGCTTCTTTATTGTGGGTCAATGAGTCATTGGCCCACAAGCGACTTAAGCAGGAAGGAATCATGTTTTCATATGGAAAAAAAAATGACGAATATTCTAAAAAACTAATATATAGCAATATAGTGAATATATTCGTTATTTAGAATATTTGCCTTTTTTTTCCAATCTGTACAGTTGTTCGCATACTCCTCCCCGACAAGCATCCCCGTCACCATGGGAACGCCTGTGGGTTAGAAAATACCATCGGATCTGAGTTTTCCCTGAGATCGTGAAAACTCAGATCCGATGGTATATTCTAACCCACAGGCGTTCCCATGGTTACGGGGACACTTGTCTAGGAGGAGTATGCCAAAGTGGAATAACAGTACAGACTGAAAAAAAAAAAAGATGAATATTCTAAATAACGAATATATTCGCTATATTGCAATAACTTCATTTTTTTGAATATTCGTAATATTCTAAAAATTGAAGTTATGGCAATATAGCGAATATTCGTAAAATACACATGTAGAGTGCAATTTAGCTAATATAGAGCTATACTATTTTTTTTTAAATAGTGTAAATGTTTTTCCAAATCTGAAGTTCAGAAGAGACAAAAAAAAATTGACTATAAAAAAAAGATTATAGCACTATATTAGCTAAATTACAGTCTATATGTGTATTTTACGAATATTCGCTATATTGCTATAACTTTGTTTTTTAGAATATTCATAATATTCTAAAACAAGAATATATAGCAATATAGCGAAGATTTGTGAAATACACATATTAACCATAGCCATTAGCCAACCAATAGGAAAGTTGCCTTATACAGTTAAAACTAAAAAATCGCATATTATTGGCGATAAATAGAATAATGACGAATATTCAATTTCGACGAATATAAGACGAATATTTAATCGAATATTCGCGAAATATCGCAAAACCGAATATGGCACCTCCCGCTCATCACTAATAATTATAAGATTTCTCTAGATTCATAGGTAAAAGTTTTTAATATTCTTTTTTTGAAGTTAATAGGGAAGGGAATTTCTCATTCAGAAACACTGCATGCTGGTTCAATATGATCACAAGTTACCTGGTGTGTTTCTAATCTCAGGAGGTAGAAGTTGCTCATAGGTATTGAATATGCCAGCATCGGATATGACCACAGGAGCATAAATACGTATCTCTTTATCTTTTCTCTGAACAGCCACCCCTAAAGAGAAGATAACGTCTTTAGATTCTGTTTTTACGTCCCTTACTTCATAATTAGCATCAGGGGTGTAGCTAAAGGCTCCTGAGCCCTGGTGCAAGAGTTCAGCTTGGACCTCCTTCCGTCAGTGCTTTGTGGTCAGGGGCAGGGAAGCGCATAGCCTTTTTGCTGCCTAAAGGCAAAAATTGTGGTGGGTCCAGCTATAGTGGTGGGTCCAGCTATAGTGTTGGGTGACTAAACCTACAAAAATTGCCAGTTCGCATAATTATCCTAAAAAATACAAGGAAACAATCTGAAAGGTTTAAAAACAACAGTGCAAGTAAGATGGCGACATCACTGGAGGGGACCACGTGGGCAATATCATATATCAGTAAATTATCAAAACACCAGAAGTAAAGTGCAAGTGCAAATACTGGCTAAAGTGACATTTTAAAAACAGTAAAGTTACCCATAGTGTGTCTACGTCCAGGATGGTGCCAACCCTAACGCACATTTCGGAGATCCTTTGTCCGGGGGTCGAAGGATCGCTGAAACACAAGTCACGGTTAGCGCCATCCTGGATGGATAATTTACTGATATATGATATTGCCCACGTTGTCCCCTCCAGTAATGTCGCCATCTTACCTGCACTGTTGTTTTTAAACCTTTCTAAATATTTCCTTGCATTGTTTAATAAAGTATTTTTGATGATAATTATGCGGACTGGCAATTTTTGTATGTTTAGTTGTATGATTTGTTGCCAAAGGCATTCCTTTACATACCTTACATGGTCACACTGTTTCCCAATAGGTGAGAACACTGACACTGGTTTCCAGTGTTTTTTTTTAATGCAGTGTACTTGCTAATTTACATACACAACTGTTGGCGGTTTTGTTTTGTTTTATAGTGTTGGGTGGTTTCATCTAGGCCTTGAATAATACTCCATCCCATAAGAACTTTGTTACCAAGTAGACTGTAAAGACCTCATGGTTGTGTTTTATCCTAAATACCCTACTACTGATGGTCAATTTCATGTCTTCAGTTGATTGTCCTTAATTGCTCACCTGTGGCTCTACCATTGCTCATTAAGATCCGTGTAACAGGGGCTCGTACAAATACTGTGCCTCCAGCTCGCTCTATAACAGGAATCATATGGAAGGCAATTTCACTGCTCCCCCCTCGAGGATACCAGGCTCCTCTTTTGTAGTGATGGAGAAGAAGGGCATTGATCATGAAGCTAGAGTCATTGGGAGGGACTCCTGGAAAAGAAAGTAAAAATTTACCATGCACAGTCAGGAAGGTACAGCTTAGGGATAACCTTTTTGGCTGGTTTGGTGAATTTCCTTCTGTATAAGCCATATATATTTTTGCTTGGAATTGTTCTTTAAAGAAGACCTTTCACCTGGAAAAACATTGTGAACTAAGTATCATGACATATATAGCGGCGCCCAGGGATCTCACTGCACTTACTATTATCCCTGGGTGCAGCTCCGTTCGGCCGCTGTGCCCTCCGGTATGTTTGGTCACTTGGTTATAGTAGGAGGAGACTGCCCTTGTTCTCCTGGGCGTCTCCTTCTCCTAGGCTGTAGCACTGGCCAATCGCAGCGCAGAGCTCACAGCCTGGGAGAAAAAAAACTCCCAGGCTGTGAGCTCTGCGCTGCGATTGGCCAGTGCTACAGCCTAGGAGGAGGAGACGCCCAGCAGAACAAGGGCAGACTCTGCCTACTATAACCAAGTGAGCCAAGATACCGGAGGGCACATCGGCCGAACAGAGCGGCGCCTATGGGTAATAGTAAGTGCAGTGAGATCCCTGGGCGCCGCTGTATATGTCATGATACTTAGTTCACAATGTTTTTCCAGGTGAAAGGTCCCCTTTAAGTTACATTTGGCAGCTAATATGTTGCAATATACAAGTGAAGATCAACATGGCTCCAGCAGTTGGGCATACCATGGCAATGTACAGTTGAAACCAGAAGTTTACATACCCTATATAAAAAGACACATATGCATGTTTTTCTCAATATCTGACATGAAATCAGAAAAAACCTTTTCTGTTTTTGGTCCATTAAGATTACCATAATTATTATTATTTTTTCAAATGCCAGAATAATGAGAGAGAGAATGTTTTAAGGCATTTTTATTACTTTCTGCAAAGTGAAAAGTTTACATGCATTTCATTAATAGTTGGTACCATTGCCCTTAAACTGTATGACTTGGGTCATACGTTTTGGATATACTTCCACAAGCTTCTCACAATAGTTGGTCGGAATTTGCATTCCTCCTGACAAAACTGGTGTAACTGAGCCATGTTTGTTGGTTGCCTTGCTCGCACCTGCCTTTTCAGATTTGCTTTGAATTTCCAATAGGATTGAGATCAGGGCTTTGTGATGGCCACTCCAAAACATTGACTTTGTTATCCTTAAGTCACTTAGTAACCAGTTTGGCAGTATGGTTCGGGTCATTGTCCATTTGGAAGACCCATTTCTGCCCAAGCTTTAACTTCCTGGCTGATGTCTTGAGATGTTACTTCAGTATTTCCACATAATCTTCTTTCCTCATGGTGCCATCTATTTTGTGAAGTGTACCAGTCCCTCCTGCAGCAAAACAACCCCACAACATGATGCTGCCACCCCCATGTTCCACAGTTGGGATGGTTTTCTTAATCTTCCAAGCTTCTCCCTTTTTCCTCCAAATGTAACGTCTCCAAAAATGTAGGTCTTTGTTCCTGTGTGCATTTGCAAACACTAATCAGGCTTTTTTATGTTTCTTTTGGAGTAATGGCTTCTTTTTGGCAGAGTGGCCTTTCAGCCCATGTTCATACAGTACTCGTTTCACTATGGATATTGACACAATCTTACCAGCTTCCGCCGTCATCTTCACAAGCTCTTTTGCTTTTGTTCTTGGGTTGATATGCACATGTCGGACCAAAGCACGTTCATCTCTGGGACACAGAACCTGTCTCCCTCCCGAGCAGTATGATGGCTGGACATTCCCATATTGTCTGTACTTGCATATAATTGTTTGTACAGATGAACTAGGCACCTTCAGGTATCTTGAAATTGCACCCAAGGTTGAGCTAGACTTGTGCAAGTCCACAATTCTCTTCCTGATATCTTGGCTGATTTCTTTAGACTTTCCCATGATGTTACACAAAGAAGCAGTGTGTTTCAGGTGTGCATTTAAATACATCCACAGGTGTGTCTCTAATTAACTCAGATGTTGCCAACAAACCTAACAGAAGCTTCCAAACACATGACATCATCATATAGGCAGTCCAGAATTATTTAAAGGCATAGTAATCTTAGTGTATGTAAACTTTTGACATTGCAGAAAGTGATAAAAATGCCTTAAAACATTCTCTCTCTCATTATTCTGGCATTTGGCAAATAATAATAATTATGGTAATCCTAATTGACCAAAAACAGGAAAGGTTTATTCTGATTTCATGTCAGATATTGAGAAAAATATGCATAAGTGTCTTTTTATATAGTGTATGTAAACTTCTGGTTTCAACTGTATATGGTTGTCCGAAACCACCATCAAGATTATGCTCTGTATAGTCATGCAGATGCGCCTCGATTTGACCTGAGCCCATGTAACAATACCATGTGTCCCTGTGCCACAAAACAACTTATTTGAAGAACTAAAACGTTCAGTATTTTAAGAGGCGTTCTTACAGGTTTGGTGCAAGGATTTTTGCCTCCCTAGGCAAAAGCTAATTTTGCTGCCCCCTGGACTCTGCCCATTTACCACGCCCTTTGACCCACCCACAGACCCCCCGTCAGACCTCAGATGAGCCCAAAGACCCCCACTCAGCCCCCTGCAGACCTCAGATATCCAAAGACCCCCCACTCAGCCCCCATTCAGACCTCAGATAAGCCCAAACACCCCCCACTCAGCCCTCAATGCCCCCCATCAAAACTTAAATCATCGTGGCAGGCAGAACTAACTACATACTACAATACTTACCTAGAACGCAGCATCTCCTCTTCCTCGCGCTCCCGTCCTTCCGCCGGTGCAGCATGAGTGTGCTCTACGCGGTGGGCGGCCTACTCTGCTTATGGGTGGCCCTGGCCCTGAGTTGATAGCATCATTCTCACAGATGTACAGTATAGAAAAGTTTTCCTTAACCTGGAGATTCACAACCCCAGCCCTGTATTTAAACACCCAAGAAAGAGTGGCTTCTTGGTGCCCCCCTGGCACCCAGGGAACATGCCATTCTAAATCGTTATCTGATAATAACCTTTGCCCAGTGTTCATACTTTGGAATGTAGGTCATGCGTCTTGTTCGTTAATTGGTTTATCAGACATGTAATCAGCACATCAAGAAACTAATTACAGAGAATTAACGGATTAACCAGAAGATGAATTCAGGGGCAATAGAAGCTAAAATAGGTGTTAAAGGAAAGACATGAACTGAATAATAAAGGGAATCTGTCACATGGTTTGAGTATATTAAAGTGTTACTAATGCCATGTACAATAAAATACCTTATTTCTTGCTGTAGTCTTCATTTTTTGTTTCATGGTTTCATTAGCGAGAAAATCCAGAGGGGTGTTATTATCCTTCTCTGGAGCCCAGTAACTCCCCCCTACAGTGCCCAGTCCGCCTTCCTTTAGAGCCCAAGCACATCTCTTCCAGCATAAGTAACAGCCCACACCCGAACTCTTTGCCGTCGCCCCCCTCCACTATGTCATTATTTGGATGTAACTATGCCCACAGATTCCTTGCGTCCGCTCGGTAAAATATCACGCAGGCGCAGTACTGCGGACTGTTTGCGCGATGTAGAAACTCCTGAGGGCAACAGCTTCAAATGTGTCACCGAGCGGACGCAAGGAATCTGTGGGCCTAGTTACATCCAAATAATGACATAGCGGAGGGGTGCGGTGCAAAGAGTTCGGTTGTGGGCAGTTACTTATGCTGTAAGAGGCGTGCTTGGACTCTAAAGAAAGATGGACTGGGTACGGTACGGGGGAGTTCCTGGGCTCCAGATTAGGATAATAATGCCCCTCTGGGCACCTTGGACACTCATTTGCATAACAGAAAAAGTGGATTTTATTGCTAATGAAACTATGAAACAAAAAATGAAGACTACAGCAAGAAATAAGGTATTTTATTGTACATGGCAGTAGTAACACTTTAATATGCTCAAACCATGTGACAGATTCCCTTTAAGTTGATCATTGCCCCCACAATTTCATAGGACTGTATATACAGACTTTATTATTAGTGATGAGCGAAGTATTAGAAGATTCGATACGGCTGCTTAGCTGAATTTTTTTTTTTATTGCTTCTCTTTGTAAGAAGGGCATTTCTTTGTAAGTAGTGAGTGCAATGACAGGGAGCGGTGTTTGCGGCGATCCCCATCATTGTACCCCTCAGATGCCGCATTCATAGCTGATCACGGCATCTGACAGCAATATTACAGAGTAAAATTAAAACATAACCTCATCCATTTGATTGCAAAAAGCCATCCGCTGCCATCTTGATTGTAGATCCAGAGCAAAATCTTGCGCGGCCCATGATAATGTCTAGTGATGACGAACACGGCCGGGACGATTCGCGAATGCGTGTTCGTGATCAAATGTTCACAGACCGCACATTCGCGATGGGCCCCATTCACTTTAGTGGCAGGCAAACCTGAAAAACCTTCAGGTCATATTTGCAGCCTACAAACACTTACTAGAAGTACACAAATAGTCCCACAACATGGACAGTGATATACCAGAGGGGGATCATTGGCAAAAATTCCCACAAAAAATATGTATTTTAATCAGGGGCCATTTTTATGCCTCTTAAAGGGAAACTCTCAAAAATGTGCCCCGCTGGAGCCTAGAATTTTTTTATTTTAGGCCACGGGAGTACGGGCCCCAAAAATTAGGCATTCACCTGACAGAAAAGAACTTGTGATGATGTGGCTGGAGGTACATTAGGCCGTCACTGGATAAAAATAGAACTGTAGGCCACTGGAGTAGAGGCCCTAAAAATTAGGCATTCACCTGACACAAAAGTACTTGTAATTCTGTGGCTGGAGGTACATTAGGTGGTCTCTGGATAAAAATGTTACTGTAGGCTACTGGAGTACAGGCCCCAAAAATACATTAGGGTTCACTGGATAAAAATGTTACTGTAGGCCAGTACAGGCCCCAAAAATTTGGCATTCACCAGACAGAAAAGAACTTTAGCTGATGTGGCTGGAGGTACATTAGGCATTCACTGGTTAAAAATTATACTGTAGGCCACTAGAGTACTGGCCCCAAACATTTGGCATTCACCAGACAGAGAAGAACTTTGGCTGATTTGGCTGGAGGTACATTAGGCGTTCACTGGATAAAAATGTTACTGTAGGCCACTGGAGTAGAGGCCTCAAAAATTATACATTCACTTGACACAAAAGAATTTGTGATTCCGTGCCTGGAGGTACATTAGGTGGTCACTGGATACAAATTTTACTGTAGACCACTGGAGTAGAGGCCCCAAAAATTCGGCATTCACCTGACAGAAAAGGCATTTTATGCCTCTGTATGTAGATAAGACAATGGTGGTGGCGGATATGTGTGGGCTGACATGAGGAAATTCAATTACACATCGTCGTCACAGGAGTTGAATTCCTCCGAGATCCATGCCTCCTTAATTTTTAGAAATGTGAGGTACTCTACACTGTCGTGAGCTAGGCGAGTGCGCTTATCGGTCACGATCCCCCCTGCTGTGCTGAACATCCTTTCGGACAGGACACTCGAAAAGGGGCAGGCCAAGAGTTCCAAGGCAAATTGTGCCAGCTCTGGCCACAGGTCAAGCCTGCACACCCAGTAGTCCAGGGGATCCTCGCTTCTCAAGGCGTCCACATCGGCCGTTAACCCGATGTAGTCGGATACCTGTCAGTCTAGGCGTTCCCTGAGGCTGGATCCTTAGGGCGGCTGTCAATGGGTTGGCTGCAAGAATGATCTCATATCCCAAGTGACCAACATATCTTTAAACTGCCCTCTTCTTGCAGGCATGGTAGGATTGGTACCAGCATCTGTTTTGCTGTGGGTGGAAATTCCTCTGCCAGCGCCCACAACAGCGGAATACAGCTTCTCTCGCAGCAAGGCCTGGAAATGCTGCATTCTGCAAGCCCTCTGTGATGGTGGTAAAATGTCTGCCATTTTGTGTTTGTACCGGGGGTCTAAGTACCCAGTACTGGTCCTAGCCCTTTATGTTTTTTTTTTAAGGGGGTACCTCTGCAGACACTGGAGCATGAAGGCCCCTATTTGCACTAAATTGGAAGTGGTGGATCGCCCTGGCTCCTGCTCATCGCCCAGGAGAATGTCGTCCTCGGTCTCCTTCCCACAGCCCCAAAAGGTTTGAAGTCCCACTACTGTTCTTGCTCCTCCTCCCCCCAGCCACCATCCTTCTCTGACTCCTCTTCAGACTCCTGCTGATTTGTCTCAGATGGAGTAGCCATCTCCTGGGAATTAATTCAGCATTGCGACTTCCTCATCTTCCTGCTCCTGCTCCTCGACGGCAATGACACGACGCAATGCACGCTCCAGAAAGAAGGCGTAAGGTACGATGTCACTGATGGCGCCCTTGCTGTGACTGACCAGTTTGGTGATCTCATCAAATGGCCGCAGAAGTCTGCATGCGTCGAGCATGAGAGCCCACTGGAAGCGCGTCGGGCTATTACAAACCAGACGTCTGACGGGCAAGCAGTGTCGCCGCTGAACTTCAGCAAGGCGAACCATGGCCGTGTAAGATCTTCTAAAATGGCCAGAGATTTTCCTGGCCTGCCGCAAGACATCCTGGACCCCGGGGTATTTGGCAATGAATCGCTGCATGACTACGTTCAGGACATGTGCCATGCATGGCACATGTGTCATTTTGCCCTGTTTCAGCACCGTTGTAGCACACCACTTTACCAACTGTCAAATTGAGTGGGGTTAGCCACTGATCGGCCTGTGACTGCAGAGCTGAAAGCAGTGCAGGACCAGGGTGGCTCTTGGCTTCCAGAAACAACATCCGCAGCACAGCATGGAAACGTCTCACCTGGGACGTCAAATAGGTTCTGGGGAGCTTGGGGTGTGCAGCGGCAGAGGCGGTAGCAGTGGAAAAGTAGGAGTCAGCTGAGAAGGAGACTGAGGATGGAGGAGGAGGAGAAGGAGAGGAAGGCCTGCATGCAATCCGTGGCGGTAACACCAAATCCACACGAGAGTCACAGGTTATATGCTTGACGGCTGTCAGAAGGTTCTCCCATTGGGCAGTAAAAGTTATGTACCTTCCCTGCCCGTGTTTGCTAGACCACGTGTCTGTGGTCAGATGTATCTTGGCACCGACACTGTGTGCCAGAGAAATATTCACTTGCTGCTGAACATGACCATATAGCTCTGGGATGCCCTTTGGGGAGAAATATTTCCTTCCGGGGACCTTCCATTGCATTGTGCCAATGGCCCAAAAATTTCTAAAGGTCTCCAAGTCCACCAGTTTATATGGCAGTAGTTAGTGGGCTAGTAGTTCCGACAAGCCAGCGGTCAGCTGTTGGGCAAGAGGGTTATCCGGCGTCATTATCTTTTTACACTTAAACATTTGGGCCATGGAAGCTTGCCTTATGCCAGATGAACGCTACAATGGCACAGTGGAAGGTGGAGTGGAGGACAAACGGGAGGAGAGAGGAGAAGGAGAAGAGGCAGGATGTAGAGCACCGGGAGTGTGGCTTTGTGGGTTCTGATGGCGTTGCTCCCACTGGGGTTGGTGATGGGAGGCAAGGTGCCTTCTTAAGGAGGTCGTCCCTAGGTGAGTGTTGGGCTTACCAAGACTTATGCGTTGACAGTAAAGGGCTGCAGATGGCAACACTATGGTCAGGAGTTGACACTTTTTGCCTCCTGTGCCCTGTGAGCTGTGCCTTCTTCTCCTCTCTCTCTGCTGCTCCCTCTCTCCTTCTGAACTCCCCTCCTCATCCTCTCTTGTGGGCACCCATGTGACATCCATCGACACATCATCATCCTCACCTTCACCACCACTGGCATTTGAGATCTCGGAGTAGGCAGCAACAGTGGGGACCTCCCTCCTTGGGCAGATCTGGGTACTGTCGTCAGACCGCTGGGTGGCAGCCGTTGATAACTCCTTTTCCTCATCTGATGTAAAAAATGGCTGTGCATCGGTAAGGTCTGGTAATGGAAGGGAAAATAATTCCTGACTCGTATGGAGGGGCTAAGTTGGTGGTGGATTTGGGGGTGCACACAGCTAAGAGTGAGAAGGGTGCAGATACAGAGGATGAGGAGGGTGCAGAAGCGCAAGGGTGAGTGAGCCACTCAACCAACTCTGGTGCATCCTTTGAAGTAATCGCACGTGCCTACTCCAACTTCCCACTTAGGTTCCGGCCTGGTGCACCTGCCTGACCCCTACCACCCCTGTGGAATGGCCTGACTCCTCCTGTGCCTGTCATTTTCAAAATGACCCTGTGCCTAAGTCCCTAGAGAAGATCAGTAGTTGTGGAAGCAGGTATATTGCAGGCCTCAATCAATATTTGGTGGAGGCAGGTATATCTAACCACTTAATCAGTCTTTTGTGGAAGCAGGTATAACACTCTCCTCAATCAGTTTTTTGGGGGGTCTACAGGTATCTCACACCCGGTGCAATTAGTTGTTCCGATACAGTTTGAAACTCTATATAGCTGCAGTATCTCAGCAGAACCGCACACAAGTGCTGCACAGTTCAAATGCACTATTGTAACAGATCTTCTGGCACCCCGACCAGGTACCTCCGTTGATGGATGCTCCTAGTGCTTCCCGAGGGCTCCAAGCTCTCAACTTGACACCATAACCACCACAGACCCCACGAACCGCTGTAGCTTGGTTGGGGTCTCACCGTCCTCCACCCACGCTGGACCCAAGACCGGACTTTAGCTTCCAGTGGGTGAACCTCTCCTAAATCCAGAGAGCAGGAACCATGAACAAGCTCTTACAAGAGCTTATACTCAGGGGAGTATTGTGATATAGCAATCCCCAAGAGTGTAGTTATCCCATTCCCCAAACATGAGCCAAAACTTCATGAAGGAGTACAGCAGGAACTCTTTAATGGGTTATTTTTCAGCCTTTTATGCAGGTCTCCTAGCAAGGGACACTCCCCATGGGGCCCTTATACGACTGTGACAGTTTATATTTTAGCCAATCACATGCATTTACAGTTTTGAAACCTTCCCAGCAATTGTACACAAAACCCCCTTCCCTCTGTCTGTAACGCAATCAACAAAATACAATGAGCATTGTCTTTGACGCAATTAACTAACACACTGGCATTGTCTGAGATGCAATCAACAAAATACAATTACCAAACGTAATGGGCTAACTTAATCACTCACAGACAGAAAACACACATTTTTCCCAACACAAAGAAAACACCTCAAAACCCCACACATCCCCATAATGTGTACATCCATGGATAGCTCTGATCTGGGTGAACAACATATCCAAAAATCACCCAGACCCGAGCAGGGGTTCCTGAATTCCATGGAAGTCACATTTGGCCAGCCGCAAGCATGGCTTTCCTGCCCAAAACAGTTCCACAGATTTAAGCTGTGCGGCCGGTCTGTCTTCTCCTTCAAAGTTAGTATGGGCCATTATCCTGGGGCAAGAGGCTGGCAACCAGGCCCCTCCAAAACCCAGTGGCGAGGTTGGTTTCGCCACAACTATGTAGAAAGTATATCATAGGTATATCACACCCTGCCTTAATCAGTTTTTTGGGGGGTCTACAGGTATATCACACCCATTTCAATTAGTTGTTCCGATACTGTTTGAAACTCTATATAGCTGCAGTATCGCAGCAGAACCGCACACAACTGCTGCACAGTTCAAATGCACTATATAGAAGTATATTACAGTATATTATAGGCATATATCACCCCCCTCCCTCAGTCAATCTTGTTAAATATTGGGCTGATTAGAGACAGGGGCTTTGGGCATATATAACGTTCCTTGTGTATCCATGGGGGGGCGTTGTTCTGTAGCGCCACCACATTACTGCACCTTATATATTATATCTATTATCGATTGTATTTGTGTCGTTTTTTTATGTGACATATTAATAAAATAATTGCATTTCATATTCATGTGTGTTTGTTATTGGTTACAATGAGTTTGACTCACATATGACTTCTCATTTATTGAGGATTTGTTCGGTTATGGTATATCACACCCGTTGCAATTAGTTGTTCCAATAGCGTTTATCCCTCTATATAGCTGCAGTATCGCAGCAGAACCGCACACAATTGCTGCACTACAAATGCACTATAATATACTTTCTATTTTAGAAAGTATATTATAAGTATATCACACCCCTCTGTATATCACACCTATCGATAGCACACCTATACCAGTCCTTAAAAGGACATTTGTGGCGCTATTAGCTAGCGTTTGGTGTCCCTAACAGCCTTTCCCTGCTCCACAAAGCAACCTCTCCCTACACTGGCAAAATACAGAATGTAAAGTTTCAGCCAGATCAGGTTCTGTTATAAGGTTGGGGGTGTGTCCATGTGCTGAAACGTCTCAATTTGCTGTCCTGTCCCACCTGATGGATGTGTCATGGTTTAAAGTTCAGCGCAATGCAAAAGAATATGGCGTGCACGAACATCGCCATATGTTCGCATGTTCGACGGATCGCGAACGCTCAAAGTTCGGCGTGAACCGACCGCTGGGCGAGCCACAAGGTCATTACTAATGATGTCATCACATCGGCCGGCGTGTTGATGTCATACGTCAAGGGGTTACGGGCAGGTTCTTTAATCAAGATTGTGGCTGGCTCTTCGTGCTCAAAAGAATGAAGTAAGTACAGGGAGTGCAGAATTATTAGGCAAATGAGTATTTTGACCACATCATCCTCTTTATGCATGTTGTCTTACTCCAAGCTGTATAGGCTCGAAAGCCTACTACCAATTAAGCATATTAGGTGATGTGCATCTCTGTAATGAGAAGGGGTGTGGTCTAATGACATCAACACCCTATATCAGGTGTGCATAATTATTAGGCAACTTCCTTTCCTTTGGCAAAATGGGTCAAAAGAAGGACTTGACAGGCTCAGAAAAGTCAAAAATAGTGAGATATCTTGCAGAGGGATGCAGCACTCTTAAAATTGCAAAGCTTCTGAAGCGTGATCATCGAACAATCAAGCGTTTCATTCACAATAGTCAACAGGGTCGCAAGAAGCGTGTGGAAAAACCAAGGCGCAAAATAACTGCCCATGAACTGAGAAAAGTCAAGCGTGCAGCTGCCAAGATGCCACTTGCCACCAGTTTGGCCATATTTCAGAGCTGCAACATCACTGGAGTGCCCAAAAGCACAAGGTGTGCAATACTCAGAGACATGGCCAAGGTAAGAAAGGCTGAAAGACGACCACCACTGAACAAGACACACAAGCTGAAACGTCAAGACTGGGCCAAGAAATATCTCAAGACTGATTTTTCTAAGGTTTTATGGACTGATGAAATGAGAGTGAGTCTTGATGGGCCAGATGAATGGGCCCGTGGCTGGATTGGTAAAGGGCAGAGAGCTCCAGTCCGACTCAGACGCCAGCAAGGTGGAGGTGGAGTACTGGTTTGGGCTGGTATCATCAAAGATGAGCTTGTGGGGCCTTTTCGGGTTGAGGATGGAGTCAAGCTCAACTCCCAGTCCTACTGCCAGTTTCTGGAAGACACCTTCTTCAAGCAGTGGAACAGGAAGAAGTCTGCATCCTTCAAGAAAAACATGATTTTCATGCAGGACAATGCTCCATCACACGCGTCCAAGCACTCCACAGCGTGGCTGGCAAGAAAGGGTATAAAAGAAGAAAATCTAATGACATGGCCTCCTTGTTCACCTGATCTGAACCCCATTGAGAACCTGTGGTCCATCATCAAATGTGAGATTTACAAGGAGGGAAAACAGTCCACCTCTCTGAACAGTGTCTGGGAGGCTGTGGTTGCTGCTGCACGCAATGTTGATGGTGAACAGATCAAAACACTGACAGAATCCATGGATGGCAGGCTTTTGAGTGTCCATGCAAAGAAAGGCTATATTGGTCACTGATTTGTTTTTGTTTTGTTTTTGAATGTCAGAAATGTATATTTGTGAATGTTGAGATGTTATATTGGTTTCACTGGTAAAAATAAATAATTGAAATGGGTATATATTTGTTTTTTTGTTAAGTTGCCTAATAATTATGCACAGTAATAGTCACCTGCACACACAGATATCCCCCTAAAATAGCTAAAACTAAAAACAAACTAAAAACTACTTCCAAAAATATTTAGCTTTGATGTTGTTCAATAATAAAATTAATCCTCAAAAATACAACTTGCCTAATAATTCTGCACTCCCTGTATGATTTATTTATTTTTCACCGCCATTCAGGGAAAATCGATTTGTTACCACAAAACACAAAGGAATTTAGGTTTGCAGCGAATCGAATTTCCTCTGAAATTTGAATCGAATTCCACTTTGTGGAGTTTGATTCGCTCAACACTATTTATTAGATTAGTTAGCTCTTGATACATTGTATTATGGTGTTTCCTTGGCTGAAAGGGTACTGCAGGTGCCTGTACATCTTCAGTAGCTATCAGTGAACACTCTTTCAACTGATTCCTTTTATTCCCTCTGACATACCGCCAAGCATGCATTTGTTTCAGTTGTGAGAGGGGAGTAAAATAAATTAATTACATATGTAGTGTCCTGGAGCAGGGGTACTTTGAAGTCTGGACATTTGTGAACATTAGCCCTTGTTTCCCCTATGCAAAGTCATCAACTCCTCACTTTATTTCATCTTAGGGAGAATAACTACAAAAAAACACCATGGAGCAATCCAAAGTGCAAAGCTCCCTGGGAAACAGTAGTATGCAAAATAATTGTGGAACCCCAGTTATGGGTCTTCAACACAGTGAAAGCCAGATATGCCTCAAGGGAAGGAAAATCAAGCAAAGGGGTGTCCCCATTATAGAGATCACCAGATCCACCATATTTAGTGGCTCCTATATCAAGATCCAGTTCATTTACAAGCCTTAAAGGGAGTCTGTCATCTACTTTGAGCGTTTTAGACCGCTCATATCACATTTTAGCACATTTGTCCAACATAAAAATAGCACTTGTATTGTGTCTTTCACATGTCCACAAACGGAAAAAAACACTATGGGCAAAAGCAGTGATCTTAACAGTGCGCATGCGTGGGCCCAGCGGTGAACGGCGCTCGCATGAGATCTAAAGGAGAAAAGGAGGATGAATAAAGAAAGCAGGGCGGGCCAAAGGAATCCAAGAGGAGCTGTTATCTGAGCACGTCAGAGAGGGGCCTGGGCACTTGCAGGCCCTAGTTTGCATATCATTATAAAGTGTTTTTTGTGGACATGTGAAAGAAACAATAGAAGCGCTATTTTTATCTTGGGCAAATATGCTAAAACGCTCAAAGTAGGTGGCAGACTCCCTTTAAGGATGTGACAAGGGAAGTCCTAAGCCAGTTATCCATCCATCCATTAATGGCCTACAAACCATCAATGAATGCATCTATGTTTGTCCTGTTTCTTCCAATGTTATTTTTACACATTGTGACATTATGTGATGTAATTATTTGGGTCCCCTAAATACCCATTACCAGTGTTATACTGACAATTAATTTCATATTTCTGTATTGATAATTTATGATTATATATATATATATATATATATACAGTACAGACCAAAAGTTTGGACACACCTTCTCATTCAAAGAGTTTTCTTTATTTTCATGACTATGAAAATTGTAGATTCACACTAAAGGCATCAAAACTTTGAATTAACACATGTGGAATTATATACATAACAAAAAAGTGTGAAACAACTGAGAATATGTCATATTCTAGGTTCTTCAAAGTAGCCACCTTTTGCTTTGATTACTGCTTTGCACACTCTTGGCATTCTCTTGATGAGCTTCGAGAGGTATTTACCTGAAATGGTTTTCACTTCACAGGTGTGCCCTGTCAGGTTTAATAAGTGGGATTTCTTGCCTTATAAATGGGGTTGGGACCATCAGTTGCGTTGTGGAGAAGTCAGGTGGATACACAGCTGATAGTCCTACTGAATAGAATTTTAGAATTTGTATTATGGCAAGAAAAAAGCAGCTAAGTAAAGAAAAACGAGTGGCCATCATTACTTTAAGAAATTAAGGTCAGTCAGTCCGAAAAATTGGGAAAACTTTGAAAGTGTCCCCAAGTGCAGTCACAAAAACCATCAAGCGCTACAAAGAAACTGGCTCACATGCGGACCGCCCCAGGAAAGGAAGACCAAGAGTCACCTCTGCTGCGGAGGATAAGTTCATCCGAGTCACCAGCCTCAGAAATCGCAGGTTAACAACAGCTCAGATTAGAGACCAGGTCAATGCCACACAGAGTTCTAGCAGCAGACACATCTCTAGAACAACTGTTAAGAGGAGACTGTGTGAATCAGGCCTTCATGGTAGAATATCTGCTAGGAAACCACTGCTAAGGACAGGCAACAAGCAGAAGAGACTTGTTTGGGCTAAAGAACACAAGGAATGGACATTAGACCAGTGGAAATCTGTTCTTTGGTCTGATGAGTCCAAATTTGAGATCTTTGGTTCCAACCACCGTGTCTTTGTGCGACGCAGAAAAGGTGAACGGATGGACTCTACATGCCTGGTTCCCACTGTGAAGCATGGAGGAGGAGGTGTGATGGTGTGGGGGTGCTTTGCTGGTGACACTGTTGGGGATTTATTCAAAATTGAAGGCATACTGAACCAGCATGGCTACCACAGCATCTTGCAGCGGCATGCTATTCCATCCGGTTTGCGTTTAGTTGGACCATCATTTATTTTTCAACAGGACAATGACCCCAAACACACCTCCAGGCTGTGTAAGGGCTATTTGACCATGAAGGAGAGTGATGGGGTGCTGCGCCAGATGACCTGGCCTCCACAGTCACCGGACCTGAACCCAATCGAGATGGTTTGAGGTGAGCTGGACCGCAGAGTGAAGGCAAAAGGGCCAACAAGTGCTAAGCATCTCTGGGAACTCCTTCAAGACTGTTGGAAGACCATTTCAGGTGACTACCTCTTGAAGCTCATCAAGAGTGTGCAAAGCAGTAATCAAAGCAAAAGGTGGCTACTTTGAAGAACCTAGAATATGACATATTTTCAGTTGTTTCACACTTTTTTGTTATGTATATAATTCCACATGTGTTAATTCATAGTTTTGATGCCTTCAGTGTGAATCTACAATTTTCATAGTCATAAAAATAAAGAAAAGTCTTTGAATGAGAAGGTGTGTCCAAACTTTTGGTCTGTACTGTATATATAGATATATATATAGTAATCTATATAGTTAGCTATCCTATGATCCACTTATGCACACTGTTGCCTATACTTGCCTTTTTAGCATATTATTTAGTTACTGTTTCAATGCCCTTTAGACTTGAAAAAGGAGTATCAATACTCCAAAACAGCCCTCCCTATTGTCTGCATCCTTTTATGCGTACTATTTAGGAGTGGGAGGGGGATTTATTTAGATAGATTTAGTATTCTGCAGTCTCTTACAGCTCCACATAGATGTAACCCAGCTTTCCCAGGAATCTGACAGGCAAAATTGTCTAGCTATTAGGGATGAGCGAACTCGAACTGTATAGTTCGGGTTCGTACCGAATTTTGGGGTGTCCGTGACACGGACCCGAACCCGGACATTTTCGTAAAAGTCCGGGTTCGGGTTCGGTGTTCGTCGCTTTCTTGGCGCTTTTGTGACGCTTTCTTGGCGCTTTTTGAAAGGCTGCAAAGCAGCCAATCAACAAGCGTCATACTACTTGCCCCAAGAGGCCATCACAGCCATGCCTACTATTGGCATGGCTGTGATTGGCCAGAGCACCATGTGACCCAGCCTCTATTTAAGCTGGAGTCACATAGCGCCGCCCGTCACTCTGCTCTGATTAGCGTAGGGAGAGGTTGCGGCTGCGACAGTAGGGCGAGATTAGGCAGATTAACTCCTCCAAAGGACTTGATTAACTGATCGATCTGCAGCTGTGGATCATTGAGCTGCTGATCCTCAATTGCTCACTGTTTTTAGGCTGCCCAGACCGTTTGTCAGTCTCATTTTTCTGGGGTGATCGGCGGCCATTTTGTGTCTTGTGGTGCGCCAGCACAAGCTGCGACCAAGTGCATTTAACCCTCAATGGTGTGGTTGTTTTTTGGCTAAAGCCTACATCAGGGTGAAGCTGTCACACCAAGTGCATTTAACCAGCAATAGTCTGTTCATTTTTTGGCCATATACAAAATCAGGGGCAAGCTGCGCCTGTCACCAAGTGCATTTAACCCTCAATGGTGTGGTTGTTTTTTGGCTAAAGCCTACATCAGGGTGAAGCTGTGACACCAAGTGCATTTAACCAGCAATAGTCTGTTCATTTTTTGGCCATATACAAAATCAGGGGCAAGCTGCGCCTGTCACCAAGTGCATTTAACCCTCAATGGTGTGGTTGTTTTTTGGCTAAAGCCTACATCAGGGTGAAGCTGTCACACCAAGTGCATTTAACCAGCAATAGTCTGTTCATTTTTTGGCCATATACAAAATCAGGGGCAAGCTGCGCCTGTCACCAAGTGCATTTAACCCTCAATGGTGTGGTTGTTTTTTGGCTAAAGCCTACATCAGGGTGAAGCTGTCACACCAAGTGCATTTAACCAGCAATAGTCTGTTTATTTTTTGGCCATATCCCAGTCTAATTCTGTCACTAAATCCATACCGGTCACCCAGCGCCTAAATACTAGGCCTCAAATTTATATCCAGCTAAATCTGTCCCTAGTGCTGTAGCTGGGCGAGTTATTTAGTGTCCGTTCAAGCACATTTCTTGTTCTGGGTTGAAATACAATTCCCAATTTAGCAATTTCATAATTTAGTGGTTCCTGCTATATCAGAGCTATTTGAAATCTATCCCAAAAAGGGTATATAATATTGAAGGTGCACATTGGGTCATTCAGAATAACTTCACACACACCCGCTACTGTGTATTTCCAAGTCTAATTCTGTCACTAAACCCATACCTGTCACCCAGCGCCTAAATACTAGGCCTCAAATTTAAATCCCTCTAAATCTCTCGTTACCGCTGTACTGTTGTTGCTGGGCAAGATATTTAGTGTCCGTCAAAGCACATTTTTTGTTCTGGGTTGAAGTACAATTCCCAATTTAGCAATTTCATAATTTAGTGGTTCCTGCTATATCAGAGCTATTTGGAATCTATCCCTAAAAGGGTATATAATATTGAAGGTGCACATTGGGTCATTCAGAATAACTTCACACACACCCGCTACTGTGTATTTCCAAGTCTAATTCTGTCACTAAACCCATACCTGTCACCCAGCGCCTAAATACTAGGCCTCAAATTTAAATCCCTCTAAATCTCTCGTTACCGCTGTACTGTTGTTGCTGGGCAAGATATTTAGTGTCCGTCAAAGCACATTTTTTGTTCTGGGTTGAAGTACAATTCCCAATTTAGCAATTTCATAATTTAGTGGTTTCTGCTATATCAGAGCTATTTGAAATCTATCCCTAAAAGGGTATATAATATTGAAGGTGCACATTGGGTCATTCAGAATAACTTCACACACACGCTTCTGTGCATTTCCAAGTCTAATTCTGTCACTAAATCCATACCGGTGACCCAGCGCCTAAATACTAGGCCTCAAATTTAAATCCCTCTAAATCTCTCGTTACCCACCGCTGTACTGTTGTTGCTGGGCAAGATATTTAGTGTCCGTCAAAGCACATTTTTTGTTCTGGGTTGAAGTACAATTCCCAATTTAGCAATTTCATAATTTAGTGGTTTCTGCTATATCAGAGCTATTTGAAATCTATCCCTAAAAGGGTATATAATATTGAAGGTGCACATAGGGTCATTCAGAATAACTTCACACACACGCTTCTGTGCATTTCCAAGTCTAATTCTGTCACTAAATCCATACCGGTGACCCAGCGCCTAAATACTAGGCCTCAAATTTAAATCCCTCTAAATCTCTCGTTACCCACCGCTGTACTGTTGTTGCTGGGCAAGATATTTAGTGTCCGTCAAAGCACATTTTTTGTTCTGGGTTGAAGTACAATTCCCAATTTAGCAATTTCATAATTTAGTGGTTTCTGCTATATCAGAGCTATTTGAAATCTATCCCTAAAAGGGTATATAATATTGAAGGTGCACATAGGGTCATTCAGAATAACTTCACACACACGCTTCTGTGCATTTCCAAGTCTAATTCTGTCACTAAATCCATACCGGTGACCCAGCGCCTAAATACTAGGCCTCAAATTTATATCCCGCTAAATCTCTCGTTACCGCTGTACTGTTGTTGCTGGGCAAGATATTTAGTGTCCGTCAAAGCACATTTTTTGTTCTGGGTTGAAGTACAATTCCCAATTTAGCAATTTCATAATTTAGTGGTTCCTGCTATATCAGAGCTATTTGAAATCTATCCCAAAAAGGGTATATAATATTGAAGGTGCACATTGGGTCATTCAGAATAACTTCACACACACCCGCTACTGTGTATTTCCAAGTCTAATTCTGTCACTAAACCCATACCTGTCACCCAGCGCCTAAATACTAGGCCTCAAATTTAAATCCCTCTAAATCTCTCGTTACCGCTGTACTGTTGTTGCTGGGCAAGATATTTAGTGTCCGTCAAAGCACATTTTTTGTTCTGGGTTGAAGTACAATTCCCAATTTAGCAATTTCATAATTTAGTGGTTTCTGCTATATCAGAGCTATTTGAAATCTATCCCTAAAAGGGTATATAATATTGAAGGTGCACATTGGGTCATTCAGAATAACTTCACACACACGCTTCTGTGCATTTCCAAGTCTAATTCTGTCACTAAATCCATACCGGTGACCCAGCGCCTAAATACTAGGCCTCAAATTTAAATCCCTCTAAATCTCTCGTTACCCACCGCTGTACTGTTGTTGCTGGGCAAGATATTTAGTGTCCGTCAAAGCACATTTTTTGTTCTGGGTTGAAGTACAATTCCCAATTTAGCAATTTCATAATTTAGTGGTTTCTGCTATATCAGAGCTATTTGAAATCTATCCCTAAAAGGGTATATAATATTGAAGGTGCACATAGGGTCATTCAGAATAACTTCACACACACGCTTCTGTGCATTTCCAAGTCTAATTCTGTCACTAAATCCATACCGGTGACCCAGCGCCTAAATACTAGGCCTCAAATTTAAATCCCTCTAAATCTCTCGTTACCGCTGTCCTGTTGTAGCTGGGAAAGTTATTTAGTGCCCGTCAAAGCACATTTTTTGTTCTGGGTTGAAGTACAATTCCCAATTTAGCAATTTCATAATTTAGTGGTTTCTGCTATATCAGAGCTATTTGAAATCTATCCCTAAAAGGGTATATAATATTGAAGGTGCACATAGGGTCATTCAGAATAACTTCACACACACGCTTCTGTGCATTTCCAAGTCTAATTCTGTCACTAAATCCATACCGGTGACCCAGCGCCTAAATACTAGGCCTCAAATTTAAATCCCTCTAAATCTCTCGTTACCGCTGTCCTGTTGTAGCTGGGAAAGTTATTTAGTGCCCGTCAAAGCACATTTTTTGTTCTGGGTTGAAGTACAATTCCCAATTTAGCAATTTCATAATTTAGTGGTTCCTGCTATATCAGAGCTATTTGAAATCTATCCCAAAAAGGGTATATAATATTCAAGGTGCACATTGGGTCATTCAGAATAACTTCACACACACGCTTCTGTGCATTTCCAAGTCTAATTCTGTCACTAAATCCATACCGGTCACCCAGCGCCTAAATACTAGGCCTCAAATTTATATCCCGCTGAATTTGAATACAATACATTGGGCCAAATAATATATTTGTTGTTGTGGTGAACCATAACAATGAGAAAAACATCTAGTAAGGGACGCGGACGTGGACATGGTCGTGGTGGTGTTAGTGGACCCTCTGGTGCTGGGAGAGGACGTGGCCGTTCTGCCACATCCACACGTCCTAGTGTACCAACTACCTCAGGTCCCAGTAGCCGCCAGAATTTACAGCGATATATGGTGGGGCCCAATGCCGTTCTAAGGATGGTAAGGCCTGAGCAGGTACAGGCATTAGTCAATTGGGTGGCCGACAGTGGATCCAGCACGTTCACATTATCTCCCACCCAGTCTTCTGCAGAAAGCGCACAGATGGCGCCTGAAAACCAACCCCATCAGTCTGTCACATCACCCCCATGCATACCAGGGAAACTGTCTCAGCCTCAAGTTATGCAGCAGTCTCTTATGCTGTTTGAAGACTCCGCTGGCAGGGTTTCCCAAGGGCATCCACCTAGCCCTTCCCCAGCGGTGAAAGACATAGAATGCACTGACGCACAACCACTTATGTTTCCTGATGATGAGGACATGGGAATACCACCTCAGCATGTCTCTGATGATGACGAAACACAGGTGCCAACTGCTGCGTCTTTCTGCAGTGTGCAGACTGAACAGGAGGTCAGGGATCAAGACTGGGTGGAAGACGATGCAGGGGACGATGAGGTCCTAGACCCCACATGGAATGAAGGTCGTGCCACTGACTTTCACAGTTCGGAGGAAGAGGCAGTGGTGAGACCGAGCCAACAGCGTAGCAAAAGAGGGAGCAGTGGGCAAAAGCAGAACACCCGCCGCCAAGAGACTCCGTCTGCTACTGACCGCCGCCATCTGGGACCGAGCACCCCAAAGGCAGCTTCAAGGAGTTCCCTGGCATGGCACTTCTTCAAACAATGTGCTGACGACAAGACCCGAGTGGTTTGCACGCTGTGCCATCAGAGCCTGAAGCGAGGCATTAACGTTCTGAACCTGAGCACAACCTGCATGACCAGGCACCTGCATGCAAAGCATGAACTGCAGTGGAGTAAACACCTTAAAACCAAGGAAGTCACTCAGGCTCCCCCTGCTACCTCTTCTGCTGCTGCCGCCTCGGCCTATTCTGCTGCTGCCGCCTCGGCCTCTTCCTCCGCCTCTGGAGGAACGTTGGCACCTGCCGCCCAGCAAACAGGGGATGTACCACCAACACCACCACCACCACCTCCGTCACCAAGCGTCTCAACCATGTCACACGCCAGCGTTCAGCTCTCCATCTCACAAACATTTGATAGAAAGCGTAAATTCCCACCTAGCCACCCTCGATCCCTGGCCCTGAATGCCAGCATTTCTAAACTACTGGCCTATGAAATGCTGTCATTTAGGCTGGTGGACACAGACAGCTTCAAACAGCTCATGTCGCTTGCTGTCCCACAGTATGTTGTTCCCAGCCGGCACTACTTCTCCAAGAGAGCCGTGCCTTCCCTGCACAACCAAGTATCCGATAAAATCAAGTGTGCACTGCGCAACGCCATCTGTAGCAAGGTCCACCTAACCACAGATACGTGGACCAGTAAGCACGGCCAGGGACGCTATATCTCCCTAACTGCACACTGGGTAAATGTAGTGGCAGCTGGGCCCCAGGCGGAGAGCTGTTTGGCGCACGTCCTGCCGCCGCCAAGGATCGCAGGGCAACATTCTTTGCCTCCTGTTGCCACCTCCTCCTTCTCGGCTTCCTCCTCCTCTTCTTCCACCTGCTCATCCAGTCAGCCACACACCTTCACCACCAACTTCAGCACAGCCCGGGGTAAACGTCAGCAGGCCATTCTGAAACTCATATGTTTGGGGGACAGGCCCCACACCGCACAGGAGTTGTGGCGGGGTATTGAACAACAGACCGACGAGTGGTTGCTGCCGGTGAGCCTCAAGCCCGGCCTGGTGGTGTGTGATAATGGGCGAAATCTCGTTGCAGCTCTGGGACTAGCCAATTTGACGCACATCCCTTGCTTGGCGCATGTGCTGAATTTGGTGGTGCAGAAGTTCATTCACAACTACCCCGACATGTCAGAGCTGCTGCATAAAGTGCGGGCCGTCTGTTCGCGCTTCCGGCGTTCACATCCTGCCGCTGCTCGCCTGTCTGCGCTACAGCGTAACTTCGGCCTTCCCGCTCACCGCCTCATATGCGACGTGCCCACCAGGTGGAACTCCACCTTGCACATGCTGGACAGACTGTGCGAGCAGCAGCAGGCCATAGTGGAGTTTCAGCTGCAGCACGCACGGGTCAGTCGCACTACAGAACAGCACCACTTCACCACCAATGACTGGGCCTCCATGCGAGACCTGTGTGCCCTGTTGCGCTGTTTCGAGTACTCCACCAACATGGCCAGTGGCGATGACACCGTTATCAGCGTTACAATACCACTTCTATGTCTCCTTGAGAAAACACTTAGGGCGATGATGGAACAGGAGGTGGCCCAGGAGGAGGAGGAGGAGGATGAGGAAGAGGGGTCATTTTTAGCACTTTCAGGCCAGTCTCTTCGAAGTGACTCAGAGGGAGGTTTTTTGCAACAGCAGAGGCCAGGTACAAATGTGGCCAGCCAGGGCCCACTACTGGAGGACGAGGAGGACGAGGATGAGGAGGAGGTGGAGGAGGATGAGGATGAAGCATGGTCACAGCGGGGTGGCACCCAACGCAGCTCGGGTCCATCACTGGTGCGTGGCTGGGGGGAAAGGCAGGACGATGACGATACGCCTCCCACAGAGGACAGCTTGTCCTTACCCCTGGGCAGCCTGGCACACATGAGCGACTACATGCTGCAGTGCCTGCGCAACGACAGCAGAGTTGCCCACATTTTAACCTGTGCGGACTACTGGGTTGCCACCCTGCTGGATCCACGCTACAAAGACAATGTGCCCACCTTACTTCCTGCACTGGAGCGTGATAGGAAGATGCGCGAGTACAAGCGCACGTTGGTAGACGCGCTACTGAGAGCATTCCCAAATGTCACAGGGGAACAAGTGGAAGCCCAAGGCCAAGGCAGAGGAGGAGCAAGAGGTCGCCAAGGCAGCTGTGTCACGGCCAGCTCCTCTGAGGGCAGGGTTAGCATGGCAGAGATGTGGAAAACTTTTGTCAACACGCCACAGCTAACTGCACCACCACCTGATACGCAACGTGTTAGCAGGAGGCAACATTTCACTAACATGGTGGAACAGTACGTGTGCACACCCCTCCACGTACTGACTGATGGTTCGGCCCCATTCAACTTCTGGGTCTCTAAATTGTCCACGTGGCCAGAGCTA
The DNA here is from genome assembly GCF_014858855.1 of Bufo gargarizans. NCBI lineage: Eukaryota > Metazoa > Chordata > Amphibia > Anura > Bufonidae > Bufo > Bufo gargarizans. The sequence continues at coordinate 132,751,777 of NC_058085.1, forward strand.
GCCTTTTATGCCTTGGAGGTGCTGGCCTGCCCGGCAGCCAGCGTTTTGTCTGAACGTGTATTCAGCACGGCAGGGGGCGTCATTACAGACAAACGCAGCCGCCTGTCTACAGCCAATGTGGACAAGCTGACGTTCATAAAAATGAACCAGGCATGGATCCCACAGGACCTGTCCGTCCCTTGTCCAGATTAGACATTAACTACCTCCCCATAACCATATATTATTGGACTCCAGGGCACTTCCTCATTCAATCCTATTTTTATTTTCATTTTACCATTATATTGCGATGCTACCCAAAGTTGAATGAACCTCTCCTCTGCCTGTGTGCTAGGCCTAAATATATGCCAATGGACTGTTGCAGTGGTGGCTGACATGAAGCCTGATTCTCTGCTATGACATGCAGACTAATTCTCTGCTGACATGAAGCCAGATTGTCTGTTACGGGACCTCTCTCCTCTGCCTGGGTGCTGGGCCTAAATTTATGACAATGGACTGTTGCAGTGGTGGCTGACGTGAAGCCTGATTCTCTGCTATGACATGCAGACTGATTCTCTGCTGACATGAAGCCAGATTCTCTGTTACGGGACCTCTCTCCTCTGCCTGTGTGTGTGCTGGGCCTAAATATATGCCAATGGACTGTTGCAGTGGTGGCTGACGTGAAGCCTCATTCTCTGCTATGACATGCAGACTAATTCTCTGCTGACATGAAGACAGATTCTCTGTTACGGGACCTCTCTCCTCTGCCTGGGTGCCGGGGCCTAAATATCTGAGAATGGACTGTTCCAGTGGTGGGTGACGGGAAGCCAGATTCTCTGCTATGGAACCTCTCTCCAATTGATTTTGGTTAATTTTTATTTATTTAATTTTTATTTTAATTCATTTCCCTATCCACATTTGTTTGCAGGGGATTTACCTACATGTTGCTGCCTTTTGCAGCCCTCTAGCTCTTTCCTGGGCTGTTTTACAGCCTTTTTAGTGCCGAAAAGTTCGGGTCCCCATTGACTTCAATGGGGTTCGGGTTCGGGACGAAGTTCGGATCGGGTTCGGATCCCGAACCCGAACATTTCCGGGATGTTCGGCCGAACTTCTCGAACCCGAACATCCAGGTGTTCGCTCAACTCTACTAGCTATGGCACTAGCTATGCTATGGTAGACATATTATTATTATTATTATTATTTTACTCACTTTTATAGCGCCAACACATTTCACAGTACTTTACATGCATTATTATTATGAATTTGTTACCCAGCTTTCCCTCTGAATGATAAATCTGTTTAGCTATGCTACAGCATGGAGGATTTGTTAATGGCATTCTTACTCAGCTTTTCCAGGCTCATGGCTAGCATATCCAGCTAGGTATTCTACAATACTGGGGATTTACTTATTCATTAACAGGCTGATCTGGCATTCTGCAGCCAGGGAAAGCTAGATACAACCTCTGTGCGGTGAAGATGATAAGGGCATATTGGTCATTGTAGAGAATGAATACTTAACCCAGTCTAAGTTTCCTGGCTCTTATGCATCAGAGGGGGGAGAGACATGGCTGTAGCCTGAGAGAACAATGCACTGCTTCTCAAGCATATTTTCCATAGTTTGTGATTGTGGTATCTGACAAAACAAGAGCAAGTAATAAAGAAACATAAGAAGATTATGTTACATTTTGTTCTTTTTTCTTTGCTTGGATTCCGGGTTTAGTGGCCCTTTAAGAGCTGGTACTATTTATTATCTTGTGTTTTACTCACATTCATACTTGTCCTTTATATTCAAGGTACAAAGGTCTCATCTCTAGTTTTATCTAATTGTTTTATCAGTCTTCTCAACCAAGCACTGATTCATTATGTAGAACTGATACAAAAAGGTTCACTGTGTTCTTGATGGATCAAACAGGGAATGCTGAAGATACCTGATAAGGAGCCATGATGAATCACCTCTACTGAAAAGCTCCATATTTTATCTAGCTATTATAACAATTTACAAGCATAGATAGGACTGTATTACACCAAAAGATTTTCTGACAGATATCTGACAGATTTCTGACCAATCTTTGGTCAGATGGCCTATTGTTTTTGGCTAAACACACCAACTCTTGGACTAATTGGACACATATTGGTCAGATAATCTGTTGGTGTAATACAGCCTTAGAGAAAGCCCAAGGAGCTGTAAAGGGGTGGGGGCAGACGTCCCCAGCAAGGGAAGTAAGTGGGAGATGGAGAGATATTATAAGAAGCAAATAATGATGGCTGCATGGTCACCTGGCAGCTGCCTGGTGGGTTAGGAGTTTCAGGTGGGCACTACTGCCCTACAATATGGTTTAAGAGCTGGGGACATGAGCCTGTAGGACATATTGCCTGAACCCCTTATTAACATCATATCAACTGTAGTGACATGTACTTCTGTAACTTCAGAGAAACCCCTTTCAGTTCATTATTAGAGTCGCAATATACTATGTATATGCTCACTCACCATAGAAAAGGTAGCTGAACATGGTCTGGAGCTCTTTGTTGCTTGTTAGTCCTCCTACCACATCCTGGTGACTGGATTCTGCGAGGTGGAATACTGGAGAAAGTCGGTGAAGAAGACCAGACTTCAGGAGGAACAGGGCTAAATACTGTGGAATCATCTTCAGTATTGCTAGCAGAGGAACATGACGAGCCACCTTCTGTAGATGCAAAAGACATCTAAACTCTTAGTAATGGAAAACTAATAAGAAAAGACTGGATTAGTTCTAAAAAAGTTATGAATGTGGATCTCAATGGTTGCATCTGTGGCTGGGGCTCTAGCAGGTATGCTCCATGACATGCATTATATGGAAAATATGGGGGACTCATGAGAAACAAGGCCACACTCTAAAGGTTAGTTCAAACCGACTCAAGCTACCGAGACCCTTCTGTTCACATTCACAGTGAATGGCAAAATCAGCCTTGAACAAATGCTCCTTTGTTTGTGCCTTCAGATAGAGTAAATCCTATAAAGGGATATTTACACTCCTAGATTAGCAGCAGATTGTCGGGAAGGAACCATTGTTCCCAAAAGTCAGCTGCTCGCTCAGTGGAGGTGAAGCACTGCATGTAGATCACCTCCACAGTATGAAGACGAGTGGTTGCTATTACTATCGCTCGTTCTCATACAGCTGCATTGTTTCTGGCAGCAGATCGCTGTTTAGACAGCACGATCTGATGCCCAGAAGCGATAATTTAGGTGCTGAACTGCTGCAGATTGTCGGGAATGAGCGCTGGCAGGAACATTCGTCCCCGATAATCTGCCCGATTATCTACACATGTAACTCCACCCACGCACTGGCCACTAAGTCTAATAATAGGCACCACTTCTTGGTCTGTACGGATCACTGATCACTTTACTGTAGTTATATCATTACAGGCATAATCAGCATGACAGATAAGACAGGATCCACCATTCACAAGAGGTGAAAAGAAGCTTATCTATTCTTTCTTTGTACAATGACCTCTGCACAGGTCACAGAGCCAGTGGCGGATTATAATTGGGGCGTTTGGGTCGGCAGCCCCGGGCCCAGGGTGAGTGAAGGGCCCATCGCCAATTTGCCATCCTAAACGCCCCATTTTGCGCCACCACCAGACCCCAAAGTTACTAAAACACATCTGCAATAGTAGGCAGCGACGCACAGCCAGCGCTTCACTTACACGCTGCGCTGCGCTGCCTGACAGTAACAGCCGGACGGCTTGCTTGATCCCGCCCCCATCAGCGTCGCGGTGGAACTCAGTGGAAGGCTGCCTGTAAAAATTAAGCAGGGCGGATTCGGAGGAAGGCAGACTGCTGAGGAGAGGAGGGGGCACGTGACTCAGTCAGTCACTCACTGTAGCTCCGCCTCCTGCACAGCGTCACAGAAGGAGCTCTGCAGTGCTTTGTTCCCGCCACCGATGTGCCCACCTCCAGTCTTCTCAGTGCCACCACTTACTATTGCCAGCGCCAGGAGTCAGGACAGCCTGGCTGGGTCTTGTGAGAGAAAGCACCAAGGAGGACCTGCTTTGAAACTTCCAGCATTCCAGTGAGCAGGCGCAGCAGCAGCCAAAGCTAGTAAATTTTTATGAATGGTGATGGCCTGGGCAGCAGGGCAGTGGAACTGTGGGCTGCCTGCCTGTGTCTGTGAGTGAGAGGCAGAGCAACCAGCAGTGGCCATTTTAGTCAGATTACAGGCTACAGCCACTCTGCAGCTTTATCTCTAATCTGACTAAAATGGCTGCTGCTGTCTGGCCTCTGCTCTGCCTCTTTTTTTCACAGGTGTGTTTGACTATAAAAATTATGGATTATTTATTACACCAAGTGTTTCATATTAAAATGGTGGATTACAAATGATCCTTCTCTTTACAGGTGCCTAGTCCAGTACACCAAGTTTTTGACCATCAAAATGATGCATTATTAATCCCTGTATAGGGATTATGATATAGGGATTAATAATCCACCATTTTGATGTTCAAACACTTGTGCTGGGCTGGGGATTAGGGATGAGTGAACTTCTGTTTTCAAGTTCGGCGTATAAGGTTTGGGTTATCTAAGAATTCCGTTATGGATATTCCGCTACCACGGACCCTAAGTTATGGTTCCTGTTTGCAGAATCCATAACGTAATTCTTAGATAACTTATAGCTTATATACCGAACTTGAAAACAGAAGTTCGCTCAACACTACTGGGCACCTGTGAGGAGAGAGAAAGAGACATTGGCCAGCCACCGCCATTTTAGTCAGATTACAGGCTACAGGAACTTAGTCTGCAGCTTTGGCTCTAATCTGACTGAAATGGCTGCTGCTGTCTGGCCTCTGCTTTGCCTCTTTTTTTCACAGGTGCCACTGCCCATCACAAAGTGTGTTTGACTATAAAAAGTATGGATTATTACACCAAGTGTTTGATATTAAAATGTGGATTACAATTGATCCTTCTCTTTACAGGTGCCCAGCCCAGCACAACAAGTTGTTGACCATCAAAATGATGGATTATTAATCCCTGTATGAATCTGATACAGGGATTAATAATCCACCATTTTGATGTTCAAACACTTGGTGTGCTGGGCACTAGGGATGAGCGAACTTATGTTTTTAAGTTTGGCGTATAAGGTTCGGGTTATCTAAGAATTCCGTTATGGATATTCCGCTACCACAGACCCTAAGTTATGGTTTCTGTTTGCAGAATCTATAACGGAATTCTTAGATAACCCATAGCTTATATACCGAACTTGAAAACAGAAGTTCGCTCAACACTACTGGGCACCTGTGAGGAGAGAGAAAGAGCAGTGGCACAGAGACATTGGCCAGCAGCCGCCATTTCAGTCAGAACCGAGCCAAAGCTCCAGAGTGGTTCCTCCTCAAATATAGAGATTACTAATCCACCATCATGTTCTATTTATTCTACAGATCTGCTTATTCCACTATCATTACCTCCAGTGAAATCCAGCATCTCACAGAAGCAAAAAACACAAGGGCAGGCAGTCCTACAAGACAACGGCAGGCAGTCCTACAAGAGGATCACAAGCCATTCATTTTGACGGTAAGAAGCTGTGTCTATGCAAACTGTTTGGTAGGCAGGTCGCTGGTGAGAAATTCCCTTTAAGGATTTTAGTGTGCAGCTAGAATATGTTATATTTATTCTACAGCATGGATGTCAAACTCATGGCCCTCCAGATGTTGCAAAACTACAACTCCCATCATTCCCTGATAGCTGTAGTATGCCCAGACATGATGGGAGTTGAAGTTTTGCAACAGCTGGAGGGCCAGAGTTTGACATCCCTGTTCTACAGATATCATTATCGCCTCCGAAATATGTCTCACAGAAGCCTACAAGACAAGACGAGGGCAGGCAGTCCTACAAGAGAATCACAAGCTATTCATTTCAAAGGTGAGAAGTTAAATATATTTATATATGGAGCATATGTAAATCAGAAAACCAAATCCAGAGCCTTTGTTAAAATCAGCCCTTTAATAACCAGTTAAAGAAGCACTCCGTACTATTTTTTTTGGCCTATATAGTGCAGAATAATCCATTATAAAAAAATAAAAAAAATAACCTGCCACCAGGTAGTAAAGTTCAAATCTGCTGTATGAAGGATTGATATAAAATATCTACAGATATGGAATAAAACTTGGCTTTCTTCAACTCGTCCTCAACTGTAAACATAACTTTTATATAGCAAAAGGAGCTTTATACATTTTTTGGTTAAATATTCATCCAAACTTGTAACTTATACATGTATAACCCTCTGCTTTTTCTATACTTAAGCGGTTTTCACTTCAGCTAATGGCATTTATCTCGTAGACAATGTTAACATGAGCCACTTACTAATGTATAGTGATTATCCATATTGTCTCCTTTCCTGGCTTGATTCATTTTTCCATCACATTATACACTGCTAGTTTCCATAGGTACGACCACCCTATAATCCAGCAGCGGTGGTCGTGCTTGCAAACTATGGGAGAAAGTTCCAGACTCACTGGTGGCCGAGACCACATGAGTGCACAATCTTTCCTATAGTGTGCTAGCATTACCACTACTGATGGATTTGATGGATTGCAGGGTGGTCATAATAAGCATGAAAATGAGCAGTGTTATAATGTGATGTAAAAATGCATCCAGCAAAGGAGGCAATATGGAGAATCACAATACATTAGTAAGTGCCTTGTATTAACTTTCTCTACATGATAAATGCCACTTACTGAAGTTAGACATAGCCTTATACTGGGGTCTCATTATACACAAGGTACATTTACTTGCGCCAATCTTGGAGGCAGTTACTGGGTGGAGAGTGCACATATGATTTTGTAATATTTTTTGTAATATTTTCAGATTCTAGATTGTTCATTTTTTGAACATGATTATGGGGGATGTTATAAATGTATGTGGTCTGTAAGAGTGTATGTCCTCTGACACTTACTATTGTATACAGTATGGCACTATTGTACATTTTCCAAACTGGTTGTACAGAAAACTGACTTGGTTGTCCCGAGCAACCAATCAGATCCCACCTTTCATTTTTCAGATCTCATTTGGGAAATGAAAGGTGGAATCTGATTGTTTGCTATAAGTAACCAAGTCACTTTTCCTTTAAATTTAGTTTGGATAAATCTTTCCCTGTAATAAAAAAAACAAAAAAACATTTAATATATTATTTGAAAGACCATTTACCATTGTTCTAAAAACTTCAATAAAGGTTCGAATAAACACCGAATTGGGGGGGGGTCATTGATAAATAGAGAAAAGGGGCCCAAGTTTGGGAAACAGCCCCGGGCCTATGAGGCACTTAATCCGCCCCTGCACAGAGCATAGCCTAGAAGACTCTCCCATACAAGTCAATGAGGTCCCCTCCTGACCATTGTGTCTATGGCCCGTGGGACTGCCGTAAATAAATGTTTTAATGCTGTGTAAATGCTGTTAAGAATAGTTCAGGCATGATGGCCGCTCCCATAATGTTCAGGAAACAGAATAAATAAATCTGCAATCACAAAATAAAAATAAATTTGAAAAAAGGGAGATATATTACTATCTGATTTGAACTGGCAAAAAACATTTACTGTGACATATTTCCTCTAAGTTTCATACAATCTATCAGAAAGGAGAACATCTGAGATTAGGACCTTCCAAAGGCCCTATAACAGATGCAGTGCCTATCATTATGGCAAGTTCACATGGACTACCTGGACCATGATAGAAAGAAAAGCATTGCAGTGACAACTGAAATCTTTTAATTTGAGGACCTTACTCTTTAGCTGTTTCATGTTATATCTGGATCAGACAAAAAAGTTACTGTACATCAATAAATCCTCACCTTCATCAAAGTGACAAATTTGTCAATGGCTTCCTCTTCTCCTGGAAACTGCTTTTTTAGGGCATCTGGAAATTCGCATTTTCCTGCATAAATTTGGTACACCTTCTGGCCTATGATGACTGAGTCATACTGATCTCCCAGACGTTTCCACTGAAGTTGTCCATCCGTTAATTGGTCCATGATCACCCTAAACATTCCTCCTTCGTGCATCTGTCCGACATAGTGGAGACCTATACAATTTCAGATACTGTTGAAAACTGCATGCATATGCACAATTTATAAGAAAAAAAGAGAAAAATCCAGGTTCCAAAAAGTGACAGCCTTTATTCCAAGTGCTCAGTAAAAACCAGTTCAAACTCCACATCTACACGTTTCGGATCATGTAAGGGTCCATTCACACGTCCGCAAAAGGGGTCCGCAGACCCATTCATTTTCAATTGGGCCGGAATGGGCTGTCCGCATCCGCACTTCCGGATTTGCACTTCCGTTCCGCAAAAAATAGAACATTTCCTATTCTTGTACGCAATTGCGGACTAGAAAAGGCATTTTCTATGAGAGTGGTGGCGATGTGCGGTCTGCAAAATGCGGAACGCACATTGCCGGTGTCCGTGTTTTGTGGATCTGTAAAACACATACGGACGTGTGAATGGACCCTAACTGTGATCCTTACTCATTAGTCATGAGTAAGGATCACAGCAGTTACATGATCCGAAACGCGTAGACGTGAAGTTTGAACTGTCACTTTTTGGAAGCTGGATTTTTCTCTTTTTTTTCTTATACATTGTTACGCCTTTTCCCAGCGTAGTCCGTGCCTCCATCTATAATGGATTCAGGTGAGCGCAGCTAATTGTTTTCTTTTTTGTTCATATGCACAATTTACTATAGTAGTAGTTTCAGAAGCCAAAACCATCAGTGAATTGAAAAAGAGAAATCTTATTATGCTTTATACCGTCTATCATTTTACGGTCCACTCTGGAGTCTACCTAAATACTCACCCACATCAAACTCATAGCCGTGTTCTTGAAACGTGTGACAACTACCTCCTGCTTGATCATGCTGCTCTAAGACAAGGACTCTTTTCCCAGCCTTTGCGAGAGCAACAGCTGCTGACAGTCCTCCTATACCACTTCCAATCACCAGTGCATCCAGGTTGGGTGGGATTTTGTCCTGGGAGAATCCTGCATTGGACAAAGGAAAGAAGCAGATATCAGGAAAAATGAAGATCGGTCAGACTGCATGTCTGATCTTTTGTAACTGCAGAAGATAGGAGGAGTATAGCCAGTGGCGACTCTAGGAACAATATATAGGGGGGGCACAAAGATACCACAGTCAAAAATGGGGGGGCAAAAACAAAATAAGTATATAGAAATAAGATTACAAAATACTAGAGAGTTGCGGTATGCAGGGATACATTTATAATAAAACAATTTACTTACAAAAGAAGCTATTCAGTCGTCTGCTGTGCCGTCCTCTGCTTGCTTCCGCGGATTCTTTCCCCTTCTTTCTGTCTCTCGTCAGTGCACAGGCGCACTGTTATGGTGGATCTGTGGAAGACACACTGTTATGGGGGCATCTGTGGATGACACATTATGCCTCTCATTAGCCCTCATTATGCCTCTCATTAGCCCCCATATCAGCCCTTATGCCTCATTAGCCCCCATTATTCTTCATATTAGCCCCATTATGCCTCATTAGCCCACATTATGCCTCATTAGCCCACATTATGCCTCTAATTAGCCCCCATTATGCCTCTAATTAGCCCCCATATGCCTCCTATTAGCCCCCATATGCCTCCTATTAGCCCCCATATGCCTCCTATTAGCCCCCATATGCCTCCAATTAACCCCATATGCCTCCAATTAGCCCCATAGACCCCATATGCCTCCAATTAGCCCCCATATGGCTCCAATTAGCCCCCATATGCCTCCTATTAGCCCCCATATGCCTCCTATTAGCCCCTATATGCCTCCTATTAGCCCCTATATGCCTCCTATTAGCCCCTATATGCCTCCAATTAGCCCCCATATGCCTCCAATTAGCCCCCATATGCCTCATATTAGCCCCCATATGCCTCATATTAGCCCCCATATGCCTCCAATTAGCCCCATAGACCCCATATGCCTCCAATTAGCCCCCATATGCCTCCAATTAGCCACCAATTAGCCCCCATATGCCTCCTATTAGCCCCCAATTAGCCCCTATATGCCTCCAATTAGCCCCTATATGCCTCCAATTAGCCCCCATATGCCTCCAATTAGCCCCATAGACCCCATATGCCTCCAATTAGCCCCCATATGCCTCCTATTAGCCCCCATATGCCTCCTTTTAGCCCCCAATTAGCCCCTATATGCCTCCAATTAGCCCCTATATGCCTCCAATTAGCCCCCATATGCCTCCAATTAGCCCCATAGACCCCATATGCCTCCAATTAGCCCCCATATGCCTCCTATTAGCCCCCATATGCCTCCTATTAGCCCCATATGCCTCCTATTAGCCCCCAAATATGCCTCCTATTAGCCCCCAAATATGCCTCCAATTAGCCCCCATATGCCTCCAATTAGCCCCATAGACCCCATATGCCTCCAATTAGCCCCCATATGCCTCCTATTAGCCCCCATATGCCTCCTATTAGCCCCCATATGCCTCCTATTAGCCCCCATATGCCTCCTTTTAGCCCCCAATTAGCCCCTATATGCCTCCAATTAGCCCCTATATGCCTCCAATTAGCCCCCATATGCCTCCAATTAGCCCCATAGACCCCATATGCCTCCAATTAGCCCCCATATGCCTCCTATTAGCCCCCATATGCCTCCTATTAGCCCCATATGCCTCCTATTAGCCCCCAAATATGCCTCCTATTAGCCCCCAAATATGCCTCCAATTAGCCCCCAAATATGCCTCCAATTAGCCCCCAAATATGCCTCCAAATGCCCCCATATGCCTCCAATTAGCCCCCAAATATGCTTCCAATTAGCCCCCAAATATGCCTCCAATTAGCCCCATATGCGTCTAAATGCCCCCATATGCCTCCTATTAGCCCCATATGCCTCCTATTAGCCCCCATAATGCCCCCAGCAGCCACATTTTTTATAAAATAAAATAAAAAAACACTTACCTCTCCTGCTCCTGGACGGACGCCGCCTGCCATTTTCTCCCTCCTCAGTCGACTGTGCTCTAAACTGGCGCGCACAGCGTGAGGTCACAGAGCGACCTCACGCTGTGCGCAGCCCTGCACAGCCGATAGCCGAGCTGAGGACCAGGAAGTGGTGAGTACAGAGCGTTCACCACTTCCTGGTTCTTCGGTACTAATGAGCGCTTCCATAATGGAAGCGCTCATTAGTATTCACTCAGGGGAATCAGCGGGGGGGCACCCGGGGGGGCAAGGAACAACATAGGGGGGGCAATTGACCCCCCTCGCCCCCCTCTAGCGACGCCACTAAGTATAGCAGCAACCTATTGCCCGTTCCGTGGCCCTACAAAAATTATGAGTCTGGTCCCGTTTTGCAGACAAGAATAGGCATTTCTAAAAAGGGCTGTCCGTTTCCGCAAATTGCGGAAGGCACATGGGCGGCATCCGTGTTTTGAACAAGCCTTAAGGTAGAAATGTTCTGCTCTTTAAAGGGCCCATCATGATACTAGCAGATCTAGTTATGTCTGAACACATATCTCATACACCTCACATCTCATGTGCCAGCTTCTTCATCCGTATATTTGGATGTTCAATGTCATATGATTCTACTTTCTCATGCAGGGCTGTAAATATAACAGGCACAGTAATTGCAGTCGTCCGACGACCTGAAGCAGGAGGCTACTCAAAAGGTCCGTCTATATCTGAGGAAGAAACCAGTAAAATTACGCATCTACAGCGAGCCACGAGAGAGGGAGACGAGAGCAAGGAGTGGTTGCGGTGGCGAGGATGGTAGTATATCAGGTTTTAGTCTGTAACCTGGCGCTCCCCAGGTTGCGCAATGACGTGAGGAGCGCAATGCTTCTTCCCCTCGGGGCATACCCTGGATTATGGGGTTTCCTGTCGTGGTGGCTGGGGTGTCATTGATGATAAGTGGATGGGTAAAGGCAGATATTATTCTGGCGTATGATGCAAGTAATAACCAAGCCTGCTTAGTTGCAACAGATTACAGTCTCTGTACTGAGGATGATGGGGATGCAGTGACCCATGTGATCACTGCTAAGAGTTAATTTTGTGCCAGGAGTTACATTTTGTGATTTTTTTGTTGTTAAATTACTCTATTCCATGCACTACAGGCGAAAAATTAGAATATTTAAGTTCATTTATTTCAATAATGCAACTTAAAAGGTGAAACTAACATATGAGAGACTCATTACATGCAAAGCGAGATATTTCAAGCCTTTATTTGTTATAATTTGGATGATTATCGCTTACAGCTTATGAAACCCCAAAGTCACAATTTTGAGGTCCCCTTTGCTCAGGGGGTATGGGTTAATCAGCTGACTAGAGTGTGACACTTTGAGTCTAGAATATTGAACCTTTTCACAGAATTCAAATTTTAAGCTGCATTAATGCAATTCCTTTTAATTTGCATTACTGAAATAAATGGATTTTTGCACGATTTTCTAATTTTTCGAGTTTCACCTGTATGTATATCCCAAATGGTTATGTATAGGCAGCTAATAGTTAACACTGGCAGTCTTAGCCGTTACCAGGGTGATGGGCTGGACCCACCACCTGGTTAGTGAGGCAGTGCGCGCCTGTGTGAGCTCCTGCGATGTGTGCCTGAAGAGAAGCCGTACCCAGGATGCCACTCCTGAGATTAAGAACTGCCAGAGAACAGCTTAACTGAAAGACTTTCCCTGAGAGAAAAAGAATGCACATGCATAGAAGGTAGAGAACCACATTTCTAGGCTGAGCTGAATTCAGGCACAGTCTGCAATAATACTTTACTGCTTGTGGAAACGGTACATTGCTTCAGCTCCCACTACACTTTGAGATGGACTGGTCATCTGGATCTAACATCTGCACCCAGCAGCCTGGCCATTGCAGAAAGAGAGGATGGAGTTGCACGCCTGTGGTTATTTGGGAAGATCACAAAGTGTATGTACGAGACACTAAGGGAGGATCCCTACCATCATTGCTACTGCCTATACAGAACTGCTGGGAGAAGCCTATCCTCTAATAATATACCTTGGAACTGTGCCTATTGTTGCTGTATGGACTACTGCTCCCATTATCTACTCAGCAAAGAGAGACTTTATTTATTGTAATAAAACAGGCCTGTCCATTGAATCCACTATCCATCTGCTGGCCCCTAGCTCTCATTCTGCTCTTCTGCCTTGCACCCCAAAACCTACTTATACCAAGGTCACCTACCTAACACTAGGCAGGTGCCCCAAAGCCCTCCAACCACTGCATGGCCCCAGAAAGCTCCAGAGTGGGAAGACCACCATCCTTGCCACCACTTCTATTCCCTTCCCATCCTCATCACAGCACTCCCCTGCTGTACCTAGTTCTGTAGCTAGTTGATGATGATCTCATGCTTAACAGCCACAGGTGCCCTCCTGAACGCAACTGTATTACGGTCCTCATGACGGTCATACAGTTAAATACTGTGGTTGGGGCGGCAGTATTTTGTGCTGCACTGTGGCATTTGGTTCTGCTGGGGTAGTATTCTGTGCTGCACTGTGGTATTGCAGGCCCCACCTATTTCTCTTGTTCCGGCCTACTTGTTTTGTCCTGTCTTCTGTCAATTTGGACATTTTTTTTCCAATCCGCCCCTGCATTGTGATAATCAGTTGCACCCCTTGGTCAGTTCGGAAGGATTGTACAAATTATAGGAATGTGACTCATCCCTCCATCTCTCATCGTCTTGGGAATTGCATACTGTATGCCGACTATGTACCCAGTGTTTGTGTGACGTACAATGAAGTTGTTGCAACTAACCTGGTTCCATCATTTACACAGTAACATAGTAACATAGTACATAAGGCCGGAAAAAGACATTTGTCCATCCAGTTCGGCCTGTCATCCTGCAAGTTGACCCAGACGAAGGCAAAAAAAAACCTGTGAGGTAGAAGCCAATTTTCCCCACTTTAGGGGAATAAAAAATTATTTCCCGACTCCAATCAGGCAATCAGAATAACTCCCTGGATCAACGACCCCTCTCTAGTAGCTATAGCCTGTATTATTATTACGCTCCAGAAATACATCCAGGCCCCTCTTGAATTCCTTTATTGTACTCACCATCACCACCTCCTCAGGCAGAGAGTTCCATAGTCTCACTGCTCTTACCGTAAAGAATCCTCTTCTATGTTTGTGTACAAACATTCTTCCTCCAGACGCAGAGGATGTCCCCTCTTCACAGTCACAGTCCTGGGAATAAATAGCTGATGGGAGAGATCTCTGTACTGTCCCCTGATATATTTATACATATTAATTAGATCTCCCCTCAGTCGTCTTTTTTCTAAAGTGAATAACCCTAATTTTTATAATCTTTCAGGGTACTGTAGTTGCCCCATTCCAGTTATTACTTTAGTTGCCCTCCTCTGAACCCTCTCCAGCTCTGCTATGTCTGCCTTGTTCAGAGGAGCCCAGAACTGTACACATTACTCCATGTGTGGTCTGACTAGCGATTTGTAAAGTGGTAGGACTATGTTCTTATCATGGGCATCTATGCTCCTTTTGATGCAACCCATTATCTTATTGGCCTTGGCAGCAGCTGCCTGGCACTGGTTTTTGCAGCTTATTTTGCTGTTTATTAAAATTCCTAGATCCATTTCCATGTCATTGTCACCCAGTATTTTACCATTTAGTATGTACGGGTGACTTGCATTATTCCTTCCCATGTGCACAACATTTGTCATTGTTAAACCTCATCAGCCACTTATTTGCCCAAGACTCCAATCTATTCAGATCCCTCTGTAGTAGTATTCTGTTCTCTTCAGTGTTTATATTTTACTATGCAAGCCTTCTACAAGATCATTAATAAATATATTGAAGAGAATAGGGCCCAATACTGACCCCTGAGGTACCCCACTAGTGACAGTGACCCAATCTGAGTGTGTACCGTTAATAACCACCCTCTGTTTTCTATCATTGAGCCAGTTACCCACATACAGACGTTTTCTCCCAGTCCGAGCATTCTCATTTTATATACTAACCTTTTATGTGGTACAGTGTCAAATGCTTTGGAGAAGTCCAGATACACGACATCCATTGATTCGCCGCTGTCAAGTCTAGAACTTACCTCTTCATAGAAACTGATTAAATTAGTTTGGCATGACCGATCCCTCATGAAGCCATGCTGATATGGCGTTATTTGCTTATTTCCGTTGAGATGCTCTAAGATAGCATCTCTCAGAAAACCGTCAAACACTTTACCCACAACAGATGTTAAACTTACCGGCCTATATTTTCCAGGCTCTGTTTTTGGACCCTTTTTGATTATTGGCACCACATTTGCTATTTCTGCTTGTATCACTACTACACTGCAAAGTGTTGGAGTCAAGACAACCGAAACACTGCCTTGCACTGTAAAACCATCAACATCATGGGCACCTCAACCAGCAACAGGTGGGAGAACCCCAGAACTTGAGTGTGGGCTGAAGGAAAGAACTGATGTTCTCCTTCCCATCAATGCATGCCAGCCCAGGAAGCCTCAGAACAATGACTACATGACTCATCCAGCCACTCACACACTCCTTTGCGAATCAGTATGTTGCACACTGCCTGTGGGTCAGTGGAAAAATCAGAGAGACATGCACTACTTGGGTCTGTGTTGTGGACCAAACACTCTCATTGAAGTCTGTAGATCTGTGAGAAACCCCTGGCATCTGTGTTTGGTCCATTTTTCACTGACCACTGGTAGGAGATACTCTAGAAATTCATTTTCAGCTAAGCAGTGTCCTTGGAATGATGAATCTTAAAAGGGTATTTTCATCAACTGATGTCAAGGATTCGAAAAATATAGCTGCTTTCTTCCAAAAACAGCCCCATACCTGTCCACAGGTTGTGTGGTATTAAAGCTTAACCCCATTCCATTCAAGGCGGCTGATGTGCAGTGCAAGACACAACCCATGAGCAAGTGTATTTCCAGTCCTGTAGAACCTCTTTAAAGATATTTATCACAAACCCCCAAACCACAATATTTTCTCTAGTGTTGCTGCTTCAGTGCACATACAATGGGTATTACATTACAACTTATGTCATAACATATCATGTATCTTGTATAATGTCATTTGTAACACAATTACAGTATAGAGAACACAAAAGCACTTACAGGAACACAGATGCGTTAGCCTTACGTTTGCATTGCATGTCCCAGATACTCACCTTGTTTAAGAACCTTGTCCCTGGTTCTCTTGTCAGTGACTAGCGGTCTTGGGGGCTGAATACATTCTTCCCTAAAAATACTGCCCCGTCCACAATAGACCCTCAGGTAGAAATAGAGCAAAGAAACTAACAAGAACAGAGCAAGCAAGAGCCATAGTAGAATCATTGTGGGCAGCATTTAATACAGCGAGATATATGAGCAATAGATAGATGATAGATAGATCGATACTGTAGATAGCTAGATAGATGATATATAGATAGAGAGATGATAGATAGACAGACAAATAGTAGATAGATAAATACTGTAGATAGGTAGATATATGATATATAGATAGGCAGATGATAGATAGATAGATAGATAGATAGATAGATAGATAGACTGCACAATACACAGACTCCTTGAAGGCACTATACAATCATGCAATATTCACACCTAGTATACACTCATGGGTATTTAGTAAACATGATCCCTCACATAATGTTCAGACCACATATAAAGACTGGCCACATTCATACACACTGTACGGATCTGGTATACCCGCACACACACTGCACGGATCTGGTATACCCGCACACACACTGCACGGATCTGGTATACCCGCACACACACTGCACGGATCTGGTATACCTGCACACACACTGCACGGATCTGGTATACCTGCACACACACTGCACGGATCTGGTATACCTGCACACACTGCCCGGCAGGGAATCATGCACAGCACGGCAAACACAGAAGTCGTCCACACACATTGAAATGAAGCTACAAGTAAAAGTGTCAGAAAACACAGTACAAAGGTTCCTTGTTATCACAGTAAACCCAAGAGAAGGATTGCTAGGCCAATCGCTGACCCAGGAACTCCTAATCCAGAGAACGTCACTATTGCTACTAGCATAAACCCCAGCATTACATGCATTCCTAGCAAAAAAAGGTATCAGCAGCAGTGTCTAAGGCCTCATGCACACGGCCGTTGCTTTGGTCCGCATCCAAGCCACAGTTTTGGCGGCTTAGATGCGGACCCATTCACTTCAATGGGGCTGCAAAATATGCTGACAGCACTCCATGTGCTGTCTGCACCAGTTGCTCTGTTCCGTGGGCCGCAAAAAAAATGTTTTGCGGACAAGAATAGGCAGTTATATTAATGGCTGTCCGTGCCGTTCCACAAATTGTGGAATGCACACGGACGCCATCCATGTTTTGCGGATCCGCGGTTTACGGACCTCAAAACGCACAATGGTCATGTGCATGAGGCCTAAATAACAATGCCAGTGATAACTGAAACTTCCACAATTGTGTTCAATATGTTTTTATTGGTTTTAGGGTGCTAACAATTTCTCTATGGGCTATGGGCCTCCCATTATTCTCCACCCCTTGCAGTTGTTCCTGTAGTGGGAGACCAATTTAGGTTTGTCTGTAAAAATGTTTTCTAATGCTGATTGCTAAGGGCAGTAATCTCCAAATATATGAAATGGGATTGTACACAACACTAGCAGATGGTCTGTAGATTTAAGGTAATATTTAGCAATTTATCACTCCAGAATTCCAGCTTCAAAAAGTCACAAAACAGGGATTTGTTCATTTTTAGGATTTTGTGCAAACATTTTGCAACATTTTATAATTTTTAAACCACTCACTCCAGTTTTGAAAAGTGGGCGGAGAGTGTGCATGGTTCACTGTGTTATTGAGGTTCACTCCAGACTTATCAACTGTGACTTTTTTAAAAGTCGCAAAGAGAGCAATCTCACTTCAAGGGGCAAAAAACGGCAGTAATAACTCTAAATGAAAGTTCCCTGTGACTTGCGCCATTTCATAAATTTAGCGCAAATTACGCCAACACATATTTATTAAGAGGCACATGATTTGTCGCACCCTCTGCTGTCCATGTGCTAACACTTTTCAGATTCTCGTGCTGTCCCGATCTCAGCCTGAATCCTGCTACTCCACCCATTTTGGGGTAAAAGAGAAAAGGGTGTTGGAGAAAGATAAAAAGTTGCAAATGTTGACACAGTTACAACAAAATGTGTATGTTTTGTATGCTAGAACCCTGGCTTAGACCCATAATGAACATCCCCCCACTCTCTTCAAAAATTCTCCTCATGATAAATTCTTCCCATAGACTACAAAATAAATCAGTGGTAAAGTGGGTATAATGATATCTAAAAGTGGCAATATGAGGTTAAAAAAGAGTCTACTTTATTTTTCTAAAAACAGCTCCACTTTTGTCAATAGGTTGTGTCCAGTATTGCAGCATCCACTGAATGGTGATAATACACAGTGTTCATGTCAAGTGAAGCCATTACCACAACTTAATTTCAGGCCTGCCATTAGGGTAGTTCATGTAGTACCGATCTTAAGAGCCCAGGCACATAAACCAGAAAAGGGTGGCCCACACAGTTCTATCAGCTACCACTTGCTGTCTACCAGTTGCTGTATGGAAGAAATAGGCCCAATTCAATAGGTTTGGCGCAAGCTAGTCTTTTCAGATGGAACTATCAAATAAATGGATAAAGATGCTACTGTTCCTTTTCCATCCTCCATAAAGGTCCATAGGTTGCAAGAGGTAGAATAACATAATCTATGTCCTATACAAAAATCACATTATCCCTCAAAAACCATCCCTATGGTGTCCATGAAATGTACACAATAGAGCATGGTGGGAATAAAAGAGCACAGGTGGGCGCTGATTCTTTGACTGCATATGGTCCAAATATTTATCATGGTGGTCTTTATACCAATAAAAATAATATTTCTATGCATATCATGTTATATATAATATATACTTGGGGGGCTCCATTTCTGCTTATCCAACTGTCCTTTTTCTAAAGAATTTTTCTCGGCCATCCTCATCTTCTAGCCTGTGTACTGTATTTTGAAAAAGCATCAGTACTTCATTTTAGGTTGTACCAACTAATTAAGGGTTGGTCTTCAGGATCACATTGTGGCCTAGAATATCTAGCTGGTGGACCTCTTTCATTGGATCTACGTTCCCCTCACCATTTTAGGGCTTCATAAATACATCAAATTTCCAGGAACGTCATGTAAAATTGCCACAAAAACTTACAGACAATATAAAGTTTATTGTTTTTACCAAATGTTTCTGAATTCTCACGGAATGATCACTAGTCACTATAACAAATGCTTTTAATAGATAGACAATAAAATATCTTAGAGAAGTCAGTCTTCTGTCCCACAAGAAAGACAAAATATATCTATATAAAAATAATATTCAGATTATAAAGTTCTACAAAGCACTTCAAACAATTCTAATGCTAATACTGACACTTTGTGGAAGAACTTGCACATACAATACGGGGGGAGGGGGGGAGGAAGACCACCTTTAAGGAATGTTAATTCTTGTGACTGAATGTGATGTTCCCCATAAATTATGGCTTTGACGGGACTACTGCAGAGTCAGTTCATGGTTGAAATAGCCCTTGGCAGGGTAATAGTGTTATTTTGGCATCCACGTTATTCATCTAGCTATCTATTGATGTTTCATAGCTTAAAGATGGTTACCCAGGATTACAAAATCCCCAAAAGCTCCATGCAACCAAATGCGGCTGAGCCGCAATACCGGAAATTACTTATGGACAAGAAAAAAATGGCACTGTTTTTGAAAAACACAGACCCTTTTTGCAATCCTGGACAACCTCTTGAAGAATGAGACCCCATTATTTTTATATACTGTACATGAATGTGATCGTGAGGTGGCCTTGTTTCACCATCTTTTTCCACCATAGCCATTCATTCAATGATGTATTTAGTTAAAATTGGCTCAGTGAGTGGACACAGTCAAGTCTTCTTCTGGAACCTATTACATAACCATACGTTAGACATATAGGCCCCCACTCACTAGGGAGAGGTTTTGGCTTTCGGTTGACTGGTAATGATGGATTCCGCTAGTTAAATGGGAAGAATAGCACAGTGGAGGACATTTATTAAAGAGGACCTTTCACCGATTATGACACTGTGAACTAAGAATACAGACATGTAGAGCGGCGCCCAGGGAGCTCACTGCACTTACTATTATCCCTGGGCGCCGCTCCGTTCTCCCGCTATGCCCCCTGGTATCTCCGCTCACTAAGTTATAGTAGGCGGAGATTTCAGTCACTAAGTTATGGTAGGCGGAGTCTGCCCTTGTTCTGCTCTGGCGCTGGCCAATCGCAGCGCAGAGCTCACAGCCTGGGAGGTTATTTTCTCCCAGGCTGTGAGCTCTGCAATGCGATTGGCCAGCGCTACAGAAGAACAAGGGCAGACTCCGCCTACCATAACTTTGTGACCGGAGATACCGGAGGGCATAGCGGGAGAACGGAGCGGCGCCTAGGGATAATAGTAAGTGCAGTGAGATCCCCGGGCGCCGCTCTCCATGTCTGTATTCTTAGTTCACAGTGTCATAATCGGGGAAAGGTCCTCTTTAAGCATGTTGTGCCAGAATTATAGCGTAAAATGTACCAAAAAGAATGGTGTTTTGATTTGCGCCAAATATATTACCTGTTTTCTTTAGAATTTTCACTATAAAGAATGCATCACGGCAGAAATAAGTTAAAAATGTCTAAGTGGGTGGGGATATCAAATTGGCAGAAATGGCTCAAATTGTTACGGACGATTAAGCCAGCTTATGTGGTGGTGTTTTGTGTAAAAATTCACGCCTATGCCAGAAAAATGTAACTTTTTGTCAAAAAGTTGCATTTATGAAGTGAAAAAAACTGCTTGTCATGGAAACAAGTGATAGGTAAGTATTGAAACAGGAGGCGTTTATTTTTATCTAATATAAATGACCTAAACAACAGGGTTTTGTCAGTAAATTGACATTCAACAAAAACAAAACAATAAAAAAAGTTCTGAGTCTGAGACAAAAGTCGCAATTTACCACTGTAAATGTCGCAAATATGCTTCAAAAGTTGCAAGTGCTGTCTGGCAGGGGTTGGCTGAAATTTCGCATTTCAGTATAAAAAAGCCACATTTTAGTGCTATTGACGTTAAAATGTCGCAAAACGAGAGAAATAGGCGGATAATCAAGTTGATATTTAAAAAAATCTAATTTTAAAAGTGCCATGCACCTTTTGATATATGAGGTGAATCAAATCAACACTTTTAGGTCCCTTTCACACGAGCGAGTTTTCTGCGCAGGTGCAATGCGTGACGTGAACGCATAGCACCCGCACTGAATCCTGACCCATTCATTTCAATGGGTCTGTGTACATGAGAGTTGTTTTTCACGCATCAGTTCTGCATTGCGTGAAAATCGCAGCATGTTCTATATTCTGCGTTTTTCACACAGCCCTGGCCCCATAGAAGTGAATGGGGCTGCGTGAAAAACGCATTGCATCCGGAAGCAAGTGCGGGTGCGATGCGTTTTTCACTGATGGTTGCTAAGAGATGTTGTTTGTAAACATTCAGTTTTTTATCACGCGCGTGAAAAACGCATCAAAACGCATTGCACCCGCGCGGAAACAACTGATTGCAATCGCAGACAAAACTGACTGAAGTTACTTGCAAAATAGTGCGAGTTTCACTGAACGCACCCTGAACGCATCCGGCCCCAATCCGCAACGCCCGTGTGAAACCAGCCTTAATTTGTAATTTTAGTAATTTTTTGGCACAAATTACACCATTATTGATAAATGTCCCCCGGTATGTTATGCTATTTTTCCTGTCAATTGTAGATATTTTTAAATACACCCTCATCTACTTTTAAAACCACGGTTGGCATCCAAAAAGTATAACAGGGTAAGGGTTAATAGAATCACCATGATGAACATAAGATGAGGTAAGGGAAAGGAATGGAAGAGCACTTTGAGACAACTGAACAAGTACAGTGTGTAGTAGGAATAAAGAGGAATTGAGTTTCTTGAGATAAAACCCAGGAGGTAATCAGAGTGTCCATCCATATTGTCTGGCTCCAGGAATGTTTAGGGAAAGAATATATAGGCAGTAAAGAATTCTAGTAGACCCAGCTGACGGGGACCCACTGGGGTTCGGTGCGCAGTTTCTCCAGGGCCACTTGAAGTTCTTGAAATGTTTCATCCAGATCAGAATTAACCAAACTGAGATCAAAATAATGGCCATAGGCCTGTTGCAGGCGTTCACTCTCTTCTATAATGCGCAGGAGTTCACCATCCTGTAGGGAGAAGGGCATGGGAGTAATGAAAATGTATATTCTGGGGTTTCAAGCTTGTTTTTGGTGCTTTTGTGTTTGGGTCCCTAAGACAACAATTCTTTCTCAGGTGCACCAACAGCACAGTACCGTCATAGGACAATGGGGCCCACTATGTCAAGTACAATATTAAACTGTCCAAGCACAGACTACATGTAGATTCAGCCAAAAACACATTAAAAGGAATCTGTCGCCCTGATTTTAGACCAGAGCGGCATTGAAATGCATTGTCGGCACTGCTGTCCATGCGCACATGAGTCCTCTCCATTATGTTAGAAGTTAAGCACAGCAGTAGTGACTGTGTATTTCAGTGCAGCTTTGAGTGCTGACAGCGGGGGAACAGGGGGAGGTAGGAAAATAAAAACTAGTAATCTGGACTCCTCATCTGCAGTACAATGTATGCATTACTGTAGATCATAGTCTAAATATGGATGACAGGTTCTCTTTAAAGGGGCCTTTCTAAATATAGTTAATTTTCAGACAGTATATAGAATAATATTCATAGCGGTATAGGGGGTGATTTCTTGCACAGTGCACAAAATAATTTATAGAATATAACAAACATCACTTACTGATAGCTGTTTAGCTGTAAGACCAGCCTCTACTGCACCCAGATTATTAGATTTAAGGGTGTCAAAATCTGGAGCCCCGATAAAAACAACATATGGTACAAATTCAGCAGTTCTGAGGACTTTCACTGCCTGCAAAAGAAATTCAAATAAAATAAAGATTTTCAGTAGATAAATAGATAGATAGATATTAGATAGACAGACAAAGAGAAAGATAGATAGATAATTGATAGGTAGATATTGATAGATATATAATAGACTAGAGGAAGGACCCAGCTTCGCACAGGTATATTTCATCTATTTCATTTTATGTTTCCGGGTGTCTAAAAAAGATATCGACAGTTTCCCCATAACAGTGACCTCTACAGTACCCGCCCTTTAACAATGACCTCCACAGTGCCCGCCCCTTTAACATTGACCTCCACAGTACCCGCCCCTTTAACAATGACCTTCATGTGCCCGCTCTTTTAACAGTGACCATCCCTTTAACAGTGACCTCCACAGTGCCCACCCCTTTAACAGTGACCGTCCCTTTAGCATTGACCACCACTTCAACAGTGACCTTTTTAGTGGCCGCCCCTTTAACAGTGACCTTCACAGTGCCCGCCCCTTTAACAGTGACTTTCACAGTGCCCGCCCCTTTAACAGTGACTTTCACAGTGACCGCCCTTTTAACAGTGGCTGCCCCTTTAACAGTGACTTTCACAGTGACCACCCCTTTAACAGTGACTTTCACAGTGACCGCCCCTTTAACAGTGACTTTTACAGTGACCGTCCCTTTAACAGTGACTTTGACAGTGACCACCCCTTTAACAGTGACTTTCACAGTGACCGCCCCCTTAACAGTGACTTTCACAGTGACCGCCCCCTTAACAGTGACTTTGACAGTGACTGCCCCTTTAACAGTGACTTTCACAGTGACCGCCTCTTTAACAGTGACTTTCACAGTGACCGCCCCTTTAACAGTGACTTTGACAGTGACTGCCCCTTTAACAGTGACTTTCAAAGTGACTGACCCTTTAACATTGACTTTCACAGTGACCGCCCCTCTAAGCAGTAAAGAAAAATGTCTGGGTTGTTATGGAAACCTGGAGTATAACTGTGTTTATAGCAGTTGGGATTTGAAGAGAAAGACTTGCAGGCTTGTATTGGGGGAAGGGGGTTAATGTTTGGGAATATCTCAGGAACGGTACGTCCTAGAGAGCTGAGACCCGGTCTAAAACCTTCCCGGACACCTGATGTACCTGTGTGCCAAATTTGGTGAAGATCGGTCCAGTCGTTTGATCGCGCATAAAGAACGTCTAGACAGACAGACAGACAGATAGACAGACAGACAGAAACTCATTTATATATATATATATATATATATATATATATATATATATAAGAGATAAATAGAAGATAGGTAGATACATATATGTCATTTTCTGATGACACATTTCCTTTAATGTTGTGTATGCCCAATATGGTAATATATGAATGTGACAGAGTTAAGCAACTGTTCCAAAACCCCTGAAGGAAGCTTGGGTGTGGATCCTGGATAAGCTCCAAGCTCTGTCTACAGAGTTCTAATCTAGAGTTAGCAAGGAGATTAATCAACCCCAAATGCTCCATTCCTCGCATTACCGGACAAAAGCTACAGAGACTCACTAATCTCTGGATGATCTAAAGAAAAGAAGGAGGAGACAAAGAGACAAGAAGGTTCAAAAATCTGCATGGCCAGCTACCTAAGCTGTTTTGACTTTACTGCAGTGAGGGGTAAACTATTAAGGCTCCCTTCACACTTGGACACGATGATGTTCATAAAGGAAGAAAGAGTGAAAGAGATAAGAAGATTCAGAAATCTGTATGTCCGAGCATTGGAGTCAGTAAGGTATCCTGCTACCCAAGCTATTTAGTCTTTACTGCAGTGAGGGGTAAACTGTTAAGACACACTTGGACACAACCTACCAGTCATATTTTAAAAAAACCTGTACACCTCAGTTGCAAATTATAGGCACAATTGCAAAAGTGATTGACAGCCATAGATTTTGCAGGAAGAGACTTAAGAAGGATAAGGAAAGGGTACGATAATTTCCAACTGCCCAATCCATACAAAATCATCTGGGGAAATGTACAATATATTGTGGGGAAGGTGTTTTCTTGCTATATTTGGATGTACTACAACTCCCATACTGCACAGCTGGCCTGGTTACTGACTCCTGCACCATACATCAACCATTGCACTCTACACATCCTGCGTTACAACCACACAAACAATCAACATGACGGGCACCCCTTACTACCATGTTGCAGGACTCCCAACATCAGGGTGTGCTCCGGAGGAAGAAAGGGTTTGCCCTCCTTTCACTACACGACCCTGTGGAGCAACAGTTTAAGGAAAGCCACTGTGATTGACTGTAATGGCCAGAGACACTACCACTCCCACCTTCTGCCGCCACTCCTCCCGGGCCACTGCACAAACATAGTATGGGTGGGAGGTGTTTGTAGAGCCTATTTGATATGTTAGAGAAGGGGAAAAGCCATTGCCCCAGCTCACCAGTGTGGGCATGCCGGTGACTAGATGGCATGTCGCACCTGAGGGAGGCAGGGATGGACTGGGTACTTAATGTGGCCCTGGAAAAAAATTTTTTAGGTCTTAGACAAGGCCAAATTGGTTGAAGCTGGGACAACAGAGCCAGCAATAACATGCAGAAAAAAATACCACAGTGCACCAAAACATACTGCCACCCATGCCAAAGTATGAAACTGTTTGATCATCCTGAGGACAGCAATACAGGTGAATTCCGATGGGCACGTGCAGCCACTGGCCAGATGTATAATTGCCTGATGCTCCTACTTAGGTTAATGCTGAGAGCATCAGATCTTTATTTACCTTGCTGGCGGCCATGAGAAATGCATGGGTGGCCCCTTGGGCATCGGCCCACCGGGAAATTTCCCTGTAGATTCTATGGCCAGTCCACCTATGGAGGGAGGCCAGGAGTTGGCCCCGTTTCCCATCAAAGAGATACAGAGACGTGGCCAGTGGGTATGCCAAGGCCTTCTGCTAAAGAAGTGAAGAGTGTAATTCTTGCTTCTGTCTGATGTCCTATCCTTTCCCTCTACACTGAGAACTTGTGGGCTGCAACTTTACAGATAGGTAGATGATAGATAGATAGATAGATCGATCATTTTAGAATTACTTCATCTCTTCCTCACCTGTGGATTCACGTCCAGCACACACATTTTTCCTGATGCCACCACTTCCTGTATGGAGCTAATCTTTGTACCATACAGATTGCCCTCGTATTCTCCATGCTCTAAATATCGCCCAGCCTTTATGTCCTGCTCCATTTCAGCTCGAGACACAAAGGAATACGACTGACCATCCCACTCTCCTTCTTTCCTTTTTCTAGAGGTGTCTACAAGGAAAGAGATGATGAGAGAAAGTATTATTATTATTTATTATTAAAGCGCCATTCATTCCATAGCGCTGTACATATGATAAGGGGGCACATACATAATACAGACAATTGCACTAATTATGAACAAAATGTGTTACAAACTGGTACAGAAGGAGAGAGGGCCCTGCAGTATCAGATATGTGTACATTTTTGGGATTTCTGCTTTGCTGATCAATTCTGGTGTGCCAGAATATCTACATAGGTTTCAATACTTTTGCACATGCAAACTACACTCACATATCTACTATAGGGTTAAGCCACACCATGAGCCCAGGAAGGAGAAAATGGTACCAAGCAATCCCTCCAACACTGCTGTGCAAAGAGTTAGTCAATGGAGGCCGCTGATGGACGGGCCTAGTCATTTCCATCAGCATCTATGTTGCAGACCAGAACATAGTGCAGACAGACTGTATTAAACATTGGCTGTGAAAACTATACATTAATAAATCGCTTATTTTACAGTTTTCCACACATTTTGAAAAGTTAAAAGAGGACTGTCTCTCACTATGGACAATCAGGCCATATATTTCAGCAGAAACTCTGTGATGCTTCGTATCGCCTGTGGTGGCGCTGCATGGGAATGGAGCACTTTCTGGCAGGTTAACCTGCTGATGGTCTAAAGGAGCACTTTTGCTGCACAGATGAGCAGATAATTGTCAGGAAGAAAGCATTCCTTCCTGAAAATTCCTTGCTCGTTAGTGGAGGTAAAAAGCTACATTTACATGCAGCAATGACCTCCACAGTATGAGGATGATGGCGATGGCTACTATTGCTCATATTGCTATCACTCATCCTCATACAGCAGCATTGTTTCTGGGCAGCAGAGTGCGGAGTGTTTAAGCAACTGGATATTGTATAATCTGATTATTTTCACAAAGGGTTTGTTCAAGGTGGCCATGAACTCACAAGGTGTAGTGGTGCCATATCTTAACGAGTCTGAGGTTAGAAGTTTGTTCTTTAGGCTTCTCCTTCCCACGCCCTGTGCACCAATCAGAATGAGGGTCTTCCTTCGGAAAGGGGGCATCTTTGCAACCTCTTCATATATGAGAAGTTCATGGCGATCAAACTC
The DNA here is from genome assembly GCF_014858855.1 of Bufo gargarizans. Classification (NCBI taxonomy): domain Eukaryota; kingdom Metazoa; phylum Chordata; class Amphibia; order Anura; family Bufonidae; genus Bufo; species Bufo gargarizans. The sequence goes on from NC_058085.1 coordinate 132,779,111, forward strand.
TGCATAGAAGAAAGATATCAGGGTTACCAACATACCATTGTTCTGAAACTGAAGACTGAAAATTCGAAGGAGATGAGAAGAGACAAGCAAAATCTTCCCTAGATCCTTTGGGTTTAGTATGTCAGTGTATTACATGGAATTCCCACATATGTCAATAGAAATTGTGTAATGCTTCATTACCCCTGTAGTGGCGCCGCAGGAGAAATGCACACTTGTTGCTGGGTCAGCCGCTAGATGACAGTTTGATCACTTGTTGTTGGGAAGAATACACAATATAGAGTCTACTCAATGTTTAAAAGCAAGTGAACCATATAGAACAAGCTAGGACTAAAATCAATCATCATTTTAATATTTACTTCTGGCGATTTTATTTTCTTAAATATTTTGTATCACCTGGGATATTTTTTAAAAATTTGTACCTGCGTTTTTTGTGGTTACATACATAATCCTCTTCTTTTTCTTCCCTCCCATACTTCCACATAGGGCACCTAGGAACAAGTTTAAAGAACATGTAAAAAAATGTCATTGCAATAGTCTCCTGACCTTCTATATCAAACTAAATATGTTAAAGAACATGTACAAGATTTGGAAAAAGGGTCTGTTTTTTTCCCAGAAACAGTGCCACTTTTGTCTATGGGCAGCGTCCAGTATTGCAGTTCACCCTTATTCAACGGAATGGAACTTACACTGACGAGCAAAAGGGTAACAATGTTATTAACGCTGGACTGTCAGGCTCCATATCTTTCTGTCACGAACCAGCGGGTGTGAACCCACTGTGCCACGTGTCCTATCTCCTCTAAGGGCGTTGTCTAAGTGAACCCCTTAATTCTTCACAGTACCCCTGATGGTGGGGATAGACTTTCCTGAGGGGAACACCAGGTCGCTACCTCTTGAGGATAAGCACACGCGGCAGCTGGTCCAGGCGGACCAGGAGAGACCTTAGAAAGGTAACAGAAGTACAAGCGATGTCAGCAGGCGGGGTCGTTACCAGGAGCAACAGCGCAGGACCGAAGGATAAGGCGTAGTCAGACAAGCAAAAGGTCAGGGCAGGTGGCACAGGTACAGGTCAGGCAATCCAGGTCGGCAACAGGAGAGTCAAGTCAAGCAGGCAGGGGTCAGATGGGTAGCAGAATCCAGGAACACAATACGAGTCAGGAACACAAGTGGTTATCAGGAACTTTAACAGGACACAAGGACCTTGACACTGAGGCATCTGGGAAGGGGGCTGAGACATTTATATATGCGCATAAGGGCTAGGATTGGTCAGTGAGGTCACATGAGCTAACTCATAGAACAAGCAGGGGAACAGCTGTGCTGTTATTGGCTATCTCATATACAGTATGAATTGGCCTTGCAACTATTTAGCATAAGATTAGTTATCCAGATTCTTGTCATGTAACTGCATTGTTACTGTTTTGCTCTCAAAATTCCACATTAGAATTTTTATTATTTTGTAAATCTACTTTTGACTTTCAACACTGCCTGAATCCTTCTGGGCATGCTCTAGATCAGATTCAAGCATGTCATGACCAAAATCTGTTTCCAGGTCTTTTCTACATGTTCTCAATGTTGGTGCATACTGGTTGACTCACTTGGGTACGAATACAGCTTTTTCTTTAATTCTACCCACAAGTGTTTGATTGGGTTGAGGTCTGGGGGGCCAATCCAGCACCTCTACTTCATTGTCATTGAACCATTTCCTCACCAATTTCGATTGTACTCGAGTGTACAAAGTGACTTGTCTTGTAGGATACTCACATATAGATCAGCATTTAGACCACCATCAATCCTGGTCAAATATACAATGTATTTGGCTGTGAAACAACCCCATATCATCAGGATTCCTCCACAGAACTTGACAGTTGCTTTAAGTTCTCAATCTGTTTGCCCCCTTTTCCCTTGTTTCTTCCAGACCCATTTGCACTCATCAGAGCCCAGTCTATTGACTTTCGTCAATTCTGAAAATTACCTATTTCTAATCTACTGTCCACTGTACATACTTTTTTGCAAACTCAAGCTAACACTTCTTAAGACAATATTAAAGTCAAAGCTTCTTCACCATTTTTAGGGCCACCATTCCAGACTTGTGTAATGCACATTGCACGGTGCTTGCATGAACATCTGTTATCTCACTATAACGAAGCATACGAGCCATCTTCACTGCCGTGTTTGTTGCGCCAGAACTGTTAGACCTTGTGATGAGCTGACTTATTGACTCCAACATTTTGCCTGGACGTCCAACACTTGGCTTTGGAATGGATGGACGGACTTAATTTTCTATTCTTTCAACTGTCACTCTCATGATGCAGTTTGGCAATTTTCTTGGCCGAGATACAGCTATCAATGAGCTGGATTATGCTGTTTCTCTTTTCTCTGGAAATCTTCTTCATGGCTGTTCCTAGATTTGAACCAGTGACCTTTAAATTGGGAATCAACCTAATAACTAGGGATGAGCAAATCGACTTAGGATGAAACATCCAAAGTCGATTCGCATAAAACTTCATTAGAATACTGTACAGAGCTGGAGCTCCGTACAGTATTAGAATGTATTGGCTCAGATGAACCAAAGTTATTACTTTGCAAAGTCTTGCGAGACTTCGTGTAATAACTTCAAAAATTAATTTCTACTGTAATTTTTTTTTTACCAAACTCTGTTTCAGTTCCAAGTGGTACCATCCCCAGTCAGTGCCAATATGCCACGGGATTTGCCAGCACAAATATTCTATGGCAGCCAGCCATTGCCAACAGAGATCTTGAGGATCTTACCAGGCCAAAACCACAACAGAGATGCGCCCAAACACCACTGGCTTCCCTTCAATGTCAATACAGGCACGTAGCGCAGGAGGGCTTTCTTGCCCTATAAAGATCTGAAAAATGAGGCGCTCGTGTCAGATGCTCCTTAACCCCTGAGGAAGCCACACAGAGTCTCTTTCTTTGTTCTTTTAAAATAGTAAAATGCATCAGTGAAACTGTGAGGAACCTGCTGTAGGCGTTCCTCAGAAAGGAATGATAGAAGAAGTAAATGATTAACTAGAGCAGTGGTGCCCAACCATTTTTCGTCTGATGGCCACACTAGACTTGGTATAAATTTTGCGGGCCAGAACCAGGTAACACTGTGAGGGGCACGTGTGAGCATTACTACTGTGAAGAGGGCACATATCTGGCCATTATTATTGTGAGGGGCACGTGTGAGCATTACTGCTGTGAAGAGGGCACATATCTGGCCATTATTACTGTGAGGGGGGCATGTGATTTATACATGTGCATGATGTATATAGTGCAGTATGTGATGATCACACACTACTCTACATACATCAAACACATCTATACATTACACCCCGCGCTGTCACCTTCTTTTGCAGGTCCATCTTGATGTATGGGCTGTAGGTTTTCGCTCCTTAGCTGCCATGCTTCTCGGGGTCCTTGGGCAGCGCGCACGGCACTCTTTGCTTCAGCCACCCCCGGGAGCCGGCCCCTCCTCCTTCCAGCTTCCACCGGCTTCCCCTACTGCAGGGCGCTGTATCGCTCTGGCACCCGCCCAATCTAACCAATAGGAAAGCTCCTTGCTGTCCGGAGCTTTGCTATTGGTTATTGCAGGCACAGGCAGCATCGCTGCGCTGCCTGTGCCATTCACAGCACATCCTGCGCTGATAAAAAGCAGGGAAAAGTCTAAGGTCTCCGGTCACTGCGTGGAGTGGGCTCGGCATGCATGTTGGTACCTGCATTCCTTGGATATAATGGATAGCACTAGCAATTATTATGCATTTTTGTACTTTATTTGGTTTGCAGAGAGCTGTTGCATTGCATGTTTTGTTTTACAGTGTTGTTTTCAGCCATAACAACGTGCCCCTGCGCATTGGGATGTGCTGACTGACCCCCTTTTTCTTTGCAGTTTGTACTGGAGGTGTGGCTGACACCTCAGATCGTGCACTCTTTACCAGCTAGTGTGAGTATATAGCTTGGTCTGCTCTCCCTCACTCACTGGAAGCCATTTGGCACCAGGAGAGGTATAGTGTGGACTCTCATTGCATTCTTTGGTGGCCATTTGGTACCATGAGAGGTGTGGAGTGGGCTCGGCATGCATGTTGGTACCTGCATTCCTTGGATATAATGGAGGCCATTTTGGCACCAAAGATGACAGAAATTTAAGCAGGCCCAGCATACATGTGGAACCTACACTCCCTGAATTGTATGGTAGCCGTCATGGCACATAACAGGTAGAATTTAGTGTTAGGAACCCATCTTACATAGATCTCCTTGACGTGCGGCAGACTGGCTCAAATAATTTTGTACAAAATGTATTTGCCAAGCATTTCTAATTTATAAGTATAGCATTAGCAATTATTATGCATTTTTGTACTTTATTTGGTTTGCAGAGAGCTGTTGCATTGCATGTTTTGTTTTACAGTGTTGTTTTCAGCCATAGCAACGTGCCCCTGCGCATTGGGGTGTGCTGACTGACCCCCTTTTTCTTTGCAGTGCCATAATAGTACTCTGCATTAAAAGTATGCATATTTGTGTTTGCGGTGAATGTTTTATATATTTCAGGTGACGGCGAAAAAATCCACAGCGTCCCGCAAGTCAAACGTCGAGGACGACTTACGACTTATCTTTAAGCAGTGGTGTATGCAGCGTCCCACTTATGTGTGTACAAGTGGTTCCCTTAAATTTCTGTATAATTATTCATATTTAATGTATTGTATTTCCCCAATATCAGGCTGGCATTGTCATTAGATCTATTCGCTCCTAGGTGGCTTGGGGTGTGCTAGAACAGGAAGTGAATTCAGTTAGTTGAAGTTGAGAGAGAGGAGAAGGAAGTTGATGGAGGAGGAGAACAGGCAAGTTCCAAGATGTAGCTGCCTTTCTTTCCTCTGGGCCCTGATCAAGCCTGGAGAGGACAAATCAAGCGTTTACTGCAGCTCAGCACAAGACAGTAAGTCTATGTACGGATATAAAGCAAGTCTAGTAAAGATTAGAGCTGAGTCTAGCTGAGGGACTTCACCAGCACAAGTGACCATGAGAACTGAAAGGGAACCTGTCACCTGGATTTTGTGTATAGAGCTGAGGACATGAGTTGCTAGATGGCCGCTAGCACATCCGCAATACCCAGTCCCCATAGCTCTGTGTGCTTTTATTGTGTAAAAAAAGCCTATTTGATACATATGCAAATTAACCTGAGATGAGTCCTGTTCCTGAGATGAGTCAGAGACAGGACTCATCTCAGGTTAATTTGCATATGTATCAAATAGTTTTTTTTTTTACACAATAAAAGCACACAGAGCTATGGGGACTGGGTATTGCGGATGTGCTAGCGGCGATCTAGCAACTCATGTCCTCAGCTCTATACACAAAATCCAGGTGACAGGTTCCCTTTAAAGGTACCTGGACACAATTGGATAATTAGTGGGCAGAATTGTCCTTTTTCACTAAATGCCTTCTGGGAACATAGTGAACCTGAATTGTTCAGGAGAGCATCCTGCTTCAAATAATGTAGCAGAGAGTTTGCCTTCCACAAGGGAGAATGCCATTATTGGATTGCTCAAGATAAATAGGAAATCATTATATTCAGTACCTGAGTGCTAGAAAGTGGACTTAGTGCAAAAGTACTTAAGTAAGAATTGTCATTCTGCCTGTTAAAAAAGTCAAAGTATTAGGAGAACTCCTCAACTGCCAATTGCCAGACCTGTATTAAGGAATTATAGCTAAAGTAACATCTGGATTATTACAATTGATATATTGATGAACTGTACCAACTGTCCTGAGACGATTGATTCAGTAAATGTTCAACTGTTTTACAACTGACTCCTCATTCTTTCTACTACTCTTAGGATTTTCACCTAATGATGCTGGCGTCACAAACACAGGGGCCCAGCCACCAAAGCACCTTAAACACCTATACCATCAAGGGCACCTCAACTTCCATCTGATTGGTGTTCCCTGCAATAGAGCGTGCCCCAGAGGATTTAGTGCTGTCCTTCCCTCCACTGCACTGCCGGCCCAGGGAGGCTCTGCTAACCGTGAGCAAATTAACTACTTGTCACAGGGGAAGGGAAAACACCAAATACACACCACATTGAATAGACAACAATCTAGGCCTCAAAAGCTAAGCAAGAGGGATGGTGAACTCCTAGTAATCCCTTGGCCTTTCCCTAACTCCTGCCAGTATGAGCACATCCTGATGATGGAAATACTCATACATCGGATACCTAAAGCCCTGCAAAAACTGACAAGCCCTAGGATAGGTAGCAGGGGATGAGACAGCTGGTTCCTTCCAGAATGAAGGAACCTGCATCTCCCTGAGGCCGAGAAACAACACACACCAGATAATAAGAAACAGCGAATGCAACAAGTGCTTAGCTTAGAGATGTATGGGGAAGCAGGAGATCCAAGACAAACAAGCTCTAGCAACTCCAAGCAGAAACGATCAACCACCTGGTCAGCAGTGTGAGGCGGATCTAAATAGAGCCTCATCACTGATAACAAGTGGCACCTGAGGAGAGGTGAGATCCTGCCAAACAACAACATACATAGAGAACAGAGAGACCTGTCAGATAGCCTCACGTGCAGGTGATCTTCTCACCTCTCACAGGAGGGACTGTGACACTACTGCACCCATTCGGCACACCACCACCATAACACTTACTACACCCCTGTGGCCCGGTCATCACACTATTATGTATAAACAGGTTGTAATTTGTAGTATACAAGAAGAAAAAGATTGTTCCACCACCAGGAGCAAAACAGTGACAATGCAGTTACATGACAAGAATCTGCACAACTAATCATATGCTACAAAGTTGCAAGTCTAATTTATGTATGAGATAGCCAAGATGATTGTCTATAAAATTATGGTAGTCTCACGTTCAAAGCTGTGGTGGATGTAGAGATATGGAGCCTGAAAGTCAAAAGTTCAAAACATTGTTACCCTTTTGCTCGTCAGTGTAGCTGAAATACCAGACACAACCCATAGACAAGAGTGGCCTTGTATAGGGAAAACAAGCAGATTCCTTTTCATACAGCTCCCTTAATTACACTATTGGAATTAAAGTGACACATCAGCAATATGCTACTCACTGGAATTTGGGCCTAGCTCTCCATCTCTTTTAACAAAAGCTTTTCTCTTCTCCTCCAGTAACTGGCTAGGAATGAGTCCAGCAGTTCCTCCCTTCACTAGGCATGCCTGAAGGAGAGAAACAAGAAAAAATATATGTATGAGTGAAGATGATATACAGATATGTGTAGTTATACTAATAAATCCTGTGATACAATTTGGCGCTGAGCTTGAGGACCACAGCTTCTTAGGGTTAAAGGTGTTATGTTATTTAGAAAAAACATTATCAAATACACTATAAGGGCTCATGCACACAACCGTATGTATTTTGTGGTCCGCAAAACACGGATCCGCAAACAATACAGATGATGTCTGTGTGCATTCCGTATTTTGTGGAACGAAACAGCTGGCCCCTAATAGAACAGTACCATCCTTGTCCGTAATGCGAACAATAATAGGACATGTTTTCTTTTTTTGCGGAACGGACATAAGGAAATACGGAAACTGAATGCACATGGAGTAACTTCTGTTTATTGTGGACCAATTCAAATGAATGGTTCCGCATACGGTACACGAATAAAACTGAACAGACAAGGAAAGAAAATGTGTTTGTGTGCATGAGCCCTAAGGGAGTGCAACTTGGAAAACTGTGTATCATTCTGGAGGACCCTTAGTGCACAATGTAAAATACTTCATTTCTCCAGTGGTGGCACTGTAGGGAAATGAAACACTTGCTGCCAAGATACAACAAAGAGTTTCATGAGTCATCCTGTGAGTGATCATCCTGTGTTGGGAAACAACCCCCCCCCCCCCAATGTCTCTCAAAAAAGGAATTGTTCATAATGAAGAGATTGTAAGGGCACATCCCATGTTTATAAAATGACCTTACAAAAATGTGGCAAGTGATAACTCTTTACTGACTTTAACTGCAATCCCTAAGATCAGTATATGGCAACCAGATTTTAGCATGGAGTATATTCAGGGCTTAGAGAACAGAACTGGTATCTGGCCCTGTTGGAGAACTTTATGTATTCAGTTTGCATGCCAATATGTATCTATATTGTTATAGTGTACATTGCAAATTTAAAGTGATGTTCACATTTGAGCAAGGAAAACCATAGATAAATATGTCTCACACGTCTCACCTGCCACCAGTTGGGATCTTCCTGATTGACGATCTGCAGCAGGTCTCCTGCTTGAAAAGCCAAACCTGCTTCTTTACATGGAATCAGGCTGTCATTAGAGGGGTCATAGCTGAAGTGACATTTTACAAATACCTACAAAAAGATCAACGATGCGTTATTTTGTACTACTTACCTCTGTTGAGATGACACCTATCTATAAAATTCTAAATGGAGCCAAGCTGTAATGCCAGACACAGCTAATGGGCATTACAGTGGTAGTATAAAATGGTTGCAGTATAATAAAATAAAATAAAAATCACATCCTTAATTTTAAACCTTAGATAGCTTTTTTGATTGGAATTTACCTAGGAAGGACCAGTGATCTCCAACCCGTGGCTCTCCAGATTTGGAAAACTACAACTCCCAGCATGCTCTGTCAGCTATAGTTATAGTTTTGCAGGACAAGCACTGGTTGGGGATCACTGGACTGATTTGCAATATAAGGTACAGATGCACATATAGGCAAGTCAATGTGCCCAGTTAAACAATGGAAGGGCCACGATGTTCCAGCCCCTTGATCATACCGATCCTTAGATGTTCTATGTTGGATTTCCACCTAGCATACATTCTTGGACTATTGTACACATAAGCCATCAATGCTTAAGTCCTGGAAACCCCTTAACGTAAAATGGGCTGACCTGCAGTACCAAACCTCTTTAATGTACTGTAGTAATATAATGAATTTCTTCTTTTTGGTACCTGGCGTAGAGGGTGTTGCTCTTGGTAGCTTGGAAGAATTTTTAACACCACACTCCCACTGGCTTCCCGAAGCATTTCTTGTAGGGCCTGTGGGTCACTCCCCACTTCCCGACCATTCACCTCTCTGATGACATCACCCACATGTAGAAGACCCTGTTGGTCAATCACGCCACCATGCAAGATCCTGGCAATCACAAGTTCACCGCCTTCCACACGGAAAGTCACTCCCTGGTAACAGGAGACAACAACAAAAGTGACAACGCAAGAACACAAGCACAATGCATGGTAATAATAATTGGAAATACCCTGGCAGCTTTGCTTTCCAATTTACCAAATGTTCTCCTGCATTCTTTCTTACTCCCACCATACGCACAGCATCAGGCGGAACTGGCTGGTTGCTCAGAGTGGGATCCATGACTGGACTAGGAGGAGGGGTCTCATAATTTTTGGATGCCACAGAGTCATGAGTTTGCAAAAGAGACTAAAGAGGAAGAAAACCGATAAAATGAAAATGATATTATGTTAAAGTCCCAAATCATCCTGTTGGAAAAGAGATAACTTTTTCACAGTCTAATTTTTCATTAACCCCTATCACGAAAAGACCCATATTTGAAGCCTGTCCTTCCTTTTCTGTAGGCTACTGGCATAGTCCTACAGTCTCACTTGTAGGAATAAATCATGCAATGATCCTTCAAGAAGCAGCTTGAGTGCTAAAAAGAAGCGCTTGAACCCCTAAAGGAATGCATACTATGGTGCAAGACCAGGCAGCTGCCAAATTAGGAGAGGATTATAAAAGGAAAGAAATATAAAGGACAGATAGGACTCTTTTTCAAATTCATTCCTGGTTTTGGCTTCCAAAATTGCATGCAGAAACCTGACTGTGTGGCTGCACCCTTGGAGAAAAAGTGCCCAGCCTTATGTCTTAGCCACTTAGCTACAACCTGCTTAAAGGGGTTGTCCGGGCTTTTACTATTGATGACCTTTCCTTAGGATGGGTCATCAATATCCGATGGTTGGAGGTCCAACACCCATCACCCCCAGCGTTCTGATATTAATGACCTACCCTAAGATGAAGAAATGGTTCAAGTTCAGGAGAGGGATACAAAAATAAGACAATTATATCATCAATGGTATTGGGAGGCACATTATTATCTTTGCTGTGGGGCTCCTCTAGCTTGGCTATTTTCGTCGAGCCCATAGAAGTTAATGGAAGCAGTGGCCGGTCATGCGTGGTGCGCTCCCATTCACTTCTATGGGGAGCCCGCTTGGTGGTGGCCAGACCGGAGTCCTCCAGCCACCATCTTGCGGGGCTCCATTCTTGATATAGGTGCGGGTTTCAGCGGTGAGACCTGTACTTATAAGACAATGGGAGCATGTCCTAGCGATATGTCCCCATTGTCTATGATGAGACAACACCTTTAAAGGAAAATAAATCATGTTACATTCAACCCTATATGCCACCTGGAAATGAGGTTCTTGAAGGATCTTCTGCAACTCAGCAGCTGCTCCACTTGGGTCCCTCACTCCAGCCATATCCTGGAGTATCTCCTGTACCAGCTGCAGGTTGTTCTCCCTCACAGCTTCCAATCTTGTCTCTTCCATACGCTCATGAGCCTGTAGTAAAGAGTGGATGTTTATATCAACCTGAAACAAGAATATTTTCAATTCCCCACACTCAACCTCAAAGATCTTGAAAATGATGATGCTAATACAATATATATCAGAAAGCTGTAGAAGATGTGTTTCTGTAAAACTGGAAAATACCATCAACCTTATCTGCCACTTAGGGTTAAGGGGTGCACCACCAATGTGGCCAGGTGAGGCGATCGCCTCAGAAAGCACCAGGTAGAGGAAAGAGGGGGCAGCCAAAGGGTCATAGACCGAAGGGAAGGGGTTAGGTTAAGCAATTGACATTAGGAAAGGGGGGCGCCATTTCAGTTTTCGCCTGCTTAGGGTTTTTATTTTGCATGATTTTGTGAAAGATAAGAATTACCACTGGGCTCTCCATGATGCCTTTAAGGAAGATTAGGTCCAGATCAGAGGATGGAGGGAGATCAAATGGTTGCATGACTTGCTGCATAGCTGTAAGGGATGAGAAATAGAACATCTCAAGACACATTATGAAAAGTAACCACAGAGAAGAACCCTAAAGTGATGAGACACAACATAAGCATTGATAGCACAGATAAATAGGGACATTTCTTTGCCTCACAGAATTATTTTAAGACATTGGAAACACAAATTTCAAAATCATTCTGGTTCTCATGAGAGAGAAATATATTAATGGCGGATACATGAAGTCTGTACTAAAAGCAATGAGATTCTTAAAGAGGCTCTATCACCAGGATCAACCCTATCAAACCAGACATATTGGCTGGTAGGGCACATCATGCTGATTAAAACAATGCCTTTTTTTTTTTGTCTGTACGCTAAACAGCAGCAGAGAAATCTGCATTTTTATTCATTTCAAATGAGAGATTCGAGCACCAGGAGGTATAACCTCTCCCTATATCTCCTCCTATGAAAACTTTGAGCACTGCTTTGTAACACCCCAGTGCTCTACACAGAGCTGTGTCCTAGCATTTACATATCATATACTCTATGTACTACAGCTTCATCATACTGAGGTTTGCTCAGAAAGCTAACAATATTACTGCTTTATTCACAAGCACAATATATGATTATAAGTAATATGTGTTAGCTTATAAGCATAAAAAAAACATACATTTCTATGTGGTAATGCTATAGCTTGGTGATAAGTGTATGATTTTGCACGTAGAGATCCCAGGTTTGAATCCTCGGAAAAACTTCCATTTCTTTTCCTTTTAGATATTTTTTTTCTTCCACGTTTAAGCCATAATAAAAGTCTATATCTTTATCATATTGAGAATAATGTTTTTAGGCTTAAAAAGCTAATACATATTGCTGGTTTCTTTATAATCATATATCGTTTTCAGGTTTCTAAGCAAAACAAAAACACTATTCTCAATATAATAAAGCCTTTTATTGTTATTATATAATTACATATTATTTATTATAGTACAGCCTTTTATTATGGGTTAAAGGAGAGAGAAAAAAATAACAGAAAAAAAAGTCTCTCCTGGGATCTCTACATGCAAAAGCATACACTTACCGCAAAGCTATAACATTACAATATAGAGACACGTGTTTTTCTATGCTTATAAGTTAACACATATTACTGGTGTCTTTATAATTATATATTGTGTCTGTGAATAAGGCCTCCTTGGCCTGAACGTGTGCGCCCTGTGGCCGTGAGGCGGCCCGCAAATTACGGGCTGCAATGCACGAACACCTACCGTGGGGCAGCCGCAGTGGATCATGGACCCATTCACTTTAATGGGGTCCGGGATCCGCCCCTTCTGCAATTAGATAGGACATGTTCTATCTTTTTGAAGAATGGAAGTATGGGACGAAACCCCACGGAAGCACTCCGTAGTGCTTCCGTTCCGCACCATTCCGCATCTCCAGATTTGCGGACCCATTAAAGTAAATGGGTCCGCATCCATGATGCGGAAAGCCGACTGAACGGCGAGCGTGTATTGAGTATCCGCAAATGCGGTCCGCAATACGGCAACGGGCATCACACGGGTTTGTGTGCAGGAGACGGGTTTGTGTGCAGGAGACCTAAAGCAGTAATATATAATTTAGCTTTCTAAGCATATCTCAGTGTGTTAAAGCTATAGTACATAGAGGATGTGATATGTAGATGCTAGGATACAGCTCTGCCCTCAGCATGCTGATGTTTAGCCCTGTCAATAAAGGGGAGGTGGGGGTGTGCAGAGCACAGGGGGTGTTACAAAGCAATGCTCAACAGATTCACCCCCACCTCCTGGTGCTCAAACGTCTCATTTGCATATGAATAAAAACATAGACTTCTCTCTAGCTGTTTAGCATACAGACAAAAGAAAGTTTTGGTTTTAATCAGCATGATGAGTCCTACAAGCCAGTATGCCTGCTTTAATAGGGTTGATCCTGGTGACAGAACCTCTTTAAGACCGAGAATAAACATAGAGAAGAAATAGACAATAAGTAATGCCAGCAGCAATAGGCGATAGAAGATTTCTGGGAGGTCATGAGGTGGATGATGAAGAAACTTGAGGGTTGTATGTATAGTGTAAAGTGTAGAGAATTGTTATAAGGTAATGCGGTGGAGAGCTGAGGATGATGATGTCAGCCAAGTGATAGTATGTAGAAAGTATGTGGAGAAGTTACCTTCGTTTTGTGAAATAGTCTCTTCTGTAGACTCCATAGCCGACACCAACTACAGCTTAGACCAACTGGTTGTAGTGTTTCGTTCCTATCAGGCTTTTCTTCTACAGTTTCCCCTTTCGATACTCCTCACTGCTCCCTCCCTATTCCATTCCTGTTCTAACTCTTTTATTCGTCCATCCCTTCCCTTCTCTCCATGTCACCGCCACATCAGTCTGAATGAATTAGGGCCAGATGCTGAGGTTGACAAGAGCAGGATAATGACCAAGGGAGACATGGGTAGCAGTGGCCATAGAAACCATTGCATCCCTATACTACCATTTTGTGTATTTTACATAGGGTATAGGACTGCTTAACCAGAAAAAACATAGGGCAAAACGCATGTAGCATAATGGTTGGCCGGGGCCAAAAGGTGCAAATACTATGTGCTGGAAGGGAGGGGGCAATGAAGTGGGTTTTCTGCATCAGTGTTTGCAGAACCCACTGCTTGCTATTGGATTACTGTAAGACCCCTTTAAGGCTTGGCGCTTTGAACATCGCTCTCTAGTTTCCATAGCAACTGGAGGATTACACAGGATGGGTACCAGCCTGGATGCTGCGATGATTAACCCTTTCACCACCCAACAGCCATATCATTCTTTTTTTTGCATCAATTATATATTATGTGACTATAATATCAATGATTATAGTTGCTGTAGTATCAGCATTACTATACATAGCAGCTCCTACTACACTAGGAGCATAAAGCCGTCACATAACAATACAATGTGGACTAATGATACCGGAGGGTTATTCTAAAGCTCCATCTGCTCGGCTTCAGGATGCGAATCACATCGTGAGGTTGTAAAATGCCATAATCCAGATAGCAAAAGCAACAATTAAATAGGGCAAATGTATTAATGTACGAGAGGATTTGTCTCCACCTCCCGTGGAAGGAGGGGGGTGTCACACAACCATGCCGCACAAAGTGACATTCACACAGAAGGCAGGAAAGACAGGGAAGAAAGAAAAACAAAGGAGACAAGCAGTGACGTCGGGCGTAGAATGCTATATGAAATAAGAAAGTGATGTCTAACATGATGTAAAGATAGATAGATAGATAGATAGATAGATAGATAGATAGACAGATTTAAATTATGTATTTTTATATAAATTATATAAATTACCAAAAATGTCTGGAATTTTAAAGTGGGGGGCACTATAACCTACTGCACTGCATGAGCTAAAGGACATGTGATGACATCACCGTCATGTGATCACTGCAAGACCAGAGTTTAGTGGAGAGGAGAAGCGGTAAGGACCTGAAAGGATGTCACCTTGAAAGTTGTAGTCCTCTCCTCTTTATTCCCTCTCTGAATTGGCCTACATGCTGGGAGTTGTAGTTTTCTCCTCTCGTACATCCTCTCTGATGCTATTATATAGATTACGGTCTCTATTCTACTTGTTGAATTGTCACCCACTTTCCTGGATATGGTATCCTCCTTTTGGGGGTTACAAAAGTGGTCACCCTAAGATAGATTACATAGATAGATAGATATATAGATATAGCAGGAGATATAGGGAGAGGATATATGGAGTAATAGGAGGAGATATAGGGAGAGGTTATATGGAGTAATAGGGGAGCTATAGGTAGAGGTTATATGGAGTAATAGGAGGAGATATAGGGAGAGGTTATATGGAGTAATAAGAGGAGATATAGGAAGAGGTTATATGGAGTAATAGGAGGAGATATAGAGAGAGGTTTTCTGGAGTAATAGGAGGAGATATATGGAGAGGTTATATGGAGTAATAGGATGAGATATAGGGAGAGGTTATATGGAGTAATAGGAGGAGATATAGGGAGAGGTTATATAGAATAATAGGAGGAGATATAGGGGAGGTTATATGGAGTAATAAGAGGAGATATGGAGAGAGGTTATGTGGAGTAATAAGAGGCGATATAGAGAGAGGTTTGATGGAGTAATAGGAGGACATATAGGGAGAGGTTATATGGAATAATAGGAGGAGATAAAGGGGAGGTTATATGGAGTAATAGGAGGACATATAGGGAGAGGTTATATGCAGTAATATGAGTATATATAAGAAGAGGTTATATGGAGTAATAGGAGGAGATATAGGGAGAGGTTATATGGAGTAATAGGAGGAGATATAGGGAGAGGTTATATGAAGTAATAGGAGGAGATATAGGGAGAGGTTATATGGAGTAATAGGAGTAGATATAGGAAGAGGTTATATGGAGTAATAAGAGGAGATATTGAGAGAGGTTATGTGGAGTAATAAGAGGAGATATAGAGAGAGGTTATATGGAGTAATAGGAGGCGATATGGGAGGTGTTATATGGAGGAATAGGGGGAGATATAGGAAGAGGTTATATGGCATAATAAGAGGAGATATGGAGAGAGGTTATGTGGAGTAATAAGAGGAGATATAGAGAGAGGTTTGATGGAGTAATATGAGCAGATATAGGGAGAGGTTATATGGAGTAATAGGAGGAGATAAAGGGGAGGTTATATGGAGTAATAGGAGGACATATAGGGAGAGGTTATATGCAGTAATATGAGTATATATAAGAAGAGGTTATATGGAGTAATAGGAGGACATATAGGGAGAGGTTATATGCAGTAATAGGAGTATATATAAGAAGAGGTTATATGGAGTAATAGGAGGAGATATAGGGAGAGGTTATATGAAGTAATAGGAGGAGATATAGGGGGAGGTTATATGAAGTAATAGGAGGAGATATAGAGAGAGGTTATATGGAGTAATAGGAGGCGATATGGGAGGTGTTATATGGAGGAATAGGGGGAGATATAGGAAGAGGTTATATGGCGTAATAAGAGGAGATATGGAGAGAGGTTATGTGGAGTAATAAGAGGAGATATAGAGAGAGGTTTGATGGAGTAATATGAGCAGATATAGGGAGAGGTTATATTGAGTAATAGGAGGAGATATGGGAGGTGATATATTGAGTAATAGGAGGTGATATAGAGAGAGGTTATATGGAGTAAATGGAGGAGATATAGGGGCAGCACGGTGGCTCAGTGGTTAGCACTGATGCCTTGCAGTACTCCGGTCCTAGGTTTGAATCCGACCAAGGACAACAACTGTGTGGAGTTTGTACTTCTCCCTGTGTTTGTGTGGGAGATGTTATATGTAGTTATAGAAGGAGGTAGGGAGAGATTATATGTATATGGAGCATCAGGAGAAGTTAAAGAAAGCGGTAGTGGTAATAGGAAGAGATGTGGGGAGTAGTAGGAGATGTGGTTATCTCTCCATTCTGCTTTGTTTTCCACTATTTGGTGGATATGCCATAAATACCTTAGATGATAAACTCCATTTAAGGGTACATTCACACGACCGTATAATTGTTTCCGCATCCGTTTCGCATTTTGCGGAATAGATGCAGATCCATTCATTCCTATGGGTGAATAAAATGTGCGGACAACATTCAGTATGTTGTCCGCATCCGTATTTAGGAATGGTTTCCGTATGTCATTAGTTTTTTGCGGATCCATTTCTGTATTATTGAAGGCCTCAGGGTACTTTCACACTTGCGTTGTTGGATTCTGGCAGGCAGTTCCATCAATCTGTATGCAAACAGATACCATTTGTAGACGGATCCGGATGCGGATCCATCTCACAAATGCATTGCAATACCGGATTGTCATCCGGAAAAATGGATCCGGTATTTATCTTTTTCACATTTTTTAAAGGTCTGCATCTGGTTTCTTCATCCAAAAGACGTACAGTGACTGAACTGAAGACATCCTAATGCATCCTGAACGGATTTCTCTCCATTCAGAATGCATTAGGATAAAACTGATCAGTTATTTTCCGGTATAGAGCCCCTAGGACGGAACTCAAAACCGGAAAAGTGTGAAAGTACCCTTAATACATTTTTTTCTCTCTCTTTTTTTCCTTCTCAGAATGTACATGTAATGTATCCAGTGCTGGCGGTCACACTTGCTCAGAGGTGTACAGGGAACTTAAAATAGTCCTGAAAAAAAACCCTAAAAGTGGCCCCATATTGTAGGCGTGTCAAAATTGACAGAAGGGAGGACAACACAAATATGTGGGGTCAGCAATACCATAACACAAAATAATATCCCATCAGAACTATATACCACAGGGCAGCACAATATTCTGCCCCAAAATCTTTCTCTCTTTTGTGGCCATCTATAGCTGCCATTTTCTGTCTTTCTCCAGTTATCTCTAATGAAGATATGGAGCATGGGGCTTAGATGGTGAGATTCGGGTCACACTTGTTGAATTCAGGAGGGCATGTGCTGTGCTGGCCAGATAACTGAGTGCAGGCAGCAGAGAGGAGGGCTTTGGTGGCCCCCCTGGGTAGCGGCCCACTGGGAAATTTCCCTGTAAGGTCTATGGTCAGCCCGCCCCTGCACAGTGAGACTGTCTGTATCCCTTTATACATGGGCAGCGGAGTGATTCCTGCTATGGTTCAGGCTGGTCAATGTGCACTAGAAGCCACATTAGGTAGAAGTCAAAAGAACACCAAGGAGTGACATACAGGAGCATTATTTGTTCTCTGTAAATATTCAGTCGTGGGACAACCAGAAAAATTTAAAATAATAGGGAGCAACTATTTTTACAGCCTTTTTGGAAATATAATCAATTGGAAAATTTGGAAATTCGAACCTGAGTTTTTCTAACATTTCTAATCCTAAAAAAAAATCGGAATTTAGTTTGATTTGACTCAAAAGAATATGTAGAAAGGAAAACTGGCTTAGTTGACCATAGCAACTAATCAGATTCCACTTTCATTTTCTAAAGGAGCTCTGAAAAATGAAAGGTGAAATCTGATTGGTTGCTATGGGCAACTAAGCCAGTTTTCCTGTAAGCTAGTTTTAATAAATTTCCCCATGAGACTTTTCCAGGCAATCAGAGTTCTTTTGATTTGGGTAGTATATATTCGGACTTGATTGAAATCACATCGGTGAATTGGTTCAGAATCAAATTTAAAAAATTCACTCATCTCTAATTAGTGACACAATTTGATTTAGTAAATGGTCATATAAATCCTTCCGCATACAGTATATCTGACACTGATTATAATTTTTTTTTTATTGAGGCTGTGATCAGGCCACCATGTCCCTGTCAGAATCTCTTGCCAATTTGAATACTGTAGCTGGCCAGCTAAGACCTGTCCTAGGTTGCTAACATAGCTTATATGTTTATACAACTAGACCTGCCAATAACCTTAATACAGTTCCTATGTTTGTGTGTTAAAGACAAAAGCAAAGTTATTTACAGTGACTTCATGTATGGATGTCATAAAAACCTGTTATATATATTGTGTTCACAGAAGCAGAAAAGATAATATGCCTTAAGATTCATTATATGAATGTGAGGTAAGTTCAATGACACAGCAGACTCAACAGAAAACATAGAGTTAAACTGTTGTTGCTAAGCAGGAGTCTTGCCCAATCCTAGCCAGCCTCACACAACCCAGGAGTTTTAACCAATCACAGCCAGCCTCACACACAGCTTGTGTGGGAATTCCCCCTAGCAGGAGCTGCTAGAATCATGACACCAGAAGAGAGAAGCTGAACAGACATAAACTCCACTGAGAGCTGTGTTTTATGGAAGCAAACAGGACAAAATAGGTATTTAAAACAGTTATATAATGTTCCTACTGTTAATATAGTGATTAGAACTGTATACTGAACCAGTTATATGTGTGTTTACTTACACTTCCACCAATTGCAAACTACAAAGTTCACAATCTAAATTCAAAATCCATATTGCAATCCAAATTGCATACAACCATACCAGATCATACTCAACCAATCTGCAAATAGTTACTGCATGCTAACTGCATACTGCAAATTGTGACCAAATTCAGCAAGTGAACTATTAGACCTCAGATATACCTCTCAGAGGGATCATAAAGTGCTTAAATAACTTAAAGTGAGAGTACAGATACTCAAGAGAGAAATATATCCAACATTTTATGTTGAATGACAAGATTGAACAGTTGAACCACCATCTTATACATACCGCCATTTTATGATACCTTTTTAACAAGTGTTTTGTACATGGACTATCTGCTGCGGAGGCGGCAGTGTTATATGAAGAAAAGTTGAAGTTAATAAAGAAGTTATTTCAAGCATTTGGTGTGCTCTTTAAACCTACTGTTTCCATAGAACGGCGCTAGAGGAATTACAGAGTAATAGACAGTCTGGTTAGACTAAAAGTCAGAGATATCAGAATCCTTCTAATGCCACAGCGCAAAAGGCACTTCATAGTGCTGCGCCTGCCACAAATAATTATTTGTGTCTGTAACTTACCAGAGTCAGAGTTGATGGATGGGACAGCGACAGGCATTGAGACCTCAATAGATATTGAAAACAAGGGCCAGACTATATCTTGGGAGAATATCACAGGAGACTCCTAGGAGTAAAGAAAATATTTGACATATTTATTGAGACATTTAATACTTTAGATTGGATAACAATGTAGTGGCAGCTGGGTCCACGGAATATTATGGGTCTGAGAATTAAAGAGGTTTCCTGAATAGCAAAAAAAGAAAAAGCGACCAAAAGAACACATTCCCCTATCCCAGGACTCATTTAGTGGCCACTAAATATCCCATGAAGCCTTGCACACCAGCTCTCCTCTGCAGTGCCTCGCGGACTACCTCTTAGTATGCCCAATCCTTTTGTTCTCCCAGGAGAGAAGTTTCTGTCAGAGGTAGGAAGCAAAAACAAGCATGTATGTGTATGGGGGAGCTGAGAGAGATAGCTGAATATGTGTTCGGCCAACAGGTACCTTTAAAGGGTTTGTAGAGAACAAGTCAACCCTAATCCATAGACTGTGGTATTACAGCTCAAACCTCTTCTAATGCATTTAGCTAAGGTGCATTACAATACATGGCCTGGAGGAACTGGGAACATCTGTGTATTACACAGACAGCCCATGACTTTATAATGATTGTTTGGGTGGCAGCTATTCTACCCAACTCCCATCAGCTAGAGATTTTATGCCACTTAGATATGTTCCTGGTTGTTTTTTTGAGTTGGGATTCCCACAAAAGCCTTAACCTGAAGAGGTCGAAATTTTCAGTAATGAGCCAGAACATACATTTCTGTTTCCACCTACATTTTAATCCACCTCATAGACCATTGTAGCAAATAAAATAATGGCTTTTGGAATATCATGTCATCTACTGAGCATTTGTTTGTTCTTGGAATATCACAGAGTGATCTAGATATACCACACAATAAGCCTTAAATGTTGAATATATGGGACCCTGACCTCTGGGACTCCTACCGATTGGGATGACAGGGGTCTAGAGACACCTGTTCTGCAATACAGGGTGTTTGGTGGTATCCACAGAAATGCTGGTAGTTTAGCTGACTTTAGTTGGACTGTCCCAATAAGGGATGTTTAAGCCAAACAGCTCCTGACATGTCTGTTTTAATAAATATATGAATTTATTGCCCCTGGAAATACATGAATAACCTGACAACATGTCATTAGGGAGTATCCCTGCAGCCTGACCCTGTCTGCTGTGGACACTATAAGATTATGTAATGGTAAACCCCATTGATAATAGTCATGCTAACAATCAGCTGCCCTTTATTCATACAGTTCCAGAGCGAAAAACAGAGGAATGGATAGGTCTAAAATAAAAATTGCTCCAGAATTTTGATTTCATGGAGAAAGCAGATGCAGCACCCCAGAACAGGGTTACTGTAAAAGGGCTAACTGTAATGTTGCATTGCTAATTGAAATGCTCTAATTTATTGTAATTGTATACCCAACAGTATTGTATGGATAAGTCAGGGGTAGCACCTTTACTCCACCCCTTTTGGCAGCTTGAAGATGGACCAGATGTTTATATGAACTTCAGCCAGGGAACAACATTTATAAGAACTTCAGCTGCATGCTTAGGTTCTGCAGAAAGTCTTTAGAAAGACAGAGAGATGGTGTACCACAACCCCCATCATTACTGCTATCCATGCATTGCTATTGGAGAGGAACTTTAGTAAAGAGAGACTTATTTATTTACTACAACTGGTTTGGTTACTCACTGCACCATATGTTGGCCACTGTACCTACAACCTACTACCTTGCACCCGGAACAACACTTAACATCAAGGACACCCCAACTACAACCAAGCAGGAACTCCAAAATCATGGTGTACCCTGAGGAAAGAAAAGGTTTCACCCTCCTGTCAATGCATGACCCTAGGGAGTATCAGTGTGAGGACAGCCACTATGATACGCCATACACCTGTCGATATTTCTCTAGTTGCATGGCCATGCAGACAGGACTTTTATACTCGAAAAATTGAATATTCGAAAAATCAAAGTTTCAAACCATCGGATCGAATATAAGATTTTGGCGAAAACAGAAGCAAGGATGTGGAAGTGCGGATCCGCAAATACGGATGCGGATCCGCAAATGTGAACAGCACATTCCGGCCCCATTGAAAATTGCGGAACGGATGCGGATCCATTTTGCGGCTGTGTGAATGGACCCTAAAATAAATGGGAACGTGTGCTGTCCGTGGAGAACATGTACAGCACACGTCCGTTAAACACTGATGTGTGAATGAGGCTTTAGAGTTGGGTAAGGTTGAGATAGATATGAAAATAACAAATGTATCTCTCAATATCTAGTCTAATTTTAAAGGTAAGAAACATGAGGATCCGACCATACGGCGCAGACTTGGCACCTGACTTACGGCACATAAGATGCCCTGCTGCTTGCAGCTGCTACCTGTATGGGCAGTGGTGTACATAGAGAAGTAGGGGCCCCATAGCAAGGATCAAACCAGGCCCCCCTCACAGGACAGAAGGGTTTCCGCCTAAAACATTTTCCACTGCTTCATTTGCTAAAAGTTGTTCCTTTAGGGGGTAGAGTCCCTACCAAATTTTCACCCCCAGTAGGAGAGGAGATAATGCCAACTAAGACTGGGCCCCCTCTTGCCCTGGGCCCCATAGCAGTCGCATAGTCTGCCGCTATGGTAGTTACGCCCCTGCGCATAGGGTATACAGTTGATCATCTACTTGCATTATATGTTTAAGATATTTTACCACATGTGTCATTGTTTGAAGTTAATCAGAACGCTAAAGAATTACGAAAATTAACAAGTTCAAACAACAGTCCATAAATGATCACAGGCAAAAACCGCACCCTAAAATCATGAGGTAATCGTATGCAGTCGGCCGCATACATTCCCTAACTGCAGTATGATTACAACATGACTGTGCCATGTGGTCGTACCCTTACATACTAAAAATACAGGCGCAAACATTCACTACATGCATACACACTTACAGTTGCAATAAAAAGTATGTGAACCCTTTGGAATGTTCTGGATTTCTGCACAAATTGGTCATAAAATGTGATCTGATCTTCATCTAAGTCACAACAATAGACAATCACAGTCTGCTTAAACTAATAACACACAAATAATTAAATGTTACCATGTTTTTATTGAACACACCATGTAAACATTAACAGTGCAGGTGGAAAAAGTATGTGAACCCTTGGATTTAATAACTGGTTGAATCTCCTTTGACAGCAATAACGTCAACCAAACGTTTCCTGTAGTTGCAGATCAGACGTGCACAATGGTCAGAAGTAATTCTTGACCATTCCTCTTTACATAACTGTTTCAGTTCAGCAATATTCTTGAGTTGTCTGGTGTGAATCGCTATCTTGAGGTCATGCCACAGCATCTCAATCGGGTTGAGGTCAGGACTCGGACTAGGCCGCCCCAGAAGGCGTATTTTCTTCTGTTTACGCCATTCTGTTGTTGATTTACTTCTATGCTTTGTATTGTTGTCCTGTTGCAACATCCATCTTCTGTTGAGCTTCAGCTGGTGGACAGATGGCCTTAAGTTCTCCTGCAAAATGTCTTAATAATCTTGGAAATTGTTTTTTCCTTTGATGATAGCAATCCGTCCAGGGCCTGACACAGCAAAGCAGCCCCAAACCATGATGCCCCCACCACCAGACTTCACAGTTGGGATGAGGTTTTGATGTTGGTGTGCTGTCCCTCTTTTTCTCCACACATAGTGTTGTGTGTTTCTTCCAAACAACTCAACTTTGGTTTCATCTGTCCGCAGAATATTTTGCCAGTACTGCTGTGGAACATCCAGGTGCTCTTGTTCAAACTGTAAATGTGCAGCAAGGTTTTTTTTGGACAGCAGTGGCTTCCTCTGTGGTATCTTCCCATGAAATCCATTCTTGTTTAGTGTTTTACGTTTCGTTGATTAGCTAACAGGGATGTTAGCATATGCCAGATACTTTTGTAAGTCTTTAGCTGACACTCTAGGATTCTTCTTCACCTCATTGAGCAGTCTGCGCTGTGCTCTTGCAGTCATATTTACAGGACAGCCACTCCTAGGGAGAGTAGCAGCAGTGCTGAACTTTCTCCATTTATAGACAATTTGTCTTACCGTGGACTGATGAACAGCAAGGCTTTTGGAGATACTTTTATAACCCTTTCCAGCTTTATGCAAGTCAACAATTCTTAATCATAGGTCTTCTGAGAGCTCTTTTGTAGGAGGCATCATTCACATCAGGCAATGCTTCTTGTGAAAAGCAAACCCAGAACTGGTGTGTTTTTTTTTTTTATAGGGCAGGGCAGCTGTAACCAACACTTCCAATCTCATCTCATTGATTGGACTCCAGTTGGCTGACACCTCACTCCAATTAGCTCTTGGAGATGTAATTAGTCTAGGGGTTCACATACTTTTTCCACATGCACTGTGAATGTTTACATGGTGTGTTCAATAAAAACATGGTAACATTTAATTCTTTGTGTGTTATTAGTTTAAGCAGACTGTGATTGTCTATTGTTGTGACTTAGATGAAGATCAGATAACATTTTATGACCAATTTGTGCAGAAATCCATATCATTCCAAAGGGTTCACATACTTTTCCTTGCAACTGTACATCAGACAAATACACACTCACATATGTTTATATAGGCTTGTATATGCATGTTCATTGCATGCAGACACACAATTGTTACACACATATGTGCACACATTACATACAAGCATGTGCATATAGAGACTTACTACATGCAGTTATATATATATATATATATATATATATACACCCACCTAAAGAATTATTAGGAACACCATACTAATACCCCCTTTTGCCTTTAGAACTGCCTAAATTCTACGTGGCATTGATTCAACAAGGTGCTGATAGCATTCTTTAGAAATGTTGGCCCATATTGATAGGATAGCAACTTGCAGTTGATGGAGATTTGAGGGATGCACATCCAGGGCACGAAGCTCCTGTTCCACCACATCCCAAAGATGCTCTATTGGGTTGAGATCTGGTGACTGTGGGGGCCATTTTAGTACAGTGAACTCATTGTCATGTTCAAGAAACCAATTTGAAATGATTCGAGCTTTGTGACATGGTGCATTATCCTGCTGGAAGTAGCCATCAGAGGATGGGTACATGGTGGTCATGAAGGGATGGACATGGTCAGAAACAATGCTCAGGTAGCCCGTGGCATTTAAACGATGGCCAATTGGCACTAAGGGGCCTAAAGTGTGCCCAGAAAACATCCCCCACACCATTACACCACCACCACCAGCCTGCACAGTGGTAACAAGGCATGATGGATACATGTTCTCATTCTGTTTACGCCAAATTCGGACTCTACCATTTGAACGTCTCAACAGAAATCGAGACTCATCAGACCAGGCAACATTTTTCCAGTCTTCAACAGTCCAATTTTGGTGAGCTCGTGCAAATTGTAGCCTCTTTTTCCTATTTGTAGTGGAGATGAGTGGTACCCGGTGGGGTCTTCTGCTGTTGTAGCCCATCTGCCTCAAGGTTGTGCGTGTTGTGGCTTCACAAGTGCTTTGCTGCATACCTCGGTTGTAACGAGTGGTTATTTCAGTCAACATTGCTCTTCTATCAGCTTGAATCAGTCGGCCCATTCTCCTCTGACCTTTAGCATCAACAAGGCATTTTCGCCCACAGGACTGCCGCGTACTGGATGTTTTTCCCTTTTCACACCATTCTTTGTAAACCCTAGAAATGGTTGTGCGTGAAAATCCCAGTAACTGAGCAGAATGTGAAATACTCAGAACGGCCCGTCTGGCACCAACAACCATGCCACGCTCAAAATTGCTTAAATCACTTTTCTTTCCCATTCTGACATTCAGTTTGGAGTTCAGGAGATTGTCTTGACCAGGGCCACAACCCTACATGCATTGAAGCAAATGCCATGTGATTGGTTGACTATATAATCGCATTAATGAGAAATAGAACAGGTGTTCCTAATAATTCTTTAGGTGAGTGTTTTTTGTTTGACCTTATGTGTGATTAAACATGGACATTTGACTTACGAACTTGTACCTTTCCTCTGTACTGCACCCGCTTATCCCAACTACCAGAGCGAATGCCCACAATATATTTATATATATACAGAGGAAAGGTACAAGTTCGTAAGTAAAATGTGCATGTTTAATCACATAAGGTCAAACAAAAAACACTCTTTGCAGGGTTGGTGTTTATTTACACTGAGTAGAAAGTTCATGCATAACAAAAAACATCACCTTGTAGGCGGTTCTGCCTCCAGCAGTCTAAATGCAGACTTTAGGTGGCCTGCTCTCCTAACACACTGGTCTCAGCTTTTCAGCACAGTGCTCAGATGACAACACACAGGGCGTTCTCTGCTGCTGAGCCCAGCTGCCTTTTTAAGGATAGCCAGGTGCTGTCAAAACCCGGCCTGGAACGTAGGGAGTAGTCACCCACCCAGCACTTTGACTACTCCCAATAAGAGCCGTCCCTGATCAGCTATTTACAGCCATACTAAATAGCAAAAATGTCAATCAGCATTAGCTGTCGCTGACACATGAAAATACCGGATCTTAGTTCACTGAGGCCAGGAACCTCGGTGACACATACCTACGATCAATGATGACCCCTTTTTACCTTCCTACATACCTCTACCCCCTATGTTCAACCCTGAGGGAGTGAACACATGCTAGACAGTATACCCGGGACAGGGCATCCGCGTTTTCCTGTAACCAGCCTGCCCTGTGTTCCACTGAAAATTTTAAGTTCTGTAAAGAGAGAAACCACCGGATGACCCAGGCATTTCTGTCCTTGGCCATCCATTTGAGAGGGGAGTGTTCAGTCACCAGGCGGAAATTTTCCCCAACAAATAGTAGCGGAGAGATTCTAGTGCCCACTTGATAGCCAGGCACTCTCTCTCCACTATACTGTACCTGGTCTCGGCTGGGGTAAGCTTAAAAAGGACCTTTCATTACAATAAAAAAGCTAAACTAAGTATACAGACATGTAGAGTGGCGCCCAGGGATCTCCCTGCACTTACTATTATCCCTGGGCACCGCTCCGTTCTCCTGGTATAGGCTCCTGTATCTTCAGATTTTCGGCTCAACAGGGAGGAGCCTGCTCTTGTGTTCAGGCTGGAGTGCTGGCCAATCGCAGTACTCAGCTCATAGCCTGGGAGAAAAAAACCTCTCAGGCTATGAGCTGAGCGCTGCGATTGGCCAGCACTACAGCCTGGGAGAAGGAGATGCCCAGGAGAACAAGGAGGCTCCTCCCGGTTAAGCCGAAAATCTGAAGATACCGGAGCCTATACCGGGAGAACGGAGCAGCGCCCAGGGATAATAGTAAGTGAAGGGAGATCCTTGGGCGCCGCTCTCGATATCTGAATACTTAGTTTAGATTTTTTATCGTAATGAAAGGTCCTCTTTAAGGCTGAGGAAGACAACGGGATGCTCCACCCCGTTGACTTCCTGAGACAGTACAGCACTGAGGCCTACTTCGGAGGTATTGGTCTGTACTATAAACTCCCTTTTGAAGTCAGGCATCACCAAAACCGGGGACCCACACAGGGCCGACTTCAAAGCGGAGAAAGTCTTTTCCGCCTGATCATCCTAGTGAACCATCACTGACTCGCAATCCTTCAAGAGCCCTGTTATGCCACCGTAGCAAAGTGGGGGATAAACCTCATATAATATCCCACTATTCCCAGGAACGACTTTACTTGCCTAGTAGTGACAGGTCGGGGCCAATTCCGTATTGCCTCTATTTTGTTCACTTGGGGTTTGATGACTCCGCGCCCAATGACATACCCCAGATATTTTGTCTCCTCTAACCCTATCGCACATTTTTTGGGTTAGCTGTTAGTCCAGCCTTTCGAAGGATGTCCACTACAGCCTCTACCTTGGGTAAGTGACTTTCCCAGTCGGTACTGTGGATGACAATATCGTCCAGGTAAGCCGAAGCGTACCAACGGTGTGGACGCAGCACAATGTCCATAAGCCATTAAAAGGTGGCGGGGGCGCCGTGCAGACCAAAGGGAAACACCTTATACTGATACTGCCGCTCTGGTGTGATGAAGGCAGTTTTCTCTTTGGCAGCCTCCGTTAAGGGTACCTGCCAGTACCCTTTGGTGAGGTCCAAAACAGAAAAATACTGGGCTTGGCCTAACCTCTCAATAAGCTCATCCATACGAAGCATAGGATATTCATCAAATTTGTAAATCTCATTTGGTTTGCGGAAATTGTTACAGAACCGTAACATCCCGTCTGGCTTGGGAATCAAGACTATTGGACTGGCCTATTTACTTTTGGACTCCTCAATTACGTCTAGTTGCAGCATTAGCTGCACTCCTTCCGAGATGGCTTGTCACCTTGCCTCGGGTACCCGGTATGGTTTCAACCGGACTCTGGCCTGAGGCTCAGTGCCAATGTCATGTTGGATGATAGAAGTGCGTCCAGGGAGGTCCGAGAACACATCCGTGTTCCAGCTGATAACCTTCCTGGCCTCCTGAGTCTTTTTAGAGAAAAGGCTGTCAGCAATCTACACTGTGGCAACTGCTTCCCTTGTATCAGACCGTGGGGCTGGAACCTCTTCTCCTAGAAAACCTAGCTGCGTTCTTTCGTTAGTACTGGTCTCCCTATCTTTCCAAGATTTGAGTAAAGTCACATGGTACACCTGCTCCGGCTTTCGCCACCCTGGCAGGTGTACTTTGTAGTTTACCTCACCAACTTTTTCGAGTACTTCATAGGGTCCCTTCCACCTAGCCAGGAACTTACTGTCGACCGTCGGTGCCAGAACCAAAACCCGATCTCCCAGGTTAAAGATCTGGACCCGAAAATGCTGATTATAGACCCTACTCTGGGCTCGCTGGGCTGCCTCCATATTTTCCCTAACAAGCGGCAACACTGTCTCTATCTGCTCTTGCATCTGGGTGACATATTCAATGACACTTTTATATGGTGTGGGTTGTTGTTCCAACGCCTCTTTGGCTATGTCCAACAGACCGCGAGGAGGGCGTCCATATAGCAGTTCGAAGGGTGAGAACCCAGTAGAAGCCTGGGGCACCACTGCAAACATGAGATAGAGCAGAAGAAGGTCTCAATCCCTCCCATCCTTAGACACCACTCTTTTTACCATGTTT
The DNA here is from genome assembly GCF_014858855.1 of Bufo gargarizans. Taxonomy (NCBI): domain Eukaryota; kingdom Metazoa; phylum Chordata; class Amphibia; order Anura; family Bufonidae; genus Bufo; species Bufo gargarizans. The sequence continues at coordinate 132,807,722 of NC_058085.1, forward strand.
TTTTAATGTTTGATTAAATCTTTCTACCAGTCCGTCCATTTGCAGATGATAAACGGACGTCCGTAGCTCTTTTATGTGCAGTAATTTGCAGAGTTCCCTCATGACCTTTGAAATAAAAGGGGTCCTTTGGTCGGTCAGAACCTCTTTAGGTAGCCCCACTCAAGAAAACATCTCCATTAACTCCTTAGCTGTGAGTTTGGACGATGTATGTCGCAGGAGCACCGCCTCCGGGTACCGAGTGGCATAGTTTAGGACGACCAAGATGTGTTGGTGCCATCTAGCGGACTTCGGTACTGGGCCTATGAGATTCATACAGATTCGCTTGAACGGAACCTCGATAATCGGGAGAGGTACCAGGGAACTACGGAAATGTGGCTGGGGGCTAGTTGTCTGGCAGGTTGGGCAAGACTAACTAAATAGCAAAAGTGTCAATAAGCATTAGCTGCCCATGAAAATACCGGCTCTTACTTCACCGAGGCCAGGAATCTCGGTGACACATACCTACCATCAATGATGACCCCTTGTACCTTCCTACAATATATATATATATATATATATATATTCAGAATACATTAGGGTGACCATATTTTGGTTTTCAAAAAGGAGGACATTTCTACATTTCTATAGTGTGCAAGCATGCCCACTGCTGCTGGATTGCGGGGTGGTCATAACCATAGAAACGAGAAATGTATAATGTAATGGAAAAATTAATCCAGCCAGCAAAGGAAACAATATGGACAATCACAATACATTAGTAAGTGCCTTGTATTAACTTTCTCAACATAATTAATGCTATTTGTTGAAATGAGACAACCCCCTTTAACAGTTCTTCCCGGGCTGGGCTCGGGCAGAACTGGAAGGGGGGGGGGGGCGCTGCTTTAGCTGCTAATATCTCCTGATTGGTAGCAGCTAGAAGCCTGATCTTGTTTGATAGAAATCGAGTAAAACCTGCTTTTACTTTCATTTTCAGCTACATTCATTGCATCCCGATTTCTAACAGTGATATCTTTCAATGTACTGAAGATAATGCTGTGATTCTGGTATTGTTTGAAAGCTTGGAATGCCAGCAAGGAAAGAAATAGTAAAAATATTAAGAAATAGTAAAGTAAAAATATATAGAAATGTGGCATTATCATCATTGTAGTGACCCACATAATAAAGTTATGTTATTTTTACCACACAGTCAACACCGTAAATAAATTCCACAAAATAATGTTAAAATTGCAGTTTTTCTTTCTCACTAAAGATAAAATAATAAGTTATTTACTACACTATATATACCCCAAAATGGTTCCTAAAAAACGCACAACTAATCCCACAAAATAAAAAAAGAATTTAGAAGAAAAAATTAAACACAAAGGGGGGAAATATTATTGATCCTTAAGGCTAAAATCAATTATGTCACTAAGGGGTTAAAATGCAATTGTGTCCCCTGAGTTGTGCGCCAACAAGATTTACTGCGGACACATATTAAAAATTTACAATAGAAAAGTGACATTTTTCAGAGGTTTTTTTCCAGTTTAATGTTACTGTTAGGAGGTTAATATACACATACGCACACACACATATCAATAAGCTCACATGCATACATACAGTCACACAGACACATAAACATACAAATGCCTATATACACATACATACTGTACACACATATAAATAGATAAGCACACATGTAAAAATCAAGATATAGACTACAACCACACACATGAATATGTAAATGTCACTCACATGTACTCTACCCACCTCCCCTTGATAAAGATGTCAGAATACAGAGGTTTGGGGTTTCTAGGTTGTGATCTCTCTTTGGTATATGTCCTATCACCCAGATGTAGCTCAGCTTGGAATCTGCTGGTTCTTAAAAGGGTAATGCCAAGAACAGTGAAAACCAATGCAAAGGGGGGCTTGAAGGGGTACTGCAACATACAACAGAGGGACAATTGACATGATAATTATCAAATGGTTTACGGAGATGGCTGACTCTTGCAGAGGTTAATCTGATGATATTGTTATTACTTTAAGCTCTTTCATTCCCATGTATTCGGCAAACAATGACATTGCTGCTCTGTGAACTTTTAAGGTCCATTCACAGGTCCAAAATTTTGTTCCACAGTTTGCGGAACGGAATTGCAGACCCATTCATTTCTATGGGGCCACACGATGTGCAGCCCAGATCCGGAAATGCGGACCCGCACTTCCGGGTCCGCATTTCCAATCCCCCAAAAAATAGAACATGTCCTATTCTTGTCCACAATTGCGGACAAGAATAGGCATTTTCTATTAAGTGCTGGCGATGTGCTGTCCGCAAAATGCAGAACGCACGTCGCAGATGTCCGTGTTTTGCGGATCCACGAATCCGTGGATCTGCAAAACACACACGGATGTGTGAATGGACCCTTAAAGGGACTGGCAATTTGGAAAATATGAATATCTGTCCTTTTTTATTTCTCTTGTTCTATCATTAAGTTAATTTTTTAGTTATCTTTTACTGGGAAAGATAGACAACAACTAGCCAAGATGGCTGCCATTACAGCTTCCGCAGGGATTGTAGTTTTAGGTTGGAGTCAACTGACTTACAGGATTCCAAGGACTCTGCATACATTGTAGCAAACTCCCAACTGTGAGAAGTATTACTTCTGCGCAGTGGCGTACCGTGGGTTGCCAGCACCTGGGGCAAGCGAAAAATTGCACCCCCCAGCCTGTGGGCACACCCCTTTTAACAGATAATGTAGTAGATCACTTGCAGTCCTATGTAACACCACAGATAACACAGTGATAACTCTCTGAGTACAGATAGCGTAGTAGATGTTACCTGCAGTCCTATGTAAAACCACAGATAACAGTGATAACTCTCTGTGTACAGATAATGTAGTAGATTCACCCGCAGCCCTATGTAACACCTCAGATAACACAGTGATAAACCTCTGAGTACAGAGAATGTAGTAGATGTCACTTGCAGTCCTATGTCACACCACAGATAACAGTAATAACTCTCTGAGTACAGATAATTAGAGATGGCCTTGTGGTACGCCCGGCGATCGTTTCACGGCGAACTTCGCCGAACTTGCGAACATATGGCGATGTCCGCCGGCGCCATATTCTTTTGCATTGCACCGAACTTTGACCCATGACACACCCATCAGATGGGACAGGACAGCCAATTGAGACTTTTCAGCACATGGACACACCTCCTACCCTATAAATAAACCCGATCTGGCCGCCATTTTACATTCAATCTTTTGCCACTGTAGGGAGAGGTTGCTGTGTGGAGCAGGGACAGACTGTTAGGGACACCAAACTCTAGCTAATAGGGCCACAAAAGTCCTTTTAAGGACTGGTATACTTATAATACACTTTCTAACATAGAAAGTATATTATAGTGCATTTGTATTTTGCAGCAGTTGTGTGCGGTTCTACTGCGATACTGCAGCTATACAGAGGGACAAACTCTATTGGAACAACTAATTGCAACTGGTGTGATATACCCGTTGCCCCCCCAAAAAACTGATTGAGGCAGGGGTGTAATATACCTATAATGTACTTTCTATATAGTGCTTTTTTTTATTGTGCAGCAGTTGTGTGCGGTTCTGCTGAGATACTGCAGCTATACAGAGGGACAAACTCAATTGGAACAAGTAATTGCAACTGGTGTGATATACCAGTTTCCCCCCCAAAACAACTGATTGAGGCAGGGGTGTGATATACCTATAATATAGTTTCTATATAGTGCATTTGTATTGTGCAGCAGTTGTGTGTGGTTCTTCAGCGCTACCGCAGCTATACAGTGGGACAAACACTATTGGAACAACTAATTGCAACTGGTGTGATATACCAGTTGCCCCCCCAAAAAATGATTGAGGAAGGGGTGCGAAATACCTATAATATACTTTCTATATAGTGCATTTGTATTGTGCAGCAGTTGTGTGCGGTTCTGCAGCGATACCGCAGCTATACAAACTAACAAACGCTATTGGAAAGACTAATTGCAACTGGTGTGATATACCAGTTGCCCCCCAAAAAACGGGTTGAGTCAGGGGTGTGATATACCTATAATATAATTTCTATATAGTGCATTTGTATTGTGCAGCAGTTGGGTGCGATTCTGCTGCTATACCACAGCTATACAGAGGGACAAACGCTATTGGAACTACTAATTGCAACTGGTGTCATATACCTGTTTCCCCCCCAAAAAAACTGATTAAGGGGTTTGCTATACCTGCTTCCAGCAAATAATCATTAAGGGGTTGTATATACCTGCTTCTTATACAGACTGTCACAGGGTAATTTTGAAAATGACAGGCAAAGTCGGGCAGGTGCATCAGGCTGAAGCCTAAGTGGGAAGTTGGAGAAGGTGCGTGCAATTACAAAGGACACACCAGAGTTGGTTGAATGGCTCACTAAGCCTCCTGCTTCTGCACTCTCCTCATCCTCTGTATCAGCACGTCTGACAAATGCCATTAGTTTGCATACGTTTTGATGGATCCGGCAGGCAGTTCCAGTGATGGAACTGCCTGCCGGAATCCTCTGCCGCAAGTGTGAAAGTACCCTAACCCCGCTCCACCTTGTATATGCTTGATAGGCTGCTCCAGCAGAAACGTGCAGTTAACGACTACCTGTACGAACTCTGCGGCAGGACAGGTTCTGGGGAGCTTATTTTTTTTCACCGTGCAAGTGGATGCTCATGCGCAACGCATTCAGACTTCTGCGGCCATTTGATGACATCATCAAACTGGTCAGTCACAGCCAGGGCGCCATCAGTAACATCGTACCTTATGCCTACTTTCTGGAGCGTGCATTACGTTGTGTTATTGATCAAGCCATTGAGGAGCAGGAAGATGAGAAGGTCGCAATGCTGAATGAATTCCCGGGGGGGGGGTACTCCATCTGAGACACGTCAGCAGGAGTCTGAAGAGGAGGAGAAGGATAGTTCCTGGGGAGAGGAGGAGGAGCAAGAAGAGCAAGCTTTAAACCTTTCTGGGATCCATGGTGTTGTCCCTGGATGGGGGGAGGAGACCGAGGACGACATTCTCCTTGGCGATGAGCAGGAGCCAGGCCGCTCCACTGCTTCCAATTTAGTTCAAATTGCTTTATGCTCCAGTGTTTCAAAGGGGACCCTCGTATAAAAAGCATAAAGGGCAAGGACCAGTACTGGATGGCAACGTACTTAGACCCCCGGTCCAAACACAAAATGGCAGACATGTTACCAGCATCACAGAGGGCTGTCACAATGCAGCATTTCGAGGCCTTGCTTCGAGAGATGCTGCATTCTGCTGTTGCGGGCTCTGGCAGAGGAATTTTCACCCACAGAGAAACAGGTGCGGGTACCAATCCTACCGCGCATGCAAGAAGCAGGCAGTTTGAAGGTGTGTTAGTCACTTCGGATATGAGATCATTCTTGCAGCCAACCAATCGACAGCCACCCTCCGGATCTAGCCTCAGGGAATGCCTAGACCGACAGGTGTCCGACTACATCGGGTTAACATCCGATGTGGACACTCTGAGAAACGAGGAACCCCTTGACTACTGGGTGGCCAGGCTTGACCTGTGGCCAGACCTGACACAATTTGCCATGGAACTCTTGGCTTGCCCCTCGTCGAGTGTCTGAAAGGACGTTCAGCGCAGCAGGAGGGATCGTGACCGATAAGCGCACTTGCACAGCTCACGACAGTGTGGATTACCTCACATTTCTAAAAAAGGTATTGATCTCGGAGGAATTCAACACCTGTGATGACCTTGTTTCATAGAATTTCACCTATTACCATTGGACGTTTTTTGAAGAGGGGGGATTTCGTTAGCCATGTTTTTAATCCAATTTTATATTTTTAGTTCTTTTAAACATATGTATTTGACATGTATTTGTACTGGCCTGCAGTAAGATTGATATCCAATGACCATCTAATATACCTCCAGCCACATAATCACTTGATGTTTTCTGCCTGGTGAATGCCTAATGTTTGGGGCCTGCACTCCACTGGCCTGCAGTAAAATTGATATCCAATGACCGTCTAATGTACCTACAGCCACATAATCACTTGTTCTTTTCCTTACGGTGAATGCCTAATGTTTGGGGCCTGTAATCTCACTGGCCAACAGTAAAATTGTTATACGATGACCGCCTAATGTACCTCAAGCCTCAATGTACCTTGATCTTTTCTGTACGTTGAATGCATAATTTTTGGGATCTGTAATGTAACTGGCCTGCAGTATAATTGTTATACGGTGACCGCCTAATGTACCTCCAGCCACATAATCACTTGTTCTTTTCTACAGGTGAATGCATAATTTTTGGAGCCTGTGTTCTAACTAGCCAACTGTAAAATTGTTATACGATGACTGCCTAATGTACCTCCAGCCACATTATCAATAGTTCTTTTCTGTACGGTGAATTAATAATTTTTGTGGCCTGTAGTGCACTGGCCTGCAGTAAAATTGATATCCAATAACCGTCTAATAAGCCTCCAGCCTCATAATCACTTGATCTTTTATATACGGTGAATGAATAATTTTTGGGGCCTGTAATCTAACTGGCCAAAAGTAAAATTGTTATACTGTGACCACCTAATGTACCTCCAGCCACATAATCAATTGTTCTTTTCTGTACGTTGAATGCATAATTTTTGGGGCCTGTAATCTAACTGGCCAAAAGTAAAATTGTTATACTGTGACCGCCTAATGTACCTCCAGCCACATAATCAATTGTTCTTTTCTGTAAGTTGAATGCATCATTTTTGGGGCCTGTGATCTAACTGGCCAACAGTAAAATTGTTATACGGTGACCGCCTAATGTACCTCCAGCCACATAATCACTTGATCTTTTCTGTACTGTGAATGCCTAATTGTTGGGGCCTCAGAGGAATTCAACACCTGTGACGACCACGTGTTATCGAATTTTTACCTATTATCATTTGGGGTTTATTCAAGAGGGGCATTTCGTTAGCTATGTTTTTAATCAATTTAATATTTTTAGTTCTTTTAAACATATGTATTTGACATGTATTTGTACTGGCCTGCAGTAAAATTGATATCCAATGACCGTCTAATATACCTCCAGCCACATAATCACTTGATGTTTTCTGTCCGGGGAATGAATAATTTTTGGGGCCTGTAGTCCACTGGCCTGCAGTAAAATTGATATCCATTGACTGTTTAATATACCTCCAGCCACATAATCACTTGATCTTTTATGTACGGTGAATGCATCATTTTTGGGGCCTGTAATCTAACTGGCCAAGAGTACAATTGTTATATGGTGATCGGCTAATGTACTTCCAGCCACATTATCAATTGTTCTTTTCTGTACGGTAAATGAATTATTTTTGGGGCCTGTAGTCCACTGGCCTGCAATAAAATTGATATCTAATGACCGTCTAATATACCTCCAGCCACATAATCACTTGATGTTTTCTGTCCGGTGAATGCCTAATGTTTGGGGCCTGTACTCCACTGGCCTGCAGTAAAATTGTTACCACTGACCGTCTAATATAACTCTAGCCACATAATCACTTGATGTTTTGGGGCCAGAATGCGTCAGGGTGGGCCAAATTCTCAATTTCCTCCCCCAACCCTACTGTCAGTGGCGTAGCTACAGGGGTCGCAGCGGTCGCAATTGCGACCGGGCCCCTGAGCCAGGGGGGCCCACGGCCCACCCACCGCCTCCTATTCAAAATGTTATCTTATAGTACTGCCGGCCGGGGCCCGGGGCAGTGCGCACGGCGCAGCGCAGGCTCTAGTAGGCAGGCACTAGGGCCGGCAGCTCAGCTCACCACGTGAGTCAGAGGGGGGGGCGCCGGCCGCGGAAGCAGTGTGAAGTCTGAGTGACTGGGAGCTGGAGGCGTGGTTTCCGCGCATCTCCGGCTCCCAGTCAGATACTGTCTGTCAGGTTTCAGGAGAAGCAGCAGGCGGCAGTGGCAGTGACGAGTGACTGTGCGGCGCGACTCGCGAGGTGAGTTTTTTCTTGACTAGCCTCGGCTCGGCTCTACTCTCTCTGACTCGGCTCTACTCTCACTAGTCACAGTGACAGGCGGCGGCAGCGCAGTGAGAAGAGGCGCTAGCTAGCCCAGCTTGATGAGAATGGAATGGTATAAATATCTTATTGTCTGTTATATATTATTGATAGCTTGCATTTTTAAAAATTTCTTTCTAAGGTACATGATAAATACAATTCTAGTTGTCACACGACTATGTGCAGTTGCTCTATTATATGAGCAACCTGAGCAGCTACACAGGGGTCCTGCTGGTTCCTCTTAGATTCCAAGTTTTAAAGGGTTAAGTGCCTTCATATCCATGTCTCACAATTCATGGTGGATTTTTCTGGAGAGTGAGATGATCAGCGGGAAGTACTCCAATTTATAACCTAATTAGTAAATCAAGGAGCCCATCTACTGTTCTTGCACATGGGTCCTCTGCTGTTAATGTTGGCCCTGCTTAAGATATTACAAGATTGTGATATTACATTTCTGTTTCAGTCAGGTAAGGTTCTGTAACATCACACGTAGGTTTCCATGAAGTATATTGCCATTAAAATTGAGGTCCATGTCAAAATTGACATCCTAAGTAATTTTCCATCAGGTAAAGGTAGGTTCACAGTAGCATTATGAAATCTGCCAGGCTGTTCCGCTTTACGACATAAATGGTGGCATTCAACCGCAGCCAGTATGTATGCTTGAACAGACTGCCTGATTTCTTAGCGCTAATGTGAACCTAGTGTAAGCTGCTGTGATATCACATGAGCTTCAGGTTCAGCTAGGTAAGTTACAGTGACATCAGGTAAGCACAGAGTTAGACCTACTATGTATACCATCAAACTATAAGTTGGAAATCAAGGTGGCACATGGACATCACAATACGCGACAAATTTATTAGGAGTTGTGCTCCAGCACCAAAACTCAGTTGTGGACATTAGTAAGAGATTTATCTTGATGATCACTGTGCATTAATAATGGTTATTAATGTGAACATAACAACCCCTTTATGCTTTGTTCTCTGACCGCAGTCAGCCCTATTATGCAAACCTGATAATTATGGTATGACAACAGGCATCAACAGCTCCAATCAACAATGTTGGAGTAGGTGGCTACTTACAAGGGTCAAATTTGCCCTCACCCTAAGGGACCCAAGTGAGGATGTCTTAAAGAGTTTGTGTCACTTCAGCAAGTGGCATTTATCATGTAGAGAAAGTTATGGTAATACAAGGCACTTACTAATGTATTGTTATTATCCATATAGCCTCCTTTCCTGGCTTGATTCATTTTTCCATCACATTATACACTGCTCATTTCCAGGGGTTACAACCACCCTGCAATCCAGCAGCGGTGGCCGTGCTTGCACACTTTAGAAAAAAGTACCACCCTATGTGAGCTCAGAGAGGCTGGCACTTTTTCCTATAGTGTGCAAGCAGGACCACCACTACTGGATCGCAGGGTGGTCATAACCATAGAAACGAGCAGTGTATAATGTGATGGAAAAATGAATCCATGCAGCAAAGGAAGCAATATGAACAATAACAATACATTAATACGTTTCTTGTATAAACTTTCTCTACATGATAAATGCCAGTTGCTGAAGTGACAAAACCCAGGGGCATAGCTATAGGGGGTGCAGAGGTAGCAGTCACTACCGGGCCCAGGAGCCTAAAGGGCCCCAAAGACCCTTGTGCCACATAAGAAAACACCAATATTATAGAAAGTGCATGGTGTTCAAGTTACACCTCTGGCTGGAGGGAAAGGGGTAATTTCAAGAATTTGTACGGGGGGGTGCCGTTTCAATGTTTGTCTTAGGCAGCACGAAGGCAATGTGCTTCCCTGCCCCTGGCCATAAAGCACTGAAGGAAGAGGGGCCCAAGCTGAACTCTTGCACCAGGGCCCATGATCCTTTAGCTACGCCCCTGCCTACTGTGCAATAGATATGTGGATAGACAATATTATATGTAGGAGAAAACAGCACCATACCTGTTACATTCAGTGACGTCTCCTGTGATGTAGACTTTCCTCAACGTCTTCTTTCAGAGATAAGACCACCATGATACCTTCTTTCAGACGCTTCTCGTTTCTGCAGAGTTTCACAGAAAAAAAATGTAGGTTCCTCACTTTACTATCATCCTCTCCTTCCTGGTGTCTCAACACTGTCATCCTGCTGCCCCCCAATACTGTGCTAGAGCCAGACAGATAGTTCCCCATAATATTATTCCCCCTGTATATTATAATGGCCCCCTCTGTATATTATTAACATTATTAATATTAATGACCCCCTCTGTATTATTATTATTACTATTAATATAATGGCCCCCTCTTTTTTATTAATATAATGGCCCCCTTTTTATCTAATATATAAAGCTGAGTGTGTGTGTGTGTGTATGTCCGCTAAAGGAATCCGCACCGTCGCATTTACAATCAAATTTGGCACACAGGTACATCAGGTGTCCGGAAAGGTTTTAGAGCAGGTCTCAGCTCTCTAGGACGTATCGTTCCCGAGATATTCCCAAAAATTGAATTAGCCAATAGAAGCTTGGTCACATGACCCTTATTAGCCAATAGAAGCTTGCAGATCCTCCAGCCTCCACGTACAGTTTTACTCCAGGTTTCCATAACAACCCAGCTATTTATCTTCACTGCTGTAAGAGAGCTTTAAAGGAAATCTGTCACCAGGATAATTGCTATTGAAGGAAAGCCATGGCCTAATAGCACTTAGTACCTTATTTCAAGATATGCCTTTGTTCCAGCAATAGATGCTTTTATCCTCTGAAAATCCAGTTTATTTGATATGCAAATGAGCCAGTAAGGTGCACAGAGGGGCGTCACTCTTGCAGGAAGGAGCCCAGACACGCCCCCTGCCACAATGTGTCCACGCCCCCCAGGTCCCGCTAAACCACACTCATGATCCAGTTAGACCACGCCCCCTCCCACTCCTGAGCCGATGGGGATTGAAAAAATGAAGGTAAAAATCAACTTCTGTTAGCTGCAGGGGTGGGAGGCAGGGTGACTTTCTCCCTGCAGCTCACACTCACTTAGGCTCCACTACACTTAGGCTCCATTCAGACGTCCGTAGTGCATTGCGGATCCACAATACACCCAGCCGGCACCCGCATAGAAATGCCTATTCTTGTCCGCAATTGCGAACAAGAATAGGACATGCTCTACTTTTTTCCGGAGCTGCGAACTGGAAGATCGGGGCCACGCTCCGGAAATGCGGACAGCACACTGTGTGCTGTCCGCATCTCTTCCGGCCCCATAGAGAATGAATGGGTCCGCACCTGTTCTGCATGATTGCGGAATGGATGCGGACCCATTCTACGGATGTTTGAATTGACCCTTAGAGTGAGCTGTTCGCCCATATCGGGTTAGGCGACACCCCCTCCACCTCTTAGCTGACAGGGATTTAAAAAACAAAGGTAAAAATCTACTTCTGTCAGCTGCAGAGGTAGGAGGGAGGGTGACTTTCTCCCTGCAGATCCCACTCAGACAGCACAGTGCTGCTGTCTTAGAGTGAGCTGTTCAAGAGGACACCCCCCTGATCCAGTAAACGCCACTGTTAAGGGCCTGAAGCTTATGAGGTATAACGGAGGGGCCCTCATTGAAATTCCAGCTGCCTGGCACCCCCTGCAATTTGGTGCCTGAGGCAACGGCCCCTACCACGCTACGCCACTGCTTCTGTGTTTTCATTAACGGCACGACTGTCTAATTTAAGGGCCCTATTACACTGCTCGATGAGAGTTGATGAATGATAACACCGACCAATGCAAACTGAATGTGGGAGGAAAGGTTGCTACCACAGTCGTTTTTCTCTCGCTTTCTCTTCTATTCATTATCAGCAGCACATCTGCTGCAAGCCGCAGAGGATGAGAGTGGTAGTGGCTCTAGTTGCAATAATCATTCATGGTGGCAATCCTCACATCGATGTTTCCTAGAGCCAGGGCATTGATAAGAGGGCATTCCCTTTCTTCCATCGTGGCACAGCCTGATGTTGGAGCTCGTGCCTGATGGTAGTTGTGATGCTCTAGGTCAGTGATGGCTAACCTTGGCACTCCAGCTGTGGCAAAACTACAACTCCCAAGATGCCCCGCTTGCTTGGCTGCTCTCAGAACTCTATAGAAATAAATGGAGCATGCTGGGAGTCGTAGTTTCACCACAGCTGGAGTGCCAAGGTTAGCCATCACTGCTCTAGGTGTTGTGGGTTTGGTGTAGGTACAAAACAGGAGATGTAGGTGTTGTGGCCAGTGTATAGTACTGGAGTCAGTAACCAGGCAAGTTTTAGAAGGTACACGTCTATCTTTACTAAAGTGAATGGGAATTGTAGTACACCCAATAGTATTGAAACTAAGTTCCAAACAATTGACAATGCAAATCTTCCCAGACAGCAAAGGATATAGGTGAGGATGGGAGTGCAGTACTCCTTCCTCTCTGTCTTTTCAATGTCTCAAAAAAAAAAAGCAAAAGAAAATCTCAACCCCCCTGCAAAAAAAATATTTAGTGCAAAATACATTGTGCACTAAAAACTGTGCACACATTAAATAAAGAAAATGCACATATTAGGTATCCACACAACTGTAAGAATTTAATTATCAGGTTATTTAGTGTGAAACATAAACAATGTAAAAACTAAATAAAAATGTCAGCAAAAATCTTTTTTTTCTATCCTTCTGCAACAACAAAAAAGATTATATATATGACACTGTAATTTATATGTACTCCCAAACTACGTAAAAAAATATTACATTTCTCCTGTATAAAACAAGGTTTCAGACAGCCAAGTCAGTGAAAAAATAAAAAGGTTATGGCTGCTGTAATGCAGAGAGTCAAAAGAGGCTGGTGATAAAGGCAGTTTCAGTCCTGGTCATTAAGAGGTTAAAGTTTTTACAAAGCAAGCTAATTGGGTGATCATCAGTGTCCTGGAGCATGGGTACTTTTGACTATGGACGTTTGTGGACATTTGCCCCTTTTGCTACTAGGCAAAGCCATTAACTCATGACTTTATTGCACTTTGAAGGGTTAACTTGCACTATGATTAATGCCATACACACTGACCACTGACCTTTTGACCATCTGGTTTAGCTCTGTAGTTTATTTATGAAGACTTGTTTATGTCTGGAAAAACTGCTTATTCATTCCCATAGACTTATACTGAAACTCTGTACAAGTCTATGACAGACTGAAATTGCAACAATGTTTCTGTTTAGGCGGCATTTCTCCACTCCACTCTGCCCACCAGAAGGATTTAGTTCACTAAGAAACTATATAAAAGGAGGGCAGTCAGAGAGGGACCAGATAGAGTTACTCCAGTAAAGAAATACACTGGTTTACTGCAAACCCTGTCTCTCTGGATTTATTTCCCATTGGCATGCACCATGTCTTGCTATTCCCTCCAGAGTGCAGCAACATGTGGCGACACCTTGACGGTGTCTGGGGATACCCAGCTTATCATTGGGTCTGCCCCAAAATCAGCTAATTACAATTAGTAGTTCAGAAACAGTTGGTGGTTGAGGGAAGCTGTGGCCAGCTAGACACCACTGCTACAGCCAGTACTCCCATCAGTAACCCAATGTGAATCCTAAGCTCGGGGGAGGGGAGGCAGAGGCTGGCACAAGTAATTTTCTAGTGACTTGTTCTGTTAATCAATGCTGTGAGTGTCATGTACGTATGTCCCCAGCTGTAAATGGCAGGTCCCCCTTCTGAATTCAACTTTATCGTTGTCCTCAGGATGACAATACAGTAGAATACTGCAGTGAGACACGGGAACTGATGGCTCCCTATCCTGCTGTTCACCATCAAAGGACTCAGGCTGCTAGACCTGGAGCCTATGAGACAGTACAATTGAGCAGGAGTTTGCAAAGTGATGCCATCATCGTGACTTCCTGTACAAGGACAAACGCCTTTCAGGTTTGAGGAGGAAATGGGACCCAGGTGAGTATTAGATTTTTATTTCACATGTCCAATACTGGGGGCATTACTGTGGTCACTTTGGGTACATGTCTAATTCAGAGAGCACTGTGGGAAAATGTTTAATACTGGAGCATTAAAGGGTATTACTGGGGGCACTATAGGGGCTTTTTTATTACTGGTTTCATGATAAGAGTCAGAATTATTAGTCGAGGAATTTTAGGGGCCCTATGGGGGGGCATTATTATTACTGGGGGCACTATTCTTCTGTGGTACATTATATGGGCACATTGGGGAGCACAGCAGGCACAATGGAAGGTACCAGGATGACACTATTGTGGTATCAGGATGGGGAATTTGTATTAACAAAGTGGGGAGGGTGATGGAAAAATTAGAAATCTAAAATGTCTGTGTAACAAACTCTGCAAAATGAGCCATGGCTTAAAGAAGTCATCATACCGGTCTGGTCCAAATGGAGAAGATCAGGAAAGGGAGCATTTCCATTAGAGAAGACATCACTGGATGTAAGAGATATATAGTGCTGTATTCTCCTGTATGATCGGGTAGCATTCTGAAGGTTGGGATGTGCAGGGAGGTGTTGGGAACACTCAGGGCGTGCCATTAGATGCACAGAGGGGCACACAACTTGCCTGTATGGGGCCCTTAAATTCATAGTGGCAGCCCTAGATATAGTACCCTCTTTTTTCAGGATGTCACCCTCTACAATCTCCGTGGAGAGAAAAAAAATCTTTAAAATAGGCTCCGGGGGTAAATGGTGAGTAATGTATTAGAGCTGGTTTTTGATTTACTGTTCATTGAGAAAATGCTATTTTGTAAGGACAGGAGCACATTAACAGCATTACACTGTGTACATAAGCAATTTACCCGAAAGTGATTAAGCCAGTTATTCAATTACACCTCCTCTAAAGAGTGCATCTGGTGAGCTAGGTAACATAAGGTTATTATTCAGCTACAATTATATAATTATCCCATCAACCTGTGGGTCTACTGAAAGGTGAAATCATCAGCAGGACCCATAATGTAATAGGGTTAAAGCTGCACTGGGAATATTTGTAATATGACAAAGTCATTTCCCACAAGAGGACGGAGTATAGGCTCATTAACATTGAACGAGATATGACAAAAGCAGGGCTGGACTATGGGGAAGGCACATAGGGCACGTGCCCTAGGGACTTCACCACCTTCCCTCTCTGATGGCTTTATTCCAATGTACCACCCATTGGGATACAATTGGCATGTCAAGTAGCTGATTGTTGATGTCAGATGGATGTTATGAGAAGCCTTAAAGAGGACCTGTCACCTCTCCTGACATTGCCTCAAGCCCCAGAGGGAGGGGACAGCAGATAGGAGTGGTAGTGGCTCTGGGTGTAATAATTATTTGAAGTTGCAATCCTCCCACCAATGATCCCTAGGGCCAGGGCAATTTTAGGAGGGAATACCTTGATTTTGGGGCTTCTGACTGATGGTAGTTGGGGTGTCCTTGGTGTTATGAGTATTGTACAAGTGTAAGGCAAGTGATATAGGTGCTGTGGCCGGCACCAGGTCCGTTGTAAAAAATGAACAAATCTATCTATACTAAAGTGCAAAATGAGTGCTGTAGTACATCCAACAGTATCAAAACACAGTTCCAAACAATTGATAGCGCAATTCTTCCTAGGTAACAGTGTATAATTATTGGCCAGGATGGGGGTTGTAGTACTAGTTCCCTCTGTCTCTCTGCAGAATCTAAGGCTGGCAGTGTTATTCTGTCGTTCTCAGCTGAGGGGTACAGTATTAAGATATGTTGGCCATGCTGTGTCCAAATGTGATGTTTTAGCAAAGTCTGTTTCACTGCAGTAAAGTCTCTATCAGCCTTAAATACCTTACTGACTGACTCCAGTGCTCGGCCATGCAGATTCTGGGCATTCTAGTTCTTTTCTTTCTCTTCTCCTGGAACGCTGTGGAGTAGAGATGGTTTTCTCACTGTAAATTTCTCTGAGAGGCCATGCCTCACTTAATATATGACAATATCCTGGTAGCCTTAAAGGGGTTGTCCGGGTTCAGAGCTGAACCCGGACATACCCATAATTTCACCCAGGCACTAAGCTATGTAGTACTGTACAGTCTAAGTAAGATGTCCATAAAATACAAGCTGACTTGCATACTCTAAGTGATTGGGCATCAACTTGGCAAATGAGGTTCAATGAGGACAAATGTAAAGTTATGCATGTTGGTAGTAATAATCTCCGTGCATCATATGTCCTAGGGGATGTAACACTTGGAGACACACCTGTAGAGAAGGATTTGGGTGTCCTTGTAGATCGTAGATTAAATAACAGCATGCAATGTCAATCAATGGATTTTAAAGGGGTTGTCCGGGTTCAGAGCTGAACCCGGACATATCCCCATTTTCACCCAGGCAGCCCCCCTGACTTGAGCATAGGAGCACTTTATGCTCCGATGCGCTCCCTTGACCTGCGCTGGATCGCACAGGGCAAGGGATCTTTTATTTACAATAACACACTGCTGGGCGGAGGTTCCCGTTCAGCAGGCTAGGGCAGCGCTAAAGGCCGCCCATCAGTGCCAGTGATGTCACCGGGCTCACTGCTGGGCAGAAGCTTCCATCTGTCAGCCCCATGGAGAGCCCGGTACGTCACCAAAACTCCAGAAAATGCCTTTGCCCTGCACGGTTTAGCGCAGGGCAAAGGAGAGCTTCAGAGCATAAAAGTTCTGAACCCGGACAATTCCTTTAGAAGCGGCTGATTGACATTGTATGCTGTTATTTAATCTACGATCTACAAGGACCCCCGAATCCTTCTCTACAGGTGTGTCTCCAAGTGTTACATCACCTTGGACATATGACGCACAGAGATTATTACTACCAAGATGCATAACTTTACATTTATCCACATTGAACCTCATTTGCCAAGTTGATGCCCAATCACTTATTGTATCCAAGTTAGCTTGTAGTTTGTGGACATCTTACTTAGACTTATACCAAAAATGAACTGAGACTAAACAGGTTTAACATCAAAATATATATATAATTTAATAAATACAAATTACATAAATAAAAAAGAGAACATAATACATCAGATAAAAAAGTGGACTACACCTGAGGAGGTATTACAAAGTATACATGTAGTGGAAAGAAGGGAACAGAAGTGATAAAAAAAGTCATCTGGCCCAATACTGTACGTACACCTGTGTCCACAATTGATATGTATGCATATATAGGACTAAAGCAGGACTAAAGTGCATGTGCATATTATCAGTTAAATCTCCATATCAACAAGTAGCCGCCAGTAGCATAACAATAAGGCTACCATAACAACCCAAATACATGTATTAGGGAACAAAATGTTAAGGGACAAGACTGGAATAATGTATATCAAATCTGTAGACAATCACGACACTAATAACTTAAACCTCACAGTAATACATAGTATTATCACATACCCACCATATTAGGGATATCCACCTCAGGAGAGCCACGTACCCCGACGCGCGTTTCAACGATGCCTTCCTCTGGGGGGTGGGCTCTCCTTGTAAGTGTGCTCCTTTTAAAATACCCAGCTCACCTGTATGCAATATCGTAATCACGCTACATCCACAGCCGCCCCTCTGTCCAGGCTACTACTCACCTCCTTGGTAACCCCATGCTGGCTATCACTTATCACAGAACTTAAACTAACTGGTCTATAACTACCTGTGGAGGACCTAAATCTCTTTTTGAATATAGGCACCACATTTGCCTTGCGCCACTGTACCAGTACCAATATAATCTTTACTGAGGATTTTTAACCCTTTCAGTACCGAGCCAATTTTCACCTTAAAGGGTTTCTACCACTTGCATATCACATATTTGGTGTTCAGACACTAGCGATCCGCTAGTGTCTGATGTAGCTTACAAGCTAATTATTACATTAATCCGTTCGGCCGATACCTCAAAAAAAGCACTTATATCTTTATGCAAATGAGCCTCTAGGTGCTATGCAGGCGTTTTTCCAGCACCTAGAGGCTCCGTCTACCTTGCAGTTTGCCGCCCAGCGCCTCGCTCCAGCACGCCCATCTCTTACTGTATTCAATCCTCCCCCTGCTTCAGCCTTCAGAAATCCCGCGCCTGCGCTGTTCGTCGCGGCATTCGGAGGCATTCGGCGCAGGCGCAGTCAATGTCTGACCGCTCCGTGCTCAGACAGGCGCAGTGGAAATGTCTGAGCGGGGAGCGGTCAGACATTGACTGCGCCTGCGCCGAATGCCTCCGAATGCCGCGACGAACGGCGCAGGCGCGGGATTTCTGAAGGCTGAAGCAGGGGGAGGATCGAATACAGTAAGAGATGGGTGTGCTGGAGCGAGGCGCTGGGCGGCAAACTGCAAGGTAGACGGAGCCTCTAGGTGCTGGAAAAACGCCTGCATAGCACCTAGAGGCTCATTTGCATAAAGATATAAGTGCTTTTTTTGAGGTATCGGCCGAACGGATTAATGTAATAATTAGCTTGTAAGCTACATCAGACACTAGCGGATCGCTAGTGTCTGAACACCAAATATGTGATATGCAAGTGGTAGAAACCCTTTAAATCCCAGGCTGATTTTTGCAAATCTGACAAATCTGTCACTTTATGTGGTAATACGTTTGGAATGCTTTTACTTATCCGAGCCATTCTGAGATTGTTTTCTTGTGACACATTGTACTTCACGACAGTGGTAAATTTGAGCCGATATATTTCACCTTTATTTATAAAATAATCCCAAATTTACCCAAAATTCACAATTTTCGAAATTTGAATTTCTCTACTTTTAAGACAGATTATAAAATGGTTATCAATCAAAATTCCCCATATGTCTGCTTTATGTTGGCATAATTTTGTAAATGTCATGTTATTTTTTTAGGACGTTAGAAGGCTTAGAAATTTACAAGCAATTTTTCAAATTTTTAACAAATTTTTTTAAAGCACCATTTCAGTTATAAAGTGATTTTGAGGGGCTTACGTAATGAAAACCAACCATAAACAACAACCCATTTTAGAGACTACATCCCTCAAATTATTCGAAACTGATGTTACAAACTTTGTTAACCCTTGAGGTGTTCCACAAGAATTAAAGCAAAATGGAGGTGAAATTTAAAAATTTCACTTTTTTGGTAGATTTTTTATGTTAATCAATTTTTTTCTTTCAACACAGCAAGTGTTAACAGCAAAATAAACTTTAATATACATTACTCTAAATCTGCAGTTTACAGAAATACCCCACATGTGTCGTCGTGAAGTGCTCTATGGGCACGTGGCAGTGGTCAGAATGAAAGGAGCGCCATATGGATTTCGGAGGCAGATTTTGCTAAAATTGTTTTTAGACACCATTCTGTATTTGAAGAGACCCTGACGTACCCCTACAGTGGAAACCCTCAAATAGTGTTAACATTTTGGAAACTACACCCTTCAAAGAATATATTAAAGGGGGTACTGACCACTTTGACCCCCTAAGCGTTTTACGGAAGTTGGAAACAGTTGGCTATGAAAATTAATAGTTTAGTTTCTTCCAATAAAGAGTTGCTTTAGCACCAAATTTTTCATTTTCACAAGGGTAACAGGAGAAAAAGCACTCCATAATTTGTTACCCATTTTCTCCTGAATAATGTGGTGGTAAACTGCTGTGGGGGCACAGGGCAGGATTCAGAATGGAAGGAGCGCCTTATGGCATTTGCAGAGTAGATTTTATTGAATGGGTTTACGGGTGCCATTGTTTTTTTATTTTTTAAGTTATTGTCTTATGTGGGGACTCATTTTTTGAAGGATGAGGTGACGGTTTGATTGGTACAATTTTGGGGTACATAAGATTTTTTGGCATAGTTTTTTTTACATTTCTTTTTACAGCATTCAGCTGAGGGGGCATATAATGTGATATTGTTATAGAGCAGGTTGTTATGGACACGGAGATACCTAATATGTCTATCATTTTAATTTTTTTTAAGTTTTACACAGTGCACCTTTACAATGCATTACAATTCTTTCATATTGTAATGTATTGGCTGTAAGTGTATTACACTGTGTAATACACTTACAGCTTCCTGCCTGTGAGATCCAGGGGGCTGGATCTCACAGGCTCAGACGAAAGGCAGCTACAATGCCTAAGGAAGGCACTGGGCTGCCTTCCCTACCATCTCGTCCCTGTCACAGCAGCGCGGGGACCTGATGGCCACCCCGCACCCGCCAGGATACCGCACATGCAGCGCTCAACGCTGACCGCGTGTCACGAGGGTGTCAAGAGCCATGTCTGACTCCGTTATACCCGGGGTCAGGAAGTCGCAGCGGGTGGCTGCGCGCTCTATGTCTAAAGATCACGTTGTTTCTTAGTGATTGTTTTCTGTGTTTGCCTTGCAATCCTTTTTGTCTCACTCAGGGATCCGTAGCTTCTCCTCCTCAGCTGTTTCTTGTCTGCCACTCCCAACCTCCTTATATTCTCCTCTCACACTTCTCTAGTTGCCAGTTATAGAGCTTCCTGCCTGGACTTCTATACTGACCCACTGGAGCTGTGAATCCTGGTTGTTGTTCCAGAGTGCTACCCTCCGGATCCCTGTTGGGCTTTTTGTTGTCTCCTGTTGTCACCCACCTGGGATTATATGTTGAGTCTGTATTGTCTGTCCTCCCCTTGGTGTTTTCCTTTAGAGCTAGTGGTGTGGACTAGTGTTCCCACCGCCCTGTTCACTATCTAGGGCTCATCTTAGGGAAAGCCAGGGTTTTAGGCACGTGATCGGCGTATGGGTGAGGAACCCGTCTAGGGACGTCAGGTCAGCCAGGTGCCAGCCGCAAGGCGAGTCAGGGGTCACCACCTTCCCTCTCACTTGGGCAGGGCCTTCCTCTTTCCCTCCCTCTGTGTCACGTATGTGATAGTCACGCCGATCGTGATACCGCGGAAGTGCAAGGGTTAATGCGATGGCATTTGTGTGTTCACCGATGCCAGCGCATACAACAGGAATCCGGCTATCAGTGACTGCCTGACCCCTTGCAGCCGATCAGAGCGCAGTAACTGTACGGCGCTGGGATTTCTGTCCCAGTGCTGGTATCCTAAGGGTTAAACAGGAGCACTGCAATAACTGAACAGAGCTCTTTAAGAACTTTTGGATGTATTTCATTTGGACCCGGCGCCTTGCTCACATTTACCTTAATTTACCTTAGCTTTAAACATATCTACAGTTAGCTAGTTGAGTATATTACTGGGTGTACTAACAGTCCTTTTAGGATTTGTTTTTCTCTCTTTTGCCACCTGCTGTTTGTTTTGCATTTTGCTGATTTTATCTCCTTTTTACCGATTTTTTTAAGCCCTTTGTTAACTTCAAAGGCTACAGCTAACCCCTCAGATTTGTATTTTTTAAATGCCCTTTTTTGTCATTTATTTCCCTTTATACTTGTCACCTACAGGAATAACTCAATGTGGATTTAAAGCTCTCCTATTTATCCTCAGTATTATTATGTGATCTACATAGTATCTGCTCCAGTCTATGCCCTGAAATTGGTTTGTGCAACGGACGGCCTCTCCCCAGGGCCCTCTATATCGCATCCCAGGTTTGATAGGAATTTCGAGTGGTGTAGTGCGGCCTAAATGTCTCTTTATGTGTGTCATGGTGCTCCAACCTGGATACGGTTGGACCCCAGGCTTTGGCTCTGAAGCAATAGTGTGAATAATTGAGGGATTTGAAGAAAATAACTTGAGTCCAGATCTTGAGATGAAGTTCAATGGCGGCTTTACCTGAATAAACGTTTCTCCAAATAGTTTCAGGCTTTGTCTCGGTTCCAGCAGGCTTTAGCATTAAACTGGCAGGCAAACTCAACTCTGCTGTATCTTTCTCTCACTCTGCTGCACTGACAAGCTAACTTGGTGTCTTTGTTTCCTCTTTATGCTGCACTTCACTCTTGTAGTCGGCAAAATCCTGGCAGTTACAACATGGAGTCTCAACCAGAACCAACCAGAACTGCCCAACCTCCTTCTGGTAGCAAGCAGGACTGGCCCACTTCTGCCCAAAGGGGGGAGAATGGAATGGTAAGTTCCATTCTCGCTAAGGATAGCGCTGACATTTTCGCTGCCACCTGCTGGTGAACTAGGGACATTACATGTAATAAACAGTTACATAACAAGATTATGAATGTACATTGTGGAGGACCTTCCACCATGAATTCTCTACAGTAGGTTTATTTGTAACCCTTTACCAACATTCATAAAGGGTTTCATGCGTTGACCCTCCTTTTTTCCCCATGGTAATCTAAAGCTTAGTTACCTTTTCAGAGAAAGAAGAAATACTAAAAGGTATATAAAGAAAATAAAGTGGAACATGAGTGATACAATAATACTGTACAAACCACATCTGTCAAATATAATTATATCATAAGCATGCTAGAAGTGAATTATGATTGACTATTTGAAACGTGCTACTGCAAAATATAGCCATATTAGAGCTAAAACTACTTTTTTTAAGAAACAGCTGTGGCCTTATCCCTAGTACATGGACAAATGGCTCTTATCGTAAAAGCGTCTACTAAACAAATAAGCCCAAAATTAATCTGAAACTGTGGATGACAGATGCCATATACCGTAATCAATTACAGAGCTACAGTTGTGTATCATTTACAAGATTAGACGCGTTTTGCCCTGAAAGTGTTAGTGGCTCTGAACCCGAACATATCCAGAATTTCACCCAGGCTCCAATGCTTTCCTTTGCCCTGCACTGAATCGCACAGGGCAAAGGCATTTTGAAGAGTTCCAGTGACAAACTGGGCTCTCCTTAAGGGCTGCCAGGTGGAGGCTTCCACCCAGCAGTGAGTCTGGTGATGTCCCCAACACTGATGGGTGGGCTTTAGTGCTCCACTAGCCTGTAAAACGCTAAACCCCGCCCATCAGAGCCGGTGACGTCACTGAATACACTGCTGGGTGAAACCGTATTATTGTAAATAAAAAAGCCCTTGCCCTGCGCGATCCTGCGCAGGGCAAGGGAGCGCATTGGAGCATGACATGCTTCGAAGCTAACATTAGAGGGGCTGTCTGAGTGAAAATATGGGTATGTCCGGGTTCAGATCTGAACCCGGACAACCCCTTTAATACAGCAAAACATTAAAGTAGTCCTATCTGCATACCATAAGTATGCTCCACTTACACGCAACACATATACATTGTAAATAGCTGGGCAAGATAGCATGGCCATATTTAATCAGTTGACTTTTCATGGTAACCAAAGTATTTCAAAGTATTTTGTGTCTGTGTTTGCTCCCAGAGACAGAAGAACTCAAAACACCCTACTAGATATTTATATAACCCTAAAATATGCCACACAGGTGTACTGTATGAATAACTTTGAACTTGATAGGTCTCAAAATTTAAAG
Organism: Bufo gargarizans; assembly: GCF_014858855.1. Classification (NCBI taxonomy): domain Eukaryota; kingdom Metazoa; phylum Chordata; class Amphibia; order Anura; family Bufonidae; genus Bufo; species Bufo gargarizans. The sequence continues at coordinate 132,830,958 of NC_058085.1, forward strand.
AGAAACCTCAATGAAAACCATAATTTTCCATAGGCGCCCCACCTTAAATCATAATGTTTGATGTCAATACTGTCTCCTGTTGGTTTTTGGATAATAAAAATATCAGGCAAAATGTGCCTGGGCTAGGACTGCACTAGATGACCACTGCAAAGCTTTTTAGGGTAAGTCCACACCTGTGGCAGGCATTCTGCTGGGGCCCATCAAATCCCATCCGGTATAAATAGGGTCTATTGGGTTTTTGGCACAAATGGAGTCCAGTGGCCCCTGGCAGTGTCTGGGCCATGCCTCTGCCAGAAGAGGATATCGTAAAGCCTGCCACAGGTGTGGACTTTATGCCAGTCCTGGGTGTTTAGTTGTTGTCACAGTATCACCTCAAAGCTGCATCGTGTTTTTCCAGATCACCAGTTACCTACAGGAAGCAGCCTGTGGCTTTCTAGCTAACTTCAAACATGCCTTCATAGAGGAAGGACACAAACCTCAGTAATGACCTATTAGGGTCATCATGGGTAAAAATGTATTAAAGAATAATTCTACTTAGCCAATGACATCCCTGAAAGTATGAGGGAAATTTCAGCTCCTAGACCATCTGATCATGTAGTATCATATCCCAGGGTAGAGGTACACAAGTACTCACACAACATCTTAATCAAAGTAACAAAGTTTTATTATACTAATGATTTGAGGTTATGTGTTATTACATATGACTGAACCATAAGATATGGATTATAGTAAAGCAAGTAATATAGTCTCTGATAGTCTTCAGGATGACCCATCATTGTCCATGACACATAGAATTAGTCCCCAACCTGAGGAAGAAAAACAATGGGGTTAAACTGAGAATTGTACTTTCTATCCTGTAAGCAGGGATAAGCAATTACTGACACCCAGCTACAACTCCCAGCATGCAAACTTGCTTGCCTGTTCTTGGAACTCCCATAGAAGTTAATTGAGCATGCTGGGAGCTGTACAACAGCTGGAGTTCCTGCTACTATCTTTGATGGTCTAACATAAATGCCTACATTGTATAATGCTATGATTGTTATGCAACTGTTTTGTTTATGTAATATGCCTGGTTCACCAGTAGGTGTCAGCGTATATGGCAGAGCTATCAGACAGAATGAAACTCACCATTCCATTCTCCCCCCTTTGGCAGAATTGGTCCATTCCTGCTTCGTGCCAGAAGGGTGGGGCAGAAGTTTCCACTTAGTTTGAGTTCTAGTTCTATGCTAGACAGGAGAGGAGCAAGGTGGGGCACACTCAGGCGTGCCTACGCCAGCCAGAGCATCCTAAGCTCTGCTGGCCATAATTAAAGATGTCTGGAAGCCATAGGGGCCAGAGGAATAGTTCAAGTGAAGCTGCCATTGAATTTGATCACAAGGTGTGGACTCAAGTTTTTCCTTCATCGCTCAATTACTCCCCCTTTATTTTGCTTTGAAGCCAAAGCCTGAGGTCCAGCATTATCCAGGTAGGAGCACGTGACACATAAAGAGACATTTAGGTCGCACTACACCACTCGGCATTCCAACTACACCTGGAGCACGACAGGGCCCTGGGGAACAGCATGTTGAAAAATTGGAGTCACGAACAGGATTAACGTTTGTGCCTTACTGCTATAGGCCTTCAGAGTTGACAGAGAACCACCTAAAAAATTACTTTGCTGCATTTATTGCGGAGTGACAGGTGTGCAACGGCTACAGGGGGGGTTAATCCACCTTCTTTGCCAGTGATGGTGTATGTTATTTTTTCCAAGCCAGAGCGGGACAACAAAGCTCCACCCAGCCAAAGCGAGGGAAACAGTAGCTCTGCCCACAAGGGTCCGCCCCTGAACCAGCCAATTTGAGCCAGCCAGCGCAGAGCAAGATGACCTGTCAGCTCAGACCAAACTGGGGAGAGCTGGTGTGGGGCGACGAGCCTGAAGTAAAGGCCACCCTTGCTGAGGTCTAAGTCTCCCAAGTAAAGCGGACATCAGAGAGAGAAGCAGAGGGGTCCGCCGTTCCAGCTGGTGTGGTGGAGGCGGCTGGGCTGGAGGCGGCCGGAAGATCCGCAGCTGGAGTGCCGCCTGGGCACAGTCCTCTGGTTTTCGGTGGATCAGGGGAGCGGCTTCTTGGCAGACGACGACAACGGTGAGGAGCTGTTTGTGGGTGGTCAATCGGTCAAGTGCCCCTACCTTCCCCAGGCCCGCCATAACTTGTATGTGGGGGACTACATACATGTAGAATACCCCCCCCCCCCATATGGGCTCTACAATGGGACGTTTTGCCACTGGGGTGACCCTACTGAACAAACCCCTAGTCCAGTAGCTGAACACTGGCCAGAGGATCCAGAAGGTGCAGGGTGTGTGCGATGCCTTCAAGAAACCACAGAGTTAGTCCTCCATTTTCAAGAGAAACCACAGCCCCAGCCAGAGCTACTGCTACCAGGCCTACCGCCTCCACCTACCTTTCAGCTGGAATATCAAGTGACCACTGCTTTTTCTTACAACCCCACAGTGGTCAGTTACCAACTGCCTTGGAAAATGGCATCCGCAGCAGTAAAGGGTCACCAGTTCCCATCACCACCTGAGGAGCCTCAATTACCTTAACCCGTGCAGCCAGATATTCCGAGAACCCTGCCCCGGCAGGAGGTTCCGGTAACCTGAAGCATGACATGGCCGCAGCAATTGCCAGCATTACTAACCGGTCATCGCCAGGGTCTTCCACTAGAGGGCAGTGAAGCTCTGCCACTGCAGAGCGTCTTGCTTGCCAAGAGCAGGGATGACCCCTGATGAGCTTCAGGAGCTCCAGCAGTAAAGAGGATTTCACATTCCTCCTCTAAGGCAGTGTTTCCCAACCAGTGTGCCTCCAGCTGTTGCAAAACTACAACTCCCAGCATGCCTGGACAGCCTTTGGCTGTGCGGGCATGCTGGGAGTTGTAGTTTTGCAACAGCTGGAGGCACACTGGTTGGGAAACACTGCTCTAAGGAGTTTCCCTGCAGTCAAGCTAAGAAAAATCATGGACTATCAGAGCCACATCTTGTACTGAAATTGAAGAGTGAGAACGTGTTTGCCCATCTGTTTTGTTTTTGTTGCCCCTTGTTGGTCCTCACCCAGATGGACATGTCTGTTAGGACTCCGCCCATCTTCAGTATCTTCAAATATCTCCAAGTTGCGTGCCAAATTCCCTTTTTTCCCCATTCTCAGGTTAAGTGGGTACCCCACCTGCCTTACGGGTTCTCATTAGATTTGCTGATGTTGTTCTACCTCATGTGGATTACAAATTACTTTTTCTTTTTTGCACTACGTGCTACAGGTTGCAACGTTACAAGCCAGCACCCAAAGAAAATACTAAAATGTGTACCTGAGCTTTTTGTGATTTCTACTGTGATATTTTTGCACTAATGTATTAAAAAATTCCAGTAACGTTTATGTATTTGCCCATTGTATGGACTTTTTTTTTTATAGGTACAGCAATGTGGTTTCCTATGCACTGGACTATTAGCTAGATAGTTAGCACCTTTTTCTTCATTGCTCATTTGGACTGCCTCTGAGGACTCCAAAGTACTTTGCTTTGTGTCAGTTTAGAAAGCCTAGGTATTGTACTGTATTATTTGGATATGCCCTTAACCTTTTTCTCTCCACAGACTTAGGAGGCGAGAAGACAGTATGTACTGTGTCTTTAGGGTTATTTGCTGTTGCGACACACGGAGGACCAAGTGGTTACGTCACAAGCAGTCTTAACATCTTTAAAGGGTAACCCTGCTGCTAAATGTATGTTTTTAGGTACCTTAAGGTACTGTGCACTGCCTTAGGGAAGATGTGAAGCTACCAGTTCAGACATCAAGGTGACGAAGCGTAAAGCATAATTAGACCTTGGTGCTAGGAAGTGATTACAGGATGAAGCCACCCTTCTATTTGCAGGCGTCTCATAGTATTGTGGAGGGATTAAAGTACATGACACCCCATGCTCCATATACTACTTTGACCAGGTCGTGGAGTATTTGAGTGCTTGGTTCTCTGGTTTATACCGAGAGGGAAACAGTAAATAGACACCCTACTCACATGGGCAGAGACCTATGGGTAGAAATTGCTTTGTCAGTTTATGTATACAGTAACAGAAAATAATCTAAAGCAGAACTTTAAAAGGGGACCCTACAGCATACCCTAAGCACAAGCCGAGGGTGACTTGGTTTTAAGTAAGGGTGTATGTAACACCTCAGTGTGGTGTTACCACTCCTGCACTCTGCTACTATCTTTCATAGTCTAACATAAATGACATCTTATGTATTTCTGTCCAGGTTCTCTACATTGTGCAATGCTATGATTGTTATGCAACTGTTTTGTTCATGTAATATGCCTGGTTCACCAGCAGGTGGCAGCGTAGATGGCAGAGCTATCCTTAGACAGAATGGAACTCACCATTCCATTCTCCTCCTTTTGGGCAGAAGTGGTCCATTCCTGCTTCAAGGGTGGGGCAGAAGTTTACAGTTAGTTTGAGTTCTAGTTCTAAGACAGCAGAGGAGCAAGGTGGGGTACACTTAGGCATGCCTATGCCAACCAGAGCACCCTAAGCTCTACAGGCCATGAAGAAAGATGTCTGGAAGCCATAGGGGCATAGGGGAATAGTTCTTCGGCCACCATAAGATAAATCAGCAAGAGGAAGAGTTCTTTGGCTGAAGATAAGTTTTACTGAGTGTCATTAGGGGAATAACAGTCGATGGCACTCCATCCAAAGATACTAGAACAGACCTAATGTACAGAAACCAGACTTAAGCAAAGTTTAGTGCAGCGCAAAGAAAGAAAGCAAAGTATTTAACCAAGCCTGTCAGTACAGCAGAGAAAGAGGGAAAGCAGAGGCATTGAATTTAGATGACAGTTTATGCCAAAGCCTGCTGGAACCAAGACAAAGCCTGCCAATCGTTTGGATGAATGTTTATTCAAGTAAAGCTGCCATTGAATTTCACCACAAGGTCTAGACTCAAGTTATTTTTCCTTCATCCCTCAATTACTCCCCCTATTTTTTTGCTTCGGAGCCAAAGCCTGGACTCCAGCAGTATCCAGTTAGGAGCACCATGACAAATAAAGAGACATTCAAGGCGCACTACACCACTCGGCATTCCAACTACACCTTGCACGCGACAGGGCCCTGGGGGGTGGCGCGTTGCTGAGGTATGTGGCCACGCAGAAGTTTTTCCTGTTGGAGCTATACAGATCATGCCATGTACCATAGGTTGCTGTATTACTGAGGAATTCTCTCATTGCCTCTAAAGGAGAAAATTTCTGTAATACAGTGAGTACCTACAACTCCATAGCAAAGTCCCCCTATGTATGCTACAGATGAAATATATGTCATAATAAAGGGAACCCGTCATATAAAACCGCCATCATTGCCTTTTAGTAGCCCCTAGTCTTTTATTAATCTGATGCTCCATACATGACAAAAACAATGTTTTAATCACCATCAGCACTATCTCGCATGTCAGTCTGAAGTCAAGGGGGAAGTGGCCTCCTTGCTTTAAGTCAAGATAAGCACTGAAAAAATCATTGTTTGCCGGCAGCAAATTGTGCTGTCCAATAACGACTTGCCGCTGGCAAATTACTAGGCGGCATGGGAACGAGTGATGGCATAGCGATGGCTCCTCCATTACAGCATGTAATAGCAGGTGTCTCCTCTGCTAGAGAGCAGGCAATTGCCGGGAGGAAACGTTTCCCTCTCAACAATCCCTTGCTCAGTCGGCCTGTGTAATACAGGCAGTGGGGTAGCTAGAAATGACTGGGCCCCACAGCAAATTTTTAAATGGGCTCACCCCTCAGCAAATTCTTCACAACCCCCTTCTCCTGTGCAACCCCCACTCTTGTGGCTAGTCAAGATCGCTCTCTCAGACGAGTACTGGCAGCTGCTCTATTTCTACAGTGTCATTGTATATCATTTTGTTTTATAATACTGTTGAGGGGGCCTTAACAATAAAATCTTTTAGTGATCCTCCTGGGTGGGCCCCTTCTGAGTTCGGGACCCATAGCGGCTGCTTCCCCTGTTTCCTCTATAGCTACGCCCCTGAATACAGGCTTTAGTCCATTAGTATCTGCAAGTTGCTGATGCATTCTTGTAGGAATATAGCAAAGAAAACAAGGCCCCACCTCACATTTATCTACTTTAATATCATGACAATGGCTTAGTGTGCTGGGTCTCCATTGCAGACAGAGTTGTCATTGCAGCATGCCAAGGCAAAGCAGTGTAAAATCTACCCTTTGTGTTCCTATAATATATGACTTACTTTAAAGTTTAATAGCTGGGAACATCTTCCACTCCGACTTCATTCCATCTTTTTCCAAATCTAAAGAAACCAATGAGTGATCAGTTAAATACCTAGCCACTAATATTCTGTTTTTTGTTCATTTACATAATACACATCCCTATAGGCAACACATAAGCAGTAATGAGCGGCAGGGGCCATATTCGAATTCGCAATATTTTGCGAATATTTCGTAGAATATTTGCGAATTTGAATATTCTTTATATTCTATATTCTACAATGATCGCGTAATATGCAATACACGATCAATACAGGCGTGTATCAAAAACAAATATATAGCACTATAGAATTTAGTGCTATATATTAGTTTTTTAGAATATTCGTCATTTTTTTCTATCTGAAGTCATGATTCCTCCCTGCTTATTAGTGCTTAAGCAGGGAGGAATCATGACTTCAGATGGAAAAAAATGACGAATATTCTAAAACAAGAATATCTAGCAATATAGCGAATATTAGAAAAAAAAATACGAATATAGAGCAATTTAGCTAATATAGTGCTAGATTCTTTTTTTTATAGTTAATTTTTTTTCCAATCTAAACTTCAGCTGAGAAAAAAATTACAACTATTAGACAAAGAAGATTATATTATATTGCTCTATATTCGTTTTTTCTCCCGAATATTCTCTATATTGCTATATATTCTTGTTTTAGAATATTACGAATATTCAAAAAAATGAATATATAGCACTATATCGAATATATTAGTTTTTTAGAATATTTGTCTTTTTTTTTTGTTAAATCTGTACAGTTGTTCCACTTCGGCATACTCCTCCCCAACTAGCGTCCCCATCACCATGGGGCCACCTGGAGGTTAGAATATACCACCGGATATGAATTTTCACGATCTCACTGAGATTGTGAAAACTCAGATACGATTGTATATGCTAACCCACAGGGGTTCCAATGGTAACGGGGACGCTTGTCGGGGAGGAGTATGTAAGTGGAACAACTGTACAGATTGAAAAAAAAAAAGACAAATTTTCAAAAAAAAAACTAATATATTCGATATTGTGCTATATATTCATTTTCTTGAATATTCGTAATTTTTCCCATCTAAAGTCATGATTCCTCCCTGCTTGAGTTGTTTGGGGGCCAATGATTCATTGGCCCACAAGCAAGAAGCAGGGAGGAATCATGTTTTCAGATGTTAAAAAATGACAAATATTCGATATAGCGAATATATAGCACTATATTCGAAATATTCTCGAATTCTCGAAGTTGCGATATTCAAGATAAATATTCGTAATTCGAATATTCGCGCTCAACACTACACATAAGGTGGAACCTGATGCATTCTGGCCCAAATGCAAATCTTTAAGAGGGCCCCCACCTACCAGGTGCCATAATAAATATTAGAATGGTCTATTCTTTTGTGAGAGAGTTTGTGGCTCAATCAGGTTCCTAAGCCTAATTGCAATGTCTATCTTTGTAGCCCCTATAGCTATGACCCTGAGATCACATAATATTCTTGGAGTAAAGGCACATTTACATCCTGGAAAGCAATTATTAGCAGATCGTATATATCTTGAAACTCAATAAAATGAAAAGTTGTACGTTTACAAAAAGCACACAGGCAAAGGTCAGGCTTCATAGGAAGGCAATTTTTAAATTAGTGGGAAGACACCAGAACTTATGGATTAAATCTACATGTAAAGGGAGGACATTTAACGTAACGGTAGTGCTAATCCTTATGCCATTTATATATGAAAATCTCACAAAATGGAAAGGATTTATCAATAAATCTGAAACAATAAAGATACTTTGCTACTGAAGATCTCTACCAGGTCTTGCCCCATTAAATACCCCTACATGCCAGGTTCAAATTTATATAGCCTTAACTGTATGATGAATAACTTCCTTACCTAGGACGAGTGACAAAGGTGATATACTGCCACAGGTCTGAGTAATACTGGGCCATCTGCTCCGGAGAGGCCTGATCTCCTGGATGTTGAGGCTCACTGGGTGTAGCAGAATACATGTAACTCAGAGCCAGAAGAATGAAAAAGACAGCGGAGACGTATCTGAGCATCTGCATAGAAGAGAAGTACAGCAAGAAACTGAGAGATTGTCTCCCCATCAAGAGTCACCATGAATGAAGCCTCTTTATGTTTCCAACTCTCTGTTCTGCCTCATGCCGGAGGGTCCACATGTCATGTATGACAATGATATACCCTATTAGGCCACATGGAAAGGGCTTATCATGATGTGATTTTAAGGAGATAGTTACCTCTCTGACCATCCTGCATTTTGTATTGCTTGCTCTCCTTCCTGACCACATTCCTTTATGTTTTTCCTAGCCAACTTTAATCTTATAACCTAATTCAGGATGTCATATTTTCATTGACTCTTAGGTCAATATAGATTCTTAGGTTGAGTTTTTAGGGGAGTTCTTTTCAGGTTTCCAGTGATTTTCAACAGCAAGAATAGCATAGTCTACAGAGTTACTCTTGCTGTCAAAAACACTGGACCCCTGAAAGAAACACGTTGGACCTCATTATCATTAAGATACAGCAAACTCTGTCTGAAAACAAGTCCCTTGTATGGGTCATGGCTCTTTTGTGAATGGAAACTATAATGGTAACGCAAACAGAGCCTAAAACTGCAGACTACACAGAATGGAAGCCTCATTTTTGTATCTAGAAGTCTGAGGAGACCTTTTTACACACACTATATCTAATGTGCCTCCGAAATGAAACCACACACTGGAGATGTAATACAGATTAATAGGTTAAGTTTTGGGGACAGTTCTGTTCAAGATCCCAGTGATTTTTGACAGCAAGAATAACAAAGTCTACAGATCTACTCTTTCTGTCAAAACAGTGGACCCCTGAAGGAAACATGTTGGACCCTATTATAAGTCCATGAGATTCATCAGGGAACGCTAATATCTGTCTGAAAACTCTTCATATATCTTATATTATAATATGAGTCAACCTATACCAGTCATTACTATGTACAGTATATTGATTTCAGTACAAAGACCCCACTATGTGCCTAAACCACCTGTCCTCTCTTATCAGCAGGCCCAAACAAATTACCCTGTAATCATCCTGTTGGAATTTTTACAATGACTAAAATTTAGATACGGAATATGGGTGATGTTATCTTACCTTGGTGAGTTCAGTGGTGTCTAGAATTAACCCTGAATTAACAGCTTAGATTTTATCTGTATTCCAGCGCCCTCCCATATTGTCGTCATGCCTTCATCCTTCCCCCTGTTTCCATGCTCACCCCCCTCCGTTACTCAATGTTAACATGTCACCTTTCCAAGTCAATAGCTTCGCATTCACAAAAAAAGTGGACATTTACGCCTGGACGAATCATGGCTTGGTAGTTATTAAGTGAGATACAATATTTTCCATGATCATTTTGACACATTTCAAAACCACCTAGCAATGATTTTAATGGAATCTTAATGGTTTTGAACATTCTTAATCTATAGGGTACATCTAGAATATATACAACATTGGTATTATATAAAAATGTTCATATTTTATCACTTACTCTGTGTCTCTTACAATGCCTATCAATAGGGTTCTGGAAGAAAATATTGATGACCTATCCTCAGGCCATCAGTATCTAATCTTACTATGTCTGATCTAATCTCTCTTTCTGATATTAACCTCTCCTATATCTCATGCTATTACTCCATATAACCTCCTCCTAATATTATTGTATACAACCTCTCTCCTCCAATTACTCTATATAACAATGATGGTGAACCTTTTAGAAACCTAGTGCCCAAACTGCAACCCAAAACCCACTTATTTATCGCAGAGTGCCAACACGGCAATTTAACCTGAATACCAATATATTATTTCTTCCATGTATTTTATCATTTGGCTATAATAGCTTGCCTATATTCAATGTGCTGCCTGTGCTTTTCATAGTGCGCCCTGTGCGAATGAATGGCAAGAAAAGTCTAAGGCATATTGGTACACCATAGACTTTTTCCAGGGTGTGGGTGCCCACAGAGAGGGTTCTAATACCACCTCTGGCACCCATGCCATAGGTTTGCCACCACTGCCATATAATATCTCCCTATATCTCGTCCTATTACTACATAAAAGCTCTGCCTATATCTACTTGTATTACTCCATATAACCTTACCCAATATATCCTCATATTACTCTATATAACATCTCCCTATATCTCCTCTTATTACTCCATATAACTTCTCCCTATATCCCCTCCTATTACGCCATATAACCTCTCCCTATATCTCATCCTATTACTCCATATAACTTCTTCCTATATCCCCTCCTATTACGCCATATAACCTCACCCTATATCTCCTCCTATTACTCCATATAACCTCTTCCTATATCTCCTCCTATTACTCCATATAGCCTCTCCCTATATCCCCTCCTATTACTCCATATAACCTCCCTATATCTCCTATTACTCCATACAAACTCTCCCTTTATCTTCTTCTATTACTCTAAATAACCTCTTCTTATATCACTCCATATAACATCTACGTAAATATCCTATTACTCCATAAAAACGCTCCCTATATATCCTCCTATTACTTTTTTATAACCTCTCTCTATATCTCCTCCTATAACTCCATATAACCTCCTCCTATATCGCCTCTTATTGCACCAAATAACTTCACCCTATATGTCCTCCTACTACTCCATATAGCCATATGTCCCAGTATCTGCTCCTATTAATCCATATAACCTTTTCCAATATCTTCTCTATTACTTCACATAACCTTTACATACATTTCCTCCTATTACTTCATATAACATGTCCCTGTATCTCCTCCTATTACTCTATATAACCTCTTCATATATCTCCTATTATTCCATATAACCTCTCCCTATATCTCCTCCTGTTACTCAATGTAACCTCTCTCTTTATCTCCCCCTGTTACTCCAGATATCTCCCTTTATCTATTTGTATTACTCCATTAAACCTTTCCATATATCTACTGCTGTTACTCTATATAACCTCCTTCTATTTCGAGTCCTATTACTCCATATAACCTCTATATATCTTCCTATTACTCCATATATCCTCTTTCTATATCTCCTCCTATTACTCCATATAACCTCTCCCTATATCTCCTTCTATTACTCCATATAACCTCTCCCAATATCTCCTACTATTACTGCATATAACCTTTCCATATATCTACTCCTGTTACTTCATATAACCTCCTCCTATATCGACTCCTATTACTCCATATAACGTCTTCCTATTACTTCTCCTATTGCTCCATATAACCTCTCCCTATATCTCATCCTATTACTTCATATACCCTCTCCCTATATCTCCTCCTATTACTCCATACAACCTCTCCCTATATCTCCTTCTATTACTCGTTATATTACTCAGCAGAACACCAGTTCGGATGGATCATCGCAATATTCGGCACATTGTGGTGCTCGAGTCTTCTCCCCGCACGTTTGTTGGCTGCTAAGCAGCCAAAATGCCAGTGTAAAAGTAGCCTTAGTACTGCTATTCACTGTAATACCATAGCCATGTTGGCTGTTGGCATTACAGTGATTGGCTGTCCGGAACGTGTCATTGGGTGCTATATAGCACCCGATGACACGTGTTCGGCTCAGTATTAGTCAGGGTGAGCTGGAGATCAGAACGGGAGATAGTGTAGGGATTGAAATAGCAATATTTTAGTTTTTATACTTGTAGACCCAAAAGTCCTTTTAAGGACTATTGTATGTGGCAGCAATACATTTTTTTGGTGCAACCTGCACTAAATTTCTAAAACTTGTTAGAGACCAAAGAGTCCTTTTAAGGACTATTGCTGCATCTGGCAGCAATATATATTTTTAGCGCAACCGTCTCTAAATAGTTTGCAACTGTTTGGCTGCTGCAGACAGTGACATTATCTGTGCTACATCTCCTGTATAACGTGTGCGCAGCCTAAAATATCTGTGACATCCAGTGTACTTTTTTCGTATACAGTGTCCGCTGCGGACAGTTACATTACCTGCACTACATCTCCTGTATAACGTGTGCACAGCCTAAAATATCTGTGACATCCAGTGTACTTTTTTCGTATACAGTGTCCGCTGCGGACAGTTACATTACCTGCACTACATCTCCTGTATAACGTGTGCACAGCCTAAAATATCTGTGACATCCAGTGTACTTTTTTCGTATACACTGTCCGCTGCAGACAGTTACATTACCTGCACTACATCTCCTGTATAACATTTGCGTATCCGAAATATCAGTGACATTCAGTCAAATTTTTTGGCTGCTGGTGGCAGCGACATTACCTGCGCTACATCTCCAGTATAACGTTAGCGCATCCTAAATATCAGTGAAATTCAGTGTAATTTTTTTTGCCGCTGGTGACAGCGACATTATCTGCGCTACATTTCCTGTGTAACATGTGCGCAGCCTAAAAATATCTGTGACATCCAGTGTACTTTTTCTGTAGACGGTGTCCGCTGCAGACAGTTACCAGGGCCGGCTCCAGGTTCATGTGGGCCCTTGGGTGATAAATCCTAGTGGGCCCCCTTGAGGCATTTTTTTACATTTACATGTCTCACTGTGGCTCCCACACGGTATAAAGACCCCCAGTGGCCCCTATACAGTATAATGACCACTAGTGGCCCTTCACACAGTATAATGCCCCCTTACACTGTATAATGACCCTCAGTGGCCCCCAAACACAGTATAATGACCCTCAGTGGCCCCAAACACAGTATAATGACCCCACAGCGGCCCTCCATTCAGAATAATAACCCCCAGTCTCCCCCCATTTAGAATAATGACCCCCAGTAGCCTCCACACTGGGTGAATACTGTATGGAGGGGGCGGCACTGGGGGTCATTATACTAAATGGAGGGTCAATGGGATCATTATACTAAATGGGGGGCACCGGGGGTCAATATATTATGTAAGAAGGGGCCCTCACAGTGTAATGACCCCCCAGTAGCCCCCTCACATACCTATCATTGCTGGAGCGCAGGGGAGCCGGCAGTCCTGTCATTCACTAACCGGAGCTCCCTGCGCTCCTTCTCACCTTAGGCCCGCTGCAGCAGTGAGACACACGTCATGACGTCACCCCTGGGCCGGGCTTGGAGGAGAGAAGGAGATGTGCAGTGATGTAGCTAGAACTGACTGGACCCCACAGCAAATTTTAGTGGAAGAGGTGGAAATGGGGGAAGAAAATACACAGGGTGATGGCCAGACCACCCTCAGTTCGTCTTCTCAGCTCGAATTGGATGATGAGTAGGAGTAGGAGGAGCAGGAGATGGTTGCCTCCGCTACAGAGGGTAGTACCCATGGAAGTTTTATTCCATTTGTTCAGTGTGGATGGGTAGAAGAGGATGAGGAGATTGAGAGTCATCCTCCTAATGAGGACAGCAACATCTTGTCTGTCGGGACTCTGGCACACATGGCTGACTTTATGTTATGCTGCCTTTCCTGTGACCCTCGCTTTATACACATTTTGGCCAACACCCTTTACTGGTTGTTCACCCTTCTCGACCCCCGCTACAAAGAGAACTTCTCATCTCTCATTTCTGTGGTGGAGAGGACGAGCAAAATGGTGCAATACCAGAGTGTGTTTGTGGAAAAATGGCTCCAAAACTTCCCAGCTGACAACGCTGGCTGCAGAGTACGTAGTTCCTTGGCCAACCGAGGAGGGGAGACGAGGAGAATACACAGCATTTCCAACAGAGGCAGGGCAACACTCACCAAGGCCTCGGACAGTTTTATGACACCGCACCCCCCCCCCCACCTGATGCGCGGCCTAGTGTCACAAGGATGTCAAAATTTTGGAAGATGGTGAAGGACTACATAGTAGACCATGTCAGTGTCCTCAGTGATCCCTGTGTGCCTTACAACTATTGGGTTTCCAAGCCGGACACGCGGCACATACTGCCGCTCTAAGCCTTGGAGGTGCTGGCCTGCCCCGTCGCCAGCGTATTGTCAGAGCATGTATTTAGTGCTGCTGGGGGCATAATAACTGATAAGCGCATCCGCCTGTCAACTGAAAATGCTGACGGGTTAAGGCCTCATGCACACGACCGTTGTGTGCATCCGTGGCCGTTGTGCCGTTTTTCATTTTTTTTCGCGGACCCATTGACTTTTAATGGGTCAGTGGAAAAATCGGAAAATGCACCGTTTGGCAGCCGCATCCGTGATCTGTGTTTCCTGGCCGTGAAAAAAATATGACCTGTCCTATTTTTTTCACGGCCAACGGTTCACGGACCCATTCAAGTCAATGGGTCCGTGAAAAATCACGGAAGCACACAAGATTGTCATCCGTGTCCGTGATCCGTGTCCGTTTTTTCCTATCATTTCAATGGCAAACTTGACTTAGATTTTTTTCATGTCCGTGGATCCTCCAAAAAACAAGGAAGACCCACGGACGAAAAAACGGTCACGGATTACGGACCTACGGACCCCGTTTTTGTGGACCTTAAAAAAAAAACGGTCGTGTGCATGAGGCCTAACGCTTATAAAACTGAAATCAACCTCCTATTACTTCATATACACTCCCGAAATCAAGATAAATCACAACAGAAAGGAGTGCGAAAAAAAACCATGTATAGATAATAAAATATAAAGTTTATTAATATCAATATTATAAAATGTGATTCACAATTCATTCTTGTGAACAAGCGGGGACAAAACACAGTAGCACACCACCTTGCTAATAACCCCAGAACTGTAACAGCAGCAATACAACAATGACCTCAGCTGATGTAAATAACAAATCTCAAACAGGGTAAAGATGGTCATATGGATATAAAGTGCGAATGCAATGAAAGGTATGCCAAAAAGTGACCAGTGCATGGCAAACATAGCAGGAAAAAACAAACAAGTGTACTAGCTATATAATTCATGTAGCATAGATGGCGACATATCAATAAAACAGGGGATGAAAGCCAAGTGGTGGCGCTCCTCGACGCGCGTTTCGCTTGTGATCGCTTCCTCGCCATCTATGCTACATGAATTATATAGCTAGTACACTTGTTTGTTTTTTCCTGCTATGTTCGCCATGCACTGGTCACTTTTTGGCATACCTTTCATTGCATTCGCACTTTATATCCATATGACCATCTTTACCCTGTTTGGGATTTGTTATTTACATCAGCTGAGGTCATTGTTGTATTGCTGCTAACTGTTACAGTTCTGGGGTTATTAGCAAGGTGGTGTGCTACTGTGTTTTGTCCCCGCTTGTTCACAAGTATGAATTGTGAATCACATTTTTTTATATTGATATTAATAAACTTTATATTTTATTATATATCTCCTTTCTGTTGTGATTTATAAAAATGAACTAGGCCTTGATTGCCCCTGACTTCTCTACTCCACCAGAGGAAAGCGGCTGAACAAAAAGGAACTCTAAATGTGGCTTTCATGGTGTATTGAATACACTGTATTCCCATGCACCCCTTCCACCACTAAAAAGAGTATATGGTTCAATCTTCCTTTTCTCGTCCTCCTCCTCCATCATATCAACATGTTTATTAGGCTGCCCTCGCTCCTAATGTTTTAGAGAATCAGCTCAGCAGCGGGCCCTCACCCATAATGTTTTTGAGGGTCACCAGCAGGCCCTCAACCATAATGTTTTAGAGAGTCAGCTCAGCAGCAGGCCCTCACCCTTAAATTTTTAGATGGTCAGCTAGGCAGCAGGCCCTCACCCACAAATTTTTTTAGATGGTCAGCTCGGCAGCAGGCCCTCGCCAACAATTTTTTTAGATGGTCAGCTCGGCAGAAGGCCCACGCGCATAATGTTTTAGATGGTCAGCTCGGCAGCAGGCCCTCACCCACAATTTTTTTTAAATGGTCAGCTCGGCAGCAGGCCCTCGCCCACACAATTTTTCAGATGTCAGCTCAGCAGCAGACCCTCGCCCACAAAATTATTTAGATGGTCAGCTCCGCAGCAGGCTCTCGCCCACAATTTTTTTAGATGGTCAGCTCAGCAGCAGGCCCTCGCCCATAATGTTTTAGATGGTCAGCTCGGCAGCAGGCCCTCACCCACAAAAATTTTTAGATGGTCAGCTCGGCTGCACGCCCTTGCCCACAAAATGTTTTAGATGGTCAGCTCCGCAGAAGGCCCTCACTACTAATGTTTTAGATGGTCAATTGAGCAGCAGACCCTCCCCCCTAATGTTTTAGACGGTCAGCTCAGCAGCAGACCCTCATCTTTAATGTTTTGGATGGTCAGATCAGCAGCAGGCCCTCGCCCCTAATGCTTCAGAGGGTAACCAGCAGGCCCTTGCTCCTAATGTTTTTGAGGGTCACCAGCATGCCATCAATTATAATTTTTCAAGGCTGTGTACAATGCCGTCCTTTATGTGTAATAAAGGGTGTATTGGAGTGCCGGTTCCTTGTAATTTTTAGCAGCCCTTTCCCTTTATATACAAGTAAATATACAGGAAAGAATGTTTCCCATCTATTTTTTCTCTAAAATCGATTTTATCTTCGATTTGATGCGTATTATTGTCAGTCTGTAAAAGTGGCGTACTACTCGGACAATATCGTTCTTATTTCAGTGGTGTTTCCATCAATTTCTGACCTTTTACTTTGAACCAGACACCCTCCCTTCTTCAGAACAGGGGGTGCCTGGTTTAATGCTCGGGTTCTCCCATTGACTTCCATTGTGCTTGGGTGCTTGGAAGAGCACCCGAGCATCCCGAGGTGCTCTACTCGAGCACCCGAGCACTTTGGTGCTTGACCAACACTACTTATAACTTCTCCCCATATCTCCTCCTATTACTGCATATAACCTCTCCATGTATTTCCTCCAAATGCTCCATATAACATCTCCCTAGATCTCCTTCTATTACTTCATATAACATCTTCCTATATCTCCTCCTATTACTCCATATTACATTTCCATATATCTACTCCTATTACTCCATATAATTTCTCACTATATCTCCTCCTATTACTCCATATAATTTCTCACTATATCTCCTCCTATTGCTCCATATAACCTCTCGCTATATCTCCTCCTATTACTCCATATAACCTTCCCCTACATCTCCTCCTATTACTCCATTTAACATCTCCCCATGTCTCCTCCTATTACTCCATATAACCTTTCCATATATCTACTCCTATTACTCCATATAACATCTCCCTATATCTCCTCCTATTATTCCATATAAACTCTCCCTATATCTCCTCCTATTACTCCATATAACCTCTCCCTATATCTCCTCCTATTACTCCATATAACATCTCCCTATATCTCATCCTATTACTCCATTTAACCTCTCCCTATATGTTTTCCTATTACTCCATAAAACCTCTCCCTATATCTCCTCATATTACTCCATATAACCTCTCTCTATATCTCCTCCTATTACTCCATATAACCTCTCCCCATAGTAAATCCCAGGCTGTATAGCACTTAAAAATATGAGCTAAAGCTATGAATTTAAGCTGCAAACCAAAACCAGGATCATGGTGCTAGCGACGGGAGTGAGAGGTACTGCTTGCAGATCTCATGACCCAATTTCCTTGGGCTGTATTGTAGCATAGTAAAATAATTTGTAAGGCTGAAAGAGGTATCCATTCGGTTCAGCTTATAATCCTGAAAACTTTATCCAGAGGAAGAAAAAGAAAATCTTTATGAGGTAGAAGCCAATTTCCTTATTTTAGGGGGAAAATTATTTAATTCCCGCCTCCAATCAGGCAATCAGAATAATTCCCTGGATCAGCGACCCTTCTCCAAAAATCTAGTAACTATAAGCTGTAATATTATTACACTCCAAAAATACATGAAGACCCCTCCTTTAGCGAGTTCGCCACCTATTCTGGCAGTGAGTTTTATAGTCTCACTGCTCTTACAGTAAAGAATCCCCTTTTATCCCCCCTCGTCACAGTGCTGGGGAAAAATAGATGATGGGAGAGATCTCTGTCCCCTGATATATTTATACATCTTTTTTTCTAAACTAAATAACCATTTTTTTTTTTTTGTGAACTGTAGTCTAACAATTCCAGTTATTACTTTAGTTGCCCTCCTCTGAACCCTCTCTAGCTTTGTCTATCTTGTTCACAGGAGCCTAGAACTGTACATGGTACTCCATGTGTGGTCTGACTAGTGATTTGTTAAGTGGACTTGCAGTGCCCCACTATGTTCGAAAAGGGGACACCTCAAACTTTTTGGATATAATCAATTTCTAATTCTCTATTGCTATGTATTAGGCTACATGCACTGTTTGTTTCCGTGTCCATTCCGTTTTTTTGCGGATAGGATGCAGACCCATTTATTTCTATGGGTCCGCAAAAAATGCAGACAGCACACCTTGTGCTGTCTGCATCAGTATGTCTGTTCCGTAGCCCCGCAAAAAAAAAAATAGAACATGTCCTATTCTTGTATAAGAATGTCGGGCGGCACTGTGTTTAAGTGGGTGCTCGGTCAGCGGGTGTCATCCCAGGTAAATCATTGAGGAGAAAACCGGCACTCTAATTTGCTAAATTATGTTTTCTTTATTGGTCACTCATACATGCAATAGTGACGCGCGTTTCTATTGCATGTAGGAGTGACCAATAAAGAAAACATCCTTCAGCAAATTGGAGTGCCGGTTTTCTCCTCATGTCCTATTCTTGTCCGTTTTAGGCATTGTTACAATGTATCCGCGAAAAAGAAAAAAGGGGTGGCATACGGGTGGCATCCATTTTACTTTGAGGATCTGCAATTTGCAGACTGCAAAACACATACGGTCGTGTGCATGTAGCCTAACGCTCCAGTCACACGTCAGTAGTGTATTGCGGAGCCGCAATACACCCGGCCGACACCCCTATAGAACTGCCTATTCTTGTCCGCAATTGTGAGAATGAATGGGTCAATTTGCGGAACGAATGCAGACCCATTCTGCGGACGTGTGAATGGTTAAAGCTGCTGATTCCATCTAACAGGCTGGTGGCTGCATTTACAAACATTTGCCACTAGGTGGTGCTGTCCCTTCATTTATATAGGACAGCTTAGTGATAGGAAATTAGTTTAGAGTTAGTTTGGAGTAGGGAGGAGAATATGTAATTTATACTGTGTGCCCCTGGGTACTCCCCCAGAGGGGTAAATGAAGATATGGAACTAAGCTCAAGGATTAGGGTCCATTCAGACGTCTGTAGTGCATTGCGGATCCGGCCGGCACCCCCATAGAACTGCCTTTTCTTGTCCGCAATTGCAGACAAGAATAGGACATGTTCTATTTTTCTCTTGAGCCGTTGGACCAGAAGATCTGGGGCGAGCTCCGGAAATGCGGCTGTGGAGAGCACATAGTGTGCTCTCCACATCCATTCCGTCCTCATAGAGAATGAATGGGTCCGCACCTGTTCCGCGATTTGCGGAACGGATGCGGATCCATTATACGGACGTGTGAATGGAGCCTTACTGGATCACCTTTTTGTAGTGCCACTGTCCTGGAGTCAGAGACTAAGTGGATTAACGGTATTGAAGCAACCTGTGCAAATAATCGAGCAGATGACTGATACCTGCCGCTAGGGAGACCGCCCTGTTCGCTGCCAAGTACTAAGTTCTAGTTTAGAGGAAGATCCAAGTACCCGAAAGGCAGAATTTCTAGAGCAAGTCAGTTGAAGGAAAGTGTCATTCTCTCACAGATTGAGTTGGAATTTGCCATCTAACACTGTCACAACGGGCCTGTTGTATGAAGTGGCAGGTTGCATACCTTTTCTGTACCAAGGTAGTATCTGCATGGATACCACCTATATCAAGGCAAACATTTCAAGTAAAGTTCTTATTGGTTCAACCACTGCCTCTCTCCTTATTCTACACCATCTTTCAACGCACCTTACGGTAGTGGTTTCACGAACACCAGGGAGCCTGCCACCAAGGCACCCAAAGCACCTACACCATCAAGGGCACCTCGACTACCATCTGGTTGGGAACCCCTGCACAAATTGAGAGTGCCCTGAGGGATTTTGTGCCATCCTTCCCTTCACTGAAATCCGACCCTGGGAGCTACAGAACAGTGAGTAACACTACTACCCCATCGACCCACTGTACACTACACTCACACTGCCCCTGCGGTCCGGTCACTGCAGACTAAGGATTATGTTATCATCATGTGCATCTATGCCCCTTTTGATGCACCCAATAATTTTATTGGCCTGTAATACTGTGCCCTGGAGACAAACACGACTCCACTGTCTCCAGTGGCTTTAACTAAACTTTACAGACGTTTTAAATATAGCACAAACAAGCAAAAGTATGAAAGTAATAATAATTGTAAGGAATAGCTTTTCAGTCAGTGATGCTGCATAAGGCCTACCAGGCAGTGAAGCTCTCCCTTCAGCATTGTGCCTGAGGGTCGGGAGACTCCTTATCTCTCTCTCTCTCTCTCTGCCAGCTCTCTCTCTATCACAGTCCTTTGCACTGGGGCACTCAGAGATTCCTTTGTACTCCTTACTCTGCAGGCCCTATTCTGTGTGAGGAGCATCACACCACAACACACTCCTCTCTTGCTCAAGCCTCTTAGTGACCCTACTCTCCTCCTCCATCCTCCCAGCACTGCCTGCTTCCACCATCCAGACTTCCTGATTCTCTGGCCACAGTGCTTCCCCTGTGCTCTAGCACCATCTACTGGACAAGAGGTCACACTGCAATCCCTTGTTACACCCCATCACCTGGGCTATAAGGGGTTGTCCCATCTCAGACAATGGGGGCATATCGCTAGGATATGCCCCCACCGCCCCATTGTCTGATAGGTGTGGGTCCCACCACTAGGACCCACACCTACAATGAGAACGGAGCGAGGAAATGAACGGAGGGTGCACTGCATATGCACAGCTGCCCTCCATTCATTTCTAATAGCTGAGCGCTCTCAACCCTCAGCTCACCACCAAAGCGCGGGGGCCAATACGGTGGGCGACTAGGTTGTATATCTCCTGCACTTTCTGTCGATGATCACCCATCCAAGTCTGAGGAGTCCATTCCTCCACTTCCTCCTTGTTCTGGACCATCATGAGGCTCAAGAGACATCAACCGTTACTGCTGAGTGTCCTGTGGTAGAGTGAACGGTATTGTTTTATACCCACAACAATGCAGCTACAAAGTCTGGCCATCTTTCTCTTTTTTCCAGGGCATGCAACATCTGTAACAAAGTTCTATTCATGTTCATAAGCAGGGTTCTCTTGGGGTTGATAAAGAGTGGTCCATGTCTTTCTTATTTAGTAGAGGTGGCATTTGAAACATACTTCCCATCTACCCTGTTTAAAGACAGCGCACTGTGGGTGAACTTGAAAACTGCCAATAACCTTCCTATTCAAGCCCTGGGGTCATTTAAGCTGATATTGACATCTGGTGTTGAATGGTGAAAGGAAGGTGTGGTGGTAGAGAACCGCTCCACCCTAAGCTGAGAGCATTCTAAGTGAAGTGTGTTCAGAGGGGGACAAGTTAAACGTGACTGAGCATGCCAAACTGTCCCAGGTTCTGGCTACTCACTTGGGTGCCTTCTCCCTGCACAAAGCATACTTTGGACTAACTCAGACGTTGGAGCACGAGATCTCAACGGCAGCATTACCAACATATTCCTCCATCCCTGTACAAAGAGGTAAAAGCCATGCTGAAGCAGATGCAGGAGCAGCAGGTGATCCAACCAAGAGTCCCAGGCCTCCCCAATTGTACTAGTGAAAAAAAGGGACTGCACCCTCTGATTTTGTGTGAATTATAGATGTGTCAATGCTTGCATGGTGAGAGATGCCTACCAGATTCCCTCCGTTAAAGATTTGTTGGCAACACTGAGGTGTGCCCAATACTTCTCTACTCTCGACTTTGCCACAGGGTAATAGCAGGTTCCAATTGATGAGAAAGACAAGTAAAAGACAGCCTTCATTACCCTCATAGGGTTGTTTGGGTTCCTGCATAAGCCGTTCGGACTAAATAATGCACTGACCACATTCTAGAGACTGATGGAGCTATATCTGGGGGACCTGAACTATGAGTGTCTGCTCATCTACCTTGATGACATAATTATATTCTCACCCTCGTTCACAGGACAGGCCTTGACAGCTGGCCCCTGACACTGGTTGCTTCAGTTAAAGGGGTTATCCAAGACCTAAAACATTAGATAGCCTTAATATTGCCCCCCCACTCACTCCAACAACCTTGTAATTCACTTAAATTTTGAGTTCTGCCCCGTTGGTGCTCTCTGAATTGCGGTCATGTGACATTCGAGTTGGCTTCTCTCCACAACATCCATTGCCAAGTGTTGTCGGGTCCCAAGATGCACAGCGCTGCTTCAGTGCCCCCTTTGCTGGCCCTTCCCATCAACCTCCCTTTTATATGCCCACCGGCACCCTTCCATATTGCTCACACAGCCCAGCTCCTCTCTGGCACACTGGCACTGCTCCTCACTGCCCCGCTCCTCTCTGGCACATTGACATTGCTCCCCACTGCCCTGTTCCTCTCTGGCACACTGCCCCGCTCCTGGGACCCACAACTGTCTTGTAAATGCAGCCAGCAAAGTGAAGGAGAGAGCACTGCACATGAACGGACGCCCTCAATTCATTTCTATGGGGCTGCTTAAAATAGCCGAGCGCTGGCCCTATAGAACTGAATGGAAGCGGTGGCCATTTGTTTCTATAGGGATTCCAAAAATAGCCGGGTGCGCACTTGGCTATTTTCAGCGGGCCATTAGAAACACTTGGCACTGCCGGCCACCACTTGGCCGGCTTTGTTTTTGGCTGCGTTTACGAGATACATGCGGGTCCCAGAGGTAGGACCCACACTTAGCAGACAATCGGGGAATATCCTAGTGATATGCCCCAATTGTCAAAGATTGGAACGTCCCATTAATATATGCAAATTAGCCTCTAGGTGCAACAGGGGCATTGCTGTTACACCTAGAAGCTCTGCAACTGCCGTGCTGAGCCTCTAAGGCCTCTTTCAGATGGGCGTTGCGGGAGAATGTGCGGGTGCGTTGCGGGAACACCCACAATTTTTCTGCGCGAGTGCAAAACATTGTAATGCGTTTTGCACTCGCGTGAGAAAAATCGTGCATGTTTGGTACCCAAAGAAGTTCGGGTTTGGGTACCAAACATGCACGATTTTTCTCACGCGAGTGCAAAACGCATTACAATGTTTTGCACTCGCGCTGAAAAATCGTGGGTGTTCCCGCAACGCACCCGCACATTTTCCCGCAACGCCCGTCTGGGATCGGTGTTCTGTAGATTGTATTATTTTCCCTTATAACATGGTTATAAGGGAAAATAATAGCATTCTGAATACAGAATGCATAGTAAAATAGCGCTGGAGGGGTTAAAAAATAAATAAAAATTTAACTCACCTTAGTCCACATGATCGCGTAGCCCGGCATATCTTCTGTCTCCTTTGCTGAACAGGACCTGTGGTGAGCATTCATTGCAGGAACAGGACCTGTGGTGACGTCACTCCGGTCATCACATGATCCATCACCATGGTAAAAGATCATGTGATGGAACATGTGATGACCAGAGTGACGTCACCACAGGTCCTGTTCAGCAAAGGAGACAGACGAGATGCCGGGCAGTGCAATCAAGTGGACTAAGGTGAGTTAAATTTTGTATTTCTTTATTTTAACCCCTCCAGCGCTATTTTACTATGCATTCTATATTCAGAATGCTATTATTTTCCCTTATAACCATGTTATAAGGGAAAATAATAATGATCGTGTCTCCATCCCGATCGTCTCCTAGCAACCGTGCGTGAAAACTTCTATGGGGCCTGCGTTACGTGAAAAACGCACAAAGAGGAGCATGCTGCGATTTTCACACAACGCACAAGTGATGCGTGAAAATAACCGCTCATGTGAACAGCCCCATAGAAATGAATGGGTCGGTATTCAGTGCGGGTGCAATGCGTTCAACTCAAACATTGCATCCGCGCAGAATACTCACCCGTGTGAAAGGGGACTAAGTGTAACGGCAACGCTCCTGTTGCTCCTAGAGGCTTATTAACATATATTAAAGCATCCTTTTTCTCAGCAATCCCATATAAACATGGGACCAATACAGATGTGGTCCACCAGTCCAAGCATTCTCATTTTATGTACTAACCTTTTATGTGGTACAGTATGAAATACTTTGAAGAAGTCAAGATATATGACATCTATTGACTGACCTCAGTCCAGCTTAGAACTTACCTCCTCATAGAAACTGATTAGATTAGTTTGACAGGACAGATCTTTTATAAACCAATGCTGAAATGGTGCTTATTTAATTGAGATACTCCAGGATAGCATCTCTTAGAAAACCTTCAAACAGTTTACCCTCAACAGATGTTAGACTTACTTGCCTATAGTTTACAGACTTTGCTTCAGACCCCTTTTTGAATATTTTAACATTTGTTAAGCGCCAGTCCTGTGGAACAGACTCTCTCATTATAGAAATAAGGTTCTGTCTATTACACAACTTCATTATCTTAGAATCCGAGAGTGTATGCCATCTGGACCCCATAATTTAATAGGTCAAATAAGCTGTTACAGCACTGTCGCCTCTTCCTAGGCTATGTGATGCCACCATACATCTGTCACATGGCTTAGTTGCAGCTTAGCCCCATTCAAGTCAATAAGACGGAGCTGCAATATCAAGCATAGCCGCTATACAGTATAGGGTGCTGTGCTTGGTAATCTGCTAGGAGGCCACAGTGCTCACCAGCGCTCCGGTGAGCATCGCAGCTCCCTGAAACAGCTGATTGGTGGAGGAGCTTGTCTGTTCAGCCAGGAATTACAGCTACCAGTGCAAGAATAATATTACCTTCCTAAGATTCTGCAGAAAAAGACTTTGTAGAGCTAGATGGAAGTAGTACTACAACTGCAATCCTGTCCTATATCCATACATTGCTGTCTGGGAAGATTTGCACTGAGAATTGTTTAGAAGTGAGCTTTGATACTGTTGTATGTACAACAACCCCCATTCTGCACTTTAGTAAAGAGAGATGTTTATCTCCTACAAGTGACCTGGTTACTGACTCTAGCACCATATGCCAACCACAGGACCTACATATTCTGCCCTCCACCAAACTCCTATCACTGCTTTGGCCTCAGTGTGAGCATTGCTACTTTGAATAGCTATTAGAGTCACTACCACTCCCATCCTCTGCTCTACTCCTCTGGGGCTTGTGACACAGACAGGATCTGTAGAGGAAAACATGTGAACTGTTTATTTAGCTATACTTGTTATATGCTGCAGTATTAGTGATAACAATTATTTATCACTACAGAGGAATATCTAAATCTTTTGACCAGCCAGAAAATACATTTTCTCTCTTTGTCACCATAAATGGTTGTTTTCAGTTAGTTTTTGGTTTATAAATCAAACCTGTATGACAGACCAAGGCAAACTAGTACCCTGCATAGAGCTCCACAGTTCAGGGCAGCACTGAATTAAGTATAGGGGATATATTTTTCTTGGTTTTCAGTTGTTGTTTTTTGCTTTTTGCTTTTGCATATGAGCTCATTCAAGTACACCTGTTCTCACATGAGACCTTTGCATAATTTTCGCTGCATTTTGTATTAAAAATGAAAGAAAAAAAAAAAGAGTTTTCATTTAAAAAAGCCACAAAGCTCAAATAACTCCCCATGTTAAGTCACAGCTTCAAAATCACACCATTTTTTTACCTGTGTAAATTTGGTTGGTATTTTTTGTTGGGAAAGCGTGGAATCCGTGGCAAGAGTGCAGCGTCCCACATATGTGTGTAGATGGGACACTTTAAATATCTGTCTATGTATTTGCATTGTATGGTATTTCCTATTATCAGGCTGGCAATGTCATTTCACCCATTCACCCCTGCGTGGTGCTGACGCCACATAATATATATAGCTTGGGTGTGTCTAGAAGAGAGAATAACAGGAAGTGAAGTAGTTAGTGAGAGGAGGAAAGCAAGCTTATGGAGGACAGAAACAGGCCTAAATCGACATGTAGCTGTTTTCCTTTCCTCTGGACCCGGATCAAGCCTGGAGAAGACAAACACAGCAACCAAGCACCAGACAGTGAGTCTATGTCTAAATATGAAGCACGTCTACTGAGGGTTATAGCTGAATCTAGCTTATGAACCTCATCAGCACAAGTGCCTAAGAGCAACTTTCCAAGTGCCGGCCCGGTTATGAATGGATAATTAGTGTGCAGAATCAGGGGCGTAGCTATAGGGGGCGCAGAGGTAGCAGTCGCTACCGGGCCCAGGAGCCTGAGGGGGGCCAAAGACCCTTGTGCCACATAAGACACTGGCATTATAGAAAGTGCATACTGGTCAATTTACACCTCTGGCTGGAGGGAAGAGGTTAGGTTAAGAATTTGGCATGAGGGGGTGCCCTTTCAATGTTTGCCTCTAGCAGCAGGAAGGCTATGTGCTTCTCTGCCCCTTGCCAACAAGCACCGAGGGACAGGGGCCCAAGCTGAACTCTTGCACCAGGGCCCATGAGCTTTTAGCTACGCCCCTGGGCATAATTGTCCTTATTCACTAGAAGCCTTCCAGACATAGTGGAAAACCTAAACCTTTTTAGGAGAGCATCCTGCAAATAATGTAGCAGAAGACTGATGCCTGCCATGAGGGAGAACTTGGATAGCTCAAGATAAGTAAAAAAACTGCATATTTAGTACCAGAGTGCTATAGTTGGGACTTAAAGTAAATATACTCAGTCTTTGCCTGTCAAGTCACAGCATTAGAAAATCCCTCCATTGACAATCGCCTAAACCTGATATAAGGATAACAATTACCTTAACATCTGAATCATTACTGGTGCCATATGAATGTACTTTATTGATGGACTGTAACATCTGCCTTGAGACTATTGATTCAAGTAAATGTTCAATTGTTTTACAACAATTGACTCTTCATTACTACTACTACACTCAACATTTGCACCTTACGGTGCTGGTGTCACGAACACAGGGGCCCAGCCACCAAAGCACCTTAAACACCTATACCATCAAGGGCACCTTAACTTCCATCTGGCTGGTGTTCCCTGCAATAGAGAGTGCCCCTGAGGATTTAGTGCTGTCTTCCCCTCCACTGCACTGCCGGCCCAGGGAGGCTCTGCTAACCGTGAGTACAAACCACTACTACCCACGAGCCTCATGTGTTTCTCCTGCGGTCCGGCTCGTTGCAAGAGGTAGATATGCATCCATTGTTAGGAGAAAACTTCGGGGTCTCGGACAACCCCTCTAATGTCTCCATGTTTTATATTCACCGCAGAGTCAACTAGTAAGAGTGATATCATTGGACATTGTGGCAGCAGTAAAGTCACTTCTGGTGTAATGCTAGAAAGAAACTGCTTCCTTAGTCTGAACTGTTATGTCTTTATGTAGATGTGATACAACATTATGTTATGTGACACATTTTATTTCACATATAGAGAGAGATTATTTTCTAATGTACAGTTCTTAAATACAGTATATTCTATGATTTAGGTCAATAACAATATTGACCACCAGGGGGAGACCTTGACTAGCAGGACCTCTGTGAAAATGAACATTCACTGGCACTCTTCTGGGGTTGCTTTTCATTAGAGGCAAGTAAAGAATTTCAATAAATTTGAACGTAAAAAGTTTAGAAGCTCAGTGTGATTTTAGATCACTAATTATTTTACTATGTACTAGATTTGACTCCTCCATATATTCCCCTAACCAACCAAATAAACTGAACCACACTTGTAATATGAAAAGAATCTACTTTATTACCATCAATGAAGATAATAAACCAAACAACAATGTGACATAATAAAAATGATGCAGATGAGTGCTATGAGCCTTAGGGTACTTTCACACTTGCGTTGTTGGATTCCGGCAGGCAGTTCCGTCGCCGGAATTGCCTGCCGGATCCGGAAATTTATATGCAAACAGATAGCATTTGTTTACGGATCCGGATGCGGATCCGGCTGACAAATGCATTGAAACACTGGATCCGTCTCTCTGGTGTCATCCGGGAAAATGGATACAGTATTTTTTTTTCTTCAAGTTTTTAAAGGTCTGCGTATGCGAAACACTTGGTACCGGATCCGGCATTAATACATTTCAATGGAAATTAATGCCGGATCTGGCATTCCGGCAAGTGTTCCGGAATTTTGGCCGGAGAAAATACTGCAGCATGCTGCAGTATTTTCTCCGGCCAAATACCGTAAGAGTGACTGAACTGAAGACATCCTGATGCGTACTGAACGGAATTGGATTGTTTAAATAAATTCTACCAGAGTAAAAAATGTGTCAGTCGGCCTGAAAATTTGTGTATGACGCTAAGAGGTCTCTCAGGACTCAATTTCCTTAACAAAAATTCAGATTTGGGTCGAATCCAATTAATTTTGAATCAATTCACTCATATCTAGCAATGATCCTAATGATGATAAGAATTAACATGCACCAATGCTAGCTTAGTTCCTTAAAGGAGCACAAAACTGATAAACTGATCTCTGCAGGCTTGAGAGGGTGTTGGCATAGAGATCCTCCCTTTAGGCTCCATTCACACGTCCGCAACCTGTTTTGCGGATACACGGAGCCACGGATGCGCAAAACACGGAAAGCGGCAATGTGCATTCCGCATTTTGCGGACCGCACATTGCCAGCACTAATAGAATATGCCTGTTCTTGTCCGCAATTGCGGACAAGAATAGGACATGTTCTATTTTTTTGCGGAAACGGAAACACGGATGCGGAAGTGCGGATCCGCAAATGTGGATGTGGACAGCACATTCCGGCCCCATTGAAAATGAATGGGTCTGCACCCGTTCCGCAAAATTGCAGAACGGATGCGGATCCATTTTGCGGACGTGTGAATGGAGCCTTACTGGTTCTTTGAATCTCTTCACCCTAAACTGGTAAAGCCATGATTGACGTGTAATGGCCAGGTTTGGGGTGGCCCCAACGCTATGCTGGGTCCCCCGGACTCCATCAAGGTGTCACCACTTGTTGCTGCTCTTCGGAGGGGATGGCAAGGCATGGTGCACCCCAAAGGGGTAAGTCCAGAAAGTCAAGGTTTGTAGTAAACCAGGGACCTTCTTTGCTGGGGAAATTGAGGTGCAAAACAATACAGGTGAGGCATAAGGCTGGCTTCTCCAGTCTTGTCCATGGCAGAAGAAGGGTTTAATGCTGAGAAAAGGCCCGAGCTAGCTGTCCCTCTCTCTCTTTCAGAAGGCTGGTACCCTGGCTAAAGGCTGGTAATCCAGGGTCTGTGGCAGAGTATCCCCGTCTCAGTGTCTTCTTCTCGTCACTGAATAGTTTGCCAGAGTCTCCTCCTCTAAGCATTGTTTCCCAACTGCAGAATACTAGGGGCTCTGAATGATCTCCTTATACTGTATATAAAGATTATAGCTGAACTAGAACCTCTCAGTGGGAGGTGTGGAGTGGAAAAACTCAACAGTTACAATATTAAAACTCCTATCTCTCATAGACTTGCATTAGAGCTTCAACGAGGCTCAATGGCAATGAGATGGCAGCTTTTCCAGACAAAAGCATGTTTTCAGACATAACAACAACTAAACCAGACATTCAAAAGATCAGTCTGTCTATTTTTGGTGGTAAACAAGTCTGGCTTTTTCCTCCAAAACACATTCTTCTTTAAGCCTTATGGTAGCTGTGGAAAATTGCTAGCTTCTTATTATTAGCTAGAAAGTCCAAAAAGTCTCTCGGTACCTTTTCCACAGTCAAGTGTAAACTCAGTGCAAACAAACAGGATATACAGTATCTCACAAAAGTGAGTACACAGCTCAAATTTTTTCAAAATATTTTATTATATCTTTTCATGGGACAACACTGAAGATGTGACACTTTGATACAATATAAAATAGTCAGTGTACAGCTTGTATAACAGTGTAAAAACACAGCTATTAATGTCTAAACCACTGGCAACAAAAGTGAAACTGGCCAAATTGTGCCCAAAATGTCAATATTTTGTGTGGCCACCATTATTTTACAGCACTGCCTTAACTCTCTTGGGCATGGAGGTCACTAGAGCTTCACAGGTTGCCACTGGTATCCTCTTCTACTCTTCCATAATGACATCATGGGGCTGGTGGATGTTAGAGACCTTGCTCTCCTTCAACTTCTGATGCTCAAAAGGGTTCAGATCTGGCGACATGCTTGATCAGTCCAAACTCCTTTACACTCAGTTTCTTTAGCAATGCAGTGGTCGTCTTGGAGGTGTGTTTGGGGTTGCTATGTTATTTCCCTGCGGCCCAGTTTCCGAAGGGAGGGGATCATACTCTGCTTCAGTATGTCACAGTACATGTTGGCATTCATGGTTCCCTCAATGAACTGTAGCTCCCCACAGCCGGCAGCACTCATGCAGCTCCAAACCATGACACTCCCACCACCATGCTTGACTGTAGGCAATACACACTTGTACTCCTCACCTGGATACCGCCACTCACGCTTGACAGCATCTGAACCAAATAAGTTTATATTGGTCTCATTAGACCACAGGACATGGTTACAGTAATCAATGCCCTAAGTCTGCTTGTCTTCAGCAAACCGCAGGCTTTCTTGTGTATCATCTTTAGAAGAGGCTTTTTTCTGGGATGACAGCCATGTAGACCACTTTGATGCAGTGTGCAGCGTTTGGTCTGAGCACTGACAGGCTGACCCCCACCCTTTTAACCTCTGCAGCAACACCTTTTTTGAAAAGACAACCTCTGGATATTACTCTGAGCACGTGCAGTCAACTTCCTTGGTCAATCATGGCGAGGCCTGTTCTGAGTGGAACCTTCCTTGTTAAACCGCTATATGGTCTTGGCTAGAGATGAGGGAATTTCTAAATAATTTGATTCGGTCGGTTCACAGAATTTTCCGAAAAGATTTGATTCGATACAAATTTATTCATGGCGAGTTGCGTTAAAAAACAGCTATTTCCTGGCTGCAGACAGACTGTATAGTGGTGTAGAACACTGTGCCTTGCAGCAACACGCATATAGAGTCTGCTGTAGTAGTGAAACAATGCTGTGAGTCAGTATGACATGCAGATGACAGGTGTCGTTCTTGGAATCACTGCACACTTCACTTATTTGGGCAGTTATGGGGCCAAAATTTACCAAATAACTAAAGTGTGAACTCAGCCTTACAGGTCAATGTTAGAGTCAAGAAGAAGCACACTCCATTTACACCGTCGTCAGCTGATTCCACATAGATGTCTACAGAACCTGTTCTATTAACGCTTATACAAGTAGAGACAGAGTGGCGAGGACGTCAGCAGTTAGTTTGTGTTGACGTCACTGATTATTTTGCCCTTCCTCTGATCTGTCAAACCAATAACCCCCAAAAAACTGAACCTGTCTGTTGAGCATCCGCCTTAAATCGTTCAGTATTTGGTCAGTTATCCATCAGTATTGCTAAAACAAAAAAAAATCAGGAGTGGATCCAAAACACGTGAGATGACACGTGAATGGAATGGAATATTTGCATGTCTTTTGTGTTTTGTACCCACTTCTGCTTTTTGCTACCAAATCATAAGCCAATTCTGAAGCAAAATAGGGACCAGTCATGAAGTGGGGAGGGTGGGAACAGCGTGTGACGTCTAGGTGGCAGGTGTTGAAGTGACAGAAGCATAAGGAGACCACAGATTGTTGAATGGGCAGCAGCATGAGGAGACCAAAGAATGGCCCAGTGACAAAGTGTTGAGGTAACAGCAGCATGAGGAGACCACAGAGTGGTGAAGTGGCAGCAGCATCAGGAGACCACAAAGTGGCCCAGTGACATAGTGTTGAGGTAGCAGCAGCATGAGGAGACCACAGAGTGGTGAAGTGGCAGCAGAATAAGGACACCACAGAGTGGCTATGTGGCAGCAGCATGAGGAGACTACAGAGTGGTGAGGTGGCAGCAGCATGTGAAGACCACAGAGTGGTGAAGTGGCATCAGCATGAGGAGACCACAGAGTGGTGAAGTGGAAGCAGCATGAGGAGAACATAGAGTGGCCCAGTGACATAGTGTTGAGGTAGCAACAGCATGAGGAGACCACAGAGTGGTTATGTGGCAGCAGCATGAGGAGACCATAGAGTGGCCCAGTGACATAGTGTTGAGGTGGCAGCAGCATGAAGAAACCACAGAGTTGCCCAGTGACATAGTGTTGAGGAAGCAGCAGCATAAGGAGACCACAGAGTAGTGATGTGGCTGCAGCATGAGGAGACCACAGAGTGATTATGTGGCAGCAGCATGAGTAGACCATAGAGTGGTGAAGTGGCAGGAGCATTAGGAGACCACAGAGTGGCCCAGTGACATAGTGAAAAGGTAGCAGCAGCATGAGGAGACCATGGAGTAGTGATGTGGCAGCAGCATGAGGAGACCATAGAGTGGTGTAGTGACAGCAGCATGAGAGGAGACCACAAAGTGGACCTGTGAAATAGTGTTGAGGTAGCAACAGCATGAGGAGACCACAGAGTGGTGAAGTGGCAGCAGCATGAGGACACAAAGTGGTGAAGTGGCAGCAGCATGAGACAACCACAGAGGGGCCCAGTGACATAGTGTTGAGGTAGCAACAGCATGATGAGACCATAGAGTGGCCCAGTGACATAATGTTGAGTTATCAGCAGCATGAAGAGACCACAGAGTGGTTATGTGGCAGCAGCATGAGGACACAAAGTGGTGAAGTGGCAGCAGCATGAGAAGACCACAGAGGGGCCCAGTGACATAGTGTTGAGGTGTCAGCAACATGAGGAGATCACAGAGTGGCCCAGTGACATAGTGATGAGGTAGCAGCAGCATGAGGAGACCACAGAGTAGTGATGTGGCAGCAGCATGAGGAGACCACAGAGTGGTGATGTGGCAGCAGCATGAGGAGATCACAGAGTAGTGAAGTGGTAGCAGCATGAGGAAAACAGAGTGGCCAGGTGACATAATGTTGAGGTAGCAGCAGCATGAAGAGACCACAGAGTGGTTATGTGGCAGCAGCATGAGGACACCATAGAGTGGTTATGTGGCAGCAGTATGAGAAGACCACAGAGTGGCCCAGTGACATAGTGTTGAGGTGGCAGCAGCATGGGGAGATCACAGAGTTGCCCAGTGACATAGTGTTAAGGTAGCAGCAGCATGAGGAGATCACAGAGTAGTGATGTGGCTGCAGCATGAGGAGACCACAGAGGGGTGAAGTGGCAGCAGCATGTGGATTCCACAAAGTGGTGAAGTGGCAGCATCATGAGGAGACCACAGTGACATAGTGTTGAGGTAGCAGCAGCATGAGGAGACCACAAAGTAGTGATGTGGCTGCAGCATGAGGAGACCACAGAGTGGCTCAATGACATTAGTGTTGAGGTGGCAGCATCATGAGGAGACCACAGAGTGGTGAAGTGACAGCAGCATGAGGAGACCACAGAGTAGTGATGTGGCAGCAGCATGAGACCACAGAGTAATGAAGTGGCAGCAGCATGAGGAGACCACAAAGTTGCCCAGTGACATGTTGTTGAAGTGGAAGCAGCATGAGGAGACCATAGAGTTGCCCAGTGACATAGTGTTAAGGTAGCAGCAGCATGAGGAGACCACAAAGTGGTAATGTAGCAGCAGCATGAGAAGACTACAGAATGGCCCAGTGACAGAATGGGGAGTTGGGAGGCAAATGGCAATACCTGTACCAGCTGAAGATGGTGGATGGCAGTAGGAGCACCTGGCAGCAGGTGTGGCAGCATCAGGCGGCGCAGGTGCGTGAGTCAGTGAGTGAGCACTGCCCGCCCGCACTGCCTGCTGTTACCGGATCTGAAAGACAGAGTAAGGTATACAGTAAAGAGATCACCAATGAATAAAGTTAAGGTTACTGATTCGTTTTTAAATGTTCTCCTGTGAGCGGCGGGGCCCTGTATATTCTAACCCCCAGGCAAGCGTCCCTGTCACCATGGAAACGCCTGGGGGTTAGACTATACCATCGGATTTGAGTTTTCACGCTCTCACTGAGAGCGTGAAAACTCAGATCCAATGGTATATTCTAACCCCCAGGCAAGCGTCCCCGTCACCATGGGAACGCCTGGGGGTTAGAATATACCATCGGATCTTCTGAGTATACCGGAGGCAGATAAGACTGATGGGACAAGGGGCAAACGAAGCATTTTGCCGCCCCATTAACAAGTGGCGCCCTAAGCAAATGCCTTGTTTGCCTCGTGATAGATACGCCACTGCCTCCACCGCACTAAACACCCGCTATGATGCCACACTGCTGGCCGGGCAGGAAAGCTTTTCCAGGGCAAACTCGGTCAGTTGCGGCCACAAATCGAGTTTGGCTGCCCAATAGTCTAGGGGATCTTCAATGTGGGGGGGGCAGGCGGCACTCCAAGTATGCCACAACCTGCTAGTTCAGGTTCTGCTCTATGTCTAGCTGCTGCTGATGGGGAGTAGTTTCTTCAGTAGAAAACTGCTCCAGCAGCAGAATAAAACCCTCCAGCAGCCATGGCAGTGGAACGTGAGCACAGAGGGCCCCCCCGGCCAGACCTTTGTGAGGATGGGCGATGGCACACATAGGCAGCGGCCAACTGACTACATAGGATGTCTCGATAATAGTTCAGTTTGTCCTCCCTCTAAGTGGGTGTAAAAAAGGCCCCCATTTCCCCCCAGGTGGGGGCACAGGGCCTGCTCCCGGGCTATGTCAACTAAGCGTTGTGTCAGAGGAACCCACCGACTCTTGGCTGGGAGTGTCTGATATCACTTGCGACCAAGTCGAAGACTGAGTCAATCATTCAAGCACCACTGGATGCTGGTCAAGACACGACCGCTAGATGACACCGGGAGTTCAGGCCTCTCGCTGCGACTCCTGCTCCCCCCTTCCTCTGCTGCCTGCGACAGAAACATTCTGCCCCCAAAAAAGTCTGTGGTACAATATTACTTCACCGCTGAACGGCAATTAAGACATATGTATTTTTTTTCTGATTAATAAACCCCCCCCCCAAAAAAAACACAAAAAAAAACACAATTCACCGCAGAAGGTTAATTAAAACGTATTCTTCTTTCTATAACTACACCCCAAAAAAAGAAATCTAACAATCACAATTCGCCGCAGAACGGCTAGTGGAACGTACATATTTCCTTTTTCTACATCACGTAAATGGCTGTAGTACAATGTAACTTCACCGCTAACTGCCAATTATGCCATATGTTTTTCCTTTTCTATTTCTACAACCCCAAAAAAGAAATATAACAATCATAATTCACCGCAGAACGCTAATGGGACGTACGTATCTTTCCTATTAATACACCCCATAAATGGCTGTATTACAATGTTACTTCACCACTGAATGGCAATTAAGACATATAATTAAATGTTACCATGGAATGTAAACAGTCACAGTGCAGGTGGAAAAAGTATGCGAACCTCTAGACTAATGACATCTCCAAGAGCTAATTGGAGTGAGGTGTCAGCCAACTGGAGTCTAATCAATGAGATGAGATTGGAGGTGTTGGCTATAGCTGCCCTGCACTATAAAAAATACACACCAGTGTTTGCTTTTGCTTTTCACAAGAAGCATTGCCTGATGTGAATGATGCCTCGCACAAAAGAGCTCTCAGAAGACCTACGATTAAGAATTGTTGACTTGCATAAAGTTGCAAAGTGTTATAAAAGTATCTCCAAAAGCCTTGCTGTTCATAAGTCCACAGTAAGACAAATTGTCTATAAATGGAGAAAGTTCAGCACTGCTGCTACTCTCCCTAGAAGTGGCCGTCCTGTAAAGATGACTGCAGACTGCTCAATCAATGCAGAATCCTAGAGTGTCAGCTAAAGACTTACAAAAGTCTCTGGCATATGCTAACATCCCTGTTAGCGAATCTACGATACGTAATACACTAAACAAGAATGGATTGGACCATCATTTATTTTTCAACAGGACAATGACCCCAAACACACCTCCAGGCTGTGTAAGGGCTATTTGACAATGAAGGAGAGTGATGGGGTGCTGCACCAGATGACCTGGCCTCCACAGTCATCGGACCTGTACCCAATTGAGATGGTTTGGGGTGAGCTGGACCGCAGAGTGAAGGCAAAAGGGTCAACAAGTCCTAAGCATCTCTGGGAACTCCTTCAAGACTGTTGGAAGACCATTTCAGGTGACTACCTCTTGAAGCCCATCAAGAGAATGGCAAGAGTGTGCAAAGCAGTAATCAAAGCAAAAGGTGGCTACTTTGAAGAACCTAGAATATAACATATTTTTTTTGTTATGTATATAATTCCACATGTGTTAATTCATAGTTTTGATGCCTTCACTGTGAATCTACAATTTTCATAGTCATGAAAATAAATAAAACTCTTTGAATGAGAAGGTGTGTCCAAACTTTTGGTCTGTACTGTATATCTATATATATCTATATATTTTTTCAGATTAATAAACTCCCCCCCAAAAAAAAAATTAGCACAATTTGCCAAGAAGGTCAAATAAGACATATTCTTTTCCTATAACTACCGTATTTTTCGCCCTATAAGACGCACTGGCCCATAAGACACATAGGTTTTTAAGGAGGACAATAAGAAAAATAATATTTTGAACTAAAAGGTGTGCTTTTGGTGGGTTTTGAACTAATTGTGGTCTGTGGATGGCACACTGTTATGGGGGATCTGTGGATGGCGCACTGTTATGGGGGATCTGTGGGTGATACTGTGGCGAAAGCCACTTCACCACGGTGTTTTGGAGGGGGCTGTTTGCCCGCCTCCTGCCCCTGGATAATGGCCCTTTAAGAACCATCTGGGGACATACTGTGGAGTTACTGGATGGCCACCATTTCATGTATCAGAGGCACATGGTGAGAACAATGGCCTTTGAGACTGTGTAGCAGATTGCATTCGGGCTGTCTTGAATATTGTGTATGTTGTTATGGGTTCGGTTGGATTGTATTGCGATGTATTGTGGGCTGTGTGTATCTTGCTGTGATGTTAAAGGCATTGCTGTTCTGTGCCTCTTCTCCTCCCCCTTTTCCTGTCCCTCCTCCATCTCCCATCAGCCCTTGCTATTGTCGGGCCCCACCCTTCCTTGTACCATAGCCCTCCATGTGCCCTATTGTATGCAAATGAGGCTGTTGGGGGGGTTTAAAGTAGGTGTGCTATGTCCAAATAAAGTCAGTTCCTGTTTTTACCCTCAAGGTGAAGTGTCGTCTCATTCTTGGGGGAGGATTTATTGCATGCTGTCCCAGTTTGACTGCTAGGAGTGTAAACCTATTCGTATGGTTTCCTATTCAACTGTCTACAGCATTCAGGCTTGAAGAGGATTTATCTGCTTCTTCGGTTCGGTGATTGTGGTGTCTGCCAGAGTGCTTGGAGATCTCAGGAAACGCTAGGAGCATCCATCAACGGAGGTACTCAGTCGGGGTGCCAGGTGATCCGTTACATTGGTGGCAAGCAGTGGGATGTCGTCCTGGTGTGAGAGGAACAACACCCTGGAGACACAGGAATTATTATGGAGCGGCATAGAACCAGCGAGTCCCTGGACAACGCTCGAGGTAGGAAATGAATTTAACCAGAGGTTACAGAACCTCTTGGCACCACTGGTCAAGCCAATAGGAGAGGCAACCAGGTTGGACTGCAGAGAGAGCGTCCGACAAGAGATGTGGGAAGAAACCCTAGAAGGTGTACAGCGTTGGCGAGGTGAGCGTCTTCCCAGCAAGGAGCAGCGGTTACAGGCCAGAGTGGCCCTACGGATACCTATGCTGGGAGAACAGGCCCAGGAGGAATTGGCGATGCAACTAAATTCACTGGCATGGAGGGAACTGGGTCTCGATGATGCATACCAAGCGCTACGTTGGTACGCGGTTCAGCGGGTTCCCGGAATGGCCAAATTTGACAAACCCGAGGGCAAGGATTATAATGGCCCTGGCTTATTATGGGGGGCCTTTGCAGAACCGGAATTTGGGAGTGCGGCAGAGTCACGGCTTTGGGACATATTTGACTACAGAGAGGCCGTGCTGGATCTCCCTATGGCCGAAGACCTAAGGCCAGACCTGATTGAACTGGCTGTCCAGAAATGGGAACTGGAGCAGGATTACCAGCACCAAGTCAGCTCCAGTCGGTCACCCTATACCCTGCAAGTACCACCAGAGCAGTGGGAGATCGAACAGAATTATGCGGACTTATATGATCAAGTGACACTGCCTGTCTCTAACCTGATGGGGCTTATGGACTGTACACCATTGGGAGCGGTGAGTTTCGTTCCCCCTCCCCAACAACTAAGCCCGTCATCAGGAGACTTGCATTCAGTACCTCCTACTCCCCAACCAGCTCCAGAAATGAGGGACCTTATCGACTGGTCCTGGGAGGACCCACAGATGGCAGGTGGAGATGGGACCGAGGTCTCTCTACCGGCCCTACAGGGATGCTAGGCAGTTGGCCCAGATCCCCAGCAGCAGAATATTCAACCGGGAGGGGAGAGTCTCGTTCCCCCTCCCCAGCGGCAGCCTAGCCCACCCTTAGGAGAGGAGACAGTTGGTCCCTCTTCACAGCAGCCAAGTGAGACCCAGGGAGCGGAAGGTACCGTCCTTGCTCCCCAGCGGAAGTGTGAGTTACAGGGATTGGAAGGTGCCATCCTTTCTCCCCAGCGCCAGTGTGTATTCATGGGAGAAGAGACAGTCGGTCCTCTCCCCCGACAAGAACCAGAAGTACCGGAGGTCGCGGACCTCATAGACTGGTCCTGGGAGGACTCCCAGCAGGCAGGGGGAGATGGGACCGAAGTCTCTCTACCGGCCCTACAGGGATGCTGGGCAGTCGGCCCAGATCTCCAGCGGCAGTGTGAGTACCAGGAGGAGGAGGTAAGCGATCCCTACCCTCCACAGCTAACCCCTACCGAGGTACTGAGGTCAGTAGAGGAGCCGTTAACTTCCTCTGACCCCTTCCCAGCAGAAGAGCTGGCATCTGGGCAGTGCACCGCTGGCCTCTGCCCTAACTTTCCCTTTGTCACCGGGCAGGACTATACCCCGGTTGCTCCAGCGGAAGAGCTGGCAACGGGGCAGAACACAGTTGGCCTCTGCCCTCCTTTGTCCCCTTGTCCCAGGCTTGTTTATCTGCAGGTCCCACCAGCTGAAGCGCTGGCACCAGGGCAGAGTACCGCCGGTATCGGCTCACTTAGCTACCCACAAAGGCAAGAGACCAGTGCCCAACACAGCCATGGTGAAGCCATGGGACCGAAACAAGCTACAAAATTGCCCGGGTGCAGTAACCAAGTGTTGGGGGGGGACTACACTGCGGATTGTATATTATTGTGGGGGGGCTACCTTGTTGATTGTAATTTACTGTGGGTGGGTGACTTGACTAACTCAGGCACTGACCGACAAAAGGTCAGCTACCTGGTTAGTCTCCCCCCGAATGGGAAGATATGTGGCGAAAGCCACTTCACCACGGTGTTTTGGAGGGGGCTGTTTGCCCGCCTCCTGCCCCTGGATTATGGCCCTTTAAGAACCATCTGGGGACATACTGTGGAGTTACTGGATGGCCACCATTTCATGTATCAGAGGCACATGGTGAGAACAATGGCCTTTGAGACTGTGTAGCAGATTGCATTCGGGCTGTCTTGAATATTGTATATGTTGTTATGGGTTCGGTTGGATTGTATTGCGATGTATTGTGGGCTGTGTGTATCTTGCTGTGATGTTAAAGGCATTGCTGTTCTGTGCCTCTTCTCCTCCCCCTTTTCCTGTCCCTCCTCCATCTCCCATCAGCCCTTGCTATTGTCGGGCCCCACCCTTCCTTGTACCATAGCCCTCCATGTGCCCTATTGTATGCAAATGAGGCTGTTGGGGGGGTTTAAAGTAGGTGTGCTATGTCCAAATAAAGTCAGTTCCTGTTTTTACCCTCAAGGTGAAGTGTCGTCTCATTCTTGGGGGAGGATTTATTGCATGCTGTCCCAGTTTGACTGCTAGGAGTGTAAACCTATTCGTATGGTTTCCTATTCAACTGTCTACAGCATTCAGGCTTGAAGAGGATTTATCTGCTTCTTCGGTTCGGTGATTGTGGTGTCTGCCAGAGTGCTTGGAGATCTCAGGAAACGCTAGGAGCATCCATCAATGGAGGTACTCAGTCGGGGTGCCAGGTGATCCGTTACAGATACTTATGGGGGATCTGTGGGTGGCACTGTTATGGGGATCTCTGTATGACAGTTATGGGGGGGGGGGGGTATCTGTGGATGACACATATATAGCATCATATGCTATGTGTCACCCACAGATCCCCTCCATAAGTGTCCCTGCAGTGAATGACCCTCAATACAGGGGGTGGGGGGTCGCATCTGCTTTTATAATGACAGCTGGGCCCGTGCAGTGACTGTATTCTACTACATGGGCCCCGCTCACTGTATATTACTTACAACTACAAGCGCTCGGTAGGTAGCAGAGAGGAGGGAAGAGGCAGGCCGGGAGGACGGGCGCTGGCAGCGCGAGTCACTACGTCATGCGCCCACGCCGCCTGCTTTATTCATAGAGTGGGCGGCGCAGGCCGTGCAGAGGCTGCCCAATGCCTTGCATCGCATGGGGACCTTCTACAGGGGCCGAGGAGATCCAGCCCCAGGCTGGGTCTTCTAGGCAACCTATTAGTCTATTACACTGAGTAATAAACTAACAGGCAATGCATTACAATACATATGTATTGTAATGCATCGCAGAGGGGATCAGACCCCCAAAAACTGAAGTACCAGAGTGAGACAGAAATAAAGTTGTTTTTTTTTAAAGTGAAGAAAAAAAAGTGTTTAATAAAAAAATAAAGTTTCAAGTAAAAAACAAAAACAAAAAAACAACCCTTTCCCCAGATTTTATTAGGCATCGCCGCATCCATAACGACCGACTCTATAAATATATCACATGATCCACCCCGTCCGATAAACACTGTAAATATAAATAGATAAAAACTGTGTCAAGAAAAGCCGTTTTTGTCACCTTACATCACAAAAAGTGCAACACCAAGCGATCAAAAAGGTGTATGCCCCCTAAAATGTTACCAATAAAACCTTCACCTCATCCCACAAAAAATGAACCATAAGACAATAGCCCAAAAAATAAAAAACTATAGCTCTCAGAATATGGAGACACTAAAACTTCATTTTTTTGTTTCAAAAATGCTATTGTTGTATTAAAGTGAAATAAATTAAAAAAAGTAGACATATTAGGTATCGCCGCATCTGTAACAACTAGCTATAAAAAAATATCACATGACCTAAGCCCTCAGGTGAACACCGTTAAAAAAATAAAATAAAACCAGTGCCAAAAAAGCCATTTTTAGTCACCTAACATCACATAAAGTGCAACACCAAGCGATCAAAAAGGCGTATGCCCCAAAAATAGTACCAATCAAACTGTCACCTCATCCCGCAAAAAATGAGACACTACCTAAGACAATTGGCCAAAAAATAAAAAAGCTATGGCTCTCAGACTATGGAGACACATTGTTTTTAAAAATGCTATTATTGTGTAAAACTTAAATAAATAAGAAAAAGTATACATATTAGATAATGCTGCGTCCGTAACAACCTCCTCTATAAAAATATTACATGACCTAACCCTCAGATGAACACTGTAAAAATAAATAAATACTGTGCCAAAACAACCAATTTTTTGGTCACCTTGCAACATAAATGGTAAGATTGAATAATCAATAAATCATATGTACCCAAAAATAGCACCAATAAAAACGTCATCTCTTCCTGCAAAAAACAAGCCCCTGCACAAGACGATCGGCGAAAAAAATAAAAAAAATATGGCGTTCATGGCACAAAAACATATTTTTTTCAAAAATGCTTTATTACACTATGTAAAACTGAAACAGACAAAGAAAGTAGACATATTTGACATCATTGCGTCCGTAACAACCTGCTCTATAAAAATAGCGCATGATTTAGCCTGTCAGATGAACATTGTAAAAACAAAAACAGTGCCAAAACAGCCATTTTTTGGTTACCTTTTCTTGCAAAATACGTACTATAGAGCGACTAAAAATCATATGTACCCCAAAATAGTACCCATAAAACGGTCACCTTATCCTGTAGTTTTAAAATGGGGTCACTTTTGGGAGTTTCTACTGTAGGGGTGCATCAGGGATGCTTCAAATAGGACATGGTGTTTAAAAACCAGTCCAGAAAAATCTGCCTTCCAAAAACCATACGGAGCTTCTTTTCTTTTGTACCCTGCCATGTGCCCTTACAGGCACAACCACATATGGGGTGTTTCTGTAAACCGCAGAATCAGGGTAATAAATATTGAGTTTTTTTGGGCTGTTAACCCTCGATGGATTAAAATTCAAAATTTGCCAAAAAAGTGAAATTCTGAAATTTCATCTCCATTTTCCATTAATTCTTGTGGAACACCTAAAGGGTTAACAAAGCTTGTAAAATCAGTTTTGAATAAGTTGAGGGGTATAGTTTCTACAGTGGGGTTATTTATGGGGGGTTTCTACTATGTAAGCCCCACAAAATGACTTTAGAACTCAGCTGGTCCTTAAAAAGTGGGGTTTTGATTTTATTTATATATGTTAAGAATTGCTTATAAAGATTTCCCGTTATATAAGATATGTA
Organism: Bufo gargarizans; assembly: GCF_014858855.1. NCBI lineage: Eukaryota > Metazoa > Chordata > Amphibia > Anura > Bufonidae > Bufo > Bufo gargarizans. Next base: position 132,873,624 of record NC_058085.1, read on the forward strand.
GTATTGCTTGTTCAGAAATATAGAGGTTTGAGTAACATTGGAATTTGATAGTTACACTGAAGCAGCAAGAGTTGGGGGCTGATACTCAATCCCTTTTAATACCTCTGCCTTTGTCACTCGAGGACCCCTGATTGAAGCAAGTGTTTGAGGCGGACAAGGGTGGCAGGGTATTAGGGGTTGATATACGGGGGAACAAAAACATATTTAATAATAAAATAAATAAAAAATAAATAAAAAAATGGCTCCAAAACTACTGAACAGAAAGTCTGTGGGAAATTCATCACCAAAAGGAGGTGCAGTACGGAATACCATGACGCAGTTAGATAAATATCTCAAATCCCCTCCCCCACTAAGCAAGACGAGGAGTAACCAGAAGCAGTCAAAGGAAATGGAGGATCATGATGAAATTGAAAATCAGCTAAACAGGGCAGGAGAAAGTAGGACATCAGATGCAGACAACCAAATGAGTAACAATGACCACAAATTAGCGGGCATACTGGAGGAGGCAGTTAAAATAACTAATCAATCTTTAAACACCTTGACAATTACGGTGGCAGCGGTGCAGATTGACATCTCAGTGATTCGAGATGATCTAAATAAAATGAGGCAACGTATAAAAGAGTCTAGAACGTTAACCACAGAATTACAAAAATAAACTAATCAGATAAAAAAAAAGGATTGAAGCAGTCGAAAGTGATAATAAGGCAATAAAAGAAAAAATGGCAGATATAGGACAGATCCCGGAGAAACAACCTTAAATTGGTTGGATTTCCGGAAGGAGCAGAACGAGATGACCCCACGAGCTTTATCCAAAAATGGCTATTAGATAATGTAACAGCTGTAGAAGCAGCCCCAACATATACAGTGGAGAGAGCGCATCGAATTCAAACAAGAAAACCACCACCAGGGTCAGCACCAAGGCCTTTGCTAATTAAAATAGCAACTTCAAGAGATCGAGATGACATCCTCAGATGGAAAAGAGAGATACAAACGGTTAAATTAAATTACTCTAATATAGAGATATATCCAGACTTTTCAAAAATAACGCAAGACAAAAGAAGAGGATACAAAGATGTTAACCACTTCAGCCCCGCTAGGTGAAACCCCCTTCATGACCAGAGCACTTTTTACACTTCGGCACTACACTCCTTTCACCGTTTATCGCTCGGTCATGCAACTTACCACCCAAATGAATTTTACCTCCTTTTCTTCTCACTAATAGAGCTTTCATTTGGTGGTATTTTATTGCTGCTGACATTTTTACTTTTTTTGTTATTAATCAAAATGTAACGATTTTTTTGCAAAAAGTGTCACACATCTGGTATCGCCGTACTCAGGAGAAGTTGGGGAATGTGTTTTGGGGTGTTTTTGACATTTTTAGACATTTGGATCCCAGACTTCTTCTCACACTTTCGGGCCCCTAAAAAGCCAGGGCAGTATAAATACCCCACATGTGACCCCACTTTCGAAAGAAGACACCCCAAGGTATTCAATGAGGGGCATGGCGAGTTCCTAGAATATTTTTTTTTTGCATAAGTTAGCGGATATTGATTTTTTTTTGTTTTTTTCTCACAAAGTCTCACTTTCCGCTAACTTAGGACAAAAATTTCAATCTTTCATGGACTCAATATGCCCCTCACGGAATACCTTGGGGTGTCTTCTTTCCGAAATGGGGTCACATGTGGGGTATTTATACTGCCCTGGCTTTTTAGGGGCCCTAAAGCGTGAGAAGAAGTCTGGAATATAAATGTCTAAAAATGTTTACGCATTTGGATTCCGTGAGGGGTATGGCGAGTCCATGTGAGATTTTATTTTTTGACACAAGTTAGTAGAATATGAGAAACAAAAACAAAAACAAACAAAAAATCTCCGCTAACTTGTGCCAAAAAAAATGTCTGAATGGAGCCTTACCAGGGGGGGTGATCAATGACAGGGGGGTGATCAATGACAGGGGGGTGATCAATGACAGGGGGGTGATCACCCATATAGACTCCCTGATCACCCCCCTGTCATTGATCACCCCCCTGTAAGGCTCCATTCAGACGTCCGTATAATTTTTACGGATCCATGGATCGGATCCGCAAAACACATGCGGACGTCTGAATGGAGCCTTATAGGGGGGTTATCAATGACAGGGGGTGATCAGGGTGATCAGGGTGATCACCCCCCTGTCACTGATCACCCCCCCTGTAAGGATCCATTCAGACATCCGCATGATTTTTTACGGATCCATGGATACATGGATCGGATCCACAAAACACATGCGGACGTCTGAATGGAGCCTTACAGGGGGGTTATCAATGACAGGGGGTGATTAGGGTGATCAGGGTGATCACCCCCTGTCACTGATCACCCCCCCTGTAAGGATCCATTCAGACATCTGCATGATTTTTTACGGATCCATGGATACATGGATCGGATCCACAAAACACATGCGGACGTCTGAATGGAGCCTTACAGGGGGGTTATCAATGACAGGGGGTGATCAGGGTGATCACCCCCCTGTCACTGATCACCCCCCCTGTAAGGCTCCATTCAGACATCCGCATGATTTTTACGGATCCATGGATACATGGATCGGATCCACAAAACACATGCGGACGTCTGAATGGAGCCTTACAGGGGGGTGATCAATGACAGGGGGGTGATCAGGGAGTGTATATGGGTGATCACCCGCCTGTCATTGATCACCCCCTGTAAGGCTCCATTCAGAAGTCCGCATGTGTTTTGCGGATCCGATCCATGTATCCATGGATCCGTAAAAATCGTGCGGACGTCTGAATGGAGCCTTACAGGGGGGTGATCAATGACAGGGGGGTGATCAATGACAGGGGGTGATCAGGAAGTGTATATGGGTGATCACCCGCCTGTCATTGATCACCCCCCTGTAAGGCTCCATTCAGACGTCCGCATGATTTTTACGGATCCATGGATACATGGATCGGATCCACAAAACACATGCGGACGTCTGAATGGAGCCTTACAGGGGGGTTATCAATGACAGGGGGGTGATCAGGGAGTGTATATGAGTGATCACCCGCCTGTCATTGATCACCCCCTGTAAGGCTCCATTCAGACGTCCGCATGTGTTTTGCGGATCCGATCCATGTATCCATGGATCCGTAAAAATCATGCGGACGTCTGAATGGAGCCTTACAGGGGGGTGATCAATGACAGGGGGTGATCAGGGAGTGTATATGGGTGATCACCCGCCTGTCTTTGATCACCCCCCTGTAAGGCTCCATTCAGACGTCCGTATGCTTTTTGCGGATCCGATCCATGTATCCGTGGATCCGTAAAAATCATACGGACGTCTGAACGGAGCCTGACAGGGGGGTGATCAATGACAGGGCGGTGATCAATGACAGGGGGGTGATCAGGGAGTTTATATGGGGTGATCATGGGTGATCAGGGGTTTATAAGGGGTTAATAAGTGACGGGGGGGGGGGGTGTAGTGTAGTGTGGTGTTTGGTGCGACGGTACTGACCTACCTGAGTCCTCTGGTGGTCGATCCTAACAAAAGGGACCACCAGAGGACCAGGTAGGAGGTATATTAGATGCTGTTATGAAAACAGCGTCTAATATACCTGTTAGGGGTTAAAAAATTCGGATCTCCAGCCTGCCAGCGAGCGATCGCCGCTGGCAGGCTGGAGATCTACTCGCTTACCTTCCTTTCCTGTGAGCGCGCGCGCCTGTGTGCGCGCGTTCACAGGAAATCCCGGCCCTCGCGAGATGACGCGTATATGCGTGACTCTGCGCAGGGCCGCCACCTCCGGACCGCACATCTGCGTTAGGCGGTCCGGAGGTGGTTAAGAAGAGACTGATACATGCCCAATTAAAATACTCCATGATGTACCCAGCGAAATTACGGGTTATTTACAAAGACGGTTCAATTCTTTTCCAATCCTAGTTATGCAGCAGAATGGATGGACTCTAAGGGCATTAAATAAACCATCCGTAGCGATAAAGCAATAAAGGGGGGAGCTGGGGGGGGGGGGGTCGATAGCGGGGGGAGTGGATAGCCTATAGTTAGAGACCTATGAGTTGCATTTTGCGGCTCGCAGGTCAGCACGGGGGTGGGGGTGGAAGGGAGGGTTATTTCCGCGGGGGACTACCGAAGTGTTGTTAGATGTGCCCCTCTCCTTCTGCTCTGCACTGTCATAAAAGAAAAAAAAAAATTCCAAGATATTGACATGGAATATTCGCAGTTTTGCGGATAAAATCAAGAGGTGTGCAGTGTTTGATTTAGTTTTTAGACATTTACCGGCTATAGTGGCCTTGTTAGAAACACACCTATCACATGAAAAAGTGGCAGCGTTCGGCAGAAGGAGATAGGCCTCACACGAAAATCACTCCTGTCATACTACATATTCTCGTGGAATTAGCGTCTATGTTCATAGACAGGTAGATTACGACCCAATAGAACAATTAATTGACCAAGAGGGTCGGTACATCTTTCTCCACTGTCGTTGTCAGGGTCAAAGGAGTATTATTGCCTTCATCTACATCCCACCTCCTTTTACAGTAATGGTGTTATGTAAATTGATGGAATACATTTCATTACGAGAGGAGTGCCTGGTGCTGGTGGTGGGCGATTTTAACTCGGTCATGGACGTAAAAGTAGACAGGATATCTACAATAACCAATTATGAACAAAATGCCAGTTCAAGTACATTACTATTCAGAATGTGCAAAGAGATGGCACGGGTCGATATATGGCGGTCCCTTTACGGAAATAAACGAGCATTTTCCTGCTTTAGTAATACATACAGGTCCATGTCTCGAGTTGATCTGGCCCTCGCCAGCCCCAGGCTTATTAATATGGTTAGGAAGATGAAATACGAAAGCCACGGAATTTCCGACCACTCCCCGGTCATGGTATTAATTGACAGTTTGAAAAAAAAAAAAAAATATAGGATTTTTAAACTTAACCCTTACTGGATCACATTGATAAGAGATATGGATAAGATTAATACAGAAATTGAGTCCTTATGGACCAACAATGTTAATCCAACACATATTAACATGGTCTGGGACTCGCTAAAGGCATACCTACTAGGATTATATTCATATCAAATTAGGAAACAGAAAAACTCCTTCGCCCAAACACAAAGAGAATTAGAAGGGACGATTAATCAATTAACCAAGGAGATCACTCAGCTAAACACCCCAGAAAAACAATACCAGCTAAAAAAAAGCGTGAGATGAATATAAACAATATCTATATAAAAAAGCGCAGAATAAAATTTTCTTTTTGGGGCTGAGGACCTTTAGCGAGTCCGGTAAACCAAGTAGATTGTTATCCACTATAATAAAAAAAAATCAAAGAAGGAGTAATAATATTGTCGGCATTAGGACAGAGGCAGGTAGCACCTTACGAGACCCCGACGACATCCTAGGGGAATTTACCCGATATTTTTCTGGGCTATACCAGGCGGGGCCTATAGATCAGTGAGGAAAAATAGATCGATATCTAGACGATATTAAGATCCCGGAATTTGACAAACAAGATATAGAATGGTTGAATAGACCGATTCAACTGATTGAGTTACAAGACACGTTGAAATCCATTAAGGGCAATACATCCCCAGGGCACGATGGTTTTCCATTCGAACTATACTGTAAGCATGAAGGAATTATTCTCCCTAAAATGCTGGAAGTATTAAACCAGTCCTGGATACTGGGCTCGCTACCCCCCTCCTGGATGGAAGCAATTATTACCTTAATCCCCAAAAAGGGGAAGGACCCGTTACTAACGGCCTCTTACCGTCCCATCTCTCTGTTGAACACAGATTATAAAATCCTCGCCAAACTGTTAGCTAATAGATTAAAAACTGTAATCCACAAAGTCATCCACGCTGACCAAACTGGGTTTATCCCCAGAAGGAACATACAGGACAAGGTGAGGAGGGCTTTTTTGAACATACAGACGGGGGAGGGGGAGGACTGCTCCATCCTGTCTCTGGATGCGGCCAAAGCTTTTGACAGGGTGGAGTGGCCCTTCCTCTGGAAAGTGCTGAAAATAGGCGAATACTTCTCCAGATGGGTCCGCATCCTGTACCAAAACCCCGCATCCAGAGTCCGAATCAATGGGGAGTCTTCGTCACCTTTCTCCTTGACTCAAGGAACTCGTCAGGGATGCCCCCTCTCCCCTCTGCTCTTCTCGTTGTTCCTGGAACCAATGGCATGTAAAATTAGAGCAGACAAGAAAATACAGGGCTTTGGTTGCGAGGGAGAGGTTGATAAAATAAGCTTATATGCAGACGATATTTTGCTTTTCTGGGGGAGGCGATATACGATCTTACCAAGGATTATGGAAAGTGTGGACGACTTAGGAGGCTTATCTGGATACGAAATAAACTGGGAAAAATCTACATTTCTTCCATTAAGACATCCAGCACCTCCGGGTTATAAGTCCCGGGTTAGCATATTGGATCCATCGGACTCTTTATTATACCTGGGCATCCACATAGGGACTAAACTAGAACAGTATACGAAAATGAATATACTGCCAATAATAGACAAAGTAAGGGAAAAAATTAGAGCGTGGCTAAAACTCCTTGTCACAAATCAATCGTATTGCTCTCATAAAAATGACATTACTACCAATGTTATATGTACTAAATGCAAGCCCAATAACGATTGAAGATAAGTAGGGATGAGCGAACTCGAACTGTATAGTTCGGGTTCGTACCGAATTTTGGGGTGTCCGTGACACGGACCCGAACCCGGACATTTTCGTAAAAGTCCGGGTTCGGGTTCGGTGTTCGTCGCTTTCTTCGCGCTTTTGTGACGCTTTCTTGGCGCTTTTTGAAAGGCTGCAAAGCAGCCAATCAACAAGCGTCATACTACTTGCCCCAAGAGGCCATCACAGCCATGCCTACTATTGGCATGGCTGTGATTGGCCAGAGCACCATGTGACCCAGCCTCTATTTAAGCTGGAGTCACATAGCGCCGCCCGTCACTCTGCTCTGATTAGCGTAGGGAGAGGTTGCGGCTGCGACAGTAGGGCGAGATTAGGCAGATTAACTCCTCCAAAGGACTTGATTAACTGATCGATCTGCAGCTGTGGATCATTGAGCTGCTGATCCTCAATTGCTCACTGTTTTTAGGCTGCCCAGACCGTTTGTCAGTCACATTTTTCTGGGGTGATCGGCGGCCATTTTGTGTCTTGTGGTGCGCCAGCACAAGCTGCGACCAAGTGCATTTAACCCTCAATGGTGTGGTTGTTTTTTGGCTAAAGCCTACATCAGGGTGAAGCTGTCACACCAAGTGCATTTAACCAGCAATAGTCTGTTCATTTTTTGGCCATATACAAAATCAGGGGCAAGCTGCGCCTGTCACCAAGTGCATTTAACCCTCAATGGTGTGGTTGTTTTTTGGCTAAAGCCTACATCAGGGTGAAGCTGTCACACCAAGTGCATTTAACCAGCAATAGTCTGTTCATTTTTTGGCCATATACTAAATCAGGGGCAAGCTGCGCCTGTCACCAAGTGCATTTAACCCTCAATGGTGTGGTTGTTTTTTGGCTAAAGCCTACATCAGGGTGAAGCTGTCACACCAAGTGCATTTAACCAGCAATAGTCTGTTTATTTTTTGGCCATATCCCAGTCTAATTCTGTCACTAAATCCATACCGGTCACCCAGCGCCTAAATACTAGGCCTCAAATTTATATCCCGCTAAATCTGTCCTTAGTGCTGTAGCTGGGCGAGTTATTTAGTGTCCGTTCAAGCACATTTCTTGTTCTGGGTTGAAATACAATTCCCAATTTAGCAATTTCATAATTTAGTGGTTTCTGCTATATCAGAGCTATTTGAAATCTATCCCTAAAAGGGTATATAATATTCAAGGTGCACATTGGGTCATTCAGAATAACTTCACACACACCCGCTACTGTGTATTTCCAAGTCTAATTCTGGCACTAAACCCATACCTGTCACCCAGCGCCTAAATACTAGGCCTCAAATTTATATCCAGCTAAATCTGTCCCTAGTGCTGTAGCTGGGCGAGTTATTTAGTGTCCGTTCAAGCACATTTCTTGTTCTGGGTTGAAATACAATTCCCAATTTAGCAATTTCATAATTTAGTGGTTTCTGCTATATCAGAGCTATTTGAAATCTATCCCTAAAAGGGTATATAATATTCAAGGTGCACATTGGGTCATTCAGAATAACTTCACACACACCCGCTACTGTGTATTTCCAAGTCTAATTCTGGCACTAAACCCATACCTGTCACCCAGCGCCTAAATACTAGGCCTCAAATTTATATCCCGCTAAATCTGTCCTTAGTGCTGTAGCTGGGCGAGTTATTTAGTGTCCGTTCAAGCACATTTCTTGTTCTGGGTTGAAATACAATTCCCAATTTAGCAATTTCATAATTTAGTGGTTTCTGCTATATCAGAGCTATTTGAAATCTATCCCTAAAAGGGTATATAATATTCAAGGTGCACATTGGGTCATTCAGAATAACTTCACACACACCCGCTACTGTGTATTTCCAAGTCTAATTCTGGCACTAAACCCATACCTGTCACCCAGCGCCTAAATACTAGGCCTCAAATTTATATCCCGCTAAATCTGTCCTTAGTGCTGTAGCTGGGCGAGTTATTTAGTGTCCGTTCAAGCACATTTCTTGTTCTGGGTTGAAATACAATTCCCAATTTAGCAATTTCATAATTTAGTGGTTTCTGCTATATCAGAGCTATTTGAAATCTATCCCTAAAAGGGTATATAATATTCAAGGTGCACATTGGGTCATTCAGAATAACTTCACACACACCCGCTACTGTGTATTTCCAAGTCTAATTCTGGCACTAAACCCATACCTGTCACCCAGCGCCTAAATACTAGGCCTCAAATTTATATCCCGCTAAATCTGTCCTTAGTGCTGTAGCTGGGCGAGTTATTTAGTGTCCGTTCAAGCACATTTCTTGTTCTGGGTTGAAATACAATTCCCAATTTAGCAATTTCATAATTTAGTGGTTTCTGCTATATCAGAGCTATTTGAAATCTATCCCTAAAAGGGTATATAATATTCAAGGTGCACATTGGGTCATTCAGAATAACTTCACACACACCCGCTACTGTGTATTTCCAAGTCTAATTCTGGCACTAAACCCATACCTGTCACCCAGCGTCTAAATACTAGGCCTCAAATTTATATCCCGCTAAATCTGTCCTTAGTGCTGTAGCTGGGCGAGTTATTTAGTGTCCGTTCAAGCACATTTCTTGTTCTGGGTTGAAATACAATTCCCAATTTAGCAATTTCATAATTTAGTGGTTTCTGCTATATCAGAGCTATTTGAAATCTATCCCTAAAAGGGTATATAATATTCAAGGTGCACATTGGGTCATTCAGAATAACTTCACACACACCCGCTACTGTGTATTTCCAAGTCTAATTCTGGCACTAAACCCATACCTGTCACCCAGCGCCTAAATACTAGGCCTCAAATTTATATCCCGCTAAATCTGTCCCTAGTGCTGTAGCTGGGCGAGTTATTTAGTGTCCGTTCAAGCACATTTCTTGTTCTGGGTTGAAATACAATTCCCAATTTAGCAATTTCATAATTTAGTGGTTTCTGCTATATCAGAGCTATTTGAAATCTATCCCTAAAAGGGTATATAATATTCAAGGTGCACATTGGGTCATTCAGAATAACTTCACACACACCCGCTACTGTGTATTTCCAAGTCTAATTCTGGCACTAAACCCATACCTGTCACCCAGCGCCTAAATACTAGGCCTCAAATTTATATCCCGCTAAATCTGTCCTTAGTGCTGTAGCTGGGCGAGTTATTTAGTGTCCGTTCAAGCACATTTCTTGTTCTGGGTTGAAATACAATTCCCAATTTAGCAATTTCATAATTTAGTGGTTTCTGCTATATCAGAGCTATTTGAAATCTATCCCTAAAAGGGTATATAATATTCAAGGTGCACATTGGGTCATTCAGAATAACTTCACACACACCCGCTACTGTGTATTTCCAAGTCTAATTCTGGCACTAAACCCATACCTGTCACCCAGCGCCTAAATACTAGGCCTCAAATTTATATCCCGCTAAATCTGTCCCTAGTGCTGTAGCTGGGCGAGTTATTTAGTGTCCGTTCAAGCACATTTCTTGTTCTGGGTTGAAATACAATTCCCAATTTAGCAATTTCATAATTTAGTGGTTTCTGCTATATCAGAGCTATTTGAAATCTATCCCTAAAAGGGTATATAATATTCAAGGTGCACATAGGGTCATTCAGAATAACTTCACACACCCGCTACTGTGCATTTCCAAATCTAATTCTGTCACTAAACCCATACCTGTCACCCAGCGCCTAAATACTAGGCCTCAAATTTATATCCCGCTAAATCTCTCGTTACCGCTGTCCTGTTGTGGCTGGGAAAGTTATTTAGTGTCCGTCAAAGCACATTTTTTGTTCTGGGTTGAAATACAATTCCCAATTTAGCAATTTCATAATTTAGTCGTTTCTGCTATATCAGAGCTATTTGAAATCTATCCCTAAAAGGGTAGATCATATTGAAGGTGCACATAGGGTCATTCAGAATAACTTCACACACACGCTTCTGTGCATTTCCAAGTCTAATTCTGTCACTAAATCCATACCGGTCACCCAGCGCCTAAATACTAGGCCTCAAATTTATATCCCGCTGAATTTGAATACAATACATTGGGCCAAATAATATATTTGTTGTTGTGGTGAACCATAACAATGAGAAAAACATCTAGTAAGGGACGCGGACGTGGACATGGTCGTGGTGGTGTTAGTGGACCCTCTGGTGCTGGGAGAGGACGTGGCCGTTCTGCCACATCCACACGTCCTAGTGTACCAACTACCTCAGGTCCCAGTAGCCGCCAGAATTTACAGCGATATATGGTGGGGCCCAATGCCGTTCTAAGGATGGTAAGGCCTGAGCAGGTACAGGCATTAGTCAATTGGGTGGCCGACAGTGGATCCAGCACGTTCACATTATCTCCCACCCAGTCTTCTGCAGAAAGCGCACAGATGGCGCCTGAAAACCAACCCCATCAGTCTGTCACATCACCCCCATGCATACCAGGGAAACTGTCTCAGCCTCAAGTTATGCAGCAGTCTCTTATGCTGTTTGAAGACTCCGCTGGCAGGGTTTCCCAAGGGCATCCACCTAGCCCTTCCCCAGCGGTGAAAGACATAGAATGCACTGACGCACAACCACTTATGTTTCCTGATGATGAGGACATGGGAATACCACCTCAGCATGTCTCTGATGATGACGAAACACAGGTGCCAACTGCTGCGTCTTTCTGCAGTGTGCAGACTGAACAGGAGGTCAGGGATCAAGACTGGGTGGAAGACGATGCAGGGGACGATGAGGTCCTAGACCCCACATGGAATGAAGGTCGTGCCACTGACTTTCACAGTTCGGAGGAAGAGGCAGTGGTGAGACCGAGCCAACAGCGTAGCAAAAGAGGGAGCAGTGGGCAAAAGCAGAACACCCGCCGCCAAGAGACTCCGCCTGCTACTGACCGCCGCCATCTGGGACCGAGCACCCCAAAGGCAGCTTCAAGGAGTTCCCTGGCATGGCACTTCTTCAAACAATGTGCTGACGACAAGACCCGAGTGGTTTGCACGCTGTGCCATCAGAGCCTGAAGCGAGGCATTAACGTTCTGAACCTGAGCACAACCTGCATGACCAGGCACCTGCATGCAAAGCATGAACTGCAGTGGAGTAAACACCTTAAAACCAAGGAAGTCACTCAGGCTCCCCCTGCTACCTCTTCTGCTGCTGCCGCCTCGGCCTATTCTGCTGCTGCCGCCTCGGCCTCTTCCTCCGCCTCTGGAGGAACGTTGGCACCTGCCGCCCAGCAAACAGGGGATGTACCACCAACACCACCACCACCACCTCCGTCACCAAGCGTCTCAACCATGTCACACGCCAGCGTTCAGCTCTCCATCTCACAAACATTTGATAGAAAGCGTAAATTCCCACCTAGCCACCCTCGATCCCTGGCCCTGAATGCCAGCATTTCTAAACTACTGGCCTATGAAATGCTGTCATTTAGGCTGGTGGACACAGACAGCTTCAAACAGCTCATGTCGCTTGCTGTCCCACAGTATGTTGTTCCCAGCCGGCACTACTTCTCCAAGAGAGCCGTGCCTTCCCTGCACAACCAAGTATCCGATAAAATCAAGTGTGCACTGCGCAACGCCATCTGTGGCAAGGGCCTGCTATGGAACCTCTCTCCAATTGATTTTGGTTAATTTTTATTTATTTAATTTTTATTTTAATTCATTTCCCTATCCACATTTGTTTGCAGGGGATTTACCTACATGTTGCTGCCTTTTGCAGCCCTCTAGCTCTTTCCTGGGCTGTTTTACAGCCTTTTTAGTGCCGAAAAGTTCGGGTCCCCATTGACTTCAATGGGGTTCGGGTTCGGGACGAAGTTCGGATCGGGTTCGGATCCCGAACCCGAACATTTCCGGGATGTTCGGCCGAACTTCTCGAACCCGAACATCCAGGTGTTCGCTCAACTCTAAAGATAAGTTCTTTAATAAACTGGAGACCCTTTTTAACGAATTAATATGGGGTCGCAAACGGGTTAGAATTAAACTACAAGGCCTATACAAAGAAGAGGGAGGACTATCTATCCCCTTTCTTAAAGGATATTATGTAGCTGCACAATTGAGATGGTGTATGAGAAATCGAAAGAATAACTGTATACGGCTAATTTTTAGGGAGGAATGCAGACCTTGGGAAGATCTCTTTCAGATTTTGGAAACGGGCACTATTGAGAAGAAAACAGCAACCAATCCATTTAGCAGAATGCTTAGGCATATTTGGAAACACGTTAGGCTTTTGGTCGGATTATGCCCTGCGGTTCAGTTTACCTCTCTTTGGGGGAACGTCTGTCTACCGCAAGTCAGGCAGTTAGTGGATATTGAGTACTGGGAAAAACAGGGGATACACTTAATTTCACAGGTTCTTCACAAAGGACAGGTTAAGCCATTAACCGAAATCCTTTCAGACACTACACTAGGATTAATTGATACATTTCGACATGAACAGCTACGACACGCTATACACCATACCAATAATAAGAATTTTTTAAATATTGCACGGAACACCTTTTTAGATTTTTGTTATGATATGACATTAAACATTCCTGCTATATCACACAGCTATGCAAAGTTAAAATATGAATATATAAAATCGGTTACATTTAGATGTGAGGCAAAATGGGAAAAAGACTTGCAGAATATAGAACCGATCCCGTGGGATACCGCATATAGAAATATTAAAAAGTCTACAGTTTCTCTTGCTCATACATGGATTCTTTTGAAAATCATACACCGTCTCTACTATACACCAGTACTATTACATACTATATATAAAGACAAAGAATCAAATTGCTATAAATGTAATAAAGATAGAGGAGACTATAAACACCTACTATGGGAATGCCCAGGTATAAAAGACTACTGGAGTAAAATATTCCAGAAATTGAAGAACAGCTCCCCGGCGAAATATGAAGCTCTTATTGAATATGTAATTCTTGGCACCCTCCCAGAGATAAAAATAAATAAAACTGAGCAATTACTCTGGTTGAGGGGTATAGCTCTCGCCAAGGTAATATTAGTCCAATATTGGGGCTCCTCGAAATACTCCAGGAATGGTTTCCAGGAATGGACGGAGTATATGTACAGGGTTAAGGAGTATGAACACAGTCTTGCCCAAACAGCGGGGAAAAAAGTAGTTTGGCTGCGAATATGGGGTAACTGGAAATGAAAACACTTAGAATCACGATGGTAGCTCCGCGGAAAAGGGGGTTTAAGGGAGGAATGGTAGGGCAAAGATAAGAGGGAAATTTACCGCACTTATGACATATATTTGTTTCTTTTTTTTCCTATTAATACACCTACCCCAAAAAGTTCAACAATGTAAAAAAAAAACAGGACGGCTAATAGGACGTACATATCTATCCTATTAATACACCCCATAAATGGCTGTAGTACAATGTAACTTCACAGCTGAATAACAATTATGACATACATTTTTCCTATTAATATACCCGAAAATAAAAAAACTATGTAAAATCAACACAGAACAGCTAATGGGTTGTAAGTACCATTCCTATTAATACACCCCTGTAAGTGGCTGTAGTACATCAAATTTTTCCTGAAATTTGGATCGAATTCCACTTCGTCAACTTCGATTCGCTCATCTCTAGTCTTGGCCACCATTCTGCAGCTCAACACCTGAGAGGTAACACTAACGAGTCACATGACACCAGGGAGGGAAAATGGCTAATTGGGCACAATTTGGCCATTCTCACTTAGGGGTGTACTCACTTTTGTTGCCAGCGGTTTAGACATTAATGGCTGTGTGTTGAGTTATAAACGCACAGCAGTTGTCAGATATATATATATATAGCAAACAAATAAAGTAGCAGCAGGAGGTGCTGTTCCGTTTTTTGCTTATATATATATATATATATATATATACAGGGTGGGCCATTTATATGGATACACCTTAATAAAATGGGAATGGTTGGTGATATTAACTTCCTATTTGTGGCACATTTGTATATGTGAGGGGGGGAAACTTTTCAAGATGGGTGGTGACCATGGCGGCCATTTTGAAGTAGGACATTTTGAATCCAACTTTTGTTTTTTTCAATAAGAAGAGGGTCATGTGACGTATCAAACGCATTGAGAATTTCACAAGAAAAACAATGGTGTGCTTGGTTTTAACGTAACTTTATGAGTTATTTACAAGTTTCTGACCACTTATAAAATGTGTTCAATGTGTTGACCATTGTGTTGGATTGTCAATGCAACCCTCTTCTCCCACTCTTCACACACTGATAGCAACACTGCAGGAGAAATGCTAGCACAGGCTTCCAGTATCCGTAGTTTCAGGTGCTGCGCATCTTGTATCTTCGCAGCATATGCATATGCCTTCAGTCACCCTTTTTGAACATGTAGTTCCCCTTCAGAACACTAGAGAGCTCTGTTGGAACATATTCTTCTCAACAATTTTCTTTTGAGAATCTTGTGATAAGTGCTTTCTTGTGCAAATTTTTGCATAACTCCTTTACTGGATATGTAACACTAGTAGTTTTGTAGTTGTGTTACGACACGCCTCTACCCTGCTACTATCTCCTAAGAGCCTTTACCTTGTCATCTGATATGGTGGCGGATCCAGAGCCTGGTCTTGGGAGGGGCACTTCCAGACTATTTTCTGTCCGCCGCCACAAAACAATGGTGCTTATAGAACAGACTACACAGTGTAGCGGTATACTGTATATTGTGTGGCACAGTGTAGGCTATATGTGTATAACATAAACATATTTCACATGAAAACTTACAGTTACTTGGCTTGGCCCTTGGGGATCTCGAACACCACTTCAACACTTTGACCGGGGACTCGGCGAAGCTGATGTGTTTTATCCTAATGAGAAAGATTTCATAACAAGGATTTGGAGAAGGGGCAGAGGGATAGCAGAGCAGGGAGAGGCTGGTGCGGCTACTAGGGGGTCATACCATGGGGGAGTAATAAAGCCCACCATAATGTCCCCCCCAGTAGAAATAGTTCTCCTTATAACGTGACAGTGCAACCCCCTTGTAATGCCCCCAGTTGAGCTAATATCCCCATAGTGCCCCCATAATGTGCCAGTATAAAATACCCCTATATAGTACCCCTAGTAAATGCCTCCATAGTGCTCCTCTCCCCCCTTCCTCCTAGTGCCCCCCATAATGTACCAGTATAAAATGCCCCAGTAGATGCCCTCAGTGTCCCCCATAATTTTCAAGTATAAAATACCCCTTCTTAGTGCCCCCCGTAGATGACCGCATAGTACTCCACTCGCCCCTTCCCCAATGTGTCCCAGTATAAAATTCTACTGTACAGAGCCCCCCATATAAAATACCCCTTCTTTGTGGCCTCAGTAGATGCCCCTATAGTGCCCCCAATAATGTGCCAGTAATAAGTGCCCCCAATAATGTGCCAGTAATAACAGCCACCCCAATAATGTGCCAGTAATAACAGCCCCACCAATATGTGCCAGTAAAAACAGCCCAACATCATGTGCCAGTAATAACATCCCCCCCATCATGTGCCAGTTATAACAGCCCCCATCATGTGCCAATAATAACATCCCCCCATCATGTGCCAGTAATAACACCCCCATCATGTGCCATTAATAGCAGCACCCCCATCATGGGTCCCAGTAATAACAGCCCTCCATCATGTGCCAGTAATAACAGCCCCCCCATCATGTGCCAGTAATAACAGCCCCCCATCATGTGCCAGTAATAACAGCCCCATCATGTGCCAGTAATCACAGCCCCCCATCATGTGCCAGTAATGACAGCCCCCCATTATGTGCCAGTAATGAAAGCCCCCCCATTATGTGCCAGCAATGACAGCCCCATCATGTGCCAGTAATGACAGCCCCCCATCATGTGCCAGTAATAACAGCCCCCATCATGTGCCAGTAATAACAGCCCACTCATCATGTGCCAGTAATGACAGCTCCCCAGTATGTGCCAGTAATGACAGCCCCCATTATGTGCCAGTAATGACATCCCCCATTATGTGCCAGTAATGACAGCACCCCATTATTTGCCAGTAATAATAGTCCCCCATTATGTGCCAGTAATGACAGCCCCCCATTATGTGCCAGTAATGACAGCCCCCTATTATGTGCCAGTAATGACAGCCCCCATCATGTGGCAGTAATCACAGCCCCCCATTATGTGGCAGTAATGACAGCCCCCATTATATGCCAGTAATGACAGCCCCCCCATTATGTGCCAGTAATGACAGCCCCCCATTATGTGCCAGTAATAACACCCCCCATCATGTGCCATTAATAGCAGCACCCCCATCATGTGCCATTAATAACAGCCCACCATCATGTGCCAGTAATAACAGCCCCCCATCATGTGCCAGTAATAGCAGCCCCCCATCATGTGCCAGTAATAACAGCCCCCATCATGTGCCAGTAATGACAGCCCCCCATCATGTGCCAGTAATGACAGCCCCCCATTATGTGCCAGTAATGAAAGCCCCCCCATTATGTGCCAGCAATGACAGCCCCCATCATGTGCCAGTAATGACAGCCCCCCATCATGTGCCAGTAATGACAGCCCCCTATCATGTGCCAGTAATAACAGCCCCCATCATGTGCCAGTAATAACAGCCTGCTCATCATGTGCCAGTAATGACAGTTCCCCAGTAGGTGCCAGTAATGACAGCCCCCCATTATGTGCCAGTAATGACAGACCCCCATTATGTGCCAGTAATGACAGCCCCACATTATTTGCCAGTAATAATAGTCCCCCATTATGTGCCAGTAATGACAGCCCCCCATTATGTGCCAGTAATGACAACCCCCATTATGTGCCAGTAATGACACCCCCCATTATGTGCCAGTAATGACAGCCTCCATCATGTGGCAGTAATCACAGCCCCCCATTATGTGGCAGTAATGACAGCCCCCATTATGTGCCAGTAATGACAGCCCCCCCATTATGTGCCAGTAATGACAGCCCCCCATTATGTGCCAGTAATGACAGCCCCCCATTATGTGGCAGTAATGACACCCCCCATTATGTGCCAGTAATGACAGCCCCCCATTATGTGCCAGTAATGACAGCCCCCCATTAAGTGCTAGTAAAAGTATTGTATATATAAAAATAAAAAAAATAAACACATATACTTACCTCCTTGGCAGCGATGCGATGCAGGCCTCTTCCGGCCTGTGTCCCGCGCTGTAGGGCTCAGGCGGCGCAATGACATCATCGCACCGCCTGCACCGGCCTCTGATAGACTGATAGACTGCCGGCCTTGTGCCTGCAGCCTATCAGAGGAAGGGAAAGGGACACACCTCTCCCTCCCCTGCCTGAGCACATGCATCTGTATCGCTGACCTGAGGACGGCAATACAGATGACTATGGAGATGAGCGCTTCCACAAGCAGGCAGTAATAACAGCCCCCCATCAAGTGCCAGTAATAACAGCCCCCCATCATGTGCCAGTAATAACAGCCCCCATTATGTGCCAGTAATGAAAGCCCCCCATTTTGTGCCAGTAATTACAGCCCCCCATTATGTGCCAGTAATTACAGCCCCCCATTATGTGCCAGTAATGACAGCCCCCCATTATGTGCCAGTAATGACAGCCCCCCATTATGTGCCAGTAAAGACAGCTCCCCCATTATGTGCCTGTAATGACACCCCCTATTATGTGCCAGTAATGACAGCCCCCCATTATGTGCCAGTAATGACAGCCCCCCCATTATGTGCTAGGACAGCAATACAGATGACTATGGAGATGAGCGCTCATCTCCCTGTGCCCCACTGCCACCGCCCCCCCCCCCCACTTCTGAGCAGCTTAGGGGGGGGGGGCAATTGCCCCATTGCCCCCCCCCTCCCCGATCTGCCAGTGATCTGATATGATTTTGCTTATGTTTTCACAACTGTGCATTTAAAACTATGTTAAATGTAAATTTCCTTGTAATTTTCCATGTTCACCAGCAGGTGGCAGCAATTAGTTTTAGTTTTGTAGGCTGGAATGGTTCATTCTAGCTTAGCTCCCCCCACTGTGGAGGTGTGGACTGTTCCCACATCCTACACCTTGGGTGGAGAAGGAAGTAAGAGTCAGAGTGTGCCAGCCACCCCTGTTGGGGAAGGCTGTGTGATAGAGTTCAGAAGTAGAGATGGCCTTGTGGTTTGCCCGGCGGTCATTTCGAGGCAAACTTTGCGTGTTCGCGATTCGCCGAACATGCGGACATATTCTTTTACATTATGAAGAACTTTGACCCATGACACATCCATCAGGTGGTACAGGACAGCCAATTGAGACGTTTCAGCACATGGACATACCCCCTACCTTATAAATAAACCTGATCTTGCCGCCATTTTACATTCAGTGTTTTGCCAGTGTAGGGAGAGGTTGCTGTGTGCAGCAGGGACAGACTGTTAGAGACACCAAACGCTAGCTAATAGGGCCACAAAAGTCATTTTAAGCACTAGTATAGGTGTGCTATCTATATGTGTGATACACAGAGGGGTGCGATATACTTATACCATCCAGAGGATAGATCATCAGTTAAAACAAAGTTCAGTACCCCTTTAACTTTAATAATTTAATTTATTTTCATTTTAAAGGATATCTTTTCCATTCACATGTCCGCAAAATGGGTCCGCATCCGTTCCGCAATTTTGCGGAACGGGTGCAGACCCATTCATGTTCAATGGGGCCGGAATGTGCTGTCCGCATCTGCATTTGCGGATCCGGATTTGCGGATCTGCACTTCCGCATCTGTACTTCAGTTTCCGCAAAAAAATAGAACATGTCCTATTCTTGCCCGCAATTGCAGACAAGATTAGGCATTTTCTATTATAGTGCCGGCGATGTGCGGTCCACAAATTGCAGAATGCACATTGCTGGTGTCCGTGTTTTGCGGATCTGCAAAACACTTATGGACGTTGTAAATGGACCCTCATAGTAAAATTATTAAAGGTTATGTTTTATCTTTATGTATATTCTAATAGATTGTCTTCCTTGTACAATGTTATAATATACTTTCTATGTTAGAATGTATATTATAGTGCATTTGTATTGTGCAGCAGTTGTGTGCGGTTCTGCTGCGATACTGCAGGTATATAGAGGGACAAGCGTTATTGGAACAAATAATTTCTACTGGTGTGATATACCAGTCGCCCCCCAAAAACACTGATTCAAGCGGGGTGTTATATACCAATATACTTTCTTTATAGTGCATTTGGGTATGGTATAGTGCATTTGCGCATGCGTGTACACGAAAATTATGTTGCCAATATTTTGCATTGAAAAAAAAAAATATGGAAATCTCAAATTCGAATAATACATCTGGTATGTCACTGTCCATGTTGTGGGACTATTTGTGCACTTCTAGTAATTATTTCCTGGCTGCAAATATGAGCTGAAGGTTTTTTCAGGTTCGCTTGCCATTAAAATGAATGTTTGCAAACATTTGATTCACGAACTGTCCCAGCAGATGTTCGTCCATCACTATTCAGAAGATCCCCTGCATAGGGAAGAAAGCCAGGATCTTGTCTCAGCTGAGACATTGATCATATACCCAGACTGAGCCCTGCAGCCTCAGCTGGATGACAAGAAAGCAGACAATCTCCAGAGTTCCAGGACAAAAGCATTCCCTGAGAATATATTTGCGAGTAAAGTCCAGAGACCTAGGAGAAGCCATATTCCTCCTCAGCTAGTCAGTCCGCACAAAGCAGAAGATATAGAGAAGTGCACAAGCCAAATTCCTGCCACAGTTAAAGAGCTAACAAGCAGACGTCTTTTCCTGCAAGCTCCTGATTTAAAGGGCAGAAGATTTATTCCTGCCAACCATTGCCAAAACCTGCTGGGACCAAAGACCAGAGCTGTATTTTGCTTGAATGAAAGTTATCTTCAGTAAAGAGTCAAGACAAGTTTGAACTTCACCTAAAGGTCTGAATATCAATTTCTGCTGCAAAATCCCTCTATTACTCCTACTGTCACTACACTCAATTTATTGCAAGCCAGGAGCCATGAGTCCGCCCGTACCCAGGTAGGAGACACCGTTGACACCATTATCATCACCATACAGAGACATTATAGGCAATCACACCACTCTGGCATTTCTAACCTGGCACGTGCGTTAAAACACCTTGGAGGGCCCTGGGGTAGTACCCTGTGCATGCTGCAATTGGCATCACAAACAAAACTACAAACTATTTGTCTACCCCGTTCCTGGTCACCGCAGACAACAATCAGTGGGAAGACTTTTAAGATTAAAGACACCTTATCTAAGCAACTCATCAGTGTGATGTTATCATACACTAACCTCATTATAACCTCTTCTAAACTACATTTGATCATTTTGCACCCCCCAAAAAAATCTGTTCCCCTTATTGTACAACCCAGCATCTTTGTACTATATCATCACTGATCGTAGCTGATGTCCGCAGACTGAAAAGACTTTAGCGGAGATATATACTCCTAAACTTTCTTTGTAAAGTCTATCCAGACCCGATTGATTATAAATAATGATGGATAAAGTGCTGGTGTGCACTAGAAAGAGAAATATATGGATCTTACCTTATCCTAGGTAAGTTGCGGTTCAGTAAATGTGATGATACGGCATAACAAAACCGACTTTAGACTCGCTGATGCGTGTTTAATCCCACGTTGTTCAAACAGACGCCGACAAGTCACATGGTCCGTGACGTAGTTCTGACTTGCGGCTTGTAGCGAGATATCGCGGGAACTGATGTCGGAAGTTACATACAAAAGATTTCTTCTATTTGGAGCGCTCCAATCTTTTGAAAATATTAGCAAATTTTCATATCATCTGTATAGAGGCCTCTTTCGTTCGGTCCGGTGGGAGTTCTCAGCTGATTACGCCAGACGCGTTTCGGGGACCTCTTACCCCTTCCTCAGTGGCTGCTCCTTCCTCTTGCAGATAGATTGGCTTCACATAGGCGTCTTCTAATTGTAACAGTACTCACAGGTAACTTTAGACCTTCTTTGATCTTCCTGGAGCTGATTGTTGGCTGAGTCCTTGCCATTTTGGCTATTCTTCTATCCATTTGAATGGTAGTTTTTCGCTTTCATCCACATCTTTCAGGTTTTGGTTGCCATTTTAAAGCATTTGCGATCATTTTAGCTGAGAAGCCTATCATTTTCTGCGCTTCTTTATATGTTTTCCCCTCCCCAATCAACTTTTTAATCAAGGTACACTGTTCTTCTGAACAATGTCTGGAACGACCCATTTTCCTCAGAATTTCAGAGACAAAAGGAACTGTAACCAGCATGCACAACATTTGCTGCCTTCCTTCCTTAAATAAGGGCAATAATTGCCACCTGTTTTTAAAAGAATGAATGACCTCACTCATTGAACTCCACACTGCTATTATTTTGAACATGCCCCTTTCAATAAGTGATTCAATTACAGAAAATCAGCAGCATGCATGTCATGATTGTTGGGTCTCTTGGGTTTCTATTACTCTATTACACCTGCTAGTAAATTATTTGCCATATAGAAATATAATTTCTACCAAAAACAGTGATTGATCAGGTTAGTGATGTCTGACTGCTATTATTTTGAACATAACTGTAGCATAGCATTTGGGCCACCCCAAACTCGGCCACTGCAATTTATCGTCATAAACAGGACATAGTCTGGCACCAGCAACACATGTGGATCCAACTGCTGTGGATCAAGACAGCCAGTGGTGACTAGCTTAACACTCCAATCCGCAACTGAGGTGAACCAACCACATAAGCTGTAGCTGTATGTGTTTCCTGCATCCTGCGTGACTAGAGAAAATCTATGTAAAAAGCTATGTACTGATCAAATTCAGCAAGGGAAGAGTGGTATATTGCCAGCCATAATAAAAGGCTAAAGCATTATGGTCAGACCTATAAAGCGCTACGTGAAAAATTGTCAAAATGATGCTTGATATGACAACTGCCCTGAGAAAGGGCTTATTTTTATGTACACTGTGCATATTCTACTTGTTGACTATGTTGGCAGTACTGTTATTGTCTACCAGCCCAGTAATTAATGCAGTCCTGCAAATGATGCTCCATTGAGAGTTTTGCTGCAGGTGCAGATGCTGGCTAGAGTGTCAGTGAAAAATTAGGGGAGCGCCCAGCCCTATATTTCTGAGATCTGTGACTTGACCAAAGTACCTGCGATCCTGTCCTGCCCCAGCAGTGACCCGCAATGATCCTGATGTCTGCTGATAACCATGCTGACTGTGTAAGGGAAGCCACAGTTAAAGTAGGGGAGAATGTATTGCCCTGGTGCAAGGATACTTTATGGACGTTTATGGACATTTGCCCCTATTAATAATACACAAAGCCATCAATTCACTACTTTATTGCACTTTGAAGGGTTAACTTGTGCTATGATTTATGCTGTTGTGTCCATTTATACTGTTTTATATTGTTAAACTGCATTTAAAATTTTTATTGCAATATATCCTGTTTATTTGCACTGTTATTAGACTATACAGGTCCTTCTCAAAAAATTAGCATATTGTGATAAAGTTCATTATTTTCTGTAATGTACTGATAAACATTAGACTTTCATATATTTTAGATTCATTACACACCAACTGAAGTAGTTCAAGCCTTTTATTGTTTTAATATTGATGATTTTGGCATACAGCTCATGAAAACCCCAAATTCCTATCTCAAAAAATTAGCATATCATGAAAAGGTTCTCTAAACGAGCTATTAACCTAATCATCTGAATCAACTAATTAACTCTAAACACCTGCAAAAGATTCCTGAGGCTTTTAAAAACTCCCAGCCTGGTTCATTACTCAAAACCGCAATCATGGGTAAGACTGCCGACCTGACTGCTGTCCAGAAGGCCATCATTGACACCTCAAGCAAGAGGGTAAGACACAGAAAGAAATTTCTGAACGAATAGGCTGTTCCCAGAGTGCTGTATCAAGGCACCTCAGTGGGAAGTCTGTGGGAAGGAAAAAGTGTGGCAGAAAACGCTGCACAACGAGAAGAGGTGACCGGACCCTGAGGAAGATTGTGGAGAAGGACCGATTCCAGACCTTGGGGGACCTGCGGAAGCAGTGGACTGAGTCTGGAGTAGAAACATCCAGAGCCACCGTGTACAGGCGTGTGCAGGAAATGGGCTACAGGTGCCGCATTCCCCAGGTCAAGCCACTTTTGAACCAGAAACAGCGGCAGAAGCGCCTGACCTGGGCTACAGAGAAGCATCACTGGACTGTTGCATGTCATTCGGAAATCAAGGTGCCAGAGTCTGGAGGAAGACTGGGGAGAGGGAAATGCCAAAATGCCTGAAGTCCAGTGTCAAGTACCCACAGTCAGTGATGGTCTGGGGTGCCATGTCAGCTGCTGGTGTTGGTACACTGTGTTTTATCAAGGGCAGTGTCAATGCAGCTAGCTATCAGGAGATTTTGGAGCACTTCATGCTTCCATCTGCTGAAAAGCTTTATGGAGATGAAGATTTCATTTTTTTTAGCACGACCTGGCACCTGCTCACAGTGCCAAAACCACTGGTAAATGGTTTACTGACCATGGTATTACTGTGCTCAATTGGCCTGCCACCTCTCCTGACCTGAACCCCATAGAGAATCTGTGGGATATTGGGAAGAGAAAGTTGAGAGACGCAAGACCCAACACTCTGGATGAGCTTAAGGCCGCTATGGAAGCATCCTGGGCCTCCATAACACCTCAGCAGTGCCACAGGCTGATTGCCTCCATGCCACGCCGCATTGAAGCAGTCATTTCTGCAAAAGGATTCCCGACCAAGTATTGAGTGCATAACTGAACATCATTATTTGAAGGTTGACTTTTTTTGTATTAAAAACACTTTTATTTTATTGGTCGGATGAAATATGCTAATTTTTTTAGATAGGAAATTTGGGTTTTCATGAGCTGTATGCCAAAATCATCAATATTAAAACAATAAAAGGCTTGAACTACTTCAGTTGGTGTGTAATGAATCTAAAATATATGAAAGTCTAATGTTTATCAGTACATTACAGAAAATAATGAACTTTATCACAATATGCTAATTTTTTTAGAAGGACCTGTATATGCACTGTTTTGTCGAAAGGGTTAATGCATAGCCAGCTAATATTAAGACTTTGTAACTTTCTACCTATGCAGTTTTGGTGGGAAAAAACAGACACACTGACCTTTTGACTGTTTGGTTTAACTCCGTTGTGTATGTCTGAAGACTTGTTTAAGTCTCAAAAAAATTGCTTATTCATTTCCATAGACTTTCTTTGAAACCCTATACAGGTCTATGATGGACTAAAATTGCAACATTGTTTCTGTGAATCTCCACTCCACCCCACCCCACCCAGTAGAAGATTCTAGTTCAGCTAGCAACTGTATATAAAGAGAGCAGTCAGAGCCCCTATTTGTCTGCAGACTGGGACCAGTGTTTAGTAGCAGAGACTTTTCTACTGTGTAGGGGCACAAAGGGGACATAAACTGTTGTGTGGGGGGTAGTAAGGGGGCATAGAGGCTTAGTGTAAAAATAAATTGTCCCTCTTTGGACTTTTCAAAAGTTGGGTTGGCACTATGGTGGCATTTTAATACTGAGGCACTACTGGGACCTTATTATTTCTGATGGCACAATAGGGGACATTATTCTTAGTGGAGATACTATAGAGGAATTGTTATTACTGGGGGACCCATAGGGACCATTTTTTTTGGTGGGGGCACTATAGTGGCATTATCATCACTGTGGGCACTACAGTGGGCCTTTTTATTACTAGTACATTATGTTTTCTGCAGTATAGTATTTAGGAGCATTGGGGAGTAAAGCAGGCACAGTGTTGTTTGTGTTGAGAAGGTTGGGAGAAAAATGGAAACGTGAGGAATGTTAGATGCCTGTGTGTCAAACTTTGGCTGCCTGGAAGAAGTCATCATAGTAGTCTGAGCCAATGGGGAAGATGAGGAAGGGGAACATGTACATCAGAGGAGAATACCTTTGAGGAGGCATCCAGTACAAAGGTACACCCTGTGTGCCAATTGCTGCCCCCAAGCAACATAGCCAAGCGAACAGTTGGAAATACTATTTAGTAGAAAAACTTTGAAAGACAAGGCTGTTGCCTCATGTAGTGTTAAAGAGCCCCCTTCTATCCCTAAACCTCACTTCAGAAAACTATATGTAGTTCTTCAAGTTTTGCACAAGTTCTTCTCACCCAGTAGCAAACTTGATGAGATCAAAAGGGGCTGTGGCACCTCTTTTCAAGGACCTCATTGCAACCACATAGTCTGCCTCTATGGTAAGTATACCCTTGGTTCCATTAGCCAAAATATGTGGCATTTCTCCACTTTACATATTTTGGTCATAAACACTTGATTTGACCCTCCATTCTAGTAAAGAGTCTTGGGGTAGAATTCTCTGGTATTAGCAATTGAAAAAAAATCAGTTCCTGAAATCTTGGGTCCATAGGCCTTTTGTAACGCAATAAGAGTCTTTGTAGAACATTTACTTCTGATGTGCTCTACAATACTGTATTTCTACCAGTGCATATACCCTGTGATGTCACCATTAGAAATTTTATCAAACAAAATGTCAAGTATAGAACAAGAGAAAACTTATTCTTGTGGCAGCTGCCTCAATGTGTTTCCAGATTACTCCATTCATGTCTTTGCTAAGGAAACTACACTTCACATTCTTTAATTTACTAACCTCTAAACTAAAAAAAAACATAGGAGTAGGTTTATTGTGCCTGATTTCTGGCATTAAAAAGTCACAAAACCTCTTGATAAGTCTCCCCCACTTTTTTGTCTGGTACCTATATCCTCTATGTCAGGGATGCCCAAACTACAACTCCCAGCATGCCTAGACAACCTACAGGTATTAGGGCATGTCGGGATTTGTAGTTTTGCAACAGCGGAAGGGCCGCAGGTTGAGCATCCCTGCTCTATGTCTTCTCTTAAAGGGGTTTTGCCTTCACATACAATGGTGGCATATCACTAGGATATGCCCCCATAAAAACCTACAATGAGAACGTAGCGTGAAAATTAATTGAGGGCGCACTCTGCTATTTCCGTCTGCCCCATAGAAATGAATGGGAGCAGGGGCCGCGCTTGCGCAGTGCACTCCTATTCACTTGTATGGGGGCAGCGGGGAGCAGTGCTTGGTGGTGGACGGACCCCGGGAAACCCGGGGTCCTCCAGCCACAGCTCTCCCCGCTCCGTTGTCCTTGTAGGTGCAGGCCCCAGAGGTGGGACCCGCACCTATCAGACAATGGGGGCATATCCTAGCGATATGCCCCCATTGTATGTGATGGGAGTACCCATTTAATCTTGTATGAATTCATCAAATGGCATTAAAAAGACACAAACCTCTTGATACCTCATAATAATGGATGAAGGAGAATCCTACCGTAATTTTTTCTAATAACTGAATTGTAGAGCAATGATACCCAAATATATTTAAAGATGTAGCAGGGCTGACTTTGAAGGTGGTAGAGATTATGACGCCTTATATTGCATGTACACTCACCTAAAGAATTATTAGGAACACCATACTAATACGGTGTTGGACCCCCTTTTGCCTTCAGAACTGCCTTAATTCTATGTGGCATTGATTCAACAAGGTGCTGATAGCATTCTTTAGAAATGTTGGCCCATGGGGGCCTGACCGAGCTTGATGGCGGCTGCTTGAGAGCGGAGCTCCCGCCACTAGATTCTAATTCAGCCTTATAACAGCACTACCCGGAGAACAGGGATGAAGATTCAGTCCAAGGAACTGACTAGAGTCACTTCGGACCAAAAGAGGGACTCACCGCATCAATCTGACATGGAGAAGTATTTCCAGAAATCAGCTCCCCAGACACCTGCGAGCACTTTAAAGATGGCGCTGAAACGGCATGGGGCAGGAGACTCATGTGAGGCCTCGAGTCCCGAAGCACTGAACGAGGAAGCAAGTGAGGTGAGCGGGTCACAGGTGGAGGCTGAGCAAGCGGCGCTCACTCGGGATTTCATACAGCAAGCTCTGCAAAAAGCTCTAGCCCCCATTGCAGCTGACCTGGCTACTATAAAGGCGGACGTCCGCCATATTGGGGACAGAGTCGAGTCCCTAGAGCAAGTGCAAGACGCCATGCTTTCTTTTAATACGGCAGTCAAAAGCTCATTGGGCTCCCACACTAGAGCCATGAACAGCCTGCTGCTACAAATGGAGGACCAGGAGAATAGGAGTCGACGTCGTAATATCAGGATAAGAGGCCTCCTTGAGGCTGATGATAAAGAGGACTTGATGAAAACTATGGACATACTGTTCACCTCCCTTCTGGGCCAAGAAAGAGCTCAGCACATCACTGTCAAAAGGGTCCATCGTGCACTGAGACCCAAACCTAGTACCTCAGAGAACCCCAGAGACGTCATCTGTGGTATACTAAGTTACAGGGACACTGAGGAAATTTTGTAAAAAGCAAGGGAGTTGAGGGAAGTAACCTTACAAGGCAGAAATATTCAAATATTTCAAGATTTGGCAGCTTCTACTCTCCAAAAGAGGAGACTGTTGAAACCACTAACGGATCTCCTGCGTACCTCAAAGTTTCCTTATAGGTGGTTATTTCCTTTTGCATACTGATCACTGCGAGGAACCGCCGCTTCACTGTAAGAACTCCTGCAGACTTAGTCCCCTTTTGGGAAATGCTGGACTTAACCCCTGTGGAGATCCCCTCCTGGTTGTCAGTCCCTTCAGAAGAAGAATTGCCGCCCCTACCGACGATCTCACCATGGCTGAATCCGAAACAACAGAGGAGCGGGCGGAACAGAAAAGCTGACGGCAGAGATGTGGACATCTGAACCTCTAATAGATGGCTGCTACACGCGACCATATACACATAAGAGGCCGCCTTTACTCTCCCTTTCATGCTCTCTAGAGAAGTATATTTAGTTTTGTTAACCTTCCTGAATATCACCCTCCGACCGCTGTTTATCTTAAGCTATGTGACAAATGCTGTACATTAGCTCTCTATAATGCCTTATACTACAGTATTTTGTAGCTAGAATTTACATAGTGTTAACATAGATGTATGTTATAATGGGTAGTTCCTTCGCTATGATTCAATTTTACCCTATCGGGTATGAAGAAGGATCTAGGCCGATCAGGATATGTTTGTGACATCAGAGTTTTCCCCCCCAAGGAACAAAGTTTTATCTAGGAGTCTGGCTCATCTATATTATTGCTTAAGTTGTACAATGTTTTTTGTTCATTTTTTGATGCATTCTAAGTTATATACTCCATCCCTTGGTCCTGATAGGTATGTGCAGGGTGAATTTTTTTTTTTTGTGCAACGCATAAATTGCACCGTTAGTACTTAAATATCGCAACATTCAATGTCCATGGTTGCAAAGGCCCAGTAAAACGGAGCCGGGTTTTCCGGACAATCAAAGCAGCGGCGACGGATATAATTATGCTGCAAGAAACACATTTCACTGCCAATCACATTCCCAATTTAGGCAATTCCGCATTCCACTATTGGTTCCATTCATGCTCCGATAAAGCTGCATCCAAGGGGGTTAGCATTGGGCTGAGGAGACATGTACCCTTTACCTTGCATTCCCAACTAATTGATCCGGAGGGGCGATACCTGTTGGTGAACTGTGAAATAGGTCATACGAAATTTACCCTATGTAATTTATACGCCCCCAAAACGGTCAAATGGTTACTAGAGTCACTGGACAAAATATCTGCCTTTGCTTTTGGATGGATCTTAATAGGGGGAGACTTCAATTTGACTTTAAATCCCCTATTGGACTCTTCATCCCAGAGGTCAGCTATTTCGTTTAGGGCCCTGAAATCCCTACAGGTACGTTTAAAGGCACTACATTTAGCAGATATCTGGCGGTCCGTACATGGGAATAGAAGAGACTACACCTTTTATTCTAACCCACACAGATCATACCAAAGACTAGATTACCTGATTAAGTCTGCCACTATTGATAGCATAACAGTGTCGGATCATGCTTTGGTATCCTGCGCCATTCAACTCCCCGATTTCGTTGGGAGAGAGTGGTCTTGGAGACTAAATCACACAATATTAGATATGCAAGCTCATGTGGACTCTATCACAAAGAAGTTGCAAGACTATTTTGATCTGAATGTGAACACCATTGCATCTCCAGCTGTCTCTTGGGAGGCGCATAAGGCCGTAATACGAGGGGAGTTCATTGCGTTAGGTTCATATATTAAAAAGGAGAGGGCAAAGTGCTTATCGGAACTCTTAACCAGTATCTCCCAATTGGAAAGTTCACACAAAAGGTCTTTAGCAGAAAAAGAGTTTGAGACACTGGTATCACTCAGGCAGGAACTCAAGTCTTTGCTTAACATTAGGGTTGCCAAAGCATATCTGAGGGTTAAACAAAAACACTATATCCACGGTAATAGAGGCAGTAAGATCATGACGGCAATGATTAAAAAAAGAGCAGAGCAATCCTATATTAGGCAAATGATGACACCAGAAGGTTCTCTCTCCACAGATGCTAAGGTCATATCTAAGGTGTTTACTACGTATAACCATGATCTATACAATCTGAGGAAAGATGATTCTGGTGAAGTGATTAGAGACCGTCAAGACAAGACAACCTCCTATCCACAAGGTCTTAACTTGCCAGTATTATCAGATTCCGATAAGGAAGTATTGATAGCCCCAGTGACTTTGGAAGAAGTTAAGAAGGCCCTAAAATCAACTCCCAAAGGCAAGAGCCCAGGACCTGATGGTGTGACGGTCGCTTACTACAAGAAGTTCTTTCCTACACTAGGCCCCCATTTAGTGTCCCTATTTAACTCCTTAATGACCGGTACTCCCCTTCCCAAGCAGTCATTAGAGGCACACATCACAGTCCTGCCTAAGCCTGGCAAAGACTTAAATTTCCCATTTAGTTATCGCCCAATTTCTATGCTTAACGCAGATATCAAGCTTTGGGCAAAAATCCTGGCCTACAGGATCGCAGTTTTGCTAGATGGTTTGGTCTCCCCAGAGCAGTCCGGATTTGTGAATGGCAGGGAGTGCAGGGACAGCACATTCCGGGTCATACAAGCACAGCAATATGCTCTGTCTCGTGGTCAGAAAATTACCCTTTTGAGCACAGACGCCGAAAAGGCATTCAACAGAGTCGACTGGCATTACATGGAGGCCACCTTACATAAATTCGGTTTCCCTCCTCAATTTGTAACCGCAGTGTTGTCCTTGTACTCCTCTCCCATGGCGAAAATTCGTATAAATGGCATTCTCTCGCCTCATTTTGATATCCGTAATGGGACCCGACAGGGCTGTCCGCTCTCATCTACCCTTTTCATTCTATGCTTGGAAACTTTCCTACAGGCTATTAGGCAAGATGAAGAAATTCAGGGACTACGTATTGGCCCCCAATCGCACACAGTAGCTGCATTTGCTGACGATATGCTCCTGTTACTATCAGACCCAAAAGTAGCATTTCCAGCTCTACTGCGGCAGCTAGATAAATTTGGGTATGTATCCAACTTCAAAATAAATTTGGCCAAATGTGCGGCTCTAGGAGTTTATACTCCTCAGACGACTGTAGCCCACCTCAAAGCAAATTATCCCTTCCAGTGGAAGAGTGACTGCATCAACTATTTAGGAGTTCAAATTACCAGAGATCCAGACAAACTCTTCTCCCAGAATTACCTTAAACTATTAGCTGATATCAAACTCCAACTGAAAGAGCTAAAAATACCTTTTTTAACCTGGTTAGGGAGGAAAAATGTCTTAAAAACCTATATACTTCCTAAATTACTATACTTAATGCAGACATTACCAGTACTAATACCTCATCACTTCTTAACTCGGAAAACGTTCTCCACATTTATCTGGAAGCTAAACCTAGATTAGCCTACAAGAGATTAATACTGCCTAGATCCAAAGGAGGTTTTAGTTTGCCTGATATAGGTGGTTACTATAAGGCTATACAAATAAGACTGCACTCAGAGATAATAAATCCCAGAGTAAACAAATTAGGATGTCAAATTGCTAGGAGAGTACTGGGGTCAAAAGCTTTAGCAGTGCTGTGGGACCTGGGTAGGTCTTCTCAGCACAACTGCACAATACCTGTATCGTTAAGAGGAGTAGTGGATTGTTGGCACAAATTGTCAGGCTATTTAAACGCCTCCAACTCCATATCACCTCTCACACCTATCAGACATTTACCCTATTTATCCAACACAGACTTTCATGATGATATGGGTTTATGGGAGGCATTGGGTGATATAGCAATTGGTGATTTCCTAGCTGATCGTCTAGTTCCAGAGGTGTCGATTCTGAGGTCTCGTTTTGGGCATATCCCCTGGACTGTACCACAATACTCCCACCTTAACTGGTATTGTAAGCAATACTTATCTAGAACACCGAGCAACTACACCCCTACTTGGTATGAAGCGCTGTGGAATCAATCTGTGGGCAAAAAGGGTACGATTTCTCATCTCTATAATAAAATTTTAGAGATCGACTCGGATGCCAAACCTTGGTTTATTGAGCAGTGGGAGAAGGAGATTGGACACCCTTTAGATGATGACACTACCAGGAGAATACTAACCCATTCCCATGGCCACTCGAGATGTATTAAAACACAAGAAAATTCCTACAAGATAAATTCCTACAAGATAATTACCAGATGGTACAAAACCCCTGCAAAATTACAAATTATCACCCCTACATATTCCGCAGATTGCTAGAGATGTAGCGGGGACAGGGGCACCATGTTCCATGTATGGTGGCCTTGCCCTCTTATCACTAAATATTGGGATATGATATCCAAAGCAGTGCAAGACATTTGCTTAGTAAACTCCCCTATCACCCCATTGGTGTCTCTCCTAAATTTGCCAGATTGTAATTACAAACTTGCCAAGCATTCCCTGTCGGCGCAGCTTATAGCTGCAGCGAAATTGCTCATACCGAAGTATTGGCTATCCAAGGATACCCCCAGCCTTCAGGAATGGATTTACAAAGTTCAGGAGATATGCCAACTCGAGGAGTTGACAAGCTGGGAAACGCTGTCGCATGACAAGTTCTTACTGACCTGGGACAAATGGATAGATTGGTACAAAAAACGCACTAAGTAAGGGAATATGGTTTACATGCACCTAGGGATACTTACACTTGGTTAAGTGCATGTTCAGCAAGAGAAGGTTTGCAATAAATGTGTTGACCACTTGGCTTCATTGGCCCTGTTTGGTGTAGGCCATGGCTTATCTATTTATTTATTGCTTTATGACAGAATGTGCGATTCTATTATAACTGATTACTTACTACTCGTATGCCTGACGTTTATAATTTATTATGCTTACATTCCTGCATATGATATTGTACACTCTGCATTGACGACCATTGTTTGAGTACGGGGTATTATGGTTATTTGTTCTTTATTACAAAATGTCTTTGTGATTGTGAACTTGCATTGTCAAAACAATAAAATAAAGATTTGACAAAAAAGAAATGTTGGCCCATATTGATAGGATAGCATCTTGCAGTTGATGGAGATTTGAGGGATGCACATCCAGGGCACGAAGCTCCCGTTCCACCACATCCCAAAGATGCTCTATTGGGTTGAGATCTGGTGACTGTGGCGGCCATTTTAGTACAGTGAACTCATTGTCATGTTCAAGAAACCAATTTGAAATGATTCGAGCTTTGTGACATGGTGCATTATCCTGCTGGAAGTAGCCATCAGTGGATGGGTACATGGTGGTCATGAAGGGATGGACATGGTCAGAAACAATGCTCAGGTAGCCTGTGGCATTTAAACGATGGCCAATTGGCACTAAGGGGCCTAAAGTGTGCCCAGAAAACATCCCCCACACCATTACACCACCACCACCAGCCTGCACAGTTGGTGGTGGATACATGTTCTCATTCTGTTTACGCCAAATTCGGACTCTACCATTTGAATGTCTCAACAGAAATCGAGACTCATCAGACCATGTAACATTTTTACAGTCTTCAACAGTCCAATTTTGGTGAGCTCGTGCAAATTGTAGCCTCTTTTTCCTATTTGTAGTGGAGATGAGTGGTAACCGGTGGGGTCTTCTGCTGTTGTAGCCCACCTTTCTTTCCCATTCTGACATTCAGTTTGGCGTTCAGGAGATTGTCTTGACCAGGACCACAACCCTACATGCATTGAAGCAACTGCCATGTGATTGGTTGACTAGATAATCGCATAAATGAGAAATAGAACAGGTGTTCCTAATAATTCTTTAGGTGAGTGTATATTGCATAAGACTGCAAGCCCACCTCCTGAATTATCTGCAGTCTTCGTGCACAGAGAACAGTGGCACAACGACTTATTTGGCTCTTCTACATCAAAATTGACCATGCGTCTGCTGATCAATTATAATTTATCTAGAAAGTCAATGTAATAGATTCTGTGCTGGTATCAAAGTCACAACAGCAATGTTAACCTTCAAGGTGAATTGTATCATACATGTAAATAGGCTTGGCATTATTGGGATAGTCTTTTACTCTATGCTACCAATGGACACCTTGTACCATCTAGTTTCTCACTTATCATGTGTGAAACACAGCCAATGCAAAGTGCAACTCTGTAGATTTATGATTTTTTTTTAATAAGCAGAAGAAATCCTAATAAAAAAAAGTTATTGAAAAAGTCACCTAAATCAGGAAAAACTGAAACAGATGCCTCAAAAATATGGCATTCATTCTGAACACCATATTTCTCAATGTTTTTATAGCAAACAACTGGCATAAATAGAATGACAAATCTCCTGCTTACCTTCTATTACAAAGCTGGCTAGTTGCAGCCACCATTAGGGGAAGCTCAGTGCATAGGAATCTAGATAGTTACCATTGTCAGCACTGGAAGCTGTAATAATCTATTTGTGCTGTACCCCAGACCTGGGTACAAATGTTATTTATGTTATATATTGTTAAAGGGATTCTGTCAGCTAGTTTTAGACTATAGAGCTGAGGACATGTGATGCTAGATTGCCACTAGCACGTCCACAATATACATTTCCCGTAGCTCTGAGTGCTTTTATTCAATCAAAAAAAGATTTTATATATATATATATATATATATATATATATATACAGTACAGACCAAAAGTTTGGACACACCTTCTCATTCAAAGAGTTTTCTTTATTTTCATGACTATGAAAATTGTAGATTCACACTGAAAGCATCAAAACTATGAATCAACACATGTGGAATTATATACATAACTAAAAAGTGTGAAACAACTGAAAATATGTCACATTTTAAGTACTTCAAAGTAGCCACCTTTTGCTTTGATTACTGCTTTGCACACTCTTGGCATTCTCTTGATGAGCTTCAAGAGGTAGTCACCTGAAATGGTCTTCCAACCATCTTGAAGGAGTTCCCAGAGATGCTTAGCACTTGTTGGCCCTTTTGCCTTCACTCTGTGGTCCAGCTCACCCCAAACCATCTCGATTGGGTTCAGGTTCGGTGACTGTGGAGGCCAGGTCATCTGGCGCAGCACCCCATCACTCTCCTTCATGGTCAAATAGCCCTTACACATCCTGGAGGTGAGTTTGGGTCACTGTCCTGTTGAAAAATAAATGATGGTCCAACTAAACGCAAACCGGATGGAATAGCATGCAAGATGCTGTGGTAGCCATGCTGGTTCAGTATGCCTTCAATTTTGAATAAATCCCCAACAGTGTCACCAGCAAAGCACCCCCACACCATCACACCTCCTCCTCCATGCTTCACGGTGGGAACCAGGCATGTAGAGTTCATCCGTTCACCTTTTCTGCATCGCACAAAGACACGGTGGTTGGAACCAAAGATCTCAAATTTGGACTCATCAGACCAAAACACAGATTTCCACTGGTCTAATGTCCATTCCTTGTGTTCTTTAGCCCAAACAAGTCTCTTCTGCTTGTTGCCTGTCCTTAGCAGTGGTTTCCTAGCAGATATTCTACAATGAAGGCCTGATTCACACAGTCTCCTCTTAACAGTTGTTCTAGAGATGTCTGCTGCTAGAACTCTGTGTGACATTGACCTGGTCTCTAATCTGAGCTACTGTTAACCTGCGATTTCTGAGGCTGGTGACTCGGATGAACTTATCCTCCACAGCAGAGGTGACTCTTGGTCTTTCTTTCCTGGGGCGGTCCGCATGTGAGCCAGTTTCTTTGTAGCGCTTGATGGTTTTTGTAACTGCACTTGGGGACACTTTCAAAGTTTTCCCAATTTTTCGGACTGACTGACCATCATTTCTTAAAGTAATGATGGCCACTCGTTTTTCTTTACTTAGCTGCTTTTTTCTTGCCATAATACAAATTCTAACAGTCTATTCAGTAGGACTATCAGCTGTGTATCCACCTGACTTCTCCACAAGGCAACTGATGGTCCCAACCCCATTTATAAGGCAAGAAATCCCACTTATTAAACCTGACAGGGCACACCTGTGAAGTGAAAACCATTTCAGGTGACTACCTCTTGAAGCTCATCAAGAGAATGCCAAGAGTGTGCAAAGCAGTAATCAAAGCAAAAGGTGGCTACTTTGAAGAACCTAGAATATGACATATTTTCAGTTGTTTCACACTTTTTTGTTATGTATATAATTCCACATGTGTTAATTCATAGTTTTGATGCCTTCACTGTGAATCTACAATTTTCATAGTCATGAAAATAAAGAAAACTCTTTGAATGAGAAGGTGTGTCCAAACTTTTGGTCTGTACTGTATATATATATATATATATATACATATATCAGGGTGGATTTGATTTAAATCAAACTGATTTAAATCACGATTTAAATCACTAGTCAGTAAGGCTTGATTTAAATCATAGTTTTCTACATAAAGACTAATTCTTGCTGGTATAATTTATAATATGAAGTAGTAGTAGATGAAGATTTTTAGAATAACAACTTTTCATATTAGTTTGATTAGGTTGATTCTGTATTCATAGGTTTGTATAAGTTAGGATTAAGGTCTTTTTTTCAACTCTGTTCATGTTATAACATTTTTGCTGTGAAGAAGAGGCATGTGATCTCTGCTGAGTCAAATTCAGTTTTGAGAACTGCAAAAGTAAACCAAGCATCTGTGATAATATCTTGTAGGCAGAGAAACTGCCCAATAATCTTACAAAAACCTCTGGAAGAGCATGACATTGTGAATGGATTAATGGAATTTATTTACCAAATAAATTAAACATATACAGCCTTAGGCTACTTTCACACTAGCGGATCCGTACGGCCCCAATGCATTCTGAGTGGATGCGGATCTGCTCAGAATGTCTCAGTCTGGCACCGTTTGGCCTCCGTTCCGCTCATCAGGCGGACACCGGAACGCTGCTTGCAGCGTTCGGGTGTCCGTCTGGCCGTGCGGAGACAAACGGATCCGTCCAGACTTACAATGTAAGTCAATGGGGACGGATCCGTTTGAAGTTGACACAATTTGGTGCAATTTCAAACGGATCCGTCCCCCATTGACTTTCAATGCAAAGTCTGGACGGATCCGTCTGAATAACTTTTACACTTAGATTAGATGTATATATACATTTTTGTAAATATTTTATTGTATCTTTTCATGGGACAACACTAAGGATATGACACTTTGATACAATATAAAGTAGTCACTGTACAGCTTCTATAACAGGGTAGGTTTGGTGTGCCCTCAAAATAACTCAACACAGCCATTACTGTCTAAACCACTGGAAACAAGTGAAATGGGGAAATTGCACCCAAAGTGTCAATATTTTATGTGGCCACCATTATTTCCAGCACTGCCTGAACTCTCTTTGGCATGGAGGTCACTAGATCTTCACAGGTTGGCACTGGAATCCTCTTCTACTCCTCCATGACGACATCACGGAGCAGGTGGATGTTAAAGACCATACGCTCCTCCAATTTCCGTTTGAGGATGCCCCACAGATGTTCAATAGGGTTTAGGTCTGTAGACATGCTTAGCCAGTCCAGCACCTTTCATCTCAGTTTCTTTAGCAAGGCAGTGGTTGTCTTGGAGGTGTGTTTGGGATGATCATCATGTTGGAATACTGCCCTGCTGCCCAGTTTCTGAAGGGAGGGGATCATGTTCTGCTTAAGTATGTCCCAGTACATGTTAGCATTCATGGTACCCTCAATAAACTATAGCTTCCCACAGCCGGCAGCACTCATACAGTCCCAAACCATGACACTCCCACCAGCATGCTTCACTGTAGGCAAGACACACTTGTCCTTGTACTCCTCACCTGGTTGCTGCCACACACGCTTGACACCATCTGAACGAAATAAGTTTATCTTGGTCTCATCAGACCACAGGACATGGTTCCAGTAATCCATGTTCTTAGTCTGCTTGTCTTCAGGAAACTGTTTGCGGTCTTTCTTGTGTATCATTTTTAGAAGAGGCTTCCTTCTGGGAGTACCAATTTAATGCAGTGTGCGGCATATGGTCTGAGCACTGACAGGCTGACCCCCTACCCCTTTAACCTCTGCAGCAATGCAGAGCTCCTTGCTATGAGAAATCTAGGAGCAATCTCCTGCTGCTTTCTGGAGAATCTGTTACCTATGATGAAATGCCAAAAGTCTACAGCGGATCTTCCAGAAAGTGTTCCACCTACAGTTCCATATTCTGCCACAGGAGTTCACCAGTGTCATGGTCTTACCTTCTCACTGTTCTCCTTCGTTTGACATGTGCTGGCGGCCATCTTGGTTTCTGGGTTTCTTGTAGCCTCCCACCCTGCGGCTCCTCCTTCCCACTGGGAGGAGCTGGATGCCTAGCTCATATATATAGAAGGTCTGTGGCTTCAGTTCCTTGCTTGGTCCTCCTGTGTGCACATGCTTCAAAGACTGCTGCTGCTTCTGGTTCCTGATCCTGGCCTCGTCTGACTACCCCGTTGGTTCCCGATCCTGGCTTCGTCTGACTACCCCGTTGGTTCCTGATCCTGGCTACGTCTGACTACCCTCCTGGTTCCTGACCTCCGTCTACGCAAGACCCTGCTTCAGTTTAGCCATCCGTTTGGACTTTAGCTACGGCTTGATTTTCAATAAAGCCTTCTTATTCCACCTATCTCTGTTGTACGTCTGGTTCATGGTTCCATGACATTAGGACCAAGCCATGAATTCTGACGGTACAGGGCCATCCTCGCTACCTACGCTGGTTGCCAGACTTGATCAGCAGGATCACCTGTTGGGTCGGTTCGCTGTGGCGTTACAAACCCTGCTTGAACGCACGGCTCATTTAGCTTCCGTTGCCGATGGGTCGGTTGTCGCTCCTGGGCCCGCTCCTACTGCCGCTCCGGTTGTTGCGCCAGAG
Source organism: Bufo gargarizans (assembly GCF_014858855.1). Lineage (NCBI taxonomy): Eukaryota > Metazoa > Chordata > Amphibia > Anura > Bufonidae > Bufo > Bufo gargarizans. Next base: position 132,912,429 of record NC_058085.1, read on the forward strand.
TCTACCCCGACACCTGTTGCTGCACCTGCGGTGTTTCGGGGTATGACCGGTTCTGCCCCCCTTCCACAGCGCTTTGGGGGAGAGCCAACTCAGTGCCGAGGTTTCCTTAACCAGGTGGCCATTTATTTCGAGTTGCTGCCACATGCCTTTCCTACTGAGAGATCAAAGGTGGGCTTCTTGATCTCGCTGCTCTCGGACAAGGCCTTGGCCTGGGCCAGCCCTTTATGGGAGAACAACAATCCGGTGGTTGCCGAGTTTTCCGGTTTTGTTGCTTCTCTTCGGAAGGTATTCGATGTGCCGGCTCGTGCTGCCTCTGCTGCGAAGCTCCTTATGTCCAGCAGACAGGGTTCACGATCCGTAGCTGAATACGCCATTGAGTTTCGTACCCTGGCAGCAGAGGTGGGCTGGAATAATGAGGCTCTGGTCGCTGCTTTCTCTCATGGTCTCTCGGATGCCTTGAAGGATGAGATTGCAGCCAAGGACCTACCAGTGGAGCTCGAGTCCCTTATTTCTTTCCTGATTTTGATTGACACCAGACTCAGGGAGAGACCTTCCTTTAAGGAGAGCCTGCGGAGGCCTTCTAACAGATTGGCGCCTACGTTTGCTGTCCCACCCGTGCCTCCCTCTCCTCCCACGCCTCCTGGGGATGACTGGTCTGGGGGTCAACCCATGCAGCTGGGGGTTGCTCGCCTGTCCGAGGGGGAGAGGGTACTCCGGAGACGCGAGGGCCGATGCATGTACTGTGGTCTCGGTGGGCATTTTCGGTTGGCATGCCCGAACCGTCCGGGAAACGCTTGCACCTGAGATCCTGTCGGGGGCAGATCTTGGGTGGAGTCTCCTCGTCCCCGGTTTCCCGTGTTGACAAACCACTGATTACTGTTGTCCTCTCCTGGGTCGGGGGCTCGGTGACGACCCAGGCGTTGGTGGACTCTGGTGCTGGTGGCTTGTTCATTGATAGTGTGTTCGCCGCCGCCAATTCCATTCCTCTGCAGCCTCGAGGTTCCCCACTGGCTCTTGAGGCGATAGACGGCAGACCCCTTCTGCCGCCACACGTGACTCAGGAGACCCTTCCAGTGGGGATGGCCATTGGTGCCGTTCACAGAGAGTCGGTCTGTCTCCAGGTTATTTCGTCTCCACACTACTCGGTGGTCTTGGGGTACCCCTGGCTCCAGAAGCATAATCCGACTTTCGATTGGAGATCGGCCGAGATCCTCTCGTGGTCACCGCAGTGTGGGGCTAGTTGCATCCATGGGCCTGTCAAGTTGCTGTGTACTTCCTCGGACTCTCTGTTGCCTCCTGAATACGAGGAGTACCGGGATGTATTCGATAAGGTGCGTGCGGTTGCCCTACCTCCGCACCGCCCATACGATTGTGCCATAGAGTTACAATCTGGTGCCGTTCCTCCTCGTGGCAAAGTCTATCCACTGTCGGTAGCGGAGAATGAGGCCATGGAGGAGTACGTGAGGGAGGCGCTTTCACGCGGACACATTCGCAAATCCTCGTCCCCGGCAGGGGCTGGATTTTTCTTTGTGAAAAAGAAGGGCGGTGAGTTGAGGCCTTGCATCGACTACAGGGGTCTCAATCGCATCACGATCAAGAACGCTTACCCGATACCCTTGATTTCCGAGCTGTTCGATCGCCTCAAAGGGGCCACGGTCTTTACCAAACTCGACCTGAGGGCGGCATATAACCTGGTAAGGATCAAGGCGGGCGATGAGTGGAAGACCGCGTTTAACACCAGGACCGGTCATTATGAATCCTTGGTTATGCCCTTTGGGTTGTGCAATGCGCCCGCAGTCTTCCAGGAATTCATCAACGATGTTTTCCGTGACCTGTTGCAGCAGTGTGTGGTGGTCTATTTGGATGACATCTTGGTATATTCTGCATCCATGGAGGCCCACATTCTGGATGTCAGACGAGTGTTGCAACGCTTACGAGAGAACAAGCTGTTCGGTAAGCTTGAGAAATGCGAATTTCACCGATCCCAGGTAACCTTCTTAGGTTACATCATTTCCGCTGAGGGGTTCTCCATGGATCCTGAGAAGGTTTCGGCTGTCTTACAGTGGCCCCAGCCCAGTGGGCTTCGTGCCCTGCAGCGCTTTTTGGGCTTCGCCAATTATTATCGGAAGTTCATCAGGGACTTTTCCATGCTAACCAAGCCTCTCACGGATCTGACCAGGAAGGGCAGTAATCCTCAGGTCTGGCCGCTCGAGGCCATCCGAGCTTTTGAGGCTCTAAAGTCCGCCTTTGTGTCGGCTCCGATTCTGTCGCATCCCAACCCTGGGTTGCCTTTTGTCCTCGAGGTGGACGCGTCTGAGACGGGAGTAGGCGCCCTCCTGTCTCAGCGTAGAACACCAGAGGGTCCTCTGCTTCCTTGTGGGTTTTACTCCCGGAAACTGTCTTCCGCGGAGTGCAACTATCAGATTGGTGACAGGGAGTTATTGGCCATCGTGCAGGCCCTTAAAGAATGGAGGCACTTGCTCGAGGGCTCGGTGGTTCCGGTTCTCATCCTGACGGACCACAAGAATCTGACCTACCTCTCTGAGGCCAAGAGATTGACACCACGTCAGGCCAGATGGGCTCTGTTCTTGTCACGTTTTAATTACGTGGTCTCCTACCTACCCGGCTCCAAGAACATCAGAGCGGATGCCTTATCACGGCAGTACTCCGAGCTGTCCGGGGAGGAGTCGATTCCGACTACGGTCATACCCCCGAATCAGATCCTGGCTGCTATTCGCACCAGCCTGACCTCTCCTCTGGGTGAGCAGATTTTGGCGGCTCAATCTGGTGCTCCCTCTGGGAGACCCAACGGCAGATGTTTTGTGCCTGAGGAGTTGCGCACTCGGTTGTTGCGAACCTACCATAACTCCAAGGCCGCGGGGCACCCTGGAAAGAATCAGCTGTCCTGGGCGGTTTCACGTCTGTTCTGGTGGCTTTCTCTACGTTCCGACATCGCCGCATATGTAGCGGCATGCTCCGTTTGTGCCCAGAGTAAGTCCCCTCGGCACCTTCCGTTGGGCCTTTTGCAACCCATAGCCACCGGGGAGCGTCCATGGTCACACCTGGGGATGGATTTCATTGTGGACCTTCCTGCATCCCGAGGCCATACGGTCATTCTCATGATTGTGGATCGGTTTTCCAAAATGTGCCACTGTGTTCCTCTCAAGAAGTTACCCTCTGCACAAGAGTTGGCCTCGATTTTTTGCCAGGGAGGTCTTCCGGTTGCACGGTTTGCCCAAGGAGATTGTGTCGGATCGGGGGAGTCAGTTTGTGTCCAGGTTCTGGCGCGCCTTTTGCTCCCAGTTGGGGATTCATCTCTCTTTCTCCTCGGCCTACCACCCTCAGTCCAATGGGGCCGCAGAACGATCCAATCAGGCCTTGGAGCAATTCCTTCGTTGCTATGTCTCCGATCACCAAGACAATTGGGTTGACCTCCTGCCTTGGGCTGAGTTTGCCAGGAACACGGCGGTGAACTCTTCCTCTGGGACGTCTCCCTTCATGGCCAATTATGGGTTCCAACCTGCCGTGTTACCGGAGGTATTCTCTCCCCAGGATACTCCGGCTGTGGAGGATCACCTTTCCGTCCTACGTACTTCTTGGGTACAGATCCAGAGGTCCCTTGAGGTCTCTGCGCAACGCCAGAGACTCCAGGCTAATCGCAGATGAGCGCCCGCTCCTTCCTACCAGGTCGGAGACCGTGTATGGTTGTCCACCCGCAACCTCAACCTTCGAGTGCCCACTCCCAAGCTGGCGCCTCGCTTTGTTGGTCCCTTCCGAGTGCTTCACAGGGTAAACCCGGTAGCCTATGCCCTTGCGCTTCCTCCTGGCATGCGGATCTCCAACGTGTTTCATGTCTCCCTGTTGAAGCCATTGGTGTGTAATCGTTTCACTTCCTCGGTTCCTCGGCCCCGTCCGGTCCAAGTGGGCAATCGTGAGGAATATGAGGTGAGCAATATCCTGGACTCACGCCTGGTCCGCGGTCGGTTGCAGTTTTTGGTCCATTGGCGTGGTTATGGTCCAGAGGAGCGTTCCTGGGTTCCCTCCACAGATGTCCATGCTCCTGCGTTGCTCCGAGCCTTCCACGCACGCTTCCCTCTGAAACCGTTCCTTACTCCGCGGAGGAGGGGCCCTTGAGGGGGAGGTACTGTCATGGTCTTACCTTCTCACTGTTCTCCTTCGTTTGACATGTGCTGGCGGCCATCTTGGTTTCTGGGTTTCTTGTAGCCTCCCACCCTGCGGCTCCTCCTTCCCACTGGGAGGAGCTGGATGCCTAGCTCATATATATAGAAGGTCTGTGGCTTCAGTTCCTTGCTTGGTCCTCCTGTGTGCACATGCTTCAAAGACTGCTGCTGCTTCTGGTTCCTGATCCTGGCCTCGTCTGACTACCCCGTTGGTTCCCGATCCTGGCTTCGTCTGACTACCCCGTTGGTTCCTGATCCTGGCTACGTCTGACTACCCTCCTGGTTCCTGACCTCCGTCTACGCAAGATCCTGCTTCAGTTTAGCCATCCGTTTGGACTTTAGCTACGGCTTGATTTTCAATAAAGCCTTCTTATTCCACCTATCTCTGTTGTACGTCTGGTTCATGGTTCCATGACAACCAGAGGAACACCAATGTAGCTTCTGCCAAGATACAGCTGTCAAGGATACTCCAGCCAGCAGGATTAGACCTAAGGATCCAGGAGATGAAAAGAACCTGGCTGTAGGTACCAACCTGGCATGAAGCTTCTTCTGTCAAGAAATACAGGAGACCTGAAAATGTCAAGACTGGCATACTTTTGTTTATATTGGTGCCCTACTTAGCCACCCTCCGCCTCCTGATAAAAGGGACTCCCTTTTCATCAAAATTCTAGTTGCGCTTGTTGCGGCTTTTCCTCTCCTTCTCGGGTTATGTCAACATTTGCCTGATATGGGTCTTCAATATTATAAGAATGGTGCCCAGGGACGATTCTAGCTCTTCTCCTGCCTGAGGCAAAATATTTACTGGTGCCCCCCTCCCCCCATTAAAAAATAGTATGAAAGCCAAATAGCTGCTAGTGTTGAACGAACTTGTGTTTTCAAATTCGGCGTACAAAGTTCGGGTTATCTAAGAATCTCGTTATGGATTCCGCTACCATGGACCATAACGGAATTCTATGACGGCATGCACCACGGAAGCCTATGAGGCATTCTGTATTACATTCAATCATAATAAAAGTCTATGCCCTCTCAAAAATACTGCAAACTGCCGTCTTTTTGAGACTCAGATGTACCTGGGTGCATTGTGCCCCCCCCAGAGATATCTGCATGTTTATTCATATAACCAGGAGGCGGGGCTGAAATGTTTGACAGGGCTATATAGCAGGCTGAGGGGAAAGATGTGTCTTACAGCTGTGTGCAAGCATGTACATATCATATCACTATGTACTATAGCTTCACCACACTGAGATCTGCTCAGAAAGCGAATCTAGATATTACTGCTTTATTCACAAGCACCATATATGATTATAAAGACACCAGTAATGTGTGTTAGCTTATAAGCTTGGAACAAACATATTTCAATTTACTAATGCTTATAGCTTGGTGGTATAGTGACCTACCCTGCATGTAGAGATTCTAGATTCAAGTCCCAAGAGAGATGTAAATTTTCTTTCTGTAATCTTTTTTCTCTCTTAATTAAAACCAAATCAAAAGGCTATTCTATAATGAATAATATAATGATATATTAATAATAATAATACAAAAAAAAGGCCTTACTAAATACCAGTAATACCAGTAATTTATTAGTGTTCTAAAAAACAAACAAAAAAACATTAGTTTCAATATGATAAGGAGATAAATGTGGAAGAAAGAAAATATCTGAAGAATCTTTTTTTTAGATGTTTCTTCCAAGATTTAAACCTAGGAGCTCTACATGCATAACCAATAATTTAACAACTAAACTATAATATTACCACACAGAGATGTATGTTTTTTCCATACTTATAAGCTAACACATATTACTGGTGCCTTAATAATCATATTTTGCCTGTGAATAAAGCAGTAATTAGCTTTCTGGGCAAATCTCAGTGTGGTGATCCTATAGTACATAGTGATATGATATTGCTAGCACACAGCTCTTGGACAGGGCACTGCCCTCAGCATATCTAGGGGGTGTTACAAGGCAGTGGTCAAACAATTCAGCCCTGCCTCCAGATGCTCAAAGTTCTCATTTGCATATTAATAAAAATGCAGATATCTATGCATTTTTTTTATTGTATAGACAAAAGAAAGGCATTTTAATCAGCATGATGAGCACTACCAGACAGGGTTGAGCCAGGTGACAGAGCCTCTTTAAAGCCTGGACGCGTCACCAGAGACTCAAACATACCCGAGCGGTGTCATGCCTGGGGTTTATGTCAAAGGGGTTGTCTGGGTTCAGAGCTTAACCCGGAAGTATCCCAGTCTTCACCCAGGCAGGCCCTCTGACAAGGGCATTGGAACCTAGCTCCAATGCTCTGCTTTACTCTGTGCTGTATCGCGCAAGGCAAGGGCTGTTTGTTTATCTTTTTTACACTGCTAGGTGAAGGCTTCCGCCTAGCAGTGTTCCCGGTGACATCACCAGCACTATTGGGAGGATTTTAGCACTTCCCTAGCCTGTAAAACAGCTCTAAAGCCCACCCACCAGTGCTGGTGACGTCACCAGGAACACTGCTAGGCGGAAGCCTTCACCTAGCAGTGTAAAAAATACAAACAAAGAGCCCTTGCCTTGCGCGATACAGCACAGGGTAAAGCAGAGCATTGGAGCATGAAATGCTCTGATGCTCATATCGAAGGGCCTGTCTGGGTGAAAATGGGGATATGTATGGGTTCCCTTTAAAGGGAATCTTGGAGTTGCAGACGCAGGGATGTTCGTTCCCCTGTGTAGAGGGAAGTCAGGTAGGCGTATATATAGATATATCTATGTATCTTCCCTTCATTGATATGTGTATATATGTATATATATATGGGCCCCTTTATATGGCCAATAGGGATAAATATTCCGCCCTGTATGGCAAGTGGGGACATATGTATGTCCTCTGTATGTGATATATGCCCCAGGTATATGTGAGCATGTATATACAGGTCCTTCTAAAAAAAATTGCATATTGTGATAAAGTTCATTATTTTCTGTAATGTACTGATAAACATTAGACTTTCATATATTTTAGATTCATTACACACCAACTGAAGTAGTTCAAGCCTTTTATTGTTTTAATATTGATGATTTTGGCATACAGCTCATGAAAACCCCAAATTCCTATCTAAAAAAATTAGCATATCATGAAAAGGTTCTCTAAACGAGCTATTAACCTAATCATCTGAATGAACTAATTAACTCTAAACACCTGCAAAAGATTCCTGAGGCTTTTAAAAACTCCCAGCCTGGTTCATTACTCAAAACCGCAATCATGGGTAAGACTGCCGACCTGACTGCTGTCCAGAAGGCCATCATTGACACCCTCAAGCAAGAGGGTAAGACACAGAAAGAAATTTCTGAACGAATAGGCTGTTCCCAGAGTGCTGTATAAGGCACCTCAGTGGGAAGTCTGTGGGAAGGAAAAAGTCTGGCAGAAAACGCTGCACAACGAGAAGAGGTGACCGGACCCTGAGGAAGATTGTGGAGAAGGACCGATTTCAGACCTTGGGGGACCTGCGGAAGCAGTGGACTGAGTCTGGAGTAGAAACATCCAGAGCCACCGTGTACAGGCGTGTGCAGGAAATGGGCTACAGGTGCCACATTCCCCAGGTCAAGCCACTTTTGAACCAGAAACAGCGGCAGAAGCGCCTGACCTGGGCTACAGAGAAGCAGCACTGGACTGTTGCTCAGTGGTCCAAAGTAATTTTTTCGGATGAAAGCAAATTTTGCATGTCATTCGGAAATCAAGGTGCCAGAGTCTGGAGGAAGACTGGGGAGAGGGAAATGCCAAAATGCCTGAAGTCCAGTGTCAAGTACCCACAGTCAGTGATGGTCTGGGGTGCCATGTCAGCTGCTGGTGTTGGTTCACTGTGTTTTATCAAGGGCAGGGTCAATGCAGCTAGTTATCAGGAGATTTTGGAGCACTTCATGCTTCCATCTGCTGAAAAGCTTTATGGAGATGAAGATTTCATTTGTCAGCACGACCTGGCACCTGCTCACAGTGCCAAAACCACTGGTAAATGGTTTACTGACCATGGTATTACTGTGCTCAATTGGCCGGCCAACTCTCCTGACCTGAACCCCATAGAGAATCTGTGGGATATTGGGAAGAGAAAGTTGAGAGACGCAAGACCCAACACTCTAGATGAGCTTAAGGCCGCTATCGAAGCATCCTGGGCCTCCATAACACCTCAGCAGTGCCACAGGCTGATTGCCTCCATGCCACGCCGCATTGAAGCAGTCATTTCTGCAAAAGGATTCCCGACCAAGTATTGAGTGCATAACTGAACATAATTATTTGAAGGTTGACTTTTTTTGTATTAAAAACACTTTTCTTTTATTGGTCGGATGAAATATGCTAATTTTTTTAGATAGGAATTTGGGGTTTTCATGAGCTGTATGCCAAAATCATCAATATTACAACAATAAAAGGCTTGAACTACTTCAGTTGTGTGTAATGAATCTAAAATATATGAAAGTCTAATGTTTATCAGTACATTACAGAAAATCATGAACTTTATCACAATATGCTAATTTTTTTTAGAAGGACCTGTATAGATATATGTGTATGCCCCTGTATTTGCACACATGTCTATATATATACTTACAGTCATGGCCATAAATGTTGGCACCCCTGAAAGTTTTTAAGAAAATGAAGTATTTCTCACAGAAAAGTATTGCAGTAACATATGTTTTGCTATACACATGTTTATTTCCTTTGTGTGTATTGGAACAAAACCAAAAAAGGGAGGAAAAAAAGCTAATTGGACATAATGTCACACCAAACTCCAAAAATGGGCTGGACAAAATTATTGGCACCCTTTCAAAATTGTGTATAATTAAGATTGTTTCAAGCATGTGATGCTCCTTTAACCCCTTCTCGACAAGTATACTCGTCATGGAGCACTGCTACGCACCAGGACGAGTATACACGTATTGGCATTAAACTGTCACCATGTCTGCAGACATGGTGACAGTGCTGAGACCCCGGCTGTTACACACAGCCAGGCACCTTGGGTCAATATCGAGGGGGGTCCTGTGACCCCCCCATATCAGCGATTGCTGCAAACCGCATCTCAATTCAGACCTGCGGTTTTCAGTGCTTTCTGCAGTTTCTGATCCCTTGGGGATCAGAAATTTTAAAATGCCGAAAATAAAGATTTTTTCAGGCGGGGTTGCAGGTGGTGCGGGAGGGTGAATATTCATTGGCGTCCAGAGGGTATACCAGAGTGTCAGCACATTGCTGACACTCTGGTATAAACAGCTGACATCTGTGCTGTGATGTCAGCTGTTTAACCCTTTCCATACCGCGGTCCGTACGGACCGCTGTATGGAAGAGGTTAACAGTCAGGGAGCTCCCTCTCCCATCGGGGGGCTGCTGTGCCTTTGCAGCCCCCAGACAGAATGGTGTCACAGCGGGAGGGAGTCCCCCTTCTTCCCCTTTCCTGTCTGCTCAGTTGTGGCAGATGAGGAAGGTTCCCATGGCAACAGGACGCCTTCTCAGGCATCCTGCTGTCCATGGTGCTGAACAGATCTGTGCTAAAGGCAGAGATCTGTTCAGACAAAGTGTAATACAGTACAATACACTATATAGGGTACTGTAATATACAGACATCAGACCCACTGGATCTTCAAGAACCAAGTGGGTCTGGGTAAAAAAAAAGTAAATAAAAAAGTGAAAAAAAAGTAAAGCTAAAAAACCACACTTATCACCGAATAAAAAATAAATAAAATAGAATACAGTACACATATTAGGTATCGCCGCGTCCGTAACGACCTGATATATAAAACGGTCATGTTACTTTCCCCATACGGTGAACGCAATAAAAAAAATAAAATTAAAACTATGAGGAAATTGAAATTTTGCCCACCTTACTTCCCCTAAAAGGTAATAAAAGTGATCAAAATAGTCGCATGTACGCCAAAATAGTACCAATCAAACAGTCACCTCATCCCGCAAAAAATGAGCCCCTACATAAGACAATGGCCCAAAAAATAAAAAAACTATGGGTCTCAGACTATGGAGACACTATAACATGTTTTTTTTTTGTTTGAAAAAATATATTATTGTGTAAAACTTAAAAAAATAAAAGTATACATATTAGGTATCGCCACGTCTGTAACGACCGGCTCTATAAAAATATCATATGACATAACCCCTCAGGTGAACATTGTCAAAAAAATAAAATAAAAACTGTGCTAAAAAAATACATTTGTTTTGTCACCTTACGTCACTAAAAGTTCAACACCAAGCGATCAAAAAAGCGTATGCCCACCACAATGGTGCCAATCTAACCATCATCTCATCCCGCAAAACATGAGCCCCTACAGAGGACAATCACCCAAAAAATACAAAAAATATGGCTCTCAGACTATGGAGACACTAAAACATGTTTTTTTTGTTGTTTCAAAAATGATATTATTGTGTAAAACCTAGATAAATAAAAAAAATGTAGACATATTAGGTATTGCCACATCCGTAAGAACCTGCTCTATAAAAATACCACATAACTTAACCCCTCAGGTGAACACTGCAACATTTTTTTAATAACAAATTGTGTCAAAAAAGCTATTTTTTTGTTACCTTACATCACAAAAAGTGTAATAGCAAGCGATCAAAAAGTCATATGCACCCTAAAATAGTATCAATTTAACTGTCATCTCATCCCACAAAAATGATGCCCAACCTGAGACAATCGCCTAAAAACTGAAAAAACTATGGCTCTCAGACTATGGAGACACTAAAAAATTACTTTGGTTGTGTAAAACCTAAATAAATAAATAAAGTATACATATTAGGTATCCGTAAGAATCTGCTCTATAAATATAGCACATGATATAACCTGTCAGATGAACATTGTAAATAATAAAAAATAAAAACAGTGCCAAAACAGCTATTTTTTGGCAAATTTTACATTTTAATCAATTTTTTCCCGTAACAAAGCAAGGGTTAACAGCCAAACAAAACTCAACATTTATTGCCTTGATTCTGTAGTTTATAGAAATGCCCCATATGTGGTCGTAAACTGCTGTATGGCCACACGGCAGGGCGCAGAAGGAAAGGAGCGCCATATGGTTATTGGAAGGCAGTTTTTGCTGGACTGGTTTTTTGACACCATGTCCCATTTGAACCTCCCCCCCCCCCCTGATGCACCCCTAGAGTAGAAACTCAAAAAAGTGACCCAATTTTGGAAACTACACCCCTCAAGGTATTCAAAACTGATTTTACAAACTTTGTTAACCCTTTAAGGCCTCTTTCACATGGGCTTTGCAGGAAAATGTGCGGGTGTGTTGCGGGAACACGCAAAATTTTTATGCGCAAGTGCAAAACATTGTAATGTGTTTTGCACTCGCGTGAGAAAAATCGTGCATGTTTGGTACCCAAACCCGAACTTCTTCACAGAAGTTCGGGCTTGGGATCGGTGTTCTGTAGATTGTATTATTTTCCCTTATAACATGGTTATAAGGGAAAATAATAGCATTCTGAATACAGAATGCATAGTACAATAGCGCTGGAGTGGTTTTAAAAAAATAATTTAACTCACCTTAATCCACTTGATCGCGCAGCCGGCATCTCCTTCTGTCTTCATCTTAGCTGTGTGCAGTAACAGGACCTGTGGTGACGTCACTCCGGTCATCACATGGTCCATCACCATGGTAAAAGTTCATTTTATGGATCATGTGATGACCGGAGTGACGTCACCACAGGTCCTGTTACTTCACACAGCTAAGATGAAGACAAAAGGCGATGCCGGCTGTGCGATCAAGTGGATTAAGGTGAGTTAAATTATTTTTTTATTTTTTAACCCCTCCATTATTATTTTACTATGCATTCTGTATTCAAAATGCTATTATTTTCCAATATAACCAAGTTATAAGGGAAAATAATAATGATCGGGTCTCCATCCCGATCGTCTCCTAGCAACCGTGCGTGAAAATTGCTTACGGATGCTTGCGATTTTCCCGCAACCCCATTAATTTCTATGGGGCCTGTGTTACGTGAAAAACGCAGAATATAGAGCATGCTGCGATTTTCACGCAACGCACATGTGATGCGTGAAAATCACCGCTCATGTGAACAGCCCCATAGAAATGAATGGGTTGGGACTCACGCATCGCATCCGTGTGGAATACTTACCCGTGTGAAAGGGGCCTAAGTGTTCCACAAGAGTTAATGGCAAATGGAGATGAAATTTCAGAATTTCAACTTTTTGTTACTTTGCCTCACAAAAAGTGTAATATAGAGCAACCAAAAATCATATTTACCCTAAAATAGTACCAACAAAACTGCCACCTTATCCCGTAGTTTCCAAAATGGGGCCACTTTTTTGGAGTTTCTACTCTAGGGGTGCATCAGGTGGCTTCAAATGGGACATGGTGTCTAAAAACCAATCCAGCAAAATCTGCCTTCCAGAAACCATATGGTGCACCTTTCCTTCTGTGCCCTGCCGTGTGCCCGAACAGTAGTTTACAACCACATATGGGGTGTTTCTATAAACTACAGAATCGGGGCAATAAATATTGAGTTTTGTTTGGCTGTTAACCCTTGCTTTGTTACGGGAAAAAATGGATTAAAATGGAAAATTTGCCAAAAAATTGAAATTCAGAAATGTCATCTCTATTTGCCAATAACTCTTGTGGAACACCTAAAGGGTTAACAACATTTGTAAAATCAGTTTTGAATACCTTGAGGGGTGTAGTTTCTTAGATGTGGTCACTTTTTCTTTTGAGTTTCTCAGGGGGGCTTCAAATGGGACACAAAAAAAACAGTCCTGCAAAATCTGCCTTCCAAAAACCATATGGCATTCCTTTTCTTTTGCACCCTGCCGTGTGCCCGTACAGCAGTTTGCGTCCACATATGGGGTGTTTCTGTAAACTACAGAATCAGGGGCATAAATAATGAGTTTTGGTTGGCTGTTAACCCTTGCTTTGTAAGTGGAAAAAAAATATTAAAATGGAAAATCTGCCAAAAAAGGCCTCATGCACACGACAGTATTTTTTCACGGTCCGCAAAAGCGGGGTCCGTAGGTCCGTGATCCGTGACCGTTTTTTCGTCCGTGGGTCTTCCTTGATTTTTGGAGGATCCACGGACATGAAAAAAAAGTCGTTTTGGTGTCCGCCTGGCCGTGAGGAGCCAAACGGATCCGTCCTGAATTACAATGCAAGTCAATGGGGACGGATCCGTTTGACGTTGACACAATATGGTGCCATTTCAAACTGATCCATCCCCATTGACTTTCAATGTAAAGTCAGGAGTCCCTTTTATACCATCGGATCGGAGTTTTCTCCAATCCGATGGTATATTTTAACTTGAAGCGTCCCCATCACCATGGGAACGCCTCTATGTTAGAATATACTGTCGGATATGAGCTAGATCGTGAAACTCTGATCCGACAGTATATTCTAACACAGAGGCGTTCCCATGGTGATAGGGATGCTTCAGGTTAGAATATACTTTAATACTGTGTACATGACTGCCCCCTGCTGCCTGGCAGGTGCTGCCAGGCAGCAGGGGGCAGACCCCCCCCTGTTTTTAACTCATTGGTGGCCAGTGCGGCCGCCCCCCCTCCCCCCTGTAGTTAACTCATTGGTGGCCAGTGGGCCTTCCTCCCTCCCCTGTAGTTAACTTGTTGGTAGCCAGCCCCCCCTCCCTCCCCTGTAGTTAACTCATTTGTGTCCAGTGGGCCCCCCCTCCCTCCGCTGTAGTTAACTCGTTGGTGGCCAGTGGGCCCTCTCCCCTCCCTCCCCCTCCTAATTAAAATCTCCCCCCCCTATCATCGGTGGCAGTGGAGAGTACCGATCGGAGTCCCAGTGTAATCGCTGGGGCTCCGATCGGTAACCATGGCAACCGGGATGCTACTGCAGTCCCGGTTGCCATGGTTACTTAGCAATTTGTTGAAGCTTCATACTTACCTGCGAGCTGCGATGTCTGTGTCCGGCCGGGAGCTCCTCCTACTGGTAAGTGAAAGGTCTGTGCGGCGCATTGCCTATAGCGTTGCCATGGTTACCGATCAGAGCCCCAGCGATTACACTGGGACTCCGATCGGTACTCTCCACTGCCACCAATGATAGGGGGGGGCGATTTTAATTAGGAGGGAGGGGAGAGGGCCTACTGGCCACCAACGAGTTATCTACAGCAAAGGGGGGGGCCCACTGGACACCAATGAGTTAACTACAGGAGAGGGGGGGGCTGGCTACCAACAAGTTAACTACAGGGGAGGGAGGGGGGCCCACTGGCCACCAATGAGTGAACTACAGGGGAGGGAGGGGGGGCCGGCCGCACTGGCCACCAATGAGTTAACTACAGGGGAGGGAGGGGGGGGCGGCCGCACTGGCCACCAATGAGTTAACTACAGGGGAGGGAGGGGGGGGCGGCCGCACTGGCCACCAATGAGTTAAAAACAGGGGGCAGTCATGTACACAGTTTTTCAGTATATTCTAACCTGAAGCGTCCCCATCACCATGGGAACGCCTCTGTGTTAGAATATACTGAAAACTCACCTCTGACAAAGCTTTTATGCAGACGGATCTTCAGATCCGTCTGTATGAAAGCAACCTACGGCCACGGATCACGTATACGGATGCCAATCTTGTGTGCATCCGTGTTCTTTCACGGACCCATTGACTTGAATGGGTCCGTGAACCGTTGTCCGTCAAAAAAATAGGACAGGTTCTATTTTTTTGACGGACAGGATACACGGATCACGGTCTCGGCTGCAAAACAATGCATTTTCCGATTTTTCCACGGACTCAATGAAAGTCAATGGGTCCGCGAAAAAAAAACCGGAAAACGGCACAACGGCCACGGATGCACACAACGGTCGTGTGCATGAGGCCAAAGTGACATTTTGAAATTGTATCTCTATTTTCCATTAATTCTTGTGGAACACCTAAAGGGTTAACGACGTTTGTAAAATCCGTTTTGAATACCTTGAGGGTTGTAGTTTCTTAGATGGGGTCATTTTTGGGTGTTTTTTTTATCATGTAAGCTTCACAAAGTGAGTTCAGACCTGAACTGGTCCTTAAAAAGTTGGTTTTTGAAAATTTCTGAGAAATTTCAAGATTTACTTCTAAACTTCTAACCCTTGTAACATCCCCAAAAATAAAATGTCATTCCCAAAATGATCCTAACATGAAAAATACATATGGGAAATGTAAAGTAATAACTATTTTTGTAGGTATTAATATGTATTATAGAAGTAGAGAAATTGAAACTTGGAAATTTGCAAATTGTTCCTAATTTTTGGTAAATTTGGTATTTTTTGACTCCATTTTACCAGTGTCATGAAGTACAATATGTGATAATCTCAGAATGGCCTGGATAAGTCAAAGCGTTTTAAAGTTATCACCACATAAAGTGACACTGGTCAGATTTGCAAAAAATGGCCTGGTGCTGAAGGTGAAAATTAGCCCAGTCCTTAAGGGGTTAAACTCATCTGGGGCAAGTAACAGGTGTGGGCAATATAAAAATCACACATGAAACCAGATAAAAAGGAGAGATGTTCACTTAGTCTTTGCAGAAAGAGAAGAGAACTGTCTGAGGACTTGAGAACCAAAATTATGAAAAAATATCAACAATCTCAAGGTTACAAGTCCATCTCCAGAGATCTAGATTTGCCTTTGTCCACAGTGCGCAACATTATCAAGAAGTTTGCACCCATGGCACTGTAGCTATTCTCCCTGGGTGTGGATGGAAGAGAAAAATTGATGAAAGGTGTCAACGCAGGATAGTCCGGATGGTGGATAAGCAGCCCCAAACAAGTTCCAAAGACATTCAAGCTGTCCTGCAGGCTCAGGGAGCATCAGTGTCAGTGCAAACTATCCTTCGACATTTAAATGAAATTAAACGCTATGGCAGGAGACGCAAGAGGACCCCACTGCTGAGACATAAAAAGGCAAGACTACATTTTGCAAAAATGAACTTGAGTAAGCCAAAATCCTTCTGGGAAAACGTCTTGTGGACAGATGACACCAAGATAGAGCTGTTTGGTAAAGCACATCATTCTACTGTTTACTGAAAATGGAATGAGGCCTACAAAGAAGAGAACACAGTACCTACAGTGAAATATGGTGGAGGTTCATTGATGTTTTGGGGATGTTTTGCTGCCTCTGGCACTGGGTGCCTTGAATGTGTGCAAGGCATCATGAAATCTGTGGATTACCAACGGATTTTGGGTTGCACTGTAGAGCCCAGTGTCAGAAAGCTGGGTTTGCGTCCGAGATCTTGAGTCTTCCAGCAGGACAATGACCCCAAACATACGTCGAAAAGCACCCAGAAATGGATAGCAACAAAGCGCTGGAGAGTTCTGAAGTGGCCAGCAATGAGTCCAGATCTAAATCCCATTGAACACCTGTGGAGAGATCTTAGAATTGCTTTTGGGAAAAGGCACCCTTCCAATAAGAGAGACCTGGAGCAGTTTGCTAAGGAAGAGTGGTCCAAAATTCCAGGTGAGAAGTGTCAGAAGCTTATTGATGGTTATAGGAAGTAACTGATTTCAGTTATTTTTTCCAAAGGGTGTGCAACCAAATATTAAGTTATGGGTGCCAATAATTTTGTCTAGACCATTTTTGGAGTTTGGTGTGACATGTCCAACTAGCTTTTTTTCCTCCCTTTTTTGGTTTTGTTCGAATACACACAAAGGGAATGAACATGTGTATAGCAAAACACATGTTACTGCAATACTTTTCTGTGAGAAATACTTCATTTTCTTGAAATGTTGCGGTGCCAACATTTACGGCTATGACTGTATGCCAGCAAGATATATATATATGGGCTTATTAACTGCCCATTCATACCCCTGGTTTTTGTATGTGTGTGTGTGTGTGTGTGTATATATATATATATATATATATATATAATTTATTTTTTTTATAGATGTGCCCCAAGCATCTGTATATATATATATATATATATATTTAAAATGTGGCCAGAATATCCCCCATGTCTGGTGCCCCCTCCCCCTCTGGAATGCACCTGCAGAAGGGGAGGCCGACAACTGGACAATTATATCCAGTTTCGGCCACTTCAAAGGACAGAGAATCAATTTAGATCCTCTGTCCTTTGATAACATCTCCGGCAAGTTTCGCTATACCACCAACACTACCCCTGCTATCCACCCCTGCATTTCCCTGTGCTTTGCATTATCCCCTGTCCTTCAGGCCATTAACCCCTGCATTCTGACTGCCCCCTGCCATTACCCTAGCATTCCATTCTTACCAACTGCCCCTGCCTTGTTCCCCTACAGCAGTGTGTTAACCCCTTCACTGCTGCTCTATACCTGCTGTACCAGCCCTGACCCGTTGTTAACCCACCAATCTTGACTTAACCCTTGCTGTATTACACTAACCTGTAACCCACGGCTACATCCCTGTCTATATCCCTGGCCTTCAAGTATTAACCCTTAGAGTGCCACAATTGTGGTTTACCCTTTGTACCCTGTAGGGATAGTGTATAGCCAGGTGGGTGGGTTGCTGGTAATTACGTGTGTATGTAAGTGTAATGTATAGATAGTGTGTGGGGTGGAATTGAGAATTGAATTGTGTAGTATAGTTAGGTTTGTGTTCTGTTTATTGTAGTGATATTACTGTACTGTGGTGTGTGCGTCTATATGTATATACAGTCAGGTCCATAAATATTGGGACATCAACACAATTCTAACATTTTTGGCTCTATTCACCACCAAAATGGATTTGAAATGCCACAAACAAGATGTGCTTTAACTGCAGACCGTCAGCTTTAATTTGAGGGTATTTACATCCAAGTCAGGTGAACGGTGTAGGAATTACAGCAGTTTGCATATGAAATGAACTCTGGATCTTTTATCTGCTCATTGTAATTGGGATAATGAGATAATAACACACACCTGGCCATGGAACAGCTGAGAAGCCAATTGTCCCATTACTTTTGGCCCCTTAACAAGTAAGAGGCACATATGCAAACTGTTGTAATTCCTGCACCGTTCACCTGATTTGGATGTAAATACCCTCAAATTAAAGCTGACAGTCTGCAGTTAAAGCACATCTTGTATGTTTCATTTCAAATCCATTGTGGTGGTGTATAGAGCCAAACATGTTAGAATTGTGTTGATGTCCCAATGTTTATGGACCTGACTGTATATTTATAACCATTGATCTATAAATATATATAGATATAGCGTATTATTAGACTGTATACTTGCTATTGTGTAATAAATACTTTGTTATTCATAATACAGTGTATAGTGTTTTTAGTGACCGCCATTGTATAGTAGGAGTAGTAAGTCGCATGTAGTTTAGTTCAGTGTAGTGTAAAGGCAACAGAGGTAGCTAGTTAGCTAGTCAATTAGCTAATTAGAAAGAGAGTATTTCTATTTTAGGTATTAATAGGTGGAGTCATCACTAGATGACTCTATTTATGGGCCCATTTATGAATATTAATTATTGGTATTATCCAAAATATCGATAATTAATATTTCCTTTTACACCCTGCTGCAGATCAACAAAGGTATTGTTATTTAGATAGCTAGTCTGCACCCTTGCTTCCACCAAGGACTGCCCCTCTTGTTTATTATTTCACTCCCCGGAAGCTAGATTATACCTAGGCCTTGTAAATGTATGTATACGAACTTATGTCCTTAACCCTTTTTCTCTCCACAGTAGGGAGACCAGGATTTTGTGCATAGAGCTGGGGACATGGGCAGCTAGATGGCCGCTAGCACATCTGCAATACCCAGTCCCCATAGCTCTCTGTGCTTTTATTGTGTTAAAAAACCGTTTTGATCGATATGCAAATGAACCTGATATGTGTCCTGTTTCCGGAGATGAGTCCAGTGGAAAGGAGCCCAGCACTGCCCCGCGTTCTCCGAATCTCCTCCTTGCTGGCTGACGTCACAGAGCTGGAGCGCCGAAATCTCGCGATGCGCGAGCTAGCGCATGCGCAGTGTCGGCATCATGTTCATTCCCTGTGCTGGCATTAGCACAGGGAACGAACTACGCATGCGCTAGCTCGCGCATCGCGAGATTATGGCGCTCCAGCTTTGTGACGTCAGACAGCAAGGAGGAGATTCGGAGGACGCGGGGCGGTGCTGGGCTCCTTTCCGCTGGACTCATCTCTGGAAACAGGACACATATCAGGATCATTTGCATATCAATCAAAATGGTTTTTTAACACAATAAAAGCATAGAGAGTTATGGGGACTGGGTATTGCAGATGTGCTAGCGGCCATCTAGCAGCCCATGTCCCCAGCTCTATGCACAAAATACTGGTGACAGGTTTTTTTAAAGGCAAAAATGAAAATCAGACATCATACAGTACATGTCAATCTCTTTCTAACAAAGCTAGAACCAGCTCTGTACCTCACATGGATCCAGAGATCTCCCCATTCATTTCTCTGCTAGATTTATATCAATCTGACAGCTCAGGGGGAGTGTCTTTTCTGCTGCAGCTAATGAGGCGGGTCCATGCTCTCCCTATCACAGCTCAGGAGGCGTGTCCATGTTCTCCCTATCACAGCTCAGGAGGCGTGTCCATGTTCTCCCTATCACAGCTCAGGAGGCGTGTCCATGTTCACCCTATCACAGCTCAGGAGGCAGTTGAAGGATGAAGCTGAGCATGTGCGGCCTTCTCAGTCAGCTGGACAAAGAAATAAGAAAAATAAAAAAACAGCAGGTGGTGCTATACAGGTAGATTTTATTGAATGACTCAGTGGCTATGTAAAAAATTTTATTACATGCAATTACAAAAGAATTCAGATGCAGGATCTGGTTTGAAAACTATAGAATATTTTTCGTAGGAAACCCCCTTTAAGTGTGATTATCAGCAAGGTATACATCATCTTTGGTTACAGTCCTGCTGGAATATTACCTAAAATATACTTTTAAAGGGGCTATCTGAGATTAGAAACATGTTTTGATTTTGTTTCCACCCTAGTGGATTATGTATGGCATAGCATTATTCAAGAGAATGGTACTGCGCTGCAATACCAGGAACAGCCACTATTAAAAGTATGGCTCTTTGCCTGGTAAACATTAACCCCCTTCCCAACATCTACCTTTCTGACAGCCGTTTCCCTGCGGTATACACCAGCATCGGTTAATACACCAATGCTGTGTTTTTCCCCTGGGTCTCACAGGCTAGCAGGCTGTATGTGTATTACACTGGTAATACACTGACAGCCAACGCATTACAATACACATGTATTGTAATGCATTGTAGAGGAGATCAGACCCCCAAAAGTTAATGTCCCACAGTGGGTCGGCAGAAAAAAAATATATATATCTCTCAGAAAATGGCAACACAAAAACAGGATTTTTCTTCAAAAATGCTTTTATTGTGTAACATTGCAAACAAAAATTTTGAAATAGACTTATTAGTTATCCACGTGTCCGTAATGACCTGCTCTATAAAAATGTCTAAGGCTGAGTTCACACGAGCGTGACAGATTAGGTCCGGATGCGTTCAGTTAAACTCGCACCATTTTGCAAACAAGTTCAGTCAGTTTTGTCTGCGATTGCGTTTAGTTGTTCAGTTTTTTCCGCACGGGTGCAATGCGTTTTGATGCATTTTTCACGCGCGTGATAAAAATCTGAAGGTTTACAAACAACATCTCCTAGCAACCATCAGTGAAAAACGCATCGCACCCGCACTTACTTGCTTGCAGATGCAATGCGTTATTCACGCAGCCCCATTCACTTCTATGGAGCCAGGGCTGCGTGAAAAACGCAGAATATAGAACATGCTGCGATTTTAAAGCATTGCAGAAGTGATGCATGAAAAAAAAACGCTCATGTACACAGCCCCATTGAAATGAATGGGTCAGGATTCAGTGCGGGTGCAATACGTTCACCTACTGCATTGCACCCGCGCGGAAATCTCGCCCGTGTGAACGCAGCCAAATGGTCTAACTCTTCAGGTGAATGCTGTTAAAAAAAAAAATGTCACCTTGACTTACAAAAAGTGTAATAGCGAGTGGTCAA
Organism: Bufo gargarizans; assembly: GCF_014858855.1. Classification (NCBI taxonomy): domain Eukaryota; kingdom Metazoa; phylum Chordata; class Amphibia; order Anura; family Bufonidae; genus Bufo; species Bufo gargarizans. The sequence goes on from NC_058085.1 coordinate 132,933,519, forward strand.
AAAGTACTATGTATCCCCAAATGGTACCAATGAAGATGTCAACTCATCCCACAACAATGAGCCCCTACACAAGACAATTGGCAGAAAAATTAAAAAAAATATGGCTCTTAGAAAATGGCGACACAAAAACTGGATTTTTTTTTCAGAAATGCTTTGTGGAAATGTGGTAAAAAAATATATAAAATTGGTATCTCTGTAATCGTACTGACAAGCAGAATAAAGATAATGTGTAATTTTTCCTGCACGGTGTTCGCCTTATGAACAAATCCCAAAAAGCAATGTCAGAGTTGCCACCTTATCTTTATCCTGCTTCCCAAAAAGCTAAGTGAAAAGCTATCAAAAAGTTGAATGTACCCCATTGTGAGGAATATGGATTAATATTTACTGTCAGCCATGTCCTCACACCCCCCATTTGCTGACAGGATTTCCCTGCTTCAAAGCCCCAGCCCTGATTGTAATTTTATGCACCTCTTGGCATGACTCAGTTGGCCAGGAAGACACCCCTCAGGGGGTCCAAGCTTCAAGGAGAAGTTCACACCTCTGTGCAGCAGTTGGGAGCCACCTGAATCTGCAGGAAAACCCCCCAGCAGGGGGTATCTGCTTTGGCCTGGATCAATGAGATTTCCTAGACATATTGGCACCTACCTCTCATAAGGAATTATGAATCACCTGGCCACCGCAGACGCAAACCGGATACATATTTGTGTCCCGGTGGCCACGAGGTACGGTCCCATGGTCTTTGTTTACTCGTACCCAGTCGGGGTAGGGAGATACCCATATCTCCCCATAGAAGCCACCTACCGGTACCAGGTTTGGGCTCTAATTGTAGCCTGAACCCAGGCAGGTCCATTAGTCCCAGAACCATCTCCCTGTGACCCTCTGGTCTGGAGCTATGACCCCTAAAGTGTTTTGTGGGTCATTCACTGTCAGCCCAGAAGAGGGGGAGTTGACCCCTCCCTGAGGCAGGGAGGGGACGGACCAGCTGCAGGTTAAAAGCCTGGTGCCAGCAAGTAGGGGGCGTCTTTTTCTGAAGAGGGGTCGCATGCTACACATGTGTTTAGAGGGACCCAGGAAATAGCAGGAGAACACAGCCCCTCGGGTGGCCTCCTGCTCAGGACATCGCCAAGGAACTCTCATCATACTTGGTAACTTACTTTCACACTGCTTAATCCTATTGTAACCATATACCCTGTAATCTGTAACCTCAGACCACTGTATATATATTGTCTGTGTATAGTGTGTTATATCTAGTGCGCTCTTATAGCGATTAAATCTATAATTTAATCTTGTGCTATCTTGTATCTCGATCACGAATCCCCACGTCCGTGTTTTGGCCTAGTTATAAGCTACCGCGGGTTGGTTTCTGACCCTATATAATCCCGTTAGCGGACCGGGCTTATATCAAACGAGAAACTGGTGGCAGTTACCCGGGCTGAGTGTGGGCTGTTTTCACTGCGGCAGTGAAAAGGCCCTTCCAGCTTGTTGCCTCTCTGTGCCCGCGTGGACAGGAGGTGTGTGTGTAAACTATACCAGCCTGACCTTACGTGCTCCTCTGGAGGGCGTAACTTCACGTTTTTGGTAAACCCCGTGATCATACCAGGTCTCGTGAGCTCGACGTGGTTGACGTCAGCGGACACGAGGGGTGGTATTCATCACATATTGGTGGCAGCAAAGTGGGATCGAGATACTAGTGTGTGTGAGTGTGAGACCCATACTCCCAGACACTAAAGACGACCAGCAGTAGCTCTTGCTGCTGGAGTCTTAAGATCAGCTCAACACTAGACTGTCTGAGGGCAGATACAATAAGGTGTGTGTGCATCAGGTTGCAGTGGTGTCAGTGACCACCCGTTGCAATGACGGCCAGTATCACAAGGAGCAAATCGAAGGAGATGGCCGATGCTTTAAATGGGGGCGGAGAGGAGGTGGAAGGCGAGGGGGAGCACAACCAAAGCTCCCCAAGGAGCCAGTCGCCAGAGGTGAGGTCCGCGGCGGGCCTCGCTCCACCTGCCCCTCCCCCCAGCCAAGCTGGCTCAGCTGCTCTCCTACAAGCTGCCATGGACCGTCTCCAGGCTGGAGACCAGGCAGCCTCTGAGCTCCTACTGGCGGCTGCAGAGCGTCGCGAGCAAGCAGAGGCTGCAGAGCGTCGCGAGCGAGCAGAGACTGCAGAGCGTCGCGAGCAAGCAGAGGCTGCAGAGCGTCGCGAGCGGGCCGAGCGTGAGCACCAGCTACAGATGCTCCAGCTAAAGCTCCAATTCCAGCAGCCATCCCCAGCCCAATGTGAGTCTCCAGAGGTCCGGATTCCCAAACTGCGGGCGGAGGACTTTCCCCTACTGGACAAAGATGGGGACCTGGACACCTTTTTGTTGGCATTTGAGACAGCCTGCCATCAATACCAGCTGCCAGAGGACCAGTGGGTCAGATTCCTCACGCCACGGCTCAGGGGAAAAGCCCTTGAAATCTTCGGGTACCTGCCCAGCGAGACCATCCTGAGCTATGAGGACATCAAACAGGCTCTGGTCAGGCAGTATAACTTAACCCCTGAGTCGTACCGGAAAAGGCTCAGGAATTTGCACCGGGGTTCTACCCAGAGCTGGGCCGATCACATGCGGGCCTTGCTGAGAGCGGTCGACCAATGGACCACAGGATTGGAGCTCTCCACCGTCCAGCAGCTGAAGGAGCTCATCGCCACAGAACAGTTCTTGTGGAACTGCCCAGAGGATCTCCAGCAGTACCTCCGTGACCGGAAGCCAAAGGGGGCCTCCGCAACCGCAGCCCTGGCCGATGAATACACCAACAACAGGACTTCAGAGGCCCGGAAACCTGTCGGCTGGAGAGGGGGTAAGACGCACGCTGCACCTGCTACCCCTGCCCCTAGGCCCAAGTGGGCACCGGCCCCTGCTGCACTTTCCACGTCGGTGGGGGAACCCCGACTTTGTCACCTGTGTAAGCAGCCAGGACACTTCAAAGCCATGTGTCCCCAGCGCCCGAGGGATCCGTCCCAGTCATCAACCCGGAAACCGTCCACGGTGTTGTGTGTGGGTGGGGGTGGTGGGAGGTCCCTTGACAATGTTCAACCGGTCACCGTGGGCCAGGCCGTGGCCATGGGACTTAGAGACACCGGCGCTGAAATGACACTGGTACGGCCTGAACTGGTGACACCCTATGATTTACTGCCCGGGAGATCCCTCACTGTCTCCGGGATTGGAGGAGTGGAACCGGCGCTGCCCGTCGCCAAGGTCTATCTGGACTGGGGCGCCGGTCGAGGGGTAAGGGAGGTGGGGGTATCCGCAAATATCCCCGCCAGTGTTTTGCTGGGGACGGACCTGGGGCGGCTTGTGTCTAAGTACGTGGCCGCTGACACCCCAAGGTCCGATTCCCCAGAAGGTGATGTGATGTCCCCCCCTGATAATACTGTGAATGTACCTATTATGCATGTTGATGGGGATGTGGGGGATGTAATGTGTGCCTCTCCCCTCAGTGGGGAGGGGGTCATTCCTGTCAGCTGGGCGGAAGCCCCAGGGTGTAGCCAGCAAGCCTGCTGGACCCTGTTGTCCTCCAGTGTGGTGACTGGGGGGACAAGCAGGGGGCAGACAGCTGCAGGGGGGGAGGATGCAAATGAGGTCAGGGCTGTCCCAGGAGAAGTAGGACTGCCAGGTGAACTCTCAGTGCAGTGTTCCTCCCCCACTGGGATGTCAGAGGGCCAGGTTAGTCCGTCTGGACTGGCGACTTGGTCAGGAGCCGAGGGAAAGCAGGCACTACCAGCAGTGGCAGCGGCCATAGCTGCTGTCACGCGCAGTGTGAGTGCTGGGGCCCTAGGGGCCCCTCAGGGGTCTGATGGCTTTCCCCCTTCCGACCAAGTGGCTGCCGAGTCAGAGGGAGGCCAGGAGACAGGTCCCAGGGACCTGACAGGGGACGTGGCAGTCTCGTCTATTCTGGCCATGTCCAGTCAGGAGTTTCAGGCAGCGTTAGCGGCTGACGCCAGCCTGAACGCTCTCAAGGAGCAAGCGGAACAGCCCCCCTCGGACTCAGACCTCGAGCGGATGGTCTGGGACCAAGGACGGCTGTACCGGGTCACGGTCCAGCCGGGCTCACAGGAGGCGTGGCCTAGGGACCAACAGCTAGTGGTACCCTATCAGTTCAGGAAGGAGTTGTTGCAGGTGGCGCATGAGATTCCGATGGCTGGACACCTAGGGATCGCTAAGACAAGGGCCAGATTAGCCCAGCATTTCTACTGGCCAAAGATGGGGGCTGATGTGGTTGCCTACTGCCGTTCATGTGACACCTGCCAGCGGGTGGGGAAGGCGGGGAGACGCCCCAAAGCCCCACTGGTAACGCTGCCCATAATTGAAGAGCCTTTCAGGAGGGTGGCTGTGGATCTAATTGGACCGCTGTCCATTCCCAGCAGCTCCGGGAAACGCTTCATATTGACGGTAGTAGACTATGCCACCCGGTACCCGGAGGCGGTAGCCTTGTCATCCATTCGGGCCGACAAGGTGGCTACTGCTTTGCTGGAGATTTTCTCCAGAGTGGGCTTTCCCCAGGAAATGCTCACCGACCGGGGGACCCAGTTCATGTCGCAATTGATGGAGTCCCTCTGTAAGCAAACACAGGTGCAACATCTGGTGACCAGCCCGTACCACCCACAGACAAACGGCCTGTGTGAACGATTTAATGGCACCTTAAAGCAGATGCTTAGGATGTTGGTCGACTCCCACGGGCGTGACTGGGAGCGGTACCTCCCACATCTGCTGTTTGCTTACCGAGAGGTCCCACAGGCCTCCACGGGGTTCTCCCCCTTCGAGCTCCTGTACGGGCGACGTGTGCGGGGGCCCCTGGCTCTGGTGAAAGAGGCCTGGGAGGGAGAGGTAGTCACCCCTGGAGTGTCGGTCGTCGAATATGTCATGCGCTTCCGGAACAAGATGCAGGCCTTGTCGCAGCTGGTGCACGATAATATGGAGCGGGCCCAGGCCGACCAGAAGCGATGGTATGACCAGAACGCTTGTGAGAGGACCTACCAGGTGGGTCAGAAGGTATGGGTACTGGTCCCCGTACCTCAGGACAAGCTTCAGGCGGCCTGGGAAGGCCCGTACCTCGTGCATCAGCGCCTCAATGCCGTGACGTACCTGGTCACCCTGGACCACGCCCGAGGAAGGCGTAAGGCCTTCCACGTGAACATGATGAAGGCCCATCATGAGAGGGGGGAATGTGCCCTCCCTGTCTGCAACCTCCCCGAGGAGGGGGAAGAGGAAACCCTCCTGGACATGCTCACCCAGGTGAAGGCGGGTGGGTCCATCGAGGATGTGGAGGTGGGCCAACAGCTCTTGACGGACCAACGGTCCCAGCTGTGGGCCACCCTTCACCCCTTCCGGGAATTGTTCAGCAACAAGCCCGGAAGGACAGAGCTGGCTGTCCATCACGTGGACACTAGGGATCACCCCCCAATCCGGCGTTCAGCATATCGGGTTTCCTTGGAGGTGCAGCAGCACATGCGCCAGGAGATTGACGAGATGCTGAAGCTGGGGGTCATCCAGGCATCCAACAGCGCTTGGGCCTCGCCTGTGGTCCTCGTCCCAAAGAAGGACCGGACCACCCGGTTCTGCGTGGACTACAGGGGACTCAACGCTGTCTCGGTCACCGATGCGTACCCTATGCCACGCATCGATGACCTGCTCGATCAGTTGGCCGGGGCCCAGTACCTGACCATCATGGATCTGAGCCGGGGGTACTGGCAGATTCCCCTGACCCCGGAGGCGCGGGAACGCTCTGCCTTCATCACCCCCTTTGGATTGTACGAATCCACAGTGATGCCGTTCGGCATGAAGAATGCCCCTGCCACTTTTCAGCGGATGGTCAACACGCTGCTTAAGGGACTCGAAAGGTACGCGGCCGCGTACCTGGATGACATTGCCGTCTTCAGTCCCACCTGGGAGGATCACCTGCAGCACCTGATGCAGGTGCTGGGGCGGATCCACCAGGCAGGCTTGACCATCAAGCCGGAAAAGTGCCAGCTGGGCATGAGCGAGGTCCACTACCTGGGGCACCGGGTAGGCGGGGGGACCCTTAAGCCAGAGCCCGGGAAAGTGGATGCTATCGCATCCTGGCCCACCCCCAGGACCAAGAAACAGGTGATGTCCTTCCTGGGCACCGCAGGGTACTATAGGAGGTTCGTTCCCCACTATAGTAGCCTGGCGAAGCCCTTGACGGATCTCACCAAGAAGAAGCTGCCCTCCGCAGTCGATTGGACGAACGACTGCGAGACGGCCTTCCGAGCGCTGAAGGCCGCCCTCTCGAGCTTCCCTGTACTCCAGGCGGCCGACTTTACGCTGCCGTTTATAGTGCAGACTGACGCCAGTGATTTCGGCCTCGGTGCCGTACTCAGCCAGGTTGACACTACGGGCCAGGAACACCCTGTTCTGTACCTGAGTCGGAAGCTCCTGCCGAGGGAGGTGGCGTACTCCACAATGGAGAAGGAGTGCCTGGCAATTGTCTGGGCACTGCAACGGTTGCAGCCGTATTTATACGGGCGCCGCTTCACGGTGGAGACCGACCACAACCCCCTCAGTTGGTTAAACACCGTATCCGGGACGAATGGGAGGCTGCTACGCTGGAGCCTAGCTCTCCAGCAGTATCACTTGACCATTCGCCACAAAAGGGGCCGTGACCACGGGAACGCCGATGGGCTATCCCGACAAGGAGAGGGGGCGGATGGGCGCACGGGGGAGCACAGGAATGTGCTGCCCCCTGGCGCCCTCTAAAAGGGGGAGGTGTGAGGAATATGGATTAATATTTACTGTCAGCCATGTCCTCACACCCCCCATTTGCTGACAGGATTTCCCTGCTTCAAAGCCCCAGCCCTGATTGTAATTTTATGCACCTCTTGGCATGACTCAGTTGGCCAGGAAGACACCCCTCAGGGGGTCCAAGCTTCAAGGAGAAGTTCACACCTCTGTGCAGCAGTTGGGAGCCACCTGAATCTGCAGGAAAACCCCCCAGCAGGGGGTATCTGCTTTGGCCTGGATCAATGAGATTTCCTAGACATATTGGCACCTACCTCTCATAAGGAATTATGAATCACCTGGCCACCGCAGACGCAAACCGGATACATATTTGTGTCCCGGTGGCCACGAGGTACGGTCCCATGGTCTTTGTTTACTCGTACCCAGTCGGGGTAGGGAGATACCCATATCTCCCCATAGAAGCCACCTACCGGTACCAGGTTTGGGCTCTAATTGTAGCCTGAACCCAGGCAGGTCCATTAGTCCCAGAACCATCTCCCTGTGACCCTCTGGTCTGGAGCTATGACCCCTAAAGTGTTTTGTGGGTCATTCACTGTCAGCCCAGAAGAGGGGGAGTTGACCCCTCCCTGAGGCAGGGAGGGGACGGACCAGCTGCAGGTTAAAAGCCTGGTGCCAGCAAGTAGGGGGCGTCTTTTTCTGAAGAGGGGTCGCATGCTACACATGTGTTTAGAGGGACCCAGGAAATAGCAGGAGAACACAGCCCCTCGGGTGGCCTCCTGCTCAGGACATCGCCAAGGAACTCTCATCATACTTGGTAACTTACTTTCACACTGCTTAATCCTATTGTAACCATATACCCTGTAATCTGTAACCTCAGACCACTGTATATATATTGTCTGTGTATAGTGTGTTATATCTAGTGCGCTCTTATAGCGATTAAATCTATAATTTAATCTTGTGCTATCTTGTATCTCGATCACGAATCCCCACGTCCGTGTTTTGGCCTAGTTATAAGCTACCGCGGGTTGGTTTCTGACCCTATATAATCCCGTTAGCGGACCGGGCTTATATCAAACGAGAAACTGGTGGCAGTTACCCGGGCTGAGTGTGGGCTGTTTTCACTGCGGCAGTGAAAAGGCCCTTCCAGCTTGTTGCCTCTCTGTGCCCGCGTGGACAGGAGGTGTGTGTGTAAACTATACCAGCCTGACCTTACGTGCTCCTCTGGAGGGCGTAACTTCACGTTTTTGGTAAACCCCGTGATCATACCAGGTCTCGTGAGCTCGACGTGGTTGACGTCAGCGGACACGAGGGGTGGTATTCATCACATACCCCATAATAGAACCAATGTACGGTCATCAGAAAATGGCTCAATTGGTCTCGGGAGGATGATCAATAGCAACATGGCACCCGTACCATTCCACCAAAATCTGTATAATATAACTGTGGGGACTTGCTCAACATTGACCGCGTTATGTGAACAGAAGACAGGTGAGCACTGCTAATGATCAAAATGGGCCACTTTAGAGCTATTTTTCTAATAGAAATGTACAATTTCATAAATTTTTCTTAAAATCTTAGCAAACATATAAAGAATAACTTGAGGGGTGTAGTTTCTAAAATGGGGTCATTTATGGTTGGTTTCTACTATGTAAGTCCCACAAAGTGACTTCATACTCAACTGGTCCTTAAAAAAGTAGATTTTAGAAAATTCATAAAAAATTTGAAAATTTGCTTCTAAAAATCGAAGGCCCCACATGAGCGAGTTTTCCGTGCGGGTGGAATACGTGACGTGAACTCATAGTACCCGCACTGAATCCCGACCCATTCATTTCAATGGGTCTTTGTACATGAGCAGTTTTTTTCACGCATCAGTTCTGCATTGCGTGAAAAACGCAGTATGTACTATATTCTGCGTTTTTAACGCAGCCCTGGCCCAATAGAAGTGAATGGGGCTCCAGTTAAAAACGCATTGCATCCGGAAGCAAGTGTGGATGCAATGCATTTTTCACTGATGGTGGCTAAGAGATATTGTTTGTAAACCTTCAGTTTTTTATCACGCACGTGAAAAACGCATCAAAATGCGATGCATCGGCGTGAAAAAAACTGAACAACTGAACGCAATCGCAGACAAAACTGACTGAACTTGCTTGAAAAATGGTGCGAGTTTCGCTGAACGCATCCGGACCTAATCCGTCACGCTCATGTGAAAGAGGCCTAAGCCTTCCAACGTCCTAAAAAAATAAAATGACATTCACAAAATGATGCAAACATAAAGTAGACAGATGGTGAATGTTAATTAATAACTACTCTATGAGGTATCACTATCCATCTTAAAAGCAGAGAAACTCCAATTTAGACAACTTTTCCCAATTTTTGGTACATTTTTGGATTTTTTTATAAATAAAGTTAACACATATTAACTCAATTTGACCTTTAACATAAAGTACATTGTATTATGAGAAAACAATCTCAGAATTGCTTGGGTAAGTAATAGCGTTCCAAAATTATTACCCCTCAAAGTGACACGTCAGATTTGCAAAAGTAGGCTCTGTCAGGAAGGTCAAAAATGGTTGTATCCTGAAGGGGTTAAATGGGACTGTAGAATTTAGACCCCCGCCAATATGATAATAATGGCCTATCCTAAGCAATAGTCATCAACATCAATATCATAGTCCTGGACAATTCCTTTAAATGCAATCCTGCCTTTAGCAACTGTGAGATGATTCTCCCTTCAGAATTTCATATCTCCTAACATCAGGCAACAGAGTGTAATATCCTCCTGAAACTTTCACTCCTTGATTCTTTACTTGGTGTCACTAAGATCTAATGAAAATAGTTGTAAATTAATCTGTTGGTATAAACAGTAATATGATGACCTAAAAGCCTATACTGCACGACTGATTTAATTTGTAGGCATACAAAGCACTCTTTGTCCTAAAGGGCCATTCTGTTCTAAAAGAAAAAGAAAAAAAAACAGTCAGCACTTGGTGTATTTATGAGTTCCCTACTTTTACATTCTTCAGGCTTTCTGCTCCCTTTTTTTCCAGGTACTAAATACTTCCCCCATTGCAGCACTGGCTGCCATCTCCATGACTCCATGACTCCAAGGCCAAGTAACTGAATCAGCTCTATAATAATAACCCTCCAGTACATAAATGTAAGTGGGCGATGCATCTAAACAGAGGGGAAAGTGTAAAACTCATGAAGGCGGAAAGACATAAACCTGAGATCATTTGACATCTTAACTTTATCCAATCCCATCATCACTGGTGTCCTAAATGTATCGTGTAGGTAGATAGTCATAATTGTTACATTATGTGATGCTCTCTGGAATTTCTTCTACTGGCTCTGAAGTGGCTCAAGACTGCACTGTCCTGTAGTTACAGCTTTGGCTGAGACCTAGTAGGGGACAGCAGGGTATCTCTGTGTGGCAACATTCAGGTGAATGAAACTTTGGGAGCATGTATAGTTCCACAACTTGGGTCAAATATTTAAAGGGGTTCTCCAGGGCTTTAACTATATTCTTTGTTTCAGCTAACCTGTGGAAGGAAGAGTTTCAGCAGTGCTTACCCTTTCATTGTGCCGCCAATTACTGCTGCATAAATGTACGCAGCTGAACACGAAGACACATGGGCACATCTGTTTGGGACCTCAGTTCCACAGCCAGCCAGGTGGTTACATGAACACGGGTGAGATCGGAGACTCAGCGACAGCACATAAGGGTATACTGCTGAAACTATCTTTGTTTGACAGGTTAGCTGAAAATGAGAATTTTGCCTGGAGTAACCTTTTAAATTCTGTGAGAATTTACTAGAATGAAATTGTATGTTCTATCACATGCCGTAACATGGACATATTCTTCTCTAAAAGTGCTGTTTCTAGGACAATTTGGGGTCTCAAGGAGACACCAGATGGTGGCATATGAAGTGCCTACACTTCTGTAATATGTCATGGACCTTAATCCCAAGATAAATCACAAAAAACCTTTGAAGCCCGGCAGAAAATCTATTACTATGCAAATTCTATCAATAGACCTCCTCCTCTTCACATATGGCACTGCTTTTTTGAGACCTGGGTTAACATATTTCACTGGCATCATATGATGATATACAATATGTCCATTGGTGCTGCTGGTCCAACAGTCATAAGTCAATGAGTTGTTGACTTCAGCACTCAAACATGATAGGACCACATGATAATTATGAACTGAATGTCCTACTGGATGGAAGAGTAAAATAGTACAGTAAAATAGTACAACCATGTGCAGTTGGTAATGACACAGTTTCTCTTTGGAAAAAGAATTGTTGATACTCCATTCCCTGGTCCTGGACCAGCAGATCAGTCCTCATTCTTGGATCAAGAACTCAACTCCCATGCCCAATGCTAGTATTCTAGACAAGCAACAATGTGGCTTTGCATTGCTCAACAGCCTACATCAATCCACAGATACTATTAGAAGCAGAAAGTGTGGGGCTGACATAGATTAAGGAGATTACTAATAAAAACATGTGGTCAGAAGTGGGAAGAGTTGAAGGCTTCTATGTGATGTTCTAGTAATAGTCATATTTACTTATTACTTTAGTTCCTACTTATTACATGTAAAGCTAGCCAACAGTTTCCGCCTACTCATTGTGGAACATAGTCTACTAGAGTGCCTTAACACATGAGGTGGCCAATGACCACACAGTCTTGAAGGTGACATCTTAGTTTCACTAGAAAAATTGTGTGGCCATTGATTACTGCACGTGGCCAGGGCTTCAGCTGCATGCAGACACCACGATCTTCAGATTAGAGGGAACACAGCTGAGGGCCCTTTGTCACCCATGTACTGTCAGTATCTATGTGTTCATTCTGTAAATTATAGAACATTTGCAGTGCACAAGGGGGTCAATGGCAATGGGATCCCTTCAAGATAAAATAAGAGTTTTTGTTGTTTTGTCGTGACGCAAGTTGCAATAAACCAAGGACACAGGGCCCCTTTTAGTGATATTGATGGTACCAAGTGTAGGAATGCCAGAGTGGTGTAGGGTAGCCTAAACGTCCCTTAAGGTGTTGTGCACATGTCACGGTGCTCCTACCTGGATAAGCTGGACCCCAGGCTCTAACAGGCTCTGCTGTGCTAACAGGATTAAATAGGAATATTTTACTTACCTTTCTGCTGTACTTACCTTAGTAGTCTGGTCTGTCTCTAGTTGTATCCAGGGAACTTTCTTCTTGGCTTCAGAGGCTTCAGGCTTTGGCCTCAATATCCAGCAAAGCTGAAGGTGCTCTGCCGGCTTGGACACAGTCTTCCCCTAGCATGGAGTACTCTAGACTAACTTTCTAACTAGCTAAACTCCTCCCGAGAGGGAAGAATAGAATGGAAAGAAGGCTCCATTCTAGGTAAAATAGCTCTGCCATGTATGCTGCAATCTGCTTGTGAACCAGGCACATTACACTTGAACAGTTACAAAACAATATTATGAAGGCACATTTTGCAGGACATGGAAATTAGTACATAGAATGACATCAGGTTAACCATAGGAGATAGTGGCAAGGTGTAAAGGTGGTAATGCACCTCTGGGGGCGTTACATACCCCTTTACTTAAAAGTCAAGCCGCCCTCGGCTTGTGCTTATGGTACATAAATATATACAGTGCTGCCCATAATTATTCATACCCCTGGCAAATTTTGACTTAAAGTTACTTTTATTCAACCAGCAAGTAATTTTTTGGCGGGAAATGACATACAGTAAGTGTCTCCCAAAACATAATAAGACAATGTACAAGAGGCATTATTGTGGGGAAAAAAAACATTTCTTAGCTTTTATTTACATTTGAGCAAAAAGTGTACAGTTGGCATAAAAAAGGAGAAGCCTTCAACCCAAAGAACACCATCCCCACTGTCAAAACATGGTAGAGGGAACCTAATGCTTTGGGGGTGTTTTTCAGCCAATGGACCAGGGAACCTAATCACAGTAAATGGCACCATGAAAAAAGAGCAAAACATGAGGATTCTCAACGACAACATCAGGCAGTCTACAGAGAAACGTGGCCTTGGGCACCAGTGGACATTTCAGCATGACAATGACCCAAAACACACAGCAAAAGTAGTGAAGAAATGGTTAGCAGACAACAACATTAACATTTTGGAGTGGCCCAGCCAGAGTCCAGACTTGAATCCAATTGAGAATCTGTGGAGGAAGCTAAAGATCAGGGTGATGGCAAGAAGACCCTCCAACCTGAAAGATTTGGAGCTCATTGCTAAAGATGAATGGGCAAAATACCTGTGGAGACATGCAAAAAGCTGGTCTGCAATTATAGGAAGCTTTAAATTGCTGTAATAGCCAATAAAGGCTTTTCTGTTGATTATTGAGAAGGGTATGAATAATTGTGGACTGGACACTTTTTGCTCAAATGTAAATAAAAGCTGAGAAATTTTTTTTGCCCACAATAATGCTTCTTGTACATCGTCGTATTATCTTTTGGGAGACATCTATGTCATTTCCCATCAAAAAATGACTTGCTGGTTAAATAAAAGTAACTTTAAGTAAAAATTTGCCACAGGTATGAATAATTATGGGCAGCACTGTATATATGCTCCAAGGGTACCTGGGAAAAACTTTGAGTGCTGCAAGTAAATATAGACATATACTAACATATAAGATTGCTACCTATGGGCCCCTGCCTGAGTAGGGTGTCTATCCACGGTTTTCCCTCTCGCAGCGAACTGACCAATTGAATATATTTATTCACTTTCACTGCACTGAGCACTCAATTCTCCACAATGTGGCCATAGTCATATATGGAGCTTGGGGGTGTTCCCCCTGTGTAGCAATACAATACCTAGGCTATCTAGCTAACACAAGGTAAAAGTAAGAACCATTAGTATTTAGCATCCTCAGAGGCAGTCCATAAGGAGCACCAATGATGTTAGACTTGCTTGTGATGTATATCAACGTCCTCAGAGGCAGTCCATAAAAAGCAAAGAAGTGAGGTGCTGACTATCTGGCTAACAATGATTGCACCAAGTCCATTTAAAAGTGCATATATTATCACATTGCGGCTCCTGTAAAAGAAATACACACAATGGGCTTGGTACTTAAAACGTTGCTGAAACAAAAAGGATTAGTGCAGAAATAGTGCAAATATTTAAAGCAAATATATAAGGCACATATTCAATGCAATAAAAGTAGTGCAATAAGGCTATAAAATTACTTTAGAGTAGTCCATTTTTTTCAATGCTTGTAGATAAAATGATAAAGTGCACAGAACTGGAACTTTAAGTGCAACAACGTCCTGGAAGTGCAAAAGAGTCCTTTCTAATCCATAGGGAATAATTAATTGTAAACCAAATGAGGTAATATTTGTAATCCAAATGAGATAGCAAAGTCATTTGTATTCCACATGAGTATAAGTACAGCAGCACAGGTTATGAGAACCTTTTTAGCAAAATGGGCTCCCAAATTACCTGAAAAGGGGGCGAAAAGGCGCTGACTGGCGCAACTGGGATTTTTGGTAGCTGAGGGGAATCCTAACTAGCATGGCCTAAGAACTAAAAACAAGGGAAAACACAACAATAAAACACTGCCAACAGGCTCTCACCCTTCAGGTTCAATCCACAAAATGGCTCCAAGAAGTCACTGTTCTTTTGGATAATGATAAACTGAAGATGAGCTCTTCAGAGGAAGGACATTAAATCCTCCTCGCTGCTAAAGCTAATCAAAGGCCAGTCTTGCCTTTTGTAGTCCAGTCGTGCTTGAGTGGTGGAGTGCACTGCCCTCCTGTGGCGGAACTCAGTATCGACCGGGTGGTTAAGCTTCTGACCTGGGCTGCAACTTTCTGGCGGATGCTTCTGCCATGCTAAGCGGGTCTAGCACCCCCGGCTGCATGGGAGCTGGAAGATAGTCCTCCTTACTAGGTGGCGAGTCTTGGGCAGCGGACATTTTCCAGGGGAATTGGTAAACCATTTTTGGTTTAAAGACACCGATGGACGTGGACACACAGCCCACTTGACATGCTGGTGGTGCAGGCAACCCTGAAATGAGCAGTTCCGGCTCTAAATGGGGTCTCTCCCAAAATCGCAGCACTTTATCCTCTGCCTCCTGTAAGCGTCTAATACGTCCCTGGGCAACTGGGTCTTCCTGCCAATGCTCTGGTTTGGACATTGGGATGAGAGGCTTTTGTAGCAGGCTCACCCCCATAGCAAAGGGGCCTTTAGGGCACCGCATTGGAGTACATTCTACCTGCTCCTCTTTATACAAGCTATGTCTGGCCTGCGGCAGGTAGGGCAGTTTAACTGAGAGCCTATTTACGAATAGCTTGGTCCCAGAGTTGTCATCCTGCACGAACCCTGTACCTCGCTCAACGTTAAACCAGATCACGGTGGCGGTCCTCCTCTCTAGTACCGGGTTGTGGGGCAGCAGAGGGTCGAGTAGTCGGAGGATCCAGTCCTCAATGGCCCTTCGATAGTCCCACGTGTTGGCCGTCACTTTCAGAGGCACCACGGGATTGAGGGGATCGTATGCCTTGCTCTTTCTGGGTGGCTCACTCTTGATGGGTGGTGGAGTGGGATATCCTGTCGCCTCCGCCACGCCAGCCGGCACGGGGAATGCGGGTGTCTCCTTCCATGAGCCTCACACAAGCTGCAACTGTTTTATCTCCTCCACCACTTCCCTCAGCTCGGACAGGTTGTTGCCGCAGACTATCTCTCCCCAGTTGGGAGAGCCATCTTGTTTCTCTGCTTGCTCACCATGTCGACTTGAGAACCAGGTGGGGCTTTAAGGGAGGAGCTTCCACTTCCTCTCCTTACACTGTGGTATTGCTCCAGGTAGGCATGGCCAGACTTTCTCGCTCTTGATGGGGGTATTCCTGGATTTTCCCATGCTGCCTGAGCAAGAAGACACTGCGCCATTGCATGTAAAAATGGTGGATTAATCCTTTTGGATGCCGGCGCGCAGCCTTTTGCACTGGTCGCTCCGCAGCAATTGCATTAAAGTCATTTTTAAAGGTATTGTTGTAAATCTAGTAGGCTATACAATTTATGGGCACACAGATTTATCTTGTCCACATCCTGTTCATGACGCCATGTGCAGGACACAATGGGGTCAACGGCCATGGGATCCATTTAAGATGAAATAAGAGTTTTTGTTGTTTTGTCGTGATGCCAGTTGCAATGAAGCAACAAGACCACAGGGCCCCTTTTAGTGATATGGATGGTACCCAGTGTAGGAATGCCAGAGTGGTGTAGGTGGCCTAAATGTCCCTTAAGGTGTTGTGCATGTGTCACGGTGCTCCTACCTGGATACGCTGGGCCCCAGGCATTGTGGTCCACAGCAGAGCCAAGGGGTAGTTGGTAAAGGGGGATGAAGAAATAAATTGAGTCCAGACCTTATATATAGTTGAACAGCAACTTTACTTTAAACGTTCCTTCAAATAGATTACAGTCTTTGTCTTGGTTTCCAGCAGGCGTTGGCATTAACTATGGCAGGGAAAGTCCTTTCTCCTACGTCTGTTGCTCTCTGGCTCTGCTGTACAGGATTAAATAGGAATTTTTTCCTTTCCTTTCTGCTGTACTTAATTTGGTAGTCTGGTCTGTCTCTAGTTTTATCCAGGGAACCTTCTTCTTGGCTTCAGAGGCTTCAGGCTTTGGCCTCAATATCCAGCAGAGCTGAAGGTGCTCTGCCGACTTGGACACAGTCTTCAACTAGCAGGCGGTACCCTAGACTAACTTTCTAACTAGCTAAACTCCTTCCTAGATGGGGAAGAATATAATGGAAAGAAGGCTCCATTCTATGTAAAATAGCTCTGCCATGTATGCTGCCATCTGCTGGTGAACCAGACACACATTACACTTGAACAGTTACAAAACAGTATTATGAAGGCACATTTTGCAGGACCTGGAAATTAGTACATAGAATGACATCAGGTTAACCATAGGAGATAGTGCCAAGGTGTAAAGGTGGTAATACACCTGTGGGGGCGTTACACATGTCCTATTTTTTTTGCTAACAAACATTTCTACTTTGATATGGTTGTGTGCATTGCCTTAGACAACCACCGTACATGCATTATTTTTTTTATTTTTTTACCTAATCAGGTGTATCATGACTATAGTGGCTGGTAAGGAATTTATTACCTCCAATGACTGGGTACTCAGATCATTTGTAGACAATTCATTTCATCAGAAATGTTAAAACACAAATGGGATCATTTATCAAACTGTTGTAAAGTAGAACTGGCTTAGTTGCCCATAGCAACCAATCAGATTTCACATTAAATTTTTGACAGCTCCTTTAGAAAATGAAAGGTGGAATCTGATTGGTTGCTATGGGAAATTAAGCCAGTTCTTCTTTACACCAGTTTGATAAATGACCCCAAATTTTAATGACTTTATAAATATCCCAATTTGTGCAGGAAAACTGAAATAAAGTGGACAATCACACACTGATAACTCGCTTCCATTAAACTTGCTTTTATTTCTGGATACAGTGGAATTCTCTGTCAAACATCACAGACTGCGTGTCATGGGAGAGGCAGCTCTGGTAGGATGGTGTACACACACAACACACACGCGTGTTCTCTACACCGCTGAAGGGTGGCACCGTCCACTCTGCACACTCCCCGCTGGGCGGAGAGATGAGATACAGGAACCAGTCAAAATGCAAAATGGCATAAAAATAATTGATACGTTAAAAAGACGGGAATGTGGTCAAGCAGTCACTCAGGGAAAGGGGGAAAGAGGGAAATTTTCCAGGGGTCACCAATTGTAGGATGAGTCGTCATACCTAAGGAGACATGAAATAGAAGGTTAGATTGTTGTAGCTGAATAGGACAATAATTGAGGATAGGGTTAATCTCTACCCCTATTTGTTGTAGAACATTCTCATATTACTGCTGTAGCTTTGATGATACAATTAAAGCAATGTTTAGATGATGTCATCAGACACAGTATGAGGAACAGGGTATGTGGAAAACTAAGGGAGCTTTCACACTAGTGTTATTCCCGTGACAGGGTCTCAATACCGGGAAATAAACGCTTAAATTTTATCCGAATGCGTTCTGAATGGAAAGCATTCCGTTCAGTATGCATCGGGATATCTTCAGTTCAGTCCCTTTACGGTATTTGGCCGGAGAAAATACCACAGCAGACTTTTAAAAAAATATAAATAAAAAATACTGGATCCATTTTTCCGGATGACACCGGAGAGACGGATCAGGAAATTTAATGCATTTGTCAGATGGATCCGCATCCGGATCCATCTACACATGATATCCATTTCCATACGGCTTTCCGGATTGGGCAGGCAGTTCTGGTGACGGAACTGCCTGCCGGATCCTCACAAGGCAAGTGTGAAAGTACCCTAAAGATGCCCATACAACGTCAGTGGCTGTTGGCCGGCACTTATACCTCCTCACTCTCCTGTATACTGTACATGTGTGTATTCACTTGAGAGAGAGATGGAATTTGCTTTACCTCGTAAGAGAACAAAGGGATCGGATGTTGAAATTCAACACACCCATTCTTTTACTTCCCTTGACATCATCGGTCTAGAGAGAATGAGAAGCTGGTGTGGTTGACAGTAATTTAATGTGTATGGAGGCCTAAAACCCATCAATGTAACATACTGTAGGTCCCTAACACAGTTGAACTATTTTGAGTTGGCTCATTGTTAGGCCATGGGTCCAGCTTTAATTACTATTACAGTGATTTCCAAATTGAGCTTGTCCTGGCTTGCTTGAAGTGGTAGCTTTAACAACAGTTGGAAAACCAGAGTTTTGAAATCACTGTATAGTCTGTGAGATTTAAGATGCTTGATATAAAAGGATCTACATATGCAAAAAAGAGGAACCAAGATGTTGACTCTTATGTTATAGACCTAGGTATGTTTTTAGGACAGCAATAAAAGCATGGGCATGTACAGTATACTCCAGGTCTGATTGGAAGTGGTTATCTGTTTTGGACAGCGAAGTTTATTGGAGCCCCTAGTGATCACATGATTTAATTTCCCGGATAATAAAGCTTGAGAAGGTGCACATTGAGATGAGTGGCTTTTCATGCTGTCCATTATTTATATCAGGTATCCATATGGCTCTACAGTACAGATCTTTTCTGGAGATGGGTACTGTATACAGGATCCATACACGCTACTATGTTGGGCACCACTGATGTATCGTGTGTTTTTCTTGTAGGCCCCTTATTTACGCACCGTGATCTGCTGTTGTGGTTTCCATTGTCTCCATAAAGAATGTCAGATAGCAGACTGTCAGCTGGACTGTCCCTCTTTCCATATCTGCTCAGAAGAGAATATACATTAAATCTATTGTACAATATTACAATACTGGATGAGAACATCCAGTGGGTTACATCTACATCTTCTTAAGATAATGCCCACATGGTGTTGACATAACAAATTCCAACAAACAGGCACTGCCAAGCCATTAGCTGCTACCTCTTGTGTAATCTCTCACATTTCTCTATTCTCCTCCTCATGACTGTGTCCCTAACCCTGGTATCACTTACACCACCCCATGTGGACTGGTCCCTGTCCATCGAATTATTAACACACTGATGCTTTAAACAGTGCAGAGGGTCACATCCCTGCCCCAAAACATTAAAGGGCTTCTGTCAGCCCACTAAACCGTTTTTTTTTGTTTGTTTGTTTACTAATAATCCCTATACTGTGAGCTCTGCATACATAAGTTAAATAATCATTTTGGTTCAGTAGAATTTGATAAAAAGCTATTTTTAAAATATGTAAATTACCTTGCTACCAGCAAGAAGGGCGGCTACTTGCTTGTAGCAGCCGCATCCTCCGATCCTAATGACACCCCCTCCGCATTGTGATTGACAGGGCCAGGGAACGGGATCGTTCTCTGCTGGCCCTGCCTGTTTGCATTCAATATCTGGCGCCTGCGCAGCGGCCGTACCTATCTTCAATCTGCGCAGGCGCACTGAGAGGCGGCCGCTCCATCCTCAATGCGCCTGCGCCGATGACGTCACATCTACACCCGGCGCAGGCGCCAGATATTGAATGCAAACAGGCAGGGCCAGCAGAGAACGATTCTGTTCCCTGGCCCTGTCAATCACAATGCGGAGGGGGCGTCATTAGGATCGGAGGATGCGGCTGCTACCAGCAAGTAGCCGCCCTACTTGCTGGTAGCAAGGTAATTTGCATATTTTAAAAATAGCTTTTTATCAAATTCTACTGAACCAAAATGATTATTTAACTTATGTATGCAGAGCTCACAGTATAGGGATTATTAGTAAACAAAAAAAAAAATAAGGTTTAGTGGGCTGAGAGAAGCCCTTTAATGGACCTCTTCTACTTTCTTAGGGGTCAGAGCCCCAGAGAAAGTACCCCTGGCTTTTATCTATTGCTAATGCTGTTTTTTCTTTACCGGAAACAGGAGCACACTTGTCCACAGCTTGTGTCTGGTATTACAGCTCAGACCCATTGAAGTGAATGGAGGGATGTAGTTTTGTAATAGCTGAAGATTCCTAGGTTGGAGATCATTGCTCAGGACACAAACTTGTTACATATGTAAAATTGTAGGGAATTCCTGGTTTAGAAAACCCATTTGTCTAATAGACCCATATGGTCTATTAGGGAATTCTTAGTAGTAGAGGATGATGTCTCTGCTTCAGGACCATTATTGAGCAATTAGAATGAAGAATGGATGTGTTCTGGAAGGCCTACCATATTATTCACCATGCTAGTGTTGAGCGGTTCGAAGTTAACATACGTAGTGGGATTAGATCTGAGTTTCAGGAAAAATTGGATTCTCCACTAATCCAAATTTTCTGGCACTTAGTCGTAACATATCAATTTTTCCTGAAGAGGTGGTAAAAAAAATTACGTACCTCATCCATTTTATCGCGGAGAGACCACTGTGACTATTATGATTAATGGCCGTGACTGCCTGTCCGCATTTAAATTGATGAGGTGAGTGTATATATTCTAAATATTCTCGAATTATCGAAGTGGCAATATTCACGATAAAAATTCGAATATTCGTGCTCACCACTACTCATCTCTACACTACAGTATAATGACATTGCTTTCAGTGGGAACTGTGTAATTTCTCATTTCCCCTGTGGTGGCATTGCAGGAGAGCTGAATACTTGTTGGCAGGTTCCTCCACAGATTACAGCAGATTGCTGGGGTTCTTTGCGAATCATATCCTGTATTCAGCTTAACATAGAGGAACCCTTTTAACAAATAGTGATTGTTCAAAGCAGATATTTAATATATGTTTGAATACAAACACAGAGAGGTGGGATTGTCTAAAATTTGAACTATACACATGACAATTTCTTTGTGAAGATGTCACTCACCTTTGCCTTGTAACAAGGTTGATATAATGCCTCAAAGCAGTCAGATATTTATTCATTTCCTCCGGGGATGCATCTTCTCCAGGAGATTCTGGTTTTGGTGGATATCCTTCTACTATTGTCCCTAGACATATTAAGACACACACTGCAACAGCTACCATCATTGGCCACAGCTTCAAAGAGGTTACCATCTGGAAGAGCAGGGAAATAGACTGAGTTTACTGCAAGACCTGCAAAATAACATTAAAAAAACTACAACTTCCAGCAGGTAAGGACATGCTGAGACTTGTAGTATTTCAATAACTAGAGCTACAGTTTGAAGAATGCCAGTATTGCTAATATCTAGGTGACCAACACATTCCAGAACTGGATGTGACTGTCAAGTGATGAACTGATATCCATCACAGGGCTCTATGTAATACATATGTCCAAACTAGCAATATGTATGATTCAAAAGTCAAAATAAAGGAATCTAACAGACTAAGGGGTCAACAAAAGGACTATGGGAATGAGAAGAATGGCCATATCAAGTCTGCAGTCTACATCAACTTAGCTTCTATTCTTGACCTCAGATGAAGATAACTTTAGCTTGGTATCTTACTTCTCTTAAGTATACATTGATTTCCGACATATCAGACAACCATAGAATTGAAAACCTTGATGCTTTAACTGGAACTATGATGAAGCCATCAAGTTTACTTTTATAGACTTACTGTAATATCATATACCGATACTTTGGGGTTAAAAATTACATACTCCCATTAAAATTACATTTAATAAACCAGAATGCCTGAAAATGATGCACTTGCTTTCACTCATAACTGCAAGATTATGTGGAATTTCTCAAGACAAGAAACTATTATAAAACTAATATTAGATTTTGTGTTACAATATCATTTTTGTTTTTCTTCATTGACCCTTACAAATGAGTTTCATAGACATTTTCATGACTCTTCGACAATTCAGACATCAGAATATCTGACAATCAATTGCAATTGATGCCAGATTAAGGCAGTTTTAATGTATCAGTATTATTACTTAAAGCCCAAAAAGTTGGGAGTTTTGTTCAACAACTCAATAAAAGCTTTGATTTTCTGATAAACACGATTTGTTCTCTGATTAAAGGCGTAGAAATGTTTTGAAAGTACTGTATTTTGCATGAAGATGAGTGCAGACAAGAAAAGATCCAATCAAATTAATACATTAACATCCTATGAAATACTTGACAACAAAGTGTTGCCATGAGCAACTGCTCCACTGTTGCTTTTTGTGTATTTGTACTTGTGATGCTCAATTTTCTTTAATTTTCTAGTTTTATTTTACTACTCAATGTTTAGAGGCAATGTTCTTCTAATGGAAATGTTACTTCTTTTACAAACCAGTAATACTCTCTATGAACACATCTGTAACTTCTCCTAATTGCCTAGGATTCCTATACCCCATATATCTCCTCCTATTGCACCATATGACCTCTCCCTATTACCTCCTATTACAAACTTTCAACCACAACTTGGCAAATTTACAAATGGACTCATGCTCAGGAGATTGATAAGAAACAGTATTAGATACTAACCCCTTGCATCTGGGTGTCTTGGCACCACAACAGTAATACTAAACAAAATAGTGATATCCCAAATTACTTTTGGCCAAAATAAGATCTTCTCTAAAGTCTTCATGAACATGCCATCACTGTCGGAGGGTTATCTGAGAATATCAAGCTATTCACAGTAGTGGCTTCTGCTTCCAGACCATATGTTGCATCTTACAAGTAAGGAGCTCCTGAAATGGTATTTCTCTAGTCAAGAAAATCAGGTACATGGACAATTTACACCAACTAGTAAGTACAATCTACATTGCTCAATCACAAGGGTGTTTGAAGTATCTAGAACAGATATCTCCACAAAATGAAACACCAAACTTTAAAATTCATAGCTAAAGAAGCAGGTAAGATAGTCACCACCATAAGATGCTCTGACAGTATGAATCTGGTATCATAGTTACTCCTTACACTATGAATATACCCTCTAAACTATCATAGCGCAAAATGAATGTCAGTGGCACCAGTTACAACCCTTTGAAGATAACTAGACCACAACATAGTCTCTCAACCTAAAGAAATAAAAGTTAGATGTCTATGTCGGAGACATGAATATCATTTATAAGACTCTTGGTCATACATACAATGGTTCTACTCACTGTGTGATAGAAGGAAGAGACTGTGCAGGCAGAAGAAGATGTTTCAACACTTCTCTCTCTTTGCTGGCAGCTAAGGAGAATCTGCTTTGTCCTGTGATTCCTCTGTGGGTTTATATCTCTTGTGATAGCAGGAGAATAATTCAGCTCCTCCTCCTACTCAAACTTTCCAGCTCCATCCCTATGAACAGCCACTCACTCATTTCTGATTGATCAATGAGTTGGCTATTACGGTATCTTGTACGGAATGAGCAAAGGGGGGTGGGGGGATAAAAATCTAGAAGAAGGTATAGTGGTGGAGGTATGCGTGGGTGAGAAGTAGACTGTCTATTAACCTTCAGGTTTGGGGAGTAATCTGCTTTTACAGCTCAATTATTTTAACATTTTATCATTGGAGATAGGAGATGATTAGTTAATGTAGAGGTTTCATGTTAGAAGGCAATGCAGAGACATTTGCCTTTGTTTGCTCATGGACAAATTAGTAACTCTATGCTTGTATTGGTTCATTACATCTAAAACAGTATCAGTGCATCTCCCTGCCTAGTCATTGCATGCAGCTCTTATGTTCCATTACACTCATCGTGTTTTCATTTTTCTATCCATTTTTAGTTGTTGTGATTTTCTAATGTTCCACAATTAACTTCATAATATAAGAGTAAGGCTACTTTTACATCTGCGTTGTGAAACGTCATGGATCAGCAGAAACACTTCCGTTATGATAATACAACCAACTGCATCCGTTATGAATGGATCCAGTTGTATTATCTCTAAAATAGCCATGACGGATCCGTCACTAAAACCATTGTAAGATAATGGGGGACGGATCAGTTTTCGTCTGTGACTGAGAAAATGGATCCGGCACCCTTGACTTACATTGTGTGTCATGACGGACCCTTCTTGCTCCGCATCCCAAGCCGGGCAGAAAAATGCTGCTGTCCGCGATGGGGATGCAGCCGAACGGAACGGATAGTGGATCAATAGTGGAGGAAAACTGAAACATTTTCCTTCACTATTGAGATCCTATGATGGATCTCCATAGTGGAAAGGGAAAGCGCAGGTGTGAAAGGAGCCTAATACTACTGCACTACTGTATTCATGAAAAAAAAAGACCTTAATATATGTATCTTGTAAGATTAGACATACATAAATGTATAAACTACTGGTGGTGTTTGGTTAATGATCTCACAACGATGGTGGTGCACCTATTATTTTGGCTTCTGCAGCAGGATATATGTAGAGGCCTGGTCACATCAATACTGGGTGGCATCTCCCTGTGCTGCAATACAGGTTGGCACTCTGGAATTGGTAAGGGTCATACAGATGCTGGCTATCTGAAGGGTGGTCAATGTTTCCTCTTCAAGGGCAACAGCCATGATAGCTTGTCATGCCCTACACCACAACCCCGGGTATTAGTCCTGGTTTTCGCTACACTTAAGCATGATGGCAGTAGACAATCCCCAGCTTTTGTACTAATGCTACCATCACAAGTATATGAATACAGTCCTGCTTCAAGGAAATGGCTTCTTAAGGTTTGAGTGGTCATTGTGGGGGCTACTGCAGAATCAATTTATGATACCTTGGCTGTCCTTTGACATACAGCCGCTCTTCTTATACAGCAATATGGCATGCAGCTGTCTGTCTTGACCATCCAAAATGCTCTCTATATGTGTGAGTGCCCTCCAGTGAACACTGTTGTGAAACTTCTCTTTCAACTACATTCAAGATATAAAGGAGGGAGCATCCAGCTTCATGAAGTCTCACTATTTGGCCTTTATAAAAATCCATTCATTGCTCAAATGGTATATTTTTTAATCAAGCAGGCATAGCGAACCCTTCAAAAACACAGGAAAAAAACTGTCCTGTAAAAAAAAAGTGCTGTCAGACATAAAAACAACAGTGATGCCAGACAAAAAAGTCTGCGGACTATTTGTATATAAAGTAAGAATCTTTGAACTTTGATAACTACATGTAACATACTTCATCATTGCCACATTGTAAAAGTATTTTAACTCCTAGGTGTCCTTTTTATTTCTTGGTAGTATGTATAGGATTTCCTATTATAACTAATCTTATTACTACAATTACATACTACATAACACTCATTCTATTATTCCATGACCTCATATTACTTTACATACAGTATCCTGACTCTATATCTCATCCTCTATATCTCTTTCTATTTTCCATAAAACCTCCCCTCTATAAATCCTCCTATTACTCCATATAACTTATCCCTATATCTCCTCATATTACTTCATATAACCTCACTCTATATCTCCTCCTATTACTCCATATAACTTATCCCTATATCTCCTCATATTACTTCATATAACCTCACTCTATATCTCTTCTTACTTTCCATATAACCTCCCTCTAGAAATCCTCCTATTACCCCATATAACATCTCCCTATATTTACTTCCATTACTCAATATAACCTCTCCCTATATCTCCTCCTATTACTCCATATAACCTCTCCCTATATCTCCTCCTATTACTCCATATAACCTCTCATTATATCTTCTCCTATTACTCAATATAACCTCTCCTATATCTCCTCCTAGTTCTCCATGCAACATCTCTCTATATTTCCTCTTATTACCCCATAACGCTCCCCTATATATCCTCCTATTAATCAATAGAAACCTCATCATATAGCTCATCATATTAATACATTGGTCAATAAACTGCATTTCTTCTTCCAAGTTAAAATGAGAGAACCACACCCAATTTTCTTAGTGCTAAGAACTCTTTTGCTGTGCTATGATCTCTCCATGGTGCTGATGCCTTTCAAAGGTTTATTATTGATGTAGGGTTGTTAAGCGGGCAGTGAAGTAATACCAGTGCCTTATCCTCAGGATAGGTCATCCATATTAGATCTGAGGGATTCCTGGCAACCCCTCTGATCCCAGCTGTTTAAAGGAGTCATAGCACTCTTGCAAGAACTCTTTCCTCTTCAAAGTTTTCCAGGTGCTCGCTCTTTCAACCTGGGAATCTGCCTAAGCTCCTCCTACACAGTGCAGCAGCGTGATCTGTGTCTGCAGGGGCGAGCTGGATCTGAGCATCAGTAACAGGACAAAGTGAGTAGTTACTGTGTTTTTGTTTTGTTTTTTTGACACAGAGGGGGCACCGAGGGCTTTACTACTGTAAAGGGGGCACAATAGGCATTTCTACTTTGGAGGGGGCACAGAGGGCATTACTACTATCAAGGGGGGCACAATGGGCATTACTATTATGAAGGGGACATCAAGGGCATTAATACTATGAAGGGGTCACAATGGCAATTATTACTATGAAGGGGGCACAGAGGGCATTACTACTATGAAAGGGGTACAGTGGGCATTACTACTGTGAAGGCGAACAGAGGGCATTACTCCTGTGAAGGGGTGGGCATAACTTTTATGGGGCACGGAGTGGACATTATTACTGTGAAGGGGGAACAATGGTCATTACTACTATGAAGGGGCACAGATAGGGCATTACTATGGTAAAGAAGACACAGAGAGGCATAACTACTGTGAGAGGGGCAAAAACAGGGGATCACAACAGTGAAGGAGGCACAGATAGAGCATTACTACTGTGAAAGGGGCACAGAGAGGACATAATTACCGCGAAAGTTGTACAGTGAGGGCACAAATACTGTAAGGGGGCACAGTGTGGGCATAAATACTGTGAGGGGACACATCTGGACAAAACTACTGTAATGGTTATACAATGAGGGCAATACTACTGTGAGGAGGTACAAGTATTGGAGGTGGTGGGGAGTGCAAAAGAAAGGACCCCCCTGGGTGCCATACACCCTAGGCATGCCACTGATATAGGGAGATGTTATATGGAGAAATAGGAGGAAATATAGTGAGAGGATATATGGAGTAATAGAAGAATAGATAGGGGCATGCTATATAGTGAAATATAAGGAGATATAGGGAGAGGGTATATGAAGTAAGGTGGAGATATAGGGGGAGGTTATATGGAGTAATAGGAGGAGATATAGGGAGAGGTTATATGGAGTAATAGGAGGAGATATAGGGAGAGGTTATATGGAGTAATAGGAGGAGATATAGGGAGAGGTTATATAGAGTAATAGCAGGAGATATAGGGAGAGGTTATATGGAGTAATAGGAGGAGATATAGGGAGAGGTTATATGGAGTAATAGGAGGAGATATAGGGAGAGGTTATGTGGGTAAATAGAAGGAGATATTGGAAAAGGCTATATGTACTAATAGAAAGAGACATAGAGAGATGTTATATGAAGTAACTATTATATTTCATTTAATGTGTGTAGTTAAAAGATATCGACAGTATCCATTACAACAGTGACATCTACAGTACCCTGCCCCTTTAACAGTGACCTCCACAGCCCCCAACCCTTAACACTGACCCCTCCACAGTGCCCTGTCTCCTTAAAATGGTACTTCCACAGAAGCTCACCGCCTTAACTTTGACCTTCACAGCAGCCTGCCCCTTTAACAGTGAGTTTCACAGCACCGCACCCCATTAACAATGGCCTTTACAGCAATCTGCCCCTTAATACTGACCTCCATAGTGGACCGTCCCCTTAACTGTGACCTCCACAGCAGCCTGCCCCTCGGGTGGCAAGAGGTCCAGTCTTAGGCCGGACAGTCCGGAATTCAGACACCCTGTCCTC
The DNA here is from genome assembly GCF_014858855.1 of Bufo gargarizans. Lineage (NCBI taxonomy): Eukaryota > Metazoa > Chordata > Amphibia > Anura > Bufonidae > Bufo > Bufo gargarizans. The sequence continues at coordinate 132,961,410 of NC_058085.1, forward strand.
TGTATGGCGCAGGGCCTGGATGGACACAAGGATGTCCTTTTGAACAGCTCACTCTCAGACAGCAGCACTGTGCTGTCAGACTGTGAGCTGCAGGCAGAAAGTCACCATCACCCCCCCTCCCCTGCAGCTGACAAAAGTTGATTTTTAACTTAATTTTTTCAATCCATGTCAGCTGAGGAGGGGGAGAGGGCATGGCCTAACTGGATCAGGGGCGTGAGTGTAAGCTGCAGGGAGAAAGTCACCCTCCCTCCCACCCCTGCAGCTGACAGAAGTTGATTATTACCGTCATTTTTTCAATCCCCGTCAGCTGAAGAGTGGTAGGGGGAATGGCCTAACCGGATCAGGGGGCGTGACTTAGTGGCACCTGGGGGCAGGGTTTTAAGTTCGTATTTTGAGGGTGGAAACATTGTGGCAAGGAGCATGTCTGGGCTCCTTCCTGCAATGGTGACGCCCCTCTGGGCAGCTTACTGGCTCATTTGCATACCAAATAAACTGGATTTTGAGAGGATAAAAACATCTATTGCTGGAACAAAGGCACATCATGAAATAAGGTACTAAGTGCTATTAGGCTATGGATTTACTTCAATAGAAATTATCCTGGTGACAGATTTCCTTTAAAGCTCACCTACAGCAGTGAAGAATAATGGCTGGGTTGTTATGGAAACCTGGAGTAAAACTGTGTATGTGGAGGCAGGTGACCAAGCTTCTATTGGCTAATGTATTTTTTTAGAGAATATCTCAGTAACTGTACGTCCAAGAGAGCTTAGACCTGGTCTAAAACCTTCCTGGACACCTGATGTACCTGTGTGACAAATTTTGTGATTGTAAATGCGGATTCCTTTAGCGGACATACACACACACACACTCAGCTTTATATATTAGGAGGAAATATAGGGAGAGGTTATATGGAGCAATAGGAGGAGATATAGAGAGAGGTTATACAGAGTAATAGGAGGAGATCTAGGGAGAGGTTATATGGAGTTATAGGAGGAGATATAGGGAGAGGTTATATGGAGTAACAGGAGGAGATACAGAGGGAGGTTATATGGAGTAATAGGAGGAGATAAAGAAAGAGGTTATATCAAGTAATAGAAGGAGATATAAGGAGAGACTATCTGAAGTAATAGAAGGAGAAGTTGGGAAGGGTTACATAGAGTAATAGGAGGAGATATAGAGAGAGATTATATGAATAGGAGGAAATATAATGGGAAGTTATATGGAGAAATACTAGGAGATATAGGGAGAGATTATATGGAGTAATAGTAGGAGATATAGGTACAGGTTAAATTATTATAAGAAATTCATTAAAAAAAATTCAGTTATTGCCAAACGTTTGATGGACAACCAGGAAGGGGTGGATCTTCTCTATTGGTCTCCTGAGGCTCTAATCACCTTTGATAAACTTAAAGAAAGTTTCATTCAGGCACATGTACTCATTCAGCCAGATGGTACCAATTCTTTCATTGCTGAGGTGGATGCTTCAGTGGTAGGCATTGATGCTGTATTATCTCAGGGGTCATCTTCCCTAACTAACTTGCATACATGTGCATTTTTCTCCAAAAAGACAGGGAATGGGTCAATTCCTAATGCTATTGCAGGGAATGAAGGGTTAATGCTGTTGCAGAGAGTCAGAGAAAGGGTTCAGGGAATGATGGGTTAATGCTGTAATAATGTGGTGCTCGATGTCTTGGGGAGCTGGAGATAAAGCAAAGAAAGGGTTAATAGAACAATGATATTGTCTAACTGAGCTGGAACTTGTACAATTAAGGGTTAATAACCCAATGCTCGTCATCTAGGGGTACTTAACCAGTTCCCGGGGATTGCTCATTTCCAGGGGGAGTTACTCGTCATCCAAAGGGAGATTCTCTATGGAGCTGCACAGTTCTACTGAGGAGCACCCCACTACTAGGTTCTTTAAACCTGCCGGGGCGTAGTCCCAAGAGGCCTTGCATTCAGGCGTGTGAACAGACCTGCAGGAAATGCACGAGGGCTGGCGCGATGATATAACGTCACCTAGCCAGCCCTTGTACGTGCCACCATACAGGTGCCGGCATATCTCCCACACTGGAGGGGGGAATTGGCATCCTGTGTGACGGCGGTCCCCTGCAGACAGAGGATCTTTTGATCCTCTGCTTTTGATGTGCCTGCAACTGGACACATTTGTCCCCTCCCCAGCAGGCAGACATGACTGGGCTTACGTGTGCCTGCAGGGGAATCTTAAAGGGGATATATATATACTTCCCTCTGGTAAATTGTTTGTTCCTCCAAATCTTTGCCTGAGGAATAACATTGCTCTGTATAGGCAGATCATCTGGGTATTGCTGGGACTAAACATCTGTTCTCCAGAGCCTACTGTGGTCTACTTTGTCATGAGATGTGGTTGCTTTTGTCTCAACATGTGATAGGGCTAAGGTACCCAGGATATGCTAGGGCCAAGGTACCCAGTAGATGTCCTGCGGGTTTACTTTGCCCCTTGCCCATTCAACAGAAACTTTAGACACACATCTCAATGGATTTCATTACGGATCGTTCACCCTCCCGGGGAGAGATGGTCATTGATAGGTTATCAAAGATATGTGATCTGATTACATTGAGGAAACGTACTCAAAAAGAGGTGTCCAGTTTGACTTGAGATTCTGGAGAGAATTTAGCAGTAGTGTTGATCGCAAATATTCTATTTTATAGCGAATATTTTTATAGCGAATATTGCCACTTTGAGAATTCGCGAATATCTAGAATATAGTGCTATATCTTCATAATCACAAATATTCTAGATTTCTTTTCATCAGTACCCATGATCCCTCACTGCTTCTTGTTTGTGGGCCAATGAGAAGGCTGCAATATCTTTGACTTTAGTGTTGATTTCAAATTTTTGTATAGTAAATTTTAATCGCTAATTTTTCGATTGCCGATTTTCGCAATCAAGAAAATAATGACGAGATCTCGAATTTGCGAATATATGACAAATATTCGCCCAAATATTCTTAAATATTGCGAATTTGAATATTGCCCATCACAGTCTCATCACTGTAGCATCAGGTTAGGGATCAAACTCTCCTTCTCATTTGCGTTCCATCCTGAGACAAATGGAAAAATTGAAAGGGTCAACCAGGTTTTGGAGCAGTTTTTAAGATGCTTTGTTTCTGACTGTCAGAACGAGTGGAAGAGGTTTTTGCCCCTGGTTGAGTTTGCTATTAACAACCATGTCAGCTCCTCTGGTGGCATTTCACCTTTTTATTGAAATTATGGCTTTCATCCACACTTTTCTTCAGTCTCTGGGTCAAATTCTGTGAATCCTGCAGTGGATGCTATCATAAGTAATCTGTGCATTGTTTGGGCCCAGGCTCACAAGTATAGTGGCCTGCAGCAGGGGTACTTTGAAGTCTGGACATTTGTGGACATTTCCCCTATGCAAAGTTCTAAACTTCTTTATTTTACTTGAAAGGGTTAACAAGCACTGTTTAATACTGTTTCACTGCATTCTATATGTATGTTGTGATATATATCCTTTTCATTTGCTCTATATTTGCGAGGCTCTGTGGAAAGGGTTAATGAATCCTTAGAGACTTTTGGGACTTTGAATAAGAAGCTTGTAATTTTCCACAGCTGCCAAAGGGTTTAAAGAAGAACAAGTTTTGGAAGGAAAAAAACAGATTTGTTTGCCAACAAACACAGTGCTTTATTTAACACCTTAAGGACCGAGTTCATTTTCACCTTGAGGACCAGGCCATTTTTTGCAAATCTGACCAGTGTCACTTTATGTGGTGATAACTTTAAAACACTTTGACTTATCCAGGCCATTCTGAGATTGTTTTTTTGGCACATATTGTACTTCATGACACTGGTAAAATGAAGTAACAAAAATAAATTTATATTTATAAAAAAAAATCCAAGTTTCAATTTCTCTACTTCTATAATACATAGTAATACCTCCAAACATAGTTATTACTTTACATTCCCCATATGTCTACTTCATGTTTGCATCATTTTGGGAATGATATTTTATATTTTGGGGATGTTACAAGGCTTAGAAGTTTGGAAGCAAATCTTGAAATTGTTCTGAACTTTTCAAAAACCCAATTTTTAGGGACCAGTTCAGGTCTGAAGTCACTTTGTGAGGCTTATACAATAGAAACCACCCAAAAATGACCCCATTCTAGAAACTACACCCCTCAAGGTATTCAAAACTGATTTTACAAACTTTGTTAACCCTTTAGGTGTACAATACAATTTCAAAATGTCACTTTTTTGGCAGATTTTCCATTTTAATAATTTTTCTCCAGTTACAAAGCAAGGGTTAACAGCCAAACAAGACTCAATATTTATGGCTCTGATTCTGTAGTTTACAGAAACACCCCATATGTGGTCATAAACCACTGTACGGGCACACGGTAGGACACAGAAGGAAAGGAACGCAATGCGGTTTTTGAAAGGCAGATTTTGCTAGACAGTTTTTTTTGGACACCATGTCCCATTTGAAGCCCCCCTGATGCACCCCTAGAGTAGAAACTCCATAAAAGTGACTCCATCTAAGAAAATACACCCCTCAAGGTATTCAAAACTGATGTTACAAACGTCGTTAACCCTTTAGGTGTTCCACAAGAGTTATTGGCAAATAGAGATGAAATTTCATAATTTAAATTTTTGGGCACATTTTCCATTTTACTATTTTTTTTCCAGTTACAAAGCAAGGGTTAACAGCCAAACAAAACTCATTAGTTATGGCCCTGATTCTGTAGTTTACAGAAACACCCCATATGTGGTCGTAAACCACTGTACGGGCACATGGTAGGGCGCAGAAGGAAAGGAATGCCATACGGTTTCTGGAAGGCAGATTTTGCTAGACAGTTTTTTTTGGACACCCTGTCCCATTTGAAGCCCCCCTGATGCACCCCTAGAGAAGAAACTCCAAAAAAGTGACCCCATTTTAGAAACTACGGGATAGGGTGGAATTTTTGTTGGTACTAGTTTAGGGTACATATGATTTTTGGTTTTTCTATATTACACTTTTTGTGAGGCAATGTAACAAGAAATAGCTTTTTTGGCACTGTTTTCTTTTTGTTATTTACAACATTCATCTGACACGTTAGATCATGTGGTATTTTTATAGAGCAGGTTGTCATGGATGCGGCGATACCCAATATGTATACAATTTTTTTTATTTATGTAAGTTTTACACAATGATTTAATTTTTGAAACAAAAAAAATATGTTTTAGTGTCGCCATAGTCTGAGAGCCATAGTTTTTTCAGTTTTTGGGCGATTATCTTGGGTAGGGTATGATTTTTGCGGGATGAGATGACTGTTTAATTGGTGCTATTTTGGTGTGCATATGACTTTTTGATCGCTTGCTATTACACTTTTTGTGACATAAGATGACAAAAAATTGCTTTTTTTACACCGTTTTTATTTTTATTTTTTTATGGTGTTCACCTGAGGGGTTAGGTCATGCGATATTTTTATAGATCCGGTCGATACGGATGCAGCGATACCTAATATGTATACTTTTTTTATTTATGTAAGTTTTACACAATGATTTCATTTTTGAAACAAAAAAAATCATGTTTTAGTGTTTCCATAGTCTAAGAGCCATAGTTTTTTCAGTTTTTGGGCGATTATCTTGGGTAGGGTATTATTTTTGCGGGATGAGATGACGGTTTGATTAGCGCTATTTTGGGGTGCATATGACTTTTTGATCGCTTGCTATTATACTTTTTGTTATGTAAGGTGACAAAAAATAGTTTATTTAGCACAGTTTTTATTTTTTACGGTGTTCATCTGAGGGATTAGCTCATGTGATATTATTATAGAGCTGGTCGATACGGACGCGGCGATACCTAATATGTATACTTTTTTTTATTTATGTAAGTTTTACACAATAATATCATTTTTTAAACAAAAAAAATTATGTTATAGTGTCCCCATATTTTTTTATTTTTTGGGCCATTGTCTCATGTAGAGGCTCATTTTTTGCGGGATGAGGTGACGGTTTGATTGGTACTATTTCGGCGTACATGCGACTCTTTTAATCACTTTTATTACCTTTTTTGGGAAGTAAGGTGGGCAAAATTTCTATTTCCTGATAGTTTTTATTTTTTTATTTTTATGGCGTTCTCCGTGCGGGGGAAGTAACATGACTGTTTTAAAGATCAGGGCGTTACGGACGCGGCGATACCTTAAATTATTTTTTTACTTTGGCCATTTTAAAGTTTTTGATCGCTGCGGTCAGGGACCGCAGGAATCAGAAACTACAGAAAGCGCTGCAAACCGCAGGTCTGAATTGACCTGCGGTTTGCAGCGATCGCCGATACGGGGGGTCACAGGACCCCCCTCGGCATTGACCCTGGGTGCCTGGCTGTGTGTAGTGACAGACATGGTGACAGTTTAATGCCAGGACGAGTATACTCGTCCTGGTGCGCTAAGTACCGTTGTTCCAGGATGAGTATACTCGTCCAAGGTCCTGAACGTGTTAAACCCCTTCCTGGCCATACACCAGAGCCAGTGATAGTCTCTGACTCACTAGCTGTGTTCCTGGTTCCTTATTCCTATGCTTATTGGATTGCTTGTTCCTCTGACCCCGCTTTGTATTCTGACCATCCTCTGTCTCTTGTTTGGTACTGCGTTATCCATCTGGTTTTGATCTTGGCTTGTCTTTTGACCATTCTCTGTCTCTCATTTGGTACTGCATAGCCTGTCTGGTTCTGACCCATTTACATAGGACTCGGGTAATGTGTTTGTCTGTCTTTGTTTTTTAGTCCATCTCTGCACTTTATTAGCGTGGGGACCGTCGACCAGTTGCGATCTAGCAATCTAGAGCTTGTACTGCAAGTAGGTAGGGAAAACGGGCTGGGTTCAAGCCTTAGGTCTAGCTGTAATTATCTGTCCCTACTTACAGTCGTAACAGTTATTTGGAGTAATAGCAGTAGATATGAGGGGGTTATATGGAGTAATAGAAGGAAATATAGGGCGAAGTTATATGGAGTAATGTGAGGATATATATGAAGAAATTATATGGAGTGATAGAAGAGGTTATATGGAGTAATAGGAGTAGATATAGGAGGGGGTTATATGGAGTAATAAAAGGAGATATAGGGAGAGGTTATATGCAGTAATAGGATAAACTATAAGGAGAGTTTATATGGAGTAATAGGAGGACATATAAGAGAGGTTATGTGGAGTAATAGGAGGAGATATATGTTATAAGGAGTAATAAGATGAGATATCGGGAGAGGTTATATGAAGTAATAGGAAGAGCTATGGGGGAGGTTATATGCTATTATAGAATAAGACATAGGGAGACAGGTGATAGGGAGAGTAATTGGAAAGGTTATATTGAGTAATAGGAGGAGATATAGGGAGAGGTTATATGGAGTAATAGGAGGAGATATAGGGAGAGGTTATATTGAGTAATAGGAGGAGATATAGGGAGAGGTTATATGGAGTAATAAGAGGAGATATAGCGCTAGGTTATATGGTGTAATAGGAGGAGATATAGGGAGAGGGTATATGGAGTAATAGGAAAAGATATAGGGAGAGGTTATATGGAGTAATAGGAGGAGATATAGGGAGAGGTTATATGGTGTAATAGGAGGAGATATAGGGAGAGATTATATGGAGTAATAGGAGGAAATATAGGGAGAGATTATATGGAGTAATAGGAGGAGATATAGCGCTAGGTTATATGGTATAATAGGAGTAGATATAGGGAGAGGTTATATGGAGTAATAGGAGGAGATATAGGGAGAGGTTATATTGAGTAATAGGAGGAGATATAGGGAGAGATTATATGGAGTAATAGGAGGAGATATAGGGAGAGGTTATATTGAGTAATAGGAGGAGATATAGGGAGAGGTTATATGGAGTAATAGGAGGACATATAGCGCTATGTTATATGGTGTAATAGGAGGAGATATAGGGAGAGGTTATATGGAGTAATAAGAGGACATATAGGGAGAGGTTATATGGAGTAATAGGAGGAGATAAAGGAGATGTTATGGGGAGTAACAGGAGGAGATATAGGGAGAGGTTATATGGAGTAATAGGAGGAGATAAAGGAGATGTTATGTGGAGTAACAGGAGGAGATATAGCTAAAGATAGTATGGAATAATAGCTTGGGATATAGATAGAAGTTACAGGAGGAGATAACTCTGATTAACAGTAAATTGTTAGTTGATTTTGATGCTTTTGTCCCTTGGCTTTATCTTTTGAAAATTGATTGGTTTATTTTCTCCAGTTTAATTTAATCATCATCCGTGTCTGTAATGAAGTTTTTTTTTTTTTAAATCAGTTTCTGCTAATGATTGGTATAAGGAGTCAGTTTGTCACAGGTTAAATTCTTGCTATATGCTGCGTGCATCGTTGATCTATCTGACAGTAGATATCCTATTCACAAAATATTTCCTCAGGCTTTGGTAGACAATCCATCTGTTATCCTCCTTTCACTGACTTATCTCGTCATCATTCACCATCTTCTGGAGAAATATGGTCTATGTGCCCATTAGCAGCTGCCCTGAAGAACCAAAGGAGAATAAGTAAGGGGACAACGCGATTTAATAATCTCAGCTTGGAACACACACAAATCATATCACACAGCCACTCACCTTTACCCGTCTACACTTTCATGGATAAGATATCTTCAACTATCATTGACAAAAGGTTAAATGGAAATGACAGGTGGCACCAGTCACTCTATGATTCAGGATCAATAGGTCACACAATGATTGTGTTATGACCTCAAACCGTTCTGTCAATGCTGATTATCTGGTTCCTCACAGTGCTTTTCTCTGGCTGAAGAGAATGAAGGCAGCAAAAGGCTCATCGGTTTTTCTTCTAGTGTCTCTAAACATGTCCTGAAGGTTGTTTTGAAGAAGAGAAGATTTTTATGACATTAAAGGGATATAGTAATTATTAGTGATGTCATAGTGGATCACATCATGGGTATATTGACAGATCGGGCAAATAGGTAGAGGCAGAGGACAGTGGTGTAAATTGAAGAAAGAGGGCAGCATACCATATATCAAAATAGACCCTCGTTATAGTGCAGAAAGGCCCAGTGTCTGTTTCCATAATCCTTGCACCAGTTCTACATCTCCTTGCAAATAATGCACCTTCTCCAGAGAGAGCAATAATGAAATGATTCTTGCAGCGGTATGAGACAAAGCAAGACTTGCCCTCCTCTATCCAAGGTCTTTATAACAGTTATATTAGTTTCTCTGTGATACACACGCTGGAGGGGCCCAGAACATTAGGGGGCCTACAGCTGAACTGAACCAAATATGCTAATAAAAGCTTGAGCTCTAATTTCTTATTTGAAGCTCCAAATATCTTGCTTACTATCATAAAGACAAGCAATAGGTATAGGATTAAAACTAAGATATGCAATTTTTATTACATAACTGGTTTATCTATCTATCTATCTATCTATCTACAAACCGGATTCCAAAAAAGTTGGGACACTAAACAAATTGTGAATAAAAACTGAATGCAATGATGTGGAGATGACAAATGTCAATATTTTATTTGTAATAGAACGTAGTTGACAGATCAAATGTTTAATCCGAATAAATGTATCATTTTAAAGGAAAAATATGTTGATTAAAATTTTCACGGTGTCAACAAATCCCAAAAAAGTTGGGACAAGTAGCAATAAGAGGCTAGAAAAAGTAAATTTGAGCATAACGAAGAGCTGGAAGACCAAGTACCACTAATTAGGTCAATTGGCGACATGATTGGATATAAAAAGAGCTTCTCAGAGTGGCAGTGTCTCTCAGAAGCCAAGATGGGTAGAGGATCACCAATTCCCACAATATTGCGCAGAAAGATAGTGGAGCAATATCAGAAAGGTGTTACCCAGCGAAAAATTGCAAAGACTTTGCATCTATCATCATCAACTGTGAATAACCTCATCCGAAGATTCTGAGAATCTGGAACAATCTCTGTGCATAAGGGTCAAGGCCGTAAAACCATACTGGATGCCCGTGATCTCTGGGCCCTTAAACGACACTGCACCACAAACAGGAATGCTACTGTAAAGGAAATCACAGAATGGGCTCAGGAATACTTCCAGAAACCATTGTCAGTGAACACAATCCACCGTGCCATCCGCTGTTGCCAGCTGAAACTCTACAGTGCAAAGACGAAGCCATTTCTAAGCAAGATCCACAAGTACAGGCGTTTTCACTGGGCCATGGATCATTTAAAATGGAGTGTGGCAAAATGGAAAACTGTTCTGTGGTCAGACGAGTCACGATTCGAAGTTCTTTTTGGAAATCTGGGACGCCATGTCATCCGGACCAAAGAGGACAAGGACAACCCAAGTTGTTATCAATGCTCAGTTCAGAAGCCTGCATCTCTGATGGTATGGGGTTGCATGAGTGCGTGTGGCATGGGCAGCTTGCATGTCTGGAAAGGCACCATCAATGCAGAAAAATATATTCAGGTTCTAGAACAACATATGCTCCCATCCAGACGTCATCTCTTTCAGGGAAGACCCTGCATTTTTCAACAAGATAATGCCAGACCACATTCTGCATCAATCACAACATCATGGCTGCGTAGGAGAAGGATCCGGGTACTGAAATGGCCAGTCTGCAGTCCAGATCTTTCACCTATAGAGAACATTTGGCGCATCATAAAGAGGAAGGTGCAACAAAGAAGGCCCAAGACGATTGAACAGTTAGAGGCCTGTATTAGACAAGAATGGGAGAGCATTCCTATTTCTAAACTTGAGAAACTGGTCTCCTCGGCCCCCAGACATCTGTTGAGTGTTGTAAGAAGAAGGGGAGATGCCACACAGTGGTGAAAATGGCCTTGTCCCAACTTTTTGGGGATTTGTTGACACCATGAAATTCTGATTCAACATATTTTTCCCTTAAAATGGTACATTTTCTCAGTTTAAACTTTTGTTCCGTGATTTATGTTCTATTCTGAATAAAATATTAGAAGTTGGCACCTTCACATCATTGCATTCAGTATTTATTCACGATTTGTATAGTGTCCCAACTTTTTTGGAATCTGGTTTGTATCTATCTCATATCTGTATATTATCTATCTATCTATCTATCTATCTATCTATCTATCTATCTATCTATCTATCTATTCTATCTATCTATCTATCTATCTATCTATCTATCTATCTATCTACCTATTATCTATCTATCTAATCTAATGTAATCTATCCGTCCATCTATCTATCATCCATAGCAATAAGCAACACATAGTAAGTATTGTTCAGGTGTTGTGCCATAGGTCCAGACCCTGGTACTGGGTCAAAGTACAGATATTGCTATATAGCATGGTGTTTGAAGTCGGACAGATGTCCTGACATTTTCCTTTAAAATTTGATGGTATAAAGTAGAATTCATTGTTCCATCAATGATGGCAAACTATCCTGACCCAGATACTGCAAAACAGACCTAAACCATGATACTACCACAACCATGTTTCACAGATACAATGAGGTTTTTATGATAGAACGCATTTATTTCCGTTCTCCAAATATAATGCTTCTCATTTAAGCCAAAAAGTTATATTTTGGTCTCATCCGTTCACAAAACATTTTTCAAATAGCCTTCTGGCTTGTCTAGGTGAAATTTGGCAAACTGCAGATGGGCAGCAATGTTCACTTTGGAGATCAGTGGCTTTCTCCTTGCAATCCTGCCATGCACACCACTGTTGTTCAGTGCACTCCTGACAGTGGACTCGTGAACATTAACATATGCTCATGTGAGAAAGGCAGGGGTGGACTGTGAACTTAAAGTGGCCCTGGAAAAAAAAGAAAGTGGCCCCATTTTGTAGTCGGATCCAAATTGATGGAAGGCAGGGTCAACACAAGTAGGCGGGCCTAACAATACCATATTGTGGCACATTATACCACCCCAACAGAGCCACAGTCCATCACAAAATACTGCCCCAGCAGCACAAAATACATCTCCAATAACATCCACTGGCCGGCCGTGAAGAGGGCTCAAGTAGTATTGGCCCACTGGGAAATTTCTCTGTAAGGTCTATGGCCAATCCACCCCTGGAGAAAGGACTTTAGTTTGTTAGAGGTTACCTTGGGTTACCTTTGTGACCTCACAGACTATCCCATGCTTTGCTCTTGGCATGATATTTGTTAGTTGACCACTCCTGACGAGGGTAGTATTGCTCTTGAATTTCCTCCATTTGTACATAATTTGACTGCGGATTGGTGGAGTCCAAATTCTAGAGATGGTTTTCTAACGTTTTCCAGCCTTAGAAAACAACTCTTCTTCTGAGGTTTTGAGAAATCTCCTTTGATCGTGTCAGTATGCACTTCCACATACATGTGAAGCTCACACTTTAATAGATCCCTCACACCTAATTGTCACACCTAATGCTCCACACTCACACCTAATTGTCATCCCATTGACTGAAAACACCTGACTCTAATTTCATCTTCAAATTCAAATTATGTGCTAATCCTAAAGGTTCATACACTTTTGTCACTTTTTGTCAATTTGATTATGTTTATCTACTTTTAGGATTGGTGAAAAAATCTGATATAGTTTAGGTCAAAGTTATGCAGAAATATTGGCAATTCTGAAGCATTCACAAACTTTCAAGTAGATATACAGTATATATTAGTTTTTCCCATCATTCAGCACTCAATACCCCATAATAAGAAAGTGAAAACAGATTGTTCACGTCAGTAGGGCTCTGGTTGGGCCTCTCAAGCTAATTCACAGAGTTGTCCATAGGCCACTCCTGTGCTGTATACATAGGGTCATTGTCTTGTTGGAAGGTAACCCTTCAGCCCAGTCTGAGGCCCAGAGCACTCTGGATCAGGTTTTTATAGCTCTGTACTTGCTCCATTCAGCTTTCCCTCAACTCTGATCAGTCTTCTTGTTCTAGACACTGAAAAACACCCCCACAGCATGATGCTCACCTGTCACGAGGGTGTCAAGAGCCACGTCTGACTCCGTTATACCCGGGGTCAGGAAGTCGCAGCGGGTGGCTGCGCGCTCTATGTCTAAAGATCACAGTGTTTCTTAGTGTTTGTTTTCTGTGTTTGCCTTGCTATCCTTTTTGTCTCACTCAGGGATCCGTAGCTTCTCCTCCTCAGCTGTTTCTTGTCTGCCACTCCCAAACTCCTTATATTCTCCTCTCACACTTCTCTTGTTGCCAGTTATAGAGCTTCCTGCCTGGACTTCTATACTGACCCACTGGAGCTGAGAATCTGGTTGTTGTTCCAGAGTGCTACCCTCCGGATCCCTGTTGGGCTTTTGTTGTCTCCTGTTGTTGCCCACCTGGGATTATATGTTTAGTTTGTATTGTCTGTCCTCCCCTTGGTGTTTTCCTTTAGAGCTAGTGGTGCGGACTAGTGTTCCCACCGCCCTGTTCACTATCTAGGGCTCATCCTAGGGAAAGCCAGGGTTTTAGGCACGTGATCGGCGTACGGGTGAGGAACCCGTCTAGGGACGACAGGGCAGCCAGGCGCCAGCCAAAAGGTGAGTCAGGGGTCACCACCTTCCCTCTCACTAGGGCAGGGCCTCCCTCTTTTCCTCCCTCCGTGTCACGTATGTGACAGTTACGCCGATCGTGATATCACCACAATGCTTTACTGTAGGGATGATATTGGACAGGTGATGAACAGTGTCTGGTTTCCTGAGTTGTCTCACTTCCATAAGTGGCATGTAGAGAAAGTTAATACAAGCCACTTCCTAATGTATTGTGATTATTCATATTGCTTCCTTTGCTGGCTGGATTTATTTTTCTATCACGATATACATTGCTAGTTTCCATGGTTACAGACCACCCTGCAATCCATCAGAGGTGGTCATGTTTGCACAATATAGGAAAAAGTACTAGCCTATGTGTGCTCCCATGATCCCGACCACCAAAGAGGCTGACGCTTTTTCCTATAATGTGCAAGCACGACCACCACTGATGGATTGCAGGGTTGTCTGTAACCATGGAAACGAGCAGTGTGTAATGGGATAGAAAAATGAATCCAGCCAGCAAAGGAAGCAATATGGATAATAACAATACATTAGTAAGTGGCTTGTTTTAACTTTCTCTACATGATAAGTGTAGGCAACACAGTTGCCATATTTGTGGGAGGGGAGGCTCCTGCTATTACTACTTAAGGCACCTCTGTGCCCTCTCCCCTGGCAGCTACCTTCACGATCCCCTACACAGCAGTGTGTGCCCCTCCCACCCAACCCCTTTCATCATCATTTCCTATAGGGTGGCCCCCTTTAGGCTACCCTTTACAGCAGTTCCGCCACTACTCTACTGCTATGCTTAGGTCTCGGGTGTTCTGATAGTCGATCCGAGCACAAATGCAACTTACTGAAGTGAGACAACCCCTTTAAGGCCAAAGAGGTCAATCCTGGTTTCATCAGACCAGAGAATCTAGTTTCTTACAATCTGAGAGTCGTTCAGGTGCTTCTTGGTCTTTTACTGAGAAGACTCTTCTTTCTGGCCACTCTGCCAGATTAATGGAAACTGAAGTGATGGTTGATCCTCTGGAAGTTTCCCCCATCTGCACACGGGATCTTTGGAGCTCAGCCAGGGTGACTATTGAGTTATTGGTCATCTTTCTTACCAAGGCCCTTTTTCAATGATTACCCAGTTTGGTGGGGCGGCCAGCTCTAGGAAGAGTCCTGGTTGTTCCAGACTTCTTCCATTTAAGAATTATGGAGGCCACTGTGCTCTTTGGAACTTTCGTTACAGCAGAAAAGTTTTTGAACCCTTCTCAAGATCTGTGCCTCTATACAATCTTGTCTCTGATCTCTGCAGGCCGTTCTTTTCTCCTTATGGCTTGGTTTTTGTTCTGGTATAATTCTGTGAAACTTTTCCTCAGCTGGACAATCAAGGTGTAGAAACATCTCAAAGATGATCAAGATAAATGGGAGGTCCCCATAACTAAATGTCAAGTGTCATAGCAAAGGTCCATGTGAAATTTTAGTTTTCCTTTTTTAATAAATTTGAAACATTCTAAAATTCTGTTTTCACTTTCTCATTATGGTGCATTGAGGGGTTTTTAGCACAATATCGCAATGTGACAAAAGTAAAAGGGTCTGAAGACTGAGTGCATTGTATCTGTCTTTTTATCTTTCTCATCTGTCACAAATACCAATATCTAAATAGACTACATCCAAATCCTGCACAGGAGAATAAAATAAAAGAATAAAATATACTGTAGATTTGTATTTAAGTATTTTGGTGAAGTTGGCAGTAGTCAGAATAATGGGTTAATTATTTCTGGAGCAGTCGGCAAATATGAAAGGACAGGCAGAGAGGTTTCCTAGGATGGATAATAAGAAAGCAAACACAAAGTGCAAATAGTTGGATTGTTCTGTGTGTAGTTTGAGTTACAAGACAATTATCTGACTCATATCCCTTATATATTTGCATTGTTGTGTAATGTAATATTGCAAGGCGACTTTATGTAAAAGCTGGGTGGAGTTATGAGGTGATGAACAATGTAAGCAGATTGAAAGTTATTACGCTGTCAAGTGACAGTAACGATGACCCTGTAATAACCTGGAACACGGGTCTAATGTCCATTTAATTAGAACTGTGTCATAAAGAATTGCACTTAAAGGGGTTGTTCACCTGTACAACCAGTTGTATTATTGCTCTAATACACAAATAAAGCAACTTTATAACTAATCTTGATTAGAAATCGTAAACCGTTTTGTGTTTACAGCTTCTATGAACTACTATGTGTCTCTAAGGTTACAAACTACATGCAAACTCTTTGTAGTCAGCCAGTTCTTGCTAGCACACATTCAGTGGGATAGTAACAACTAGAACCTGATGGAAGGGTGCATGACTACACACCGAGTTGGTGTCTACCTTAGTGTTGGTCGAGCACCAAAGTGCTTGTGTGATCGAGTAGAACACTTCCCGATGCTTGGGTGCTCTACAGAGCACCCAAGCATAATCAAAGTCAATTGGAAAACCCAAGCATTAAATCAGGCACCCCCTGCTCTGAAGAGGGGAGGGTGTCGGGACTCTAGTTCAGCTTATGAGTCCCTGCTCTGACTCTATATATAGCTATGTCCATATATGGAGTCAGTGCTTGGGGACACCCCAGTGTATTTAAATCTAATTAAGTCTGTATTTCTGAAAAGTTTCTGGTGGGATTTGAACTCAAAACCTTCTACATTACAGACAATAATCTTAACCACTACACTATAGAGCTGCATGGCCAGTTACTTTAAAAATAAAATAAAATATGAAACTTCTGCTGTATAGGAATACTTACTAGTAGTATGTATTCTTGGACAGCAGAAGTCTCATATATATTATTATTTTTAATGAATAATTGTCCATGCAGCTCTATAGTGTAGTGGTGTAGTGGTTAACATTCTGGGCGATAACATAGAAGGCTGTGAGTTTGAATCCAGTCAGAAATAGAGGCTAAACTTAATTTAAACATAGTCAACAAAAACAAAAAATGACCTAGTGCGTCCCTGTATAGGGAAAGGGAAGAACAGTGTCTAAACCGATGTAAACCCAAACAACAGGGACACACAAGAATAGGACTCGGTAAAAGCTCCGATTTAAATAGAGAAAATGAACAGATAGGAGCTCATAATTAGGGATGAGCGAACTCGAACTGTATAGTTCGGGTTCGTACCGAATTTTGGGGTGTCCGTGACACGGACCCGAACCCGGACATTTTCGTAAAAGTCCGGGTTCGGGTTCGGTGTTCGTCGCTTTCTTCGCGCTTTTGTGACGCTTTCTTGGCGCTTTTTGAAAGGCTGCAAAGCAGCCAATCAACAAGCGTCATACTACTTGCCCCAAGAGGCCATCACAGCCATGCCTACTATTGGCATGGCTGTGATTGGCCAGAGCACCATGTGACCCAGCCTCTATTTAAGCTGGAGTCACATAGCGCCGCCCGTCACTCTGCTCTGATTAGCGTAGGGAGAGGTTGCGGCTGCGACAGTAGGGCGAGATTAGGCAGATTAACTCCTCCAAAGGACTTGATTAACTGATCGATCTGCAGCTGTGGATCATTGAGCTGCTGATCCTCAATTGCTCACTGTTTTTAGGCTGCACAGACCGTTTGTCAGTCACATTTTTCTGGGGTGATCGGCGGCCATTTTGTGTCTTGTGGTGCGCCAGCACAAGCTGCGACCAAGTGCATTTAACCCTCAATGGTGTGGTTGTTTTTTGGCTAAAGCCTACATCAGGGTGAAGCTGTCACACCAAGTGCATTTAACCAGCAATAGTCTGTTCATTTTTTGGCCATATACAAAATCAGGGGCAAGCTGCGCCTGTCACCAAGTGCATTTAACCCTCAATGGTGTGGTTGTTTTTTGGCTAAAGCCTACATCAGGGTGAAGCTGTCACACCAAGTGCATTTAACCAGCAATAGTCTGTTCATTTTTTGGCCATATACTAAATCAGGGGCAAGCTGCGCCTGTCACCAAGTGCATTTAACCCTCAATGGTGTGGTTGTTTTTTGGCTAAAGCCTACATCAGGGTGAAGCTGTCACACCAAGTGCATTTAACCAGCAATAGTCTGTTTATTTTTTGGCCATATCCCAGTCTAATTCTGTCACTAAATCCATACCGGTCACCCAGCGCCTAAATACTAGGCCTCAAATTTATATCCCGCTAAATCTGTCCTTAGTGCTGTAGCTGGGCGAGTTATTTAGTGTCCGTTCAAGCACATTTCTTGTTCTGGGTTGAAATACAATTCCCAATTTAGCAATTTCATAATTTAGTGGTTTCTGCTATATCAGAGCTATTTGAAATCTATCCCTAAAAGGGTATATAATATTCAAGGTGCACATTGGGTCATTCAGAATAACTTCACACACACCCGCTACTGTGTATTTCCAAGTCTAATTCTGGCACTAAACCCATACCTGTCACCCAGCGCCTAAATACTAGGCCTCAAATTTATATCCCGCTAAATCTGTCCTTAGTGCTGTAGCTGGGCGAGTTATTTAGTGTCCGTTCAAGCACATTTCTTGTTCTGGGTTGAAATACAATTCCCAATTTAGCAATTTCATAATTTAGTGGTTTCTGCTATATCAGAGCTATTTGAAATCTATCCCTAAAAGGGTATATAATATTCAAGGTGCACATTGGGTCATTCAGAATAACTTCACACACACCCGCTACTGTGTATTTCCAAGTCTAATTCTGGCACTAAACCCATACCTGTCACCCAGCGCCTAAATACTAGGCCTCAAATTTATATCCCGCTAAATCTGTCCTTAGTGCTGTAGCTGGGCGAGTTATTTAGTGTCCGTTCAAGCACATTTCTTGTTCTGGGTTGAAATACAATTCCCAATTTAGCAATTTCATAATTTAGTGGTTTCTGCTATATCAGAGCTATTTGAAATCTATCCCTAAAAGGGTATATAATATTCAAGGTGCACATTGGGTCATTCAGAATAACTTCACACACACCCGCTACTGTGTATTTCCAAGTCTAATTCTGGCACTAAACCCATACCTGTCACCCAGCGCCTAAATACTAGGCCTCAAATTTATATCCCGCTAAATCTGTCCCTAGTGCTGTAGCTGGGCGAGTTATTTAGTGTCCGTTCAAGCACATTTCTTGTTCTGGGTTGAAATACAATTCCCAATTTAGCAATTTCATAATTTAGTGGTTTCTGCTATATCAGAGCTATTTGAAATCTATCCCTAAAAGGGTATATAATATTCAAGGTGCACATTGGGTCATTCAGAATAACTTCACACACACCCGCTACTGTGTATTTCCAAGTCTAATTCTGGCACTAAACCCATACCTGTCACCCAGCGCCTAAATACTAGGCCTCAAATTTATATCCCGCTAAATCTGTCCTTAGTGCTGTAGCTGGGCGAGTTATTTAGTGTCCGTTCAAGCACATTTCTTGTTCTGGGTTGAAATACAATTCCCAATTTAGCAATTTCATAATTTAGTGGTTTCTGCTATATCAGAGCTATTTGAAATCTATCCCTAAAAGGGTATATAATATTCAAGGTGCACATTGGGTCATTCAGAATAACTTCACACACACCCGCTACTGTGTATTTCCAAGTCTAATTCTGGCACTAAACCCATACCTGTCACCCAGCGCCTAAATACTAGGCCTCAAATTTATATCCCGCTAAATCTGTCCTTAGTGCTGTAGCTGGGCGAGTTATTTAGTGTCCGTTCAAGCACATTTCTTGTTCTGGGTTGAAATACAATTCCCAATTTAGCAATTTCATAATTTAGTGGTTTCTGCTATATCAGAGCTATTTGAAATCTATCCCTAAAAGGGTATATAATATTCAAGGTGCACATTGGGTCATTCAGAATAACTTCACACACACCCGCTACTGTGTATTTCCAAGTCTAATTCTGGCACTAAACCCATACCTGTCACCCAGCGCCTAAATACTAGGCCTCAAATTTATATCCCGCTAAATCTGTCCTTAGTGCTGTAGCTGGGCGAGTTATTTAGTGTCCGTTCAAGCACATTTCTTGTTCTGGGTTGAAATACAATTCCCAATTTAGCAATTTCATAATTTAGTGGTTTCTGCTATATCAGAGCTATTTGAAATCTATCCCTAAAAGGGTATATAATATTCAAGGTGCACATTGGGTCATTCAGAATAACTTCACACACACCCGCTACTGTGTATTTCCAAGTCTAATTCTGGCACTAAACCCATACCTGTCACCCAGCGCCTAAATACTAGGCCTCAAATTTATATCCCGCTAAATCTGTCCCTAGTGCTGTAGCTGGGCGAGTTATTTAGTGTCCGTTCAAGCACATTTCTTGTTCTGGGTTGAAATACAATTCCCAATTTAGCAATTTCATAATTTAGTGGTTTCTGCTATATCAGAGCTATTTGAAATCTATCCCTAAAAGGGTATATAATATTCAAGGTGCACATTGGGTCATTCAGAATAACTTCACACACACCCGCTACTGTGTATTTCCAAGTCTAATTCTGGCACTAAACCCATACCTGTCACCCAGCGCCTAAATACTAGGCCTCAAATTTATATCCCGCTAAATCTGTCCTTAGTGCTGTAGCTGGGCGAGTTATTTAGTGTCCGTTCAAGCACATTTCTTGTTCTGGGTTGAAATACAATTCCCAATTTAGCAATTTCATAATTTAGTGGTTTCTGCTATATCAGAGCTATTTGAAATCTATCCCTAAAAGGGTATATAATATTCAAGGTGCACATTGGGTCATTCAGAATAACTTCACACACACCCGCTACTGTGTATTTCCAAGTCTAATTCTGGCACTAAACCCATACCTGTCACCCAGCGCCTAAATACTAGGCCTCAAATTTATATCCCGCTAAATCTGTCCTTAGTGCTGTAGCTGGGCGAGTTATTTAGTGTCCGTTCAAGCACATTTCTTGTTCTGGGTTGAAATACAATTCCCAATTTAGCAATTTCATAATTTAGTGGTTTCTGCTATATCAGAGCTATTTGAAATCTATCCCTAAAAGGGTATATAATATTCAAGGTGCACATTGGGTCATTCAGAATAACTTCACACACACCCGCTACTGTGTATTTCCAAGTCTAATTCTGGCACTAAACCCATACCTGTCACCCAGCGCCTAAATACTAGGCCTCAAATTTATATCCCGCTAAATCTGTCCTTAGTGCTGTAGCTGGGCGAGTTATTTAGTGTCCGTTCAAGCACATTTCTTGTTCTGGGTTGAAATACAATTCCCAATTTAGCAATTTCATAATTTAGTGGTTTCTGCTATATCAGAGCTATTTGAAATCTATCCCTAAAAGGGTATATAATATTCAAGGTGCACATAGGGTCATTCAGAATAACTTCACACACACCCGCTACTGTGTATTTCTAAGTCTAATTCTGTCACTAAACCCATACCTGTCACCCAGCGCCTAAATACTAGGCCTCAAATTTATATCCTGCTAAATCTCTCGTTAACGCTGTCCTGTTGTGGCTGGGAAAGTTATTTAGTGTCCGTCAAAGCACATTTTTTGTTCTGGGTTTAAATACAATTCCCAATTTAACAATTTCATAATTTAGTGGTTTCTGCTATATCAGAGCTATTTGAAATCTATCCCTAAAAGGGTATATAATATTCAAGGTGCACATTGGGTCATTCAGAATAACTTCACACACACCCGCTACTGTGTATTTCCAAGTCTAATTCTGTCACTAAACCCATACCTGTCACCCAGCGCCTAAATACTAGGCCTCAAATTTATATCCTGCTAAATCTCTCGTTAACGCTGTCCTGTTGTGGCTGGGAAAGTTATTTAGTGTCCGTCAAAGCACATTTTTTGTTCTGGGTTGAAATACAATTCCCAATTTAGCAATTTCATAATTTAGTGGTTTCTGCTATATCAGAGCTATTTGAAATCTATCCCTAAAAGGGTATATAATATTCAAGGTGCACATAGGGTCATTCAGAATAACTTCACACACACGCTTCTGTGCATTTCCAAGTCTAATTCTGTCACTAAATCCATACCGGTCACCCAGCGCCTAAATACTAGGCCTCAAATTTATATCCCGCTGAATTTGAATACAATACATTGGGCCAAATAATATATTTGTTGTTGTGGTGAACCATAACAATGAGAAAAACATCTAGTAAGGGACGCGGACGTGGACATGGTCGTGGTGGTGTTAGTGGACCCTCTGGTGCTGGGAGAGGACGTGGCCGTTCTGCCACATCCACACGTCCTAGTGTACCAACTACCTCAGGTCCCAGTAGCCGCCAGAATTTACAGCGATATATGGTGGGGCCCAATGCCGTTCTAAGGATGGTAAGGCCTGAGCAGGTAC
This sequence comes from Bufo gargarizans, assembly GCF_014858855.1. Classification (NCBI taxonomy): domain Eukaryota; kingdom Metazoa; phylum Chordata; class Amphibia; order Anura; family Bufonidae; genus Bufo; species Bufo gargarizans. The sequence continues at coordinate 132,983,169 of NC_058085.1, forward strand.
AGGCATTAGTCAATTGGGTGGCCGACAGTGGATCCAGCACGTTCACATTATCTCCCACCCAGTCTTCTGCAGAAAGCGCACAGATGGCGCCTGAAAACCAACCCCATCAGTCTGTCACATCACCCCCATGCATACCAGGGAAACTGTCTCAGCCTCAAGTTATGCAGCAGTCTCTTATGCTGTTTGAAGACTCCGCTGGCAGGGTTTCCCAAGGGCATCCACCTAGCCCTTCCCCAGCGGTGAAAGACATAGAATGCACTGACGCACAACCACTTATGTTTCCTGATGATGAGGACATGGGAATACCACCTCAGCATGTCTCTGATGATGACGAAACACAGGTGCCAACTGCTGCGTCTTTCTGCAGTGTGCAGACTGAACAGGAGGTCAGGGATCAAGACTGGGTGGAAGACGATGCAGGGGACGATGAGGTCCTAGACCCCACATGGAATGAAGGTCGTGCCACTGACTTTCACAGTTCGGAGGAAGAGGCAGTGGTGAGACCGAGCCAACAGCGTAGCAAAAGAGGGAGCAGTGGGCAAAAGCAGAACACCCGCCTGCCAAGAGACTCCGCCTGCTACTGACCGCCGCCATCTGGGACCGAGCACCCCAAAGGCAGCTTCAAGGAGTTCCCTGGCATGGCACTTCTTCAAACAATGTGCTGACGACAAGACCCGAGTGGTTTGCACGCTGTGCCATCAGAGCCTGAAGCGAGGCATTAACGTTCTGAACCTGAGCACAACCTGCATGACCAGGCACCTGCATGCAAAGCATGAACTGCAATGGAGTAAACACCTTAAAACCAAGGAAGTAACTCAGGCTCCCCCTGCTACCTCTTCTGCTGCTGCCGCCTCGGCCTCTTCTGCTGCTGCCGCCTCGGCCTCTTCCTCCGCCTCTGGAGGAACGTTGGCACCTGCCGCCCAGCAAACAGGGGATGTACCACCAACACCACCACCACCACCTCCGTCACCAAGCGTCTCAACCATGTCACACGCCAGCGTTCAGCTCTCCATCTCACAAACATTTGATAGAAAGCGTAAATTCCCACCTAGCCACCCTCGATCCCTGGCCCTGAATGCCAGCATTTCTAAACTACTGGCCTATGAAATGCTGTCATTTAGGCTGGTGGACACAGACAGCTTCAAACAGCTCATGTCGCTTGCTGTCCCACAGTATGTTGTTCCCAGCCGGCACTACTTCTCCAAGAGAGCCGTGCCTTCCCTGCACAACCAAGTATCCGATAAAATCAAGTGTGCACTGCGCAACGCCATCTGTGGCAGGGTCCACCTAACCACAGATACGTGGACCAGTAAGCACGGCCAGGGACGCTATATCTCCCTAACTGCACACTGGGTAAATGTAGTGGCAGCTGGGCCCCAGGCGGAGAGCTGTTTGGCGCACGTCCTTCCGCCGCCAAGGATCGCAGGGCAACATTCTTTGCCTCCTGTTGCCACCTCCTCCTTCTCGGCTTCCTCCTCCTCTTCTTCCACCTGCTCATCCAGTCAGCCACACACCTTCACCACCAACTTCAGCACAGCCCGGGGTAAACGTCAGCAGGCCATTCTGAAACTCATATGTTTGGGGGACAGGCCCCACACCGCACAGGAGTTGTGGCGGGGTATAGAACAACAGACCGACGAGTGGTTGCTGCCGGTGAGCCTCAAGCCCGGCCTGGTGGTGTGTGATAATGGGCGAAATCTCGTTGCAGCTCTGGGACTAGCCAATTTGACGCACATCCCTTGCTTGGCGCATGTGCTGAATTTGGTGGTGCAGAAGTTCATTCACAACTACCCCGACATGTCAGAGCTGCTGCATAAAGTGCGGGCCGTCTGTTCGCGCTTCCGGCGTTCACATCCTGCTGCTGCTCGCCTGTCTGCGCTACAGCGTAACTTCGGCCTTCCCGCTCACCGCCTCATATGCAACGTGCCCACCAGGTGGAACTCCACCTTGCACATGCTGGACAGACTGTGCGAGCAGCAGCAGGCCATAGTGGAGTTTCAGCTGCAGCACGCACGGGTCAGTCGCACTACAGAACAGCACCACTTCACCACCAATGACTGGGCCTCCATGCGAGACCTGTGTGCCCTGTTGCGCTGTTTCGAGTACTCCACCAACATGGCCAGTGGCGATGACACCGTTATCAGCGTTACAATACCACTTCTATGTCTCCTTGAGAAAACACTTAGGGCGATGATGGAAGAGGAGGTGGCCCAGGAGGAGGAGGAGGAGGAGGAGGAAGAGGGGTCATTTTTAGCACTTTCAGGCCAGTCTCTTCGAAGTGACTCAGAGGGAGGTTTTTGGCAACAGCAGAGGCCAGGTACAAATGTGGCCAGCCAGGGCCCACTACTGGAGGACGAGGAGGACGAGGATGAGGAGGAGGTGGAGGAGGATTAGGATGAAGCATGGTCACAGCGGGGTGGCACCCAACGCAGCTCGGGTCCATCACTGGTGCGTGGCTGGGGGGAAAGGCAGGACGATGACGATACGCCTCCCACAGAGGACAGCTTGTCCTTATCCCTGGGCAGCCTGGCACACATGAGCGACTACATGCTGCAGTGCCTGCGCAACGACAGCAGAGTTGCCCACATTTTAACCTGTGCGGACTACTGGGTTGCCACCCTGCTGGATCCACGCTACAAAGACAATGTGCCCACCTTACTTCCTGCACTGGAGCGTGATAGGAAGATGCGCGAGTACAAGCGCACGTTGGTAGACGCGCTACTGAGAGCATTCCCAAATGTCACAGGGGAACAAGTGGAAGCCCAAGGCCAAGGCAGAGGAGGAGCAAGAGGTCGCCAAGGCAGCTGTGTCACGGCCAGCTCCTCTGAGGGCAGGGTTAGCATGGCAGAGATGTGGAAAACTTTTGTCAACACGCCACAGCTAACTGCACCACCACCTGATACGCAACGTGTTAGCAGGAGGCAACATTTCACTAACATGGTGGAACAGTACGTGTGCACACCCCTCCACGTACTGACTGATGGTTCGGCCCCATTCAACTTCTGGGTCTCTAAATTGTCCACGTGGCCAGAGCTAGCCTTTTATGCCTTGGAGGTGCTGGCCTGCCCGGCAGCCAGCGTTTTGTCTGAACGTGTATTCAGCACGGCAGGGGGCGTCATTACAGACAAACGCAGCCGCCTGTCTACAGCCAATGTGGACAAGCTGACGTTCATAAAAATGAACCAGGCATGGATCCCACAGGACCTGTCCGTCCCTTGTCCAGATTAGACATTAACTACCTCCCCATAACCATATATTATTGGACTCCAGGGCACTTCCTCATTCAATCCTATTTTTATTTTCATTTTACCATTATATTGCGATGCTACCCAAAGTTGAATGAACCTCTCCTCTGCCTGTGTGCTAGGCCTAAATATATGCCAATGGACTGTTGCAGTGGTGGCTGACATGAAGCCTGATTCTCTGCTATGACATGCAGACTAATTCTCTGCTGACATGAAGCCAGATTGTCTGTTACGGGACCTCCCTCCTCTGCCTGGGTGCTGGGCCTAAATTTATGACAATGGACTGTTGCAGTGGTGGCTGACGTGAAGCCTCATTCTCTGCTATGACATGCAGACTGATTCTCTGCTGACATGAAGCCAGATTGTCTGTTACGGGACCTCTCTCCTCTGCCTGTGTGCTAGGCCTAAATATATGCCAATGGACTGTTGCAGTGGTGGCTGACGTGAAGCCTGATTCTCTGCTATGACATGCAGACTGATTCTCTGCTGACATAAAGCCAGATCCTCTGTTACGGGACCTCTCTCCTCTGCCTGTGTGTGTGCTGGGCCTAAATATATGCCAATGGACTGTTGCAGTGGTGGCTGACGTGAAGCCTCATTCTCTGCTATGACATGCAGACTAATTCTCTGCTGACATGAAGACAGATTCTCTGTTACGGGACCTCCCTCCTCTGCCTGGGTGCTGGGCCTAAATATATGCCAATGGACTGTTGCAGTGGTGGGTGACGTGAAGCCTCATTCTCTGCTATGACAAGCAGACTAATTCTCTGCTGACATGAAGCCAGATTGTCTGTTACGGGACCTCTCTCCTCTGCCTGTGTGTGTGCTGGGCCTAAATATATGCCAATGGACTGTTGCAGTGGTGGCTGACGTGAAGCCTCATTCTCTGCTATGACATGCAGACTAATTCTCTGCTGACATGAAGACAGATTCTCTGTTACGGGACCTCTCTCCTCTGCCTGTGTGTGTGCTGGGCCTAAATATATGCCAATGGACTGTTGCAGTGGTGGCTGACGTGAAGCCTCATTCTCTGCTATGACATGCAGACTAATTCTCTGCTGACATGAAGACAGATTCTCTGTTACGGGACCTCCCTCCTCTGCCTGGGTGCTGGGCCTAAATATATGCCAATGGACTGTTGCAGTGGTGGGTGACGTGAAGCCTGATTCTCTGCTATGACATGCAGACTAATTCTCTGCTGACATGAAGCCAGATTGTCTGTTACGGGACCTCTCTCCTCTGCCTGGGTGCTGGGCCTAAATTTATGACAATGGACTGTTGCAGTGGTGGCTGACGTGAAGCCTGATTCTCTGCTATGACATGCAGACTGATTCTCTGCTGACATGAAGCCAGATCCTCTGTTACGGGACCTCTCTCCTCTGCCTGTGTGTGTGCTGGGCCTAAATATATGCCAATGGACTGTTGCAGTGGTGGCTGACGTGAAGCCTCATTCTCTGCTATGACATGCAGACTGATTCTCTGCTGACATGAAGCCAGATTCTCTGTTACGGGACCTCTCTCCTCTGCCTGTGTGTGTGCTGGGCCTAAATATATGCCAATGGACTGTTGCAGTGGTGGCTGACGTGAAGCCTCATTCTCTGCTATGACATGCAGACTAATTCTCTGCTGACATGAAGACAGATTCTCTGTTACGGGACCTCCCTCCTCTGCCTGGGTGCTGGGCCTAAATATATGCCAATGGACTGTTGCAGTGGTGGCTGACGTGAAGCCTCATTCTCTGCTATGACATGCAGACTAATTCTCTGCTGACATGAAGACAGATTCTCTGTTACGGGACCTCTCTCCTCTGCCTGGGTGCCGGGGCCTAAATATCTGAGAATGGACTGTTCCAGTGGTGGGTGACGGGAAGCCAGATTCTCTGCTATGGAACCTCTCTCCAATTGATTTTGGTTAATTTTTATTTATTTAATTTTTAATTTAATTCATTTCCCTATCCACATTTGTTTGCAGGGGATTTACCTACATGTTGCTGCCTTTTGCAGCCCTCTAGCTCTTTCCTGGGCTGTTTTACAGCCTTTTTAGTGCCGAAAAGTTCGGGTCCCCATTGACTTCAATGGGGTTCGGGTTCGGGACGAAGTTCGGATCGGGTTCGGATCCCGAACCCGAACATTTCCGGGATGTTCGGCCGAACTTCTCGAACCCGAACATCCAGGTGTTCGCTCAACTCTACTCATAATACCAAAAAATATATATGCTTTATTAAGACATGATTAAAATTGACATCAATTGGAATAATGGATAAATACATACAATGCCTTAAACATGATGAAATGGGGGGGGGCGGAGGACAAAAAAGAAGAACGCCACCCTGGGAAGAAAAAGCACACGGATCACAAAACATGGTACATAGTATATGTATGACATGGGAATCACATGCAGAATAAATAATCAAACCCATGTACAAAATGCCCAAGCAGTAAGGTACCAGGTGAGACGCCTGTCAGCGCATGTCTCCTCAATAGATAAAGGCCGGGTATGCAGACAGAAAATGAAGATGGAGGTATGCTACAAACCAAAATTCATAAAGAATGAATGAATGGAGGAGAGTAGCAGGAGACAGGAGCTCACCAAAACAAGAACCGTGTGCAGGAGAGACCCAGGGTGGCGCTACCCCAACGCGCGTTTCGGCGTGCCTTCGTCAGTTTTAAACATATATATAAGTTTTTAGCCAAAATATATTTATATATATTATTATATATTTAGAATATATAATATATTATAATATATGTAAATATATTATGGCTAAAACATCAGTAGTAGTTTCCCACATGTTATGCATTCATATAAATCAGAAGTATGATTTTATCTATCTAACTACGTCCATAAATGCCTTCCTTGAGGAATTGCACCCTGTTTACACTATCTGACTGTGCTGCTGCTTTATCTGCGTTTGTATATTTATATACAGTACAGACCAAAAGTTTGGACACACCTTCTCATTCAAAGAGTTTTCTTTATTTTCATGACTATGAAAATTGTAGATTCACACTGAAGGCATCAAAACTATGAATTAACACATGTGGAATTATACACATAACAAAAAGTGTGAAACAACTGAAAATATGTGATATTCTAGGTTCTTCAAAGTAGCCACTTTTTGCTTTGATTACTGCTTTGCACACTCTTGGCATTCTCTTGATGAGCTTCAAGAGGTAGTCACCTGAAATGGTTTTCACTTCACAGGTGTGCCCTGTCAGGTTTAATAAGTGGGATTTCTTGCCTTATAAATGGGGTTGGGACCATCAGTTGCGTTGTGGAGAAGTCAGGTGGATACACATCTGATAGTCCTACTGATTAGACTGTTAGAATTTGTATTATGGCAAGAATAAAGCAGCTAAGTAAAGAAAAACGAATGGCCATCATTACTTTAAGAAATGAAGGTCAGTCAGTCCAAAAAATTGGGAAAACTTTGAAAGTGTCCCCAAGTGCAGTCATAAAAACCATCAAGCGCTACAAAGAAACTGGCTCACATGTGGACCGCCCCAGGAAAGGAAGACCAAGAGTCACCTCTGCTGCGGAAGATAAGTTCATCCGGGTCACCAGCCTCAGAAATCACAGGTTAACAGCAGCTCAGATTAGAGACCTGGTCAATGCCACACAGAGTTCTAGCAGCAGACACATCTCTAGAACAACTGTTAAGAGGAGACTGTGTGAATCAGGCCTTCATGGTAGAATATCTGCTAGGAAACCACTGCTAAGGACAGGCAACAAGCAGAAGAGACTTGTTTGGGCTAACGAACACAAGGAATGGACATTAGACCAGGGGAAATCTGTGCTTTGGTCTGATGAGTCCAAATTTGAGATCTTTGGTTCCGACCACCGTGTCTTTGTGCGACGCAGAAAAGGTGAACGGATGGACTCTACATGCCTGGTTCCCACCGTGAAACATGGAGGAGGAGGTGTGATGGTGTGGGGGTGCTTTGCTGGTGACACTGTTGGGGATTTATTCAAAATTGAAGGCATACTGAACCAGCATGGCTACCACAGCATCTTGCAGCGGCATGCTATTCCATCCGGTTTGCGTTTAGTTGGACCATCATTTATTTTTCAACAGGACAAGTACCCCAAACACACCTCCAGGCTGTGTAAGGGCTATTTGACCATGAAGGAGAGTGATGGGGTGCTGCGCCAGATGACCTGGCCTCAACAGTCACCGGACCTGAACCCAATCGAGATGGTTTGGGGTTGGCTGGACCGCAGAGTTAAGGTAAAAGGGCCAACAAGTGCTAAGCATCTCTGGGAACTCCTTCAAGACTGTTGGAAGACCATTTCAGGTGACTACCTCTTGAAGCTCATCAAGAGAATGCCAAGAGTGTGCAAAGCAGTAATCAAAGCAAAAGGTGGCTACTTTGAAGAGCGTAGAATATGACATATTTGCAGTTGTTTCACACTTGTTTGTTATGTATATAATTCCACATGTGTTAATTCATAGTTTTGATGCCTTCAGTGTGAATCTACAATTTTCATAGTCATGAAAATAAAGAAAACTCTTTGAATGAGAAGGTGTGTCCAAACTTTTGGTCTGTACTGTATACTGTATATATATATATATATATATATATATATATATATATATATATGTGTGTATTTTAGTAATTACACATTTTTTACAATTACTAAAAATATAAAAATATGTAAATTAAATTTAGCCTCTATATCTGAAAAGTTTCTGATGGGATTCAAACTCACAACCCTCTACATTAAAGCTCAGAATGTTACCCACTTTACTATAGAGCTGCATAGCCTGTTACTCACAAAAATAAAAATATGAGACTTCTGCTGTATAGGAATATTTACTACTAGTTTCATTTTTTTTTATTTTTGTTAATACAGGGTGCCTGGCCTTCTGGTGCCCAGCGCCTCCTTCCCAGTCTTAATCGCCGTCCTCCCTGTGTACAGTGCCGCCTTCCTCACCTCAGCGCCGCCTTCGCCAGATCCGGCCGGCCCTCTGCCAGATCCAGCGCCTGGGCACTATGCTCAGCCTGATGCGCCGCGGACTCCTGGCAGAGGCTTTGTTGAGCGAAGTGCGCATGCGCCCGGCGCTGAGGTGAGGAAGGGGGCACTGTAGACAGGGAGGGTGGCAATTAAGACTGGGAAGGAGGCGCTATGCACGAGACGGCCGGGCACCCTGTATTAACGGACGTCCCCTTGGGCACCTTAGGTAGGCGATTGACAGTTTTTTGAGCTAATAGAGCCACAAGCAGGTTTAATAAGGCCAGTTTAGGATTCATGTTATTAGTATGGACATGGCCATATGTTTAGCTTATAGGGCTAAAATCTCATGACAGAATCCCCTTAAATAAATTGCCATGCAGCTCTATAGTGTAGTGGTTAACACTCTTGGCTTGAATGTAGAAGGTTGTGAGTTCAAATCCCACCAGAATCTTTTTAGAAACAGAGGTAAAATTTGATTTAAATACAATGACTCGAGCATAGCGCTCGAGCACACGCAATATTCGGCCGAGCATATCGATGATCGAGCAAACTTGTGTTCGGCCGAGCATGCTCGACCAACACTAATCTACTTATATCGCAGAAGGGTCATTAGGCCCGCTCAGGTGTGACTTTTACCTCTGCATCTCCTAGATTTCCACAACTGTAAATATGCTGTGGTATCAATGTTGAATTTGTGGGGTCAAAATGCTGTAACCTATCAACATTAAAATGAAATGACAATGCCAGGATGGTGTAGTGACACTTATAATGTGCAGTAGAATATCAGCTCAACTGTGACTGAGGATGCATGATAGTGCCCAAGGCTTAGCACGGAAACTACAGTCATGAGGAATCCAGCATCCACCACTGGATTACTCCTGACTATTGACTATAATGTGCTAATCTTTCCTACATTAGAGCAAAAGTCACAACATTTGGAAATGGAACCCTAAACTCCAAATAGTTAACTTTTTCGCTTGTGGTCACAGCAGATACCCCAGGCAGGGCCTGTGTAAGCAGCCAGCAAACCAAGGCAGATGCCAGGACCTATTAGGAATGAGAAGTTCATTGTGGTATAGGTAACTATGCTCAAGCAGAGGATGGAATAGACAATAGGGTTCACATACCACTGAAGCCAACCCTGACCCCAGCTTAGATGTAACTTGTAACTAACGTTTTTAGAATTTCTGGGTAATGAGAATAAGGAAAGTTTTTTCCTTGGCAGAGAGTCTGGTATTGGAAGGGTTATTAAGACATTTCCTCTGATACATACAATATAAACTCAAGATATCTGGAATTGAGATATGTCTGAATTTATTTGGTTTTAATGATGTATCTTCCCAGGAAAAGCTTGAGTAATTGTCTTATTTGATGAGATTTGTCACTAACCCTGAGGGCGAAGAGCTGTGATGTCAAAATAGGATTTATAAATGAGTCCTGGATCCTTAACGTTTCCACTGCCAGTCCTGAGATATATACAGATGGGTAAGAAAATAGAATCAGTGCCTCTTACCGAAAATCAGACACTTTGTCACACTGAGGTAATGCATGTCCCTTTCCCTGTTCTAATACCTTCCATAATATAACTAAAATTATAGCTCTCAATAAAAGGCCCATATAAAGAGGTGAAACAAAAGTTACTAGGTCAATAATGTGGTCAAGGTAAAACAACAGATAAGATCATAGATAACTATAGATCATCAACAGTATAACACTGGATCAGGGTTTATGAAGAAATATAGGAAAATATAGGCAGAAGTTATACCGATAAAATATAGAGATAGGTTATATAGACTAATAGGAAGATATTTAGGGATAGGTTATATGTAGCAAACAGCAGGAGCTATAGGGAGAGGTTATATGGAGTAATATGAGGAGATATAAGGGAGTTTATATGGAGTAATAGGAGGAGATATAAGGGAGGTTATATCGAGAAATATGAGGAGATATAGGAAAGAGGTTATATGGAGTAATAGGAGGAGATATAGGGTGAGGTTATATCGAGAAATATGAGGAGATATAGGAAAGAGGTTATATGGAGTAATAGGATGAGATATAGGGAGAGGTTATATGGAGTAATAGGAGGAGAAATAGGGAGAGGTTATATGGAGTAATAGGAGGAGATATAGGGAGAGGTTATATGGAGTAATAGGAGCAGATATAGGGATATGTTATATGAAGTAATAGGAGAAGATATAGGGAGAGGTTATGTGGAGTAAGAGGAGGAAATATAGGGAGAGGTTATATGGAGTAATAGGAGCAGATATAGGGAGATGTTTTCTGGAGTAATAGGTGTAGATATAGGGAGAGGTTTTAAGGAGTAATAGGAGCAGATGTAGGGAGAGGTTATGTAGAGTAATAGGAGGAGATGTAGGGGGTATATGTAGTAATAGGAGGAGATATAGGGAGAGGTTATGTGGAGTAATAAGAGGAGATATAGGGAGAGGTTATATGGAGTAATAGGAGCACATATAGGGAGATGTTTTCTGGAATAATGGGAGGATATATAGGGAGAGGTTTTAAGGAGTAATAGAAGCAGATGTAGGTAGAGGTTATGTAGAGTAATAGGAGGAGATGTAGGGGGTATATGTAGTAATGTGAGGAGATATAGGGAGAGGTTACATGGAGTATTAGGAGGAGATATAGAGAGTTTTTATGGAGAGAACAGTTAGTTGTAGGAAAATTTATATCTGCTAGTGAAGCATAGGAGCCAGCTGACAAATTGTCTTAGCACACCTTCCTACAAATACATATACTGTACAATTTCCTCAACTTCAGAACTCAAAGCAAACAGTTACTATAACTTCTTAAAGTGTACCTGTTGTTTCAGATAATTTTTCAGAATAAGCTGCCATACATATACCCAACTATATCTGACTCTTATATGACATGTGGCTGGCGTTTTAGCAGTTTTGCTCCTCCATAGGCTCATTCTCTAATTCATATTTGTCTCTGAGCTGGTAGGTGGGGACTAATATCACATTATGTCTCCGCATAGACCATGCATAAAGACCAGAGATTCAGCTCCCTCTTTCTGTTCCTCAGAATCAGCCATAAGTACCACATAGGGCATTATACAGAAGTACTGAGCAGTGTGGATGTGAATAAATCACTTGGAATGAGATATAACACTTATGTGCTGCTGAATCATGTATTTGTCTCTCTGCTTGTTTCTTTCTCAATGCAGCTCAGTGCTCCTCCCTTTCCCCTCTAAAGACTTATATGATTTGATATAATCTGATCCTTCAGTGAGCAGACAATCCCTCTTGGTTTTAACAATAAAAATTTCGAATTTTAGAAAGAAAGGGGTAAAACACAAGATAACTCTAAAAGATGGCAATTTTCTCTGATAAGGCATATCACAACGTTATTTTTTTAAATATATACAGATGTAGCAGGATTAGCACTCAAATAATAAGAGGACATGTAGGGAGAGGTTATATGAAGTAATAGGAGGAGATGTAGGGAGTTGTTATATGGAGTAATAGGATGATATATAGGGAGAGGTTATATGGAGTAATAGGAGGAGAAATAGGGAGAGGTTATATGGAGTAATAGGAGGAGATATAGGGAGAGGTTATATGTAGTAATAGGAGCAGATATAGCGATATGTTATATGAAGTAATAGGAGAAGATATAGGGAGAGGTTATGTGGAGTAATAGAAGGATATATAGGGAGAGGTTATATGGAGTAATAGGAGCAGATATAGGGAGATGTTTTCTGGAGTAATAGGTGTAGATATAGGGAGAGGTTTTAAGGAGTAATAGGAGCAGATGTAGGGAGATGCAGGGTCATTGGTTGTAGGCTTGTCTGAAGAGGTGGGTTTTCAGGTTTCTTTTGAAGGATTCCACTGTAGGTGAGAGTCTGATATGTTGGGGTAGCGAGTTCCAGAGTATGGGGGATGCACGGGAGAAATCTTGGAGTCGATTGTGGGAAGAGGCGATAAGAGGAGAGGAGAGAAGGAGGTCTTGTGAGGATCGGAGAGTGCGTGTGGGGATGTATCGGGAAAGTAGCTCAGAGATGTAGGGAGGGGACAGGTTATGGACGGCCTTGTATGTGTTTGTCAGTACTTTGAAGTGGATTCGTTGGGCAATGGGGAGCCAGTGAAGGGATTGGCAGAGGGGAGAGGCAGAGGAGTAATAAGGTGAGAGGTGGATTAGTCGGGCAGCGGAGTTGAGGATAGATTGGAGGGGTGCGAGGGTGCTAGATGGAAGGCCACAGAGGAGAATGTTGCAGTAGTCTAGGCGGGAGATAATGAGGGCATGTACGAGCATTTTCGCAGATTCGAAGTTAAGGAAAGCACGGATGCGGGAGATGTTTTTGAGTTGGAGGCGGCAGGTATTGGAAAGGGCTTGGATGTGCGGTCGGAAGGAAAGGGCAGAATCTAAGGTCACTTGGGGTTGGGGGGGTTGAACAAGATGGGGGAAAGATTATGAATTCTGTCTTATCCATGTTAAGTTTAAGAATTCGAGAGGCGAAGAAGGATGATATAGAAGATAGACATTGTGGGATTCTTGATAGTAAGGTGGTGATGTCTGGACCAGAAAGGTAGATTTGTGTGTCATCAGCATAGGAGTGATACTGAAAGCCATGGGACTCTATGAGCTGTCCCAGGCCAAAAGTGTAGATTGAGAATATGAGAAGGGATTGCTTGTATGCAGTGAGATGATCTATAGAAGGGGATTTTTTCCATCGTCGCTCAGCAGCCCTGGAAGCTTGTCTGAGTTTCTTGGTCAGGTTGGTGTGCCAGGGTTGTCTGTTGATTTTCCGGATCCATAGGCTCATTCTCTAATTCGTATTTGTCTCTGAGCTGGTAGGTGGGGACTAATATCACATTATGTCTCCCCACAGACCACGCAGCTCAGTGCTCCTCCCTTCCCCCTCTAAAGACTTATATGATTTGATATAATCTGATCCTTCAGTGAGCAGACAACCCCTCTAGGTTTTAACAATAAAAATTTCGAATTTTAGAAAAAAAAGGGGTACAAGATAACTCTAAAAGATGGCAATTTTCTCTGATAAGGCATGTTATCTTGAAACAAAAGCCATTAAATAGCAATTGAAGGTGTTTGCTTAGTTTAGACAACACATCTCAGAAATCTCAGAAATCTCAGAAAGCATGAGTGTTAACTCTACTACATCGGTATATTGCCTGGACTATTAATTTATGCAAAGTTGTGTGAAACAGCAGTTACCATTAACCTATCTACGTTTGCCAAAGTAATTTCAACACTTACCTTTTTATGTACCACCAGGCAGAAGTAGGACTGATGAAATCATTGCAAAGTCTACAGCAAGGTGTCACGAGGGTGTCAAGAACCACGCCTGACTCCGTTATACCCGGGGTCAGGAAATCGCAGCGGTTGGCTGCACGCTCTATGTAGAAAGATAGGGCTTTTTCTTTATAATAGCTTTCTGGGTTTGCTTTGCAACCCTTTTTAGCTCACTCAGGGATCCGTAGCTCTTTCTCCTCAGCTGTTCCTTGTCCAGCACTCCCAACCTCCTTATATTCCCCTCTCCCACTTCTCTGGTTGTCAGATATAGAGCTTCCTGCCTGGACTTCTATACTGACCCACTGGAGCTGTGTAACTGTTATTCCTGGTTGTCGTATTAGAGCATTACCCTACGGATCCCAGTTGGTCTATTGTTGTCCGCTATTGTCGCCCACCTGGGATTATATGTTTCGTCAGTATTGTCTGTCCTCTCCCTGGTGTTTCCCTTTAGTGTTAGTGGTGCGGACTAGTGTTCCCACCGCCCTATTCACTACTTAGGGCTCATCTTAAGGAAAGCCAGGGTTTAGGCACGTGGTCGGCGTACGGGTGAAAAACCCGTCTAGGGACGTCAGGGCAGTCAGGTGCCAGCCTCAAGGTGAGTTAGGGGTCACCATCTTTCCCTCTCCCTTGGACAGGGCCTTCCCTTTTCCCTCCCTTTGCGTCACGTATGTGATCGGCACACCGGTCGTGATATCGTACTCATCCATCTCATGAAACTAATTGCCGTTAAGCACAGTCATCTTCTTCTGACTGTGGATGCTCAAGAGTTTGGGAATCAGGGCACAATAGCTCCTCATGTCCCTCTTTAAGCGGGCTTGTCGAGAGGCCCAAATCAAGGATGGCAATGAAAACAGTTCCTCGGAGCATCCGAGTGTGGGATCACTTGTTTGCCAGGACATGGTGGGTGGAAGAAGTATCAGGGTGAGGATTCTGTTGACCAGACTCTTGGGTACTGAGACTGGACTTTGTGGAAGACAGGGTGGTGATTAACCGACTGGAAGCATTATCTGCTGCAATCCAACCGACAACCTGGTCGCACTGGTCTGACTTCGAGAGTGGTGTCCTGCGTCGCCCTGCAAAATGGGACATGAAGCTAGGTATCGTGGATGAGTGCATTTCTTGTGCTCTGGCAGCAGGCACAGTTTCACTGCGCCCAGGGCCACGTCCTCTGCGTGCACCATCAGCAGCACGTTCACTTCCCCGTCCCTTACTGCTCGCCTTGCGCATATTAAATGGTATATATGCTTGCAAGTATGTCACACGTACAGTGGCGCAGGTTTTGTAAGTGTATGCGCAAATAAAGTACACAGAATGTCACAGATCATTTTAGGATGCGCAAACGTAATACAGGAGGTATAGTGCAAGTTATGTTGCTGACACCACCAGCTAATAAAAAATTACACTTATTTAATGTTACTGATTTTTAGGATGCACAAACGTTATACAGGAGGTATAGCGCAAGTAATGCAACAAAACACCAGGCTAGGCCCCAAAGCTAGGGAACAGTGAAAGGTCACCACCTGACAATCCCTGAGCCTTTCCCTGACTGCTGACAACATGCTCGCCCAACACTAATAGGTAGAACCTCAAGGATAAAAAATGGTTATTACCCAATGAGAGGCTCACCTGAAGCACAATATTCAGAAGAAAAGTGTATGCACCAAGGGCTGCCATGCTGGACGATCGGCGACCTAGGCCAGGCCCACTGCAGAAGACCAGTGAAGAAAGAAAAATAAACGGCTCACTGCTGGTATTGGTAGACAGACTTCAGCAAAGAATAAGTGAGTTTGTATGTTTATTGTTTTATTGGTAAGGAATTACACGTTTTGGGTCAGACAGGCCCCTTTGGCAGATTCACACCAACGTTGATAGACTAATCAATTAATTGCAGACAGGGATGCATGACGAGTCCCAGTGCAGTTGCTTAACTATATGTATATAGGAGGTGCTATGTGTTAGTATTCAAACACAGTGTCAATAGACACCAGCATAAAAAATCTTCTTAGAGGTCTTTATTGCATTAATCTATTTCATAAGACACTTCTCAGTATAGGGGTTTTAGCAAAGCTCCCCTCTAAAAGTCTAGTATGACACACATGATGCATCATCCATTGGCCTTGGCCTATTGTGCCATTGCTTGGAGAGGGAGCCACGATAGGATCTAAATGCCAAAAATTGTAATCTTATGTGATGTTTTGATGCAATTAAGACTTCAAAGTAGGGTTGGTCACTTACAACTTGTACAATGAAACTGCTCTTTCACGTAGTTGAGGGGATATTGGGCAACCTCAGGCACACTTCTGAGCTAGAGGTAACCCCAGATGAAGTATATAAGTGGTGGGAAATAAAACTTTGTAGAACTCACTAAGCAATACTATATTGTGTAGATGGACTAATCGCTAGGTCATGGTGATTTGTTCAATTTTCTTCGGTAAGGCCGGCTATGACCAGCAATGATTTCTTTCAATACAGTAACTAACGGGTCATCCATTGTGTACTAAGCATCCGTATGTGTACATAAGGGAAGTCCTGAATATAATTATGTGGAAACTCCGTACAGAACATTGCTGAGACTCCAAGGTATTCAGTGAACAGCGACTCATTAAATCTATGGAAAGGTTTAGCAATTGCTTGTCTGGTACAATTGTATGCCAGCACTTAAGTCCCTGGACAAGAAATCAATCCCTCATAACAGAAAACAATATAAGTAATAAAGTGATCTGCCAGTCCTTACTCATAATTGTAGGTTTGAAGTACATGAAAGCAATCTTGTTATGTCCCTGCTTTCATGTTAAAGCGTATCCATTGTTGTACTTTTTATTTGAATATATGAGTTATAATTCAAACTAATGGGGAAAGACATCATCTTCTTCTCCTCCATGCTCTATATAACTGCTCACACGCCTCATCAAGCCTCAAAAAATGTCAAGTGTAAAAACAGTAAACAGAAAGGATGGGAAGGACGAGGTGGGAGATGCTGCTTCAGTTTCTCTGTTTTTTCCGTGTTTGTAAGACTGCATGCTGTGGGAGAGGGAGAAGGAGTAGATGTGAGAACACATCTAATTGACCTGGAGAGTTCAGTAGGCATAGAGATACAAAATGTGGATTTTTTATTTGCTGCAGGAGGAGAAATTACCCAAAACAAAGTTTAGACACACAACATTTAACCACACTATATTTAATATATGTTTGTAGATGCCTGAAATTGGCATAATTGGAAATGTGATGAACCGATAGGTCCCTTTCTCTCACAAACAATACACTACTTTTGCATATGCCCTTCATTTGACTGACGACTCTGTCACATCTATTTTTAGGACTATACCATTGGGTTTTGCTGCCCATCTGGTTCTAGACAATTGTGATCAATAGTGTTGTTAGTTTCACACCTACAATAATCAAATAACTGGAGCACTATTAATTAGCTTGGGAGCTTAAAACAAACATCTTGTTTGATGGTAATTCCTCGACACCTCTGAGTTTTTGATGGCCATGTCCAATTTGCCCCCTTGGTCTTAGGCAAATCACCAGCATTACTATTTTTGCTACTACGTGACTGGTTTTGAAGACACTTTGAGGGACATTAATTAAGATTTTTATTCCCATAAGCCAGTCTTGATCCCTCTGCACCTGAGTGAGATTTGCCTAATTTATTAAGAGGCAGATGCCTCTGGGACCAAGACAAAGTTGGAAGACTTATTTAAGTAAAGCTGCTATTGAACTTCATACCAGGTCTGGACTCAAGTTACTTCTTTCATGCCTCACTTACTACCCCCTATTTGTCTGCTTCGGAGCCAACGCCTGGGGTTTCAGCTGTATCCAGGTAGGAGCACCGTAACACTCACACTTAACATAAAGGGACATTTTTAGCCACACTATACCACTCGGCCATTCCTACACCTGGGTACTCGGGTCATCTTTAGGGCCCCAGGGGGCGGTCCGCTGCACGTGCACCAGAGACTAAAGCCTATGCCAGCTAGGGGCTGGCGCAGACTTCAGCTATAACTGACGCCAGAAACTGGCATAAGTTATAGGAAATCAGACAGTCCCCATCCCCTTTCCGCTAAGCCTTGGAATAGTGGCGGGAAGGTTACAAAGGTTACAACTTATTTAAGCCATAACAGTGGTGTAAATGCATTGATAAATGCCCTTTAGTGACTACAACTGACTTTGTTTGAAGGGTCGGTTATCTTGTCTTTGGCCTGTGTCCACCTAATTAAAACTTCAATATTGCAGTACTGCAGCTTAGCCCCATTCACTTGCCATATCAGACAAATGGGCAAGAGTGGGCCATTTCTGGAAATCAAATACATCTTTTTATTCCAATCTCACCGAGTCTCTTTAAAGGGCTTCTGTCACCCCACTAAAGTGATTTTTTTTTTTGGGCTGGTGAAATTAGTTATATTGCGATATATCACAATATAATTCTGTCACTTACTTTGATCCAGCAGTTTCTTCCAAAAACGAAGTTTTATCATATGTAAATTAGGTCTCTAACAGCAAGTAGGGCGGCTACTTGCTGCTAGCTGCTGCAGAAATCCGCCCCCTCGCCGTGTTGATTGACAGGGCCAGCCGGGATCTCCTCCTCCGGCCAGCCCTGTCGGCATTTCAAAAATCGCGCGCCTCTGTTGATTCGGCGCAGGCGCTCTGAGATGAGGAGGCTCGTCTCCTCAGAACTCCCTCAGTGCGCCTGCGCCGATGACATCACCGAAATAGAAGACGTCATCGGTGCAGGCGCACTGAGGGAGTGCTGAGGAGACGAGCCTCCTCATCTCAGAGCGCCTGCGCCGAACCCACAGAGGCGCGCGATTTTTGAAATGCCGACAGGGCTGGCCGGAGGAGGAGATCCCGGCTGGCCCTGTCAATCAACACGGCGAGGGGGCGGATTTCTGCAGCAGCTAGCAGCAAGTAGCCGCCCTACTTGCTGTTAGAGACCTAATTTACATATGATAAAACTTCGTTTTTGGAAGAAACTGCTGGATCAAAGTAAGTGACAGAATTATATTGTGATATATCGCAATATAACTAATTTCACCAGCCCAAAAAAAAAAAATCACTTTAGTGGGGTGACAGAAGCCCTTTAAATAATACCTATCATTTTTATATTGACATTTTAGAAGTTTTGATTGGGGGGTCTAGGTGCTCAGACCTCTGACAATTTCTAAAACGCTGGGACAAAAGTTCTCAGCCAACCACTGAGCCCCTTTGTTACTGTTAGGCTCTGATGAACTCTCCAAGTGAGCGATGTATGGATTCATTAAAAAAAATATACGGTAGATTTTCTGTTAATCTGTACACCTCTCACTCTGCTCTCTGTAGAGAGCCGAGCAGAGCCGAAAGAGAAACATGGGCACATTGCTCGGCTAAGTGCTTCTGACCACTGATATTAGCAATCAAAGTGGTTGTCAGCACCCAGACCCTCACTGATCAAATCTAGACAAGTTTCTGAAAATTATAGGTAAGCTATTTGGAGAAAAATAGGTGACCACTCTAGGTACTGTCCCTTAATCCAGCCAGTGCGGTCTTTTCTAGTCAGCACCCACAGAGATTTGGTATACATGGCTGCATAGTGACAAGCATCACCACCTGTGTCAGTCAGGGACCTTTGCGCCTTTTACAAGGAGACCTGTACTATAAATGACACATGATAGTTGAGAACCCAGTTACAGATTGTACATTGGGGCACAGGATCTTCAAGTTACCCCAGTAGTGCTGGCAGTCAAAGTTTTAACATCTATCATATCAAGGGAAGTAGGGGAATTGGAGCTGTATGGAGTAAATTATTAATGGGGTTGTCCAAGACTGTTTTAATTTCCTCCACTTTTCAAGGTCAGAAACCAACATCAGTTTCGATCTGGCATCTTGCATTCACCCAGTGGACAAACCAGCTGCCTTCTGCACAGGGGTGACAGAGTTCCCTCTGTCTGAAAAACAGAATTTCTCAGTGCACCCAGTGTGTTCTGGGGCCCTTAACAAGTCTTGCTATGGGGCCCTATGAATGCAGTGGATACCCTAATGATAAGCAGACACTACTGCCCTCTTTTGACCAATGACGAATGAATGGGGGTCATTGTCCCAGTTAATGTATTCACACCTATAAGCCATCCTGCTTCCAGCCTCAATTGTAGATAATACATTAGTGATTTTCTAGTTTGCATTGCACAGAAGACCCTGGTGGGTGTCTAATCCTTCCAGTCATGCCTTCTGTATTGATAACTTCTTTACCTCATCTTGGATCCTGTACGTCAAGCTGTGGAAAGGACCCCCGAGGGTCATATGTGGAATTGAATTCATTGTTTTGATAGTGGAAAGTGTTATTGAGCGTGGGGTAAATCCTCAGGGACAAATGACGCTAGAAGAACACAAGATTTATTCTAAAACACTCAATTTGCCATTAACTATGTTACTGTCACTGTTCTCCTAAGACGAGATATGGAACAGCTGCTAAGTGTATCCATTATGGAGGACATCTTGTTATCATCCAGATATCGCTATGACATTGTTAATGACATGTTAAGGGTGGGCTCACATCATATTTTATGCCTCCATTTGACGTACAGTATACGTTAGAAAATTCAGCACACCGCGTTCTTATATCAGTCCAGTTAAAAAATTGCATACTTTTTTTACAATGGTAAAAAAACGTTTAAATTTTTTGGACAATGGAACTCTATGGTGAACAGACGCCACTGTATGGTGTCAGTCTGAGGCATCCATTTAACGGATACATTTTTTAGTGTTCAGTGTTTCCCAACCAGTGTGCCTCCAGCTGTTGCAAAACTACAACTCCCAGCATGCCCGCACAACCACTTGTGTGTGTGTGTGTGTGTATATATACTGTATATATATATATATATATATATATATATATACAGTACAGACCAAAAGTTTGGACACACCTTCTCATTCAAAGAGTTTTCTTTATTTTCATGACTATTAAAATTGTAGATTCACACTGAAGGCATCAAAACTATGAATGAACACATGTGGAATTATATACATAACAAAAAAGTGTGAAACAACTGAAAATATGTCATATTCTAGGTTCTTCAAAGTAGCCAAAGTAGCCACCAGTTGTGTTCAAAATAGTAACAGTGTGTTTAAAAAAGTGAATAAAGCTCAAAATCCTTCTAATAGCTTTTATTTTCATACACACAGATGCAGTGGGAACACTACACATTCTGTTCCAAATCGAAACATGAAGAAAAGTAAATTGTAGACTCTTCAAAAAAATAGCAGTGTTTGTATTCTTCTTTGCAAACTCAAACATTCACTATATAAACTGAAAAATGTTTGACGATTTTGCTTTCTGGAGGACACCTGACCCTATAGGGAGGGTGTACAGAGACTGGGGGTCCCCCTTTCCCCCTTTCCCAGGTTCCCTAGCCTTGTTTTAGGGCCCCGTTTGATCTTGGTCAGGTTTTTGTTAGTTTGGGGGTTAATGATGTCATCCTGCAGAGCAGGAAGGGGAGTGCTGCATAGGTACCCCTGTAACGTTACATTACCCTACTTCGTGAGATTTCCCTACCTCCTGACTTCCCGTCACACTGCTATTGACGTGAGGAGGCGTTCCTGAGTTTTGACGATCTGCGCATGCGCAAACCGACAGTTTATGGAAAATCTCAGCGGAGTTCAGCTTCACACTGGGACACTGCGCATGCGCCGGCCGGAGTTAGCCGCGTTTGCGCACTGGGCCGTAATATTTCCCTACTGAGGCTCTCCTGCGCATGCGCAGTGTCCCGGTGTAAAGCTGAACTCCGCTGAGATTTTCCATAAACTGTCGGTTTGCGCATGCGACAGGAAGTCAGGAGGTAGGGAAATCTCACAAGGTAGGATAGTATAACGCTACACCCCTTTATAAGCCCCTGTGTCTCCTCCCTCTTCTTCTTTGGCAGAAGTGCTGTGTCCCTCCCTCCCTGTTGTATGGGTATGAAGGTTATCTTTGGTGTGTTTTTTTGTTTGTGGAGGTTCTTTGTGGATTCTGGGCTGATGGCGCGTGTTTAACCACTTCAACCCCGCTAGCTGAAACACCCTTAATGACCAGGCCACTTTTTACACTTCTGCACTACACTACTTTCACCGTTTATTGATCGGTCATGCAACTTACCACACAAATGAATTTTACCTCCTTTTCTTGTCACTAATAGAGCTTTCATTTTATGGTATTTCATTGCTGCTGACATTTTTACTTTTTTTGTTATTAATCGAAATTTAACGATTTTTTTGCAAAAAAATGACATTTTTCACTTTCAGTTGTTAAATTTAATGTCTTTGATGAAAAAAAAATGTTTGGGTAAAAAAAAAATGGTTTGGGTAAAAGTTATAGCGTTTACAAGCTATGGTACAAAAATGTGAATTTCCACTTTTTGAAGCAGCTCTGACTTTCTGAGCACCTGTCATGTTTCCTGAGGTTCTACAATGGCCAAACAGTACAAACACCCCACAAATGACCCCATTTCGGAAAGTAGACACCCTAAGGTATTCACTGATGGGCATAGTGAGTTCATAGAACTTTTTATTTTTTGTCACAAGTTAGCGGAAAATGATGATTTTTTTTCTTACAAAGTCTCATATTCCACTAACTTGTGACAAAAAATAAAAACTTCCATGAACTCACTATGCCCATTACGAAATACCTTGGGATGTCTTCTTTCCAAAATGGGGTCACTAGTTGGGTAGTTATACTGCCCTGGCATTTTAGGGGCCCAAATGCGTGAGAAGTAGTTTGAAATCAAAATCTGTAAAAAATGACCGGTGAAATCCAAAAGGTGCTCTTTGGAATGTGGGCCCCTTTGCCCACCTAGGCTGCAAAAAAGTGTCACACATGTGGTATCGCCGTACTCAGGAGAAGTTGGGGAATGTTTTTTGGGGTGTAATTTTACATATACCCATGCTGGGTGAGAGAAATATCTTGGCAAAAAACAACTTTTCCCATTTTTTTATACAAAGTTGGCATTTGACCAAGATATTTTTCTCACCCAGCATGGGTATATGTAAAATGACACCCCAAAACACATTTCCCAACTTCTCCTGAGTACGGCGATACCAGATGTGTGACACTTTTTTGCAGCCTAGGTGGGCAAAGGGGCACACATTCCAAAGCGCACCTTTAGGATTTCACAGGTCATTTTTTGCACATTTTGATTTCAAACTACTTACCACACATTAGGGCCCCTAGAATGCCAGGGCAGTATAACTACCCCACAAGTGACCCCATTTTGGAAAGAAGACACCCAAAGGTATTCCGTGAGGGGCATGGCGAGTTCCTATAATTTTTATTTTTGTCACAAGTTAGTGGAATATGAGACTTTGTTAGAAAAAAATAAAATAAAAAATCATCACTTTCCGCTAACTTGTGACAAAAAATTAAAAATTCTAGGAACTCGCCATGCCCCTTATGGAATACCTTGGGGTGTCTTCTTTCCAAAATGGGGTCACTTGTGGGGTAGTTATACTGCCCTGGCATTCTAGGGGCCCTAATGTGTGGTAAGTAGTTTGAAATCAAAATGTGTAAAAAATGACCTGTGAAATCCTAAAGGTGCTCTTTGGAATGTGTGCCCCTTTGCCCACCTAGGCGGCAAAAAAGTGTCACACATGTGGTATCGCCGTACTCAGGAGAAGTTGGGGAATGTGTTTTGGGGTGTCATTTTACATATACCCATGCTGGGTGATAGAAATATCTTGGCAAAAGACAACTTTTCCCATTTTTTTTATACAAAGTTGGCATTTGACCGAGATATTTATCTCACCCAGCATGGGTATATGTAAAATGACACCCCAAAACACATTCCCCAACTTCTCCTGAGTACGGCGATACCACATGTGTGACACTTTTTTGCAGCCTAGATGCTCAAAGCGGCCCAAATTCCTTTTAGGAGGGCATTTTTAGACATTTGGATCCCAGACTTCTTCTCACGCTTTCGGGCCCCTAAAATGCCAGGGCAGTATAAATACCCCACATGTGACCCCATTTTGGAAAGAAGACACCCCAAGGTATTCAATGAGGGGCATGGCGAGTTCATAGAATTATTATTTTTTTGGCACAAGTTAGCGGAAATTGATTTTTTTTGTATTTTCTCACAAAGTCTCCCTTTCCGCTAACTTGGGACAAAAATTTCAATCTTTCATGGACTCAATATGCCCCTCTGAACGGAGCCTTACAGGGGGGTGATCAATGACAGGGGGGTGATCAATGACAGGGGGGTGATCAGGGAGTCTATATGGGTTATCACCCCCCTGTAAGGCTCCATTCAGACGTCCGTATGCGTTTTGCGGATCCGATCCATGTATCCGTGGATCCGTAAAAATCATACGGACATCTGAACGGAGCCTTACAGGGGGGTGATCAATGACAGGGGGCTGATCAATGACAGGGGGGTGATCAGGGAGTCTATATGGGTGATCACCCCCCTGTCATTGATCACCCCCCTGTAAGGCTCCATTCAGACGTCCGTATGCGTTTTGCAGATCCAATCCATGTATCCGTGGATCCGTAAAAATCATACAGATGTCTGAACGGAGCCTTACAGGGGGGTGATCAATGACAGGGGGTTGATCAATGACAGGGGGGTGATCAGGGAGTCTATATGGGTGATCACCCCCCTGTCATTGATCACCCCCCTGTAAGGCTCCATTCAGACGTCCGTATGTGTTTTGCGGATCCGATCCATGTATCTGTGGATCTGTAAAAATCATACGGACGTCTGAACGGAGCCTTACAGGGGGGTGATCAATGACAGGGGGGTGATCAGGGAGTCTATATGGGTGATCACCCCCCTGTCATTGATCACCCCCCTGTAAGGCTCCATTCAGATGTCCATATGTGTTATGCGGATCCGATCCATGTATCTGTGGATCCGTAAAAATCATACGGACGTCTGAACGGAGCCTTACAGGGGGGTGATCAATGACAGGGGGGTGATCACCCATATAGACTCCCTGATCACCCCCCTGTCATTTTTCACCCCCCTGTAAGGCTCCATTCAGACGTCCGTATGTGTTATGCGGATCCGATCCATGTATCCGTGGATCCGTAAAAATCATACGGACGTCTGAACGGGGCCTTACAGGGGGGTGATCAATGACAGGGGGGTGATCAATGACAGGGGGGTGATCAGGGAGTCTATATGGGGTGATCAGGGGTTCATAAGGGGTTAATAAGTGACAGGGGGGGGTGTAGTGGTGTTTGGCGCTACTTTACACAGCTACCTGTGGTCTATCCAAACAAAAGGGACCACCAGAGGACCAGGTAGCAGGTATATTAGGCCTCTGTAATCAAAACAGCGTCTAATATATGTTAGGGGTTAAAAAAATAGCATCTCCAGCCTGCCAGCGAACGATCGCCGCTGGCAGGCTGGAGATCCACTCGCTTACCTTCCGATCCTGTGAACGTGCGCGCCTGTGTGCGCGCGTTCACAGGAAATCTCGCGTCTCGTGAGATGACGCATATATGCGTGACTCTGCGCAGCGCTGCCGCCTCCGGACCGCGATCCTGCGTTAGGCGGTCCGGAGGCGGTTAATGGAGGCATCCTATTAAGTCACAGCTGGCGGAAGGTAAAGAGAAATATGATACTGAGCAGGTGAACTGGCTTAACCTGCCCGCTGGGAGGCCAGCGGCCGCCAGATCGCACGGGCTCAGTTATGTGTTATGCCATTATACGAATTAGCTTATAACGGCAAATAAAGGTTTTGAACATGACTTGGTTGTCAGTGTCATTTGTGGCGGGTTAACATGGCGGGGCCAGGGTGTAGAGGGTTACCCCTTCCCCTTCTCCTTTCCTGGTAGTGACTACCAACAGTCCTTTGAATCACTTAACTAATATTTAGTTGTATAACCACTGTTTCTGAGAACTGCTTTACGTCTGTGTTGCATGGAGTCAACCATCTTCTGGCACCTGTGAACAGGTACTCCAGCCCAGGATGATTGGACTACATTCCATAGTTCTTCTCTATTTCTTGGTTTTGCCTCAGAAAACAGCATTTTTGATGTCACCCCACAGTTTTCTATTGGATTAAGATCCGGGGATTGGGCTGGCCACTCCATAACGTCAATCTTGTTGATCTGGAACCAAGATGTTGCATGTTTACTGGTGTGTTTGGGGTCGTTGTCTTGTTGGAACACCCATTTCAAAGGCATTTCCTCTTCAGCATAAGGCAGCATGACCTTTTAAAGTATTCTGATGTATTCAAACTGATCCATGATCCCTGGTATGCGATAAATAGGCCCAACACCTTAGTATGAGAAACATCCCCATATCATGATGCTTGCGCCACCATGCTTCACTGTCTTCACAGTGTACTGTGGCTTGAATTCAGTGTTTGGGGGTCATCTGACAAACTCTCTCAGGCCACCAGACCCCAAAAAAACAATCTTACTTTCATCAGTCCATTACTTTCATCAATGCTATTTTAAAGCATTTGCGATCATTTTAGCTGAGCAGCCTATCATTTTCTGCGCTTCTTTATATGTTTTCCCCTCTCCAATCAACTTTTTTATCAAGATATGGTGTTCTTCTGAACAATGTCTGGAACGACATACCTTCCTCAGAATTTCAGAGAGAAATGCACTGTAACCAGCATGCACAACATTTGCTGCCTTTGTTCCTTAAATAAGGGCAATAATTGCCACCTGTTTTTCAAAGAATGAATGACCACAGGATCAACACACTCCTCATCATGCCAATAATTCATTAGGACATGGTTATGTAGGTTTTTAAAGACTGTCAGCACCCCTTATGTGTCTGTTTTAGTAAACACTTATTATATTATACATTTCAATACTGCAGCATTTTTTCTTTTAACTTTTCATTCTGATGGTCCTCTGGCCCCTTTCACACGAGCGAGTTTTCTGCGCGGGTGGAATGCGTGACATGAACACATAGCACCCGCGCTGAATTCTGACCCATTCATTTCAATGGGTCTGTGTACATGAGCGTTGTTTTTCACGCATCACTTCTGCATTGCGTGAAAATCGCAACATGTTATATATTCAGCGTTTTTCACGCATCACTGGCCCCATAGAAGTGAATGGGCTTGTGTGAAAAACGCATTGCATCGGCAAGCAAGTTCGGATGCAATGCGTTTTTCACCGATGGTTGCTAAGAGATGTTGTTTGTAAACCTTCAGTTTTTTATTATGCACGTGAAAAACGCATCAAAACGCATTGCACCCACGCGGAAAAAAACTGAACAACTGAATGTAATCGCAGACAAAACTGACTGAACTTGCTTGCAAAATGGTGCGAGTTTCACTGAACGCACCCTGAACGCATCATGACACAATCTGTATCGTTCATGTGAAAGGGGCCTTTTTCCTTCTGGAAGTGTACAAGTAGATTGTCATTTGGGTGTTTTCATTTCCCTTGTCATTAGGGTTTGATGCTATTTGACACTGGGAAAGGTAACACCTAGTTGGTACTTTATTCCTATATCTCCATGAGGAAAAAGAGAAGAACATCTAATTTCAACGTTCTAAGAAAAGGCACCCCAGAATTGATAAACTGATTATACACACGGCATAAATGTTGACCGAATGCTTGTTTGGATGACAGCTATTCCTCCAACAGGTGTAATGAAATCTAACTTGTCTGATTCTTCTTTCCCCAAAGTATAGGGGATAACTATTAGATCCGCACCAAACGCGAGTGTGAAAGTAACCTAACTCTGGTGCCCCCACAGAAAAGAATGGAGCAGCGCCACGCATTTCTGACCAGCCACTCCGTCTATTTCAGGGAGGTTCCACGGGGCCCTGGTCTCATGATCAGTGGGGGGCGCAGCGGTAGGATCCCCAGTGAGCTAATAGTTATCTCCTATCCACAGGAATACCCCTTTAAAGTATCTACCTTTTGCCTGAATCTGCGCCACTCTTATTTATGGGCTAAGTCTGGTATAGAAGCAACTTCACTTGAATGTGGCGGAACTTCTACTAGACACAGCTTATAGGCAAGAGTGATGATGTCTCTGAAAAAATGAATACACATTTGGAGTCATTTATCAAACTGGTGTAAAGTAGAACTGGCTTAGTTGCCCATAGCAACCAATCAGATTCAACCTTTCATTTTTCACTGCTCCTTTTGAAAATGAAAGGTGGAATCTCATTGGGCAACTTAGCCAGTTCTACTTTACGGCAGTTTGATAAATGACCCTAATTGTTCTAATTTCATACGACTACTGGGTTTCTGAAGTTGGTTCTTCAACTTTTTTCTATTTTTGTGTTTATGGTAGTACAGTCTCTACAGAAACAGAGCTCGACAAGTGGATTTTATCCTAAAAACTATGATTAAAAACGAATTATTGAATGAATAAAAATAATTATCTTAAGATTTATTTCCAGCTGATCCCTTTGGAAAACTAATTTACTGAACACACAAATCAAACCTGGTGGAGAATGCCAAACAAATGTAAAGTGTCACTCCATCTAAATCTGAAGAATATTCAGAACCACATAAAGCCAAGGGGGAGTGGCCTCAAGTCCTCCTAACTTTGGATGAAATACCTACTCAGCCTAGAAGACATTTCAAAGCACAACTTTGTAGCAAAGTATTATTGTATGGAATTTCATGATTATGAATAAGCAGGTGTGGTCCAGGATTATAAAACAGGGACAATTTTGTCCATGGCTGAGTTTGGTACGGCAGCTTAAGGCCCAATTACATGGGATGATGGCGCAGGCAACTATCAGGAACTAACCTTTTGTTCTCGATAACTGTCTGCTGGTCAGAGGAGCTAAGAGCTACCTAGACAAGTAGCAATCATCTCCTCTGCATGGGGTTAGGTGATCACTCCTGCGAAAGATGATTTAGGGTTTAGCATCAACGATGCTTTTACCCTTTGTATTTGCTCATTTAGCCGCACCTTTACATGAGCTAAATTCCGGAAACAAGCGTCCATGTGAATGTTCTTTACTGATAATCTTCGAACTTAAGTTGTTCTGTAGCCTCATTCACTTGAATTGAACTTATTTTGACAGACAAGAGTGGAACTGTTTCTGGAATTTTTTTTTACCCTTTTTCTAATCTTGATCAACCATTTTAAATCTTACCTGAGTTTTCCAATAAAAAGTTTGCATAATGGCTGTTATTCTTTGCACAATCATAACTGTGAAAGTTTTTTTTTTACTTCTCTAAAGTCACTTTCACTCATATTATCCCTTGTTTCTTCTGCACAGCTAGATTCATTTCTTTCAGAAGCAGTGGTTGTCTTTCTTCTACCAGTACTGTATGGAGTGACTTCATTTCTACAAACCAAAAAAGACAAGGTGGCATTAGCAGGAGGTGCTCAAACCCACATGCAGTCGTGCATATATATATATAGGGGAGCAAATCCTGCACTTGTGGCCCATTGCTAATGGCGATCCCCAGCAAAATGCATACGGTGGAGGATGCCCGCGGCGAACCACAAGTACCACAATAGACATCTCACACAAGGTAACAAGTGCGGATGTAATAATCAATATAACAATATAACAGGACAACAACAAATACAGGTGCACTCTGCGGTCTCACTAAACCCTCAAACTGATTTTAAAATTGAGAGATTAGTCAACATGTCCTACGGTGTAGAACATGTCTAAGCCTGGGCACCACGTCAAGGTTTCTCAAGTAGCCCGGGACCTAACGCTCTCCTACCTGCGCCGTATGGGCGATACCAGGAGCCAGTGGGCAAATTACAGGAGCATGAGGCCGACTCACAAACAGCTCACCAGTTACCTCCAGCATGTAACCATGCTTGCAATGGGAGGAGGGAGGAGTCTGTGAGTCCCACTCAAGACTGACTGATATGGCCCAGGCCTCACAGGTGCACCTAAATGTGGCCTGTAGGTGGAAAACAGGCACATTTAAATTGGAGTTTATACACCTCCAGCAATCTATATATACAAACCAAAAAAGACAAGGTGGCATTAGCAGGAGGTGCTCAAACCCACATGCAGTCGTGCATATATATATAGGGGAGAAAATCCTGCACTTGTGGCCCGTTGCTAATGGCGATCCCCAGCAAAATGCATAAGGTGGAGGATGCCCGCGGCGAACCACAAGTACCACAATAGACATCTCACACAAGGTAACAAGTGCGGATGTAATAATCAATATAACAATATAACAGAACAACAACAAATACAGGTGCACTCTGCGGTCTCACTAAACCCTCAAACTGATTTTAAAATTGAGAGATTAGTCAACATGTCCTACGGTGTAGAACATGTCTAAGCCCGGGCACCACGTCAAGGTTTCTCAAGTAGCCCGGGACCTAACGCTCTCCTACCTGCGCCGTATGGGCGATACCAGGAGCCAGTGGGCAAATTACAGGAGCATGAGGCCGACTCACAAACAGCTCACCAGTTACCTCCAGCATGTAACCATGCTTGCAATGGGAGGAGGGAGGAGTCTGCGAGTCCCACTCAAGACTGACTGATATGGCCCAGGCCTCACAGGTGCACCTAAATGTGGCCTGTAGGTGGAAAACAGGCACATTTAAATTGGAGTTTATACACCTCCAGGAATCTATATATACAAACCAAAAAAGACAGGGTGGCATTAGCAGGAGGTGCTCAAACCCACATGCAGTCGTGCATATATATATAGGGGAGCAAATCCTGCACTTGTGGCCCGTTGGTGCCCGGGCTTAGACATGTTCTACACCGTAGGACATGTTGACTAATCTCTCAATTTTAAAATCAGTTTGAGGGTTTAGTGAGACCGCAGAGTGCACCTGTATTTGTTGTTGTTCTGTTATAGTGACTTAATTTCCCTTACTTCCCAATATGTTTGTTTCCTTCTAGGAAGCTCAGAAAGCTGCTAAGGAGAAATACACAGATTTACAGACACACAGAAGCTTCTCTGCACTTCAGAAGCTGTGTAGAAGCAGTTATTTCATCAGTCTGAAGATCTTAGCTAGCTCTGACACACCCCTATTTCCCATGAACCATCCTCTGAGTCTCTGTTACTAGGGACGGATCTTGCCTGACAATAGGAAGTGGATTGCAAATTAGGTGGAAGTGAACCCCCTAGTGGACATGACTTTACAACTTTTGTCAGGTGGATACAGGCAGATCTTTTAAATGTAGTGATTTATAAACTTGCTAGTAGTAGTTACACCTTTCTCTATTAAATTTAATTATGTGAAAGTACAGTAAATCTTTCAGGCTTCCTCTATATAGGCATATTTTCTATTGAAAAAGTTTTCCTAGACGGATGTATTGCTTGTAGCTACATATAACTGTTATGTCATGCAGTTTGATATTCCTACACTGCTGACCGCATTGGTTGTGCTGTTGATCATCTACTTGCGGTATATGTTTAACATAATTTACCACGTTTCACTACTAAATGCTGAAGTTTATTACTTTGCTAAATTGCTAGTTAATTAAAATGCTAAACAACTACACAAAAAATCACAACTGTTCAAACCACAGTCCATAAACAATTATGGACAAAAAAACAAAACGCACCCTAAACACTGATTATGCATGTAGTAACCACATCGTTTCCATAACCACATTGTGATCACATCATGACCGTGCCGTGTGGTCGTATCCTTATAGTACTACCAGGTTAGATGTATTAAGTTTGTGCCCCATATAAACGCTAAGGTGTAATGGTAAGCATGAGGACCATCTGTGATGATAGCACATTAGCACAGTACAGTATCAGTCTTGAATGAGGTGGTGCACAAACGCTTCTTACCACCTTCAGACATGCATACTATGTCAGTATTTGCTCAGGTCACGGCCTGTACTGGATAAGATAAATATTCAGCTAGAGGCTAAATTGTCCTTCTTCAGACCAAACCCTGTGTACAATGTCAGTACGATGGCAGTACTGCTATACGTGGGCTCAGGTTATGGCTTCTGCTGGATAGATGGATATTCAGCTTGTGGCTGAGTTAACCCTTGCTATAAGTAGAAGTGGATTGATTGGGTTCCATGTGAAGCTTCCCGCTAGTTCATGTCGCCAAATACATGGCTATAGCACTCCTGGTACTCTGGTACTCGTGTCTTCCCTCAGCTTCTTGTAGCATGATGGATTTTCTGAATGATGATATATTAGAACTGTTCCGATGTGAACATGTATTACACCAGATGTGTTTCAGAGCCTGCTCTGCTCCGACACCAGTAGCAATGTTCAACGCAGAGTCCTGACCAAGTTTTCACCTCCAGTAGAACAGGAGATGATCCCAACTGGGCCCCGTCCTGCCCTGGGCCCCATAGCAGTCGCATGGTCTGCCACTATGGTAGTTACACACCCCTGGCAGCAGGGCCGGTGCTACCATAAGGCAGACCAAGCGGCTGCCTTATGGCGCACCCTGGGGGAGGGGAGAAAAATGTGACATGGAGGGGGAGAAATGTGACATGGAGGGCTGATGTGACATAGGGGGGTGACTTGACATGGAGGGGGAGAAATGTGTCATGGGGGGCTGATGGCTGACATGGGGGCATGATGGCTTACATGGGGGCATGATGGATAGGGGCTGATGGCTGACATGGTGGAATGATGGCTGACATGAGGGGCTGATGGATGGGGGCTGATGTCTGACATGGGGGTCTGATCTGAGGTCTGATTAACATTGGGGGTCTAATTGCTGGTCTGACTTGAGGTGTAATGGAAAAATATTTTTTTCTTATTATCCTCCTCTAAAACCGAGGTGCGTCTTAGAGGGCGAAAAAGACGGTCCTCAAACCAGCGATTGTCTGAAGCAGAGAGAAGGTACCAGGACCACACAGAGGAGAAGCCAGCTGCTGCAGACGGGACCAGGGCCAGGTGAGCTGCGAGGGGGGAGCACCAAAATATAGCTTCGCTTGTGTTGGCAAAAATCCTTGCACCGGCCCTGCCTGGCAGTGACTTTCAATTAACAGTTTTACTGGCTTTTAGTGTCTTTTCTATTGTGATATTACACTCACGTCTAGAACTACTACATCTGTACAGACTGGTCTGGGGCCAGGCTCTTTTCTCCCCCTGTAGGTTAGATCAGTGTGATAATGGGAAGGGCTGAGAATGAGGATATGTCTAGCAGTTTAACCCTTTCAAGAACGGGTGATTCTCTGTTTTTTCGTTTTCATTTTTTACTCCCACCCCTCTCAACTTTTTTATTTCTTCATTCACATAGCCATTTTAGAGCTTGTTTTTTGTGGGACAAGATGCAATTTTTTAATGGCACCATTTATGGTTGTATACGATGTGGGGGGAAGCAGGAAAAATTTCCAAATGGAGTTGGATTATTCTGACACAGTTTTACACCATTTCCTATGAGGTAAAACTGACCTCTTACTTTTATTCTCTGGGTTACTACAATTACAACGATGCCACATATGTATGCTTTTTCTTGCGTTTTAATACTTAAAAAAAATATTAAATTAATTTATCCTAATTTAATCCTTTGTATTGCCATATTCTGACCCCCATAACTTTTTTATTTTTAAGTGTGCGGAGCTGTGTGAGGACTCTGTGTGGGACGATCTGCACCATTGATATCATTCTTAGTTTTTTATGATTTTTAAATTTTTTGTGGGAGGTGAAGCGACAAAAACTGATAATCGGCCATTTTGACTTTTGTTTTCCGTATGGGACTAATATTTTTATATTTTAATAGTAGGAGCGTTTTTGCATGCGGTGATGCCCATGATGTTAATATTTGAAATTATTTATGTATTTTTATTTTAATTTTGGGGAAATTTTTATATTTTTTCGTAATTTTTTTAAAAACTCTTTGTTCTTTTTTTTACACGTTTTTATAGTTTCCCCTTGTGAACCATAACAAGTAGTCATTAGATTTTTTCATTCATTGCCGATGTAAATTTACGCGGGGCAATCAGGAAGGGGTTAAGGCTGCTTTCATACTAGCGTATTTTGCGGATCCGTCATGGATCTGCAAAAACGCTTCCGTTACAATAATACAACCGCATGCATCCGTCATGAATGGATATGGTTGTATTATGTCTTCTATAGCCATGACTGATCCGTTTATAACTCTATTGAAAGTCAATGGGGGACGGATCCGTTTTCTATTGTGCCAGATTGTGTCAGAGAAAACGGATCCGTCCCCATCGACTTACATTGTGTGCCAGGACGGACCCGTTTGTCTCCGCTTTGTCAGGCGGATAGCAAAATGCTGCAGGCAGTGTTTTGGTGTCCGCCTCCAGAGCGGAATGGAGACTGAACGGAGGCAAACTGATGCATTCTGAGTGGATCTTTTTCCATTCAGAATGCATTAGGGAAAAACTGATCCATTTTCGAACCGCTTTTGAGAGCCCTGAACAGATCTCACAAATGGAAAACCAAAATGCTAGTGTGAAAGTAGCCTTAGATGGCAGATGGTCTCCATTTCGATGTACCTTGTAAGCTCTGGTATTTTCAGATCTTGAGGATTGTTCTATTATGTTCCTTTGCTATTGCTCGTTGTGTTCCTTTTAATATAAACAATAATGCTTAGGTCAGATGTTGCTCTTTGCATTTTTATCAGAATTTGCAATAGCTAATATTTAATAGACTTAAAGGGGTTATCCGATATCTAAAATATCCCCCCAATGCCCAGGCCCCTTGTATGAATTATACTTACATGCTCCCCGGCACCCACATTGCTCTGGATCCCCGCACGGCCGGCGCTGCATCTCCCCGTTGCTCGGATCAAAACATCTTGCAACTGGGGGCATAGCCAATAGAAGAACGCGATGTGGAGGAGCATCCTTGAGGTTGGCTGCTCCCGCTCAACACCAGATGTTTTGATCTGAGCGATGAGGAGATGCAGCAGCGGCCGTGAAGGGACCCGGAGCGATGATGTTCTTTCCCAATGACTTCCTGCTTCTCAGTGAAGGTGAACAGCTGCATTTACATGCAATGATCACCTCCACTGTATGGGGACGAGCAATGACTATTGTCACCGCCCGTCCGTCTACAGATTCGATGTTTTTGGGCAGCAGATTGCCATTTGCACAAATCAAGATGAATTCACCCAATGAATGAGCATTTTGCTCGTTCATCGAGGGAGTTGCGGCACCTTTACATGGGCAGATTATTATCAGGAACGATCGTTCATAGTAACGTTCCCAATAATGTGCCCGACAATCAGGCATAAATGAGATTTAAAAAAAATGTATGACATGGTAAAATGTTTCACTTTCAACATCTGATATGTTTTTTGTTCTGTTGTTATGTGATTTTCAAATCAATGCATTATTTGTATTTTACACAGCATCCCAACTTTTTGGCATTGGGGTTGTAATATACTTGTGTTGATAACAATCTCATTGTTCGGTGCCTTCTAATTACAGTTTAGGATGGATGGATGAGTGATCTTCCCTTCTTCTTCTTCCAACTCCCTCCACTAAAATATTTATCAGTTAATTACCTATTATTGTTTCACTAATTGCTAAATGATGAGGTGTAAAGCTTCAATGCCTGAAGGTCATTATGAAGAGGAAATGCTCAGCAACGCTATTGCGGACAACTTTTCAGCAAAGGATCTGACAGATCAGTGTGACGTATAAGTGTGACCTGATCCCCACTTGTCACCCAAACAATATCTGAAGTATATACAGCCCCTCATATATAACTAATAGACTAAGGACCCTTTGACACAGGCCATTGATCAGAAGCAAAGAATGCTCATTCCCAATCAGTGCCCCATGAAAATATGCAGCCAGTAACCCAACAAACAATCAAACGCTTGCTTGCCAGATGGTAGCATTTTTATACGAAAGGGCTGGTTACTCATCTTTAGAGCCGCCATCAGCAGTATCCAGAGGCTGATATCTTTGTGATCCCACCTAATACTCGGCCTTTCCTCTCGCGAAACTGCTCGTCGTACCGGAGCCACGCCACCTCCCCATACGTCCTGTACGCCTCCCCAATCGCATCCATATAGAAGAAAAGGGCGGAATAATTTTCCAGCGCCTTTTCGCCCACCACACTAGCTAAAATAGCGAATACCTGAAGCCAGTTCAAAAATGTCCTCCTTTTTACTCTCCTCTGGCTTCACCCTGTCAAGATGGAACCTTTCTAGGGGAAGCAGTGAGAAATTCTCCACAAACTCGTCTTTCCAGATTTTATCCCTGACTTCTGTCTTCAAATGTGCCCCCAACAGCCCTTCAAAACAAACATACACCTCCCCTTTCGCAGCATCCACCAACCTAACATCCTTGCCAACCTTACTATTACTACCCCCACTCACTGCTGCCTCTCCAACCGAAGCACCCGCCGTGACAGCTGGCGTGCTCGCCAAACTAACTGAACTAGCCTGCTCCCCCACACCTGCCGCCAACACCAGAGCCCATACCGCCTATGGAGTCGCCCCCGCACACGATCCCAAACGCAACACCAGAGACAGCAAACCGGACAATAACTCTTGCGCCAACCCCTCAGACCCTGTCCGATCCGGCACCTCACACCCCACCCCGATCCCGCCCGACCCCTGCAACTGACTCATCGGACACTGACCTGGCTGTCACCGGGGTAGCCTCCCAGCAGCCGCCATCCTCGCTGATGCTCCTCCTTGCTGCAATCCACTCAGCGTCGTGGAAGTTGACAGACCAGCACAATCCTCAAGCCTGTCGTCACCCTCCGAATCCTCCTGGCTAACTTCACCGTCTTCCAATGCCTGGTCTTCCATTAAAAAAAACGCGCCACCGCCCACATGGCCGGGCTGTGACTCCGCCGCTTCCCTGACGTTGGGCACTCTGCCAGATGGCTGCCGCCCCCTCTCACTCCAGACGTCATCCTTCCTGGACGGTCTTTCCTGCTCCACGGCCAGACGGCCGCGAGCCGCATCCGACCAAACCTTTGCAGATGCATCCACAAGCTGTGCAGTGGGCGGGGCCAAACCTGCTCCCACCACCAGGGCTCTGTCCCTCAAAGAGCTCTGGCCTGCAATACCAGCCTCCACCACTGGTGTCACTGTTCTGCGAGTCCTGCACCTGCTTCTGCCTGAAGAAGAAGGCTGCCGACCTGATGCTGCAGGTCGCAGCGCCTCCACTGATGCAACATGAGATAAAAGGCCCCCCCCCCCAACTTCCGATGGGGCCGCACGGTCCACTGCTCTCCCGGAGCGACTCCTGGACGCCGAAACAGGTAGGTCCCAACCTTCGGCTCGCCCCTGGCCCCTGACATCCAGCGAGGGGACTGCCGCTGCACTCCTCCCCCCCCTGCCGCACACAGGATGAAAGCCAAGGGTTAACCCAACTCTCTCCCGTCGGTGCCCGGCGATGTGCAGGATTCCTCCCGCTGCGCCGGCCGGCCGTAACTCTTTTGGCCCCAGCAGGTTTCTAGATATTTCCTGTGTCTGTCTGTTCCTTTGGTGAGAGGGTTCCTTGGTTCCCCGGAGGGGAACTACAAGTTAACGAGCAGCTCTGCCTGGTGTCGCAATGCATCCTGTCCGCATGGGGGTCCAGGTTTTGGTGTTCCACCCTGTTGCTTCGGCAGGTAAGTGCTTGTTGTTCTGGTGTGTTGCTGTATCACTGGGTTCTTACCTGCTGATCCAGTTGCTGTTCACTGTCTTCCCCTATCTTTGCTGCTAGGCCTGTGGAGACTCCTGCTTATCCGTGTTGTGGAGGTACAGGTCGTCTCCAGTTCCTGACCTTAATTTGAGTGATCATCAGGGTGACTTAGCGTCCAAGGTTCCTGTGTATGAGCTCTCCTACCATCTGGGTCCGCTCATACAGTTAGGAGTCAGGGCTAGGGTCAGGGTTGCAATAGGAGGTGCCCTTCTCCCTTATCCCGGTATCCAGGCCTAGTTTCAACTCCCGCTTCCTATCGGTGTTTGGTGTGGAGTCCCCCCACACCGCACTGTGACAGTATGTCAAACTAGGTGGCCCTCACACTGGACAGATGGAATATCCAGGAAAGGAGAAAGGCTCCAGCACCAACCAAGGCTGGAATGCCACTGACCTCAAGCTCACAGTAACAGAATAAGTAGAGCCATGAGACCACACCCAGATCCACACCTTAATCCCATAACCACCAGAATAGGAAGAGGTCAGGAAGCAGGAGCAGTGCACACACATACAGAAATAACACGTTGCCCCGGGCAACTGCATGCATAGCAAACGTGTCACGGCAAACTACACCGGGACCGAAACACAGCCGTGACACCAACAATTGTTTGCTGATCAATGCATGTAAATGCATAATTAGTCTACAGCCCATGCAGTGGCCACCTTTCCTTCCCATGTTTATATGCTCTTGATTGAGATTAAGTAGGTTGCGGGTGATTTATTTTATATAGCTAAAAACATCTAGGCTTTATCCAGTATTTTCAATAAAACCCATGTGAGTCAAACTACTCCTTCTGCGTTTCAGGCATCATACTGTTCTTAGTCATAGCAATGACTAAGGGCACTTGCCATGACTTAGGGCACTGTAATGCCTGAAACATGTGAGCTGTAATTAGATTGTCTCATATGCATTTTATGGAAAAGATTGAACAATGCCTGGATGTTTTTAACCTTACTGGATGCTGGACTTCATTTTTTGCTACAAAATGTTTTAGGCTGCTCTTGTGGTATTAAAAAAGGTCCAAATTATGGTGCATACCATATTTGTGCCGTAATTTTTTACTTTTGACTTCAAAATTAGTGCAGAAAATGGACAGAACTTGAGAGGAGCATGGCCTCTCGCTACCCAGCAGATTTACTAGCCTTTATGCCAGAAACTTTTAATTTCTGGTGAACGGACTGCCTAGAAATATGCTAAATATATGTCTATTAATAAATTTGACACATTCTGTGCCTATGGACTTCATTGCAAGACTGGCATTTGTAATGCCAGTTTTAGTACAACTGTCCCAATTTACCTTAAATTGGTTTCATTTTTAAGATATTTTCAATAAAAACTTTGGCTGATCATCACCCAGCAAAAGTTATATGTGGTTGTACATGTTTTTTTTTTTTATGAGCATTATTTCCTGGCAGGAGGGTGCCCAAACTTAGGACTGACTGCACTGACGGTGGATCTGCCAAAGTTATGAAGAGGTGCAGGCCTCTCCATAACGTTGGCGCATCCAGCGCCAATTCTAAATGTAAGACAGCTTCCTTTCTGTCTTACATTTAGACCATTTTCTATGCATAAAACAGGCATAGAAAATGATGAATGAGACTCACACTTTTTTAGATTTGGCATGAGCGAGGTGAAGTCACAGATAGAGGCAGAACCCCTGAAATAGGCCTAATTTAGGTGTATTTCAGCATAGTAAATGACCCCCTTAATGTTTGTAATATGTTTTACGCCTGACTGCTTGTTGGGGCCAGTTCCCTTCTGAGCCTTGTAAATTGTAATAATTTAATCTGTGCTTCATGATAGCAATAGATCCAAATGGTATAATAGTCTTATCTTATTTCTCCACCAATAAAGAGCTTGCGCTTTCTTCCAGGTCTACTCACAGACCAGTTAAAAAGAGTGTACACTAACTGTAGGGGGAACTGCAAGTATTGGTTTGAGTGTCAGTATGTCATTTACCTTTTAAAGGGTTTATCCAAACCCTATAATGCCCCCTCTAATGCCCGGGCCCCTCACACAGATTGTACTTACTTTGCTCTCTGGCACCCGCGTCGCTTCTGATGCCTACACAGCCACCACTGCATCTCCCCGGTGATGGGTGGGTTTGATAGGGGTGCACCACCAATGAGGCCATGTGAGGTGATCACCTCAGGCAGCACCAGGTAGGGGCAAGGTGGGGGCAAGGTGGGGGCAGCCGAAGAGCCATGGGCTGAAGGGAAGGGGTTAGCTTAAGAAATTGGCATTGGGGAGGGGGGGGGGGTGCTGTTTCAGATTTCGCTTTAGGCATCAGAAAGGCTATGTGCACACCTGAGGTTAAGAATAGCCAATAGCAGGCCGTGACGAGGACAAGCCTCCCTAGTGTCACTTGTGATGCTAGCAAGGCTCGTCCCTGTCACAGCCTGCTATTAGCTGCACCCTGTCACCAGGGACATGACTGGGAGATGCAGCAGTGGCCGTGCGGGCATCAAAAGTGACGCTGGTGCCAGGGAGCAAGGTAAGTACAACCTGTGTGAGGGGCCTGAGCATTAGATGGGGCTTTATAGAGGTTGGATAATCCCTACACTAACTGTAGGGGGAACTGCAAGTATTGGTTTGAGTGTCAGTATGTCATTTACCTTTTAAAGGGTTTATCCAAACCCTATAATGCCCCCTCTAATGCCCGGGCCCCTCACACAGATTGTACTTACTTTGCTCTCTGGCACCCGCGTCGCTTCTGATGCCTACACAGCCACCACTGCATCTCCCCGGTGATGGGTGGGTTTGATAGGGGTGCACCACCAATGAGGCCATGTGAGGTGATCACCTCAGGCAGCACCAGGTAGGGGCAAGGTGGGGGCAAGGTGGGGGCAGCCGAAGAGCCATGGGCTGAAGGGAAGGGGTTAGCTTAAGAAATTGGCATTGGGGAGGGGGGGGGTGCTGTTTCAGATTTCGCTTCAGGCATCAGAAAGCCTATGTGCACACCTGAGGTTAAGAATAGCCAATAGCAGGCCGTGACGAGGACAAGCCTCCCTAGTGTCACTTGCGATGCTAGCAAGGCTCGTCCCTGTCACAGCCTGCTATTAGCTGCACCCTGTCACCAGGGACATGACTGGGAGATGCAGCAGTGGCCGTGCGAGCATCAAAAGTGACGCTGGTGCCAGGGAGCAAGGTAAGTACAACCTGTGTGAGGGGCCTGAGCATTAGATGGGGCTTTATAGAGGTTGGATAATCCCTTTAACACCACTGGCTCAACACCCTCCACCAGATCCTTATTTTAACAGCCTTCAGGCTAGTTGACACTGCCAGATTGTCAAGCAGATCATTGGGTATGTTGAGGCAAAAAACTCTTCTCTAAAATTGTCACGGTCCCAATTGAAGTTTTCTTTATGAGCGCTCAGAGAGCTGACACAGACACACTGCTGAATCAGATTCTGTCTCCTTTATTCCATACTAGCCTACATCTTTATAACACTACAGATAATCACAGACAAATATGGCACATCACCAAGGGGGTGGAAATCGAAACTAATGATTTGATTTGTTATTCATAAAAGGCAATACTTCCGCACCATACTAACAGAATTCTAATAATTTGCAGCATCAATAAAAGTTTCTGCAGCATCTTTACTCAAAGTTGACATTCTTCAGCAGTACATCCCAAAACTCAGAAGGAACATAACTCTCTCTTGTATGTCAAACTCTGATAAGAAAGCGAGGAAGCTGCTATCTTGACCTTGCAGCTAGGAACTTCTGATCTATTTGCACAGAAACTCCCTACATCCTTCCAGCTGGCTCATTAATTTTTCCACATATGCACAAGATGGAGGACATGTTTATACAAAATGGATTCTCATCCTTCACAATTCCCTAATTTTGAGATATCTTGGAACTGACATCTTAACCCAGAGGTACTTTAGGTGGGATAGGTCCAACTGCCAGCCGGAGGCCAGATTCTCTCCCAGGTATCGATGCAGTTTCCAAGACCTCTCAATAATCCTGGTAGTTTCTCCTTTTGGTACAGAACCTGTTGGCGCACATAAATATAGGCTTAATCACAGCATATACTACTATTATAATCAATACTACTTGCATTATTGTTTGTAAAATTTCCATCAACCACCCACTGACTGACTTGAACCAATTAGCAGGATTTAGAAATGAGAAAGTGTCTCCCCACCATGAATCTTTGTCTGCACTGTGTTCTCTCAACCATTTTTCTCCATCCCTGCTCGTACTTGAAGTTTTACTTGAGGGTCTATATAGTGGCAGCGGGCGGGACCTATCACTTGACACATCTCTTTTTCTTTGGCAGTGAGATAATCTAACACTACGGTATGTTGGTTAGTACTAACACTAGTTCGGCTCAAGCATCGCGATGCTCAGCACGTCGCGGTGTTCGGCCAAATACAGCTTGTGCTCGAGCACGATGCTCTAGTCTCTTCCCCGCGCGTTTGTTGGCTGCTACGGAGCTAATAAACGTGCAGGTAAGTGCTGCCATTTACTGTAATACCATAGCCCTGTTGGCTGCTGGCGTTACAGTGATTGGCTGGCCGGAACGTGTCATCTGGTACTATATAGCACCCGATGACACGTGTTCGGCTCAGTATTAGTCAGGGAGAGCTGGAGAGCAGAAGAGAGAGATAGTGTAGGGATTTAAATAGCAATATTTTAGTTTTTATACTTGTTATAGACCCAAAAGTCCTTTTAAGGACTATTGTGTGTGGCAGCAATGTATATTTTTAGCGCAACCTGTGCTAAATTGCTAAAACTTGCTAGAGACCCAAAAGTCCTTTTAAGGACTATTGTGTGTGGCAGCACTATATATATTTTAGTGCAACCTGCACTAAATTGCTAAAACTTGTTAGAGACCCAAAAGTCCTTTTAAAGGACTATAGTTGTATCTTGCAGCAATATATATTTTTAGCGCAACCTGCGCTAAATAGCTTGCAATTGTTTGGCCGCTGCAGACAGCAACATTATCTGCGCTACATCTCCTGTGTAATGTTTGCATATCCGAAATATCAGTGACATTCAGTCAAATTTTTTTGCTGCTGGTGGCAGCCACATTACCTGCGCTACATCTCCAGTATAAAGTTAGCGCATCCGAAATATCAGTGACATTCAGTGTTATTTTTTTTTACTCTGGTGACAGCGACATTATCTGTGCATCCTAAATATCAGTGACATTGCTATTCCCCACCATCATCTTCTTCTGACTGTGGATACTCTAGAGTTTGGGAATCAGGGCACAAGATCTCCTCATGTCCCTCTTCAAGCGGGGTTGGCAAGAGGCCCAAATTAAGGAATGTCAATGAAAACAGCTCCTCTGAATATCCGAGTGTGAGATCACTTGTTTGCCAAGACTCTCCATGGTGGGTGGAAGGAGTATCAGGGTGAGGATTCTGTTGACCAGACTCTTGGCTACTGAGACTGGACACTGTGGAGCCTCATTTAAGAGTCTCGACACAGCAATCCAAACAGTGGGAAACAGTGATATGCAAAGGGATATCTGGCTTTCACTGTGTTGAAGACGGTTCACGGTTATTTTGCATATCACTGTTTCCCAGGGACCTTTGCACTTTGGATTGCTGTGTCGAGACTCTTAAATGAGGCTCCACAGTGTCCAGTCTCAGTAGCCAAGAGTCTGGTCAACAGAATCCTCACCCTGATACTCCTTCCACCCACCATGGAGAGTCTTGGCAAACAAGTGATCTCACACTCGGATATTCAGAGGAGCTGTTTTCATTGACATTCCTTAATTAGGGCCTCTTGCCAAGCCCGCTTGAAGAGGGACATGAGGAGATCTTGTGCCCTGATTCCCAAACTCTAGAGTATCCACAGTCAGAAGAAGATGATGGTGGGGAACAGCAATTAGTGTTTCACGAGGTGGATGATAATGATGAGACACAGTTGCAATAAGTCAACTGCAATTAGTGTCTCAAGAGGTTCATGATGAGGATGAGACACAGTTGACAATAACTGAGGTTGTTGTTAGGTCAACAAGTCAGGAGGATGACCAGAGTGAGGAAGTGGAAGAGGAGGTGCTGGACGATGAAGTCACTGACCCAACCTGGGAAGGTTGCAAGCCAAGCAAGGACAGCAGTACAGAGGGGAGGGGGGGGGGGGATCCGCAGCACCACAACAGGCTGGAAGAGGCAGTGGGGTGGCAAAAGGGAGAAGGCGGGCCACACCAAACAGGCCCACAACTGTTCCCCGGACCACCCCCTTGCGGCAATCTCCCTTGCCAAGGGGTAGGTGTTCTGCAGTCTGGCGCTTTTTTGAGGAAAGTGCGGACAATAAAATAATTGTCATTTGCAACCTGTGCCTTACTAAAATGAGCAGGGGTGTGACCACTAGCAACCTCACCACCATCAGCATGATCCGCCACATGGCATCAATGCACCCTAATAGGTGGGCAGAACGCCTGCGTCCACAACCAGTGTCTGTGGGTCACACCACTGCCGCCTCTTCCCCTGTTTTATGTGCTGGCCAATCACCTGTCCACGATGCAGGCCAGGATGCCTCCCGCCATGCACCTGGA
This sequence comes from Bufo gargarizans, assembly GCF_014858855.1. NCBI lineage: Eukaryota > Metazoa > Chordata > Amphibia > Anura > Bufonidae > Bufo > Bufo gargarizans. The sequence continues at coordinate 133,026,643 of NC_058085.1, forward strand.
CCTTCACAGGCACCATCAGCTAGCACATCCACTACTGTGTCCCAGCGCAGCGTACAGATGTCTATACCCCAGGCCTTTAACCCCTTAGGGACACAGCCTTTTTACACCTTAGGACCAGGCCATTTTTTGAAAATCTGACCAGTGTCACTTTAAGTGATGATAACTTTAAAACGCTTTGACTTATCCAGGCCATTCTGAGATTGTTTTTTCGTCACATATTGTACTTCATGACACTGGTAAAATAAAGTTAAAAAAAATATTTTTTTTTGCATTAAAAAAATGTCAAATTTACCAAAAATTGGGAAAAATTAGCAAATTTCAAAGTTTCAGTTTCTCTACTTCTGTAATACATAGTAATACCCTTAAAAATTGTGATGACTTTACATTACCCATATGTCTACTTCATGTTTGAATTATTTTGGGAATGATATTTTATTTTTTGTGGATGTTACAAGGCTTAGAAGTTTAGAAGCAAATCTTGAAATTTTTCAGAAATTTACAAAAACCCAATTTTTAGGGACCACTACAGCTCTGAAGTCACTTTGCGAGGCTTACATAATAGAAACCACCCAAAAATGACCCCATTCTATAAACTACACCCCTCAAGGTATTCAAAACTGATTTTACAAACTTTGTTAACCTTTTAGGTGTTGCACAAGAGTTATTGGCAAATGGGGATGAAATTTGAGAATTTCATTTTATTGCCTAATTTTCCATTTTAACCCATTTTTTCCACTAACAAAGCAAGGGTTAACAGCCAAACAAGACTGTATCTTTATTGCCCTGACTCTGCCGTTTACAGAAACACCCCATATGTGGCCGTAAACTACTGTAAGGCCAGACAGCGGGGCGTAGAGTGAAAGGTGCGCCGTTTGGTTTTTGGAAGGCAGGTTTTGCTGGACTGGTTTTTTGACACCATGTCCCATTTGAAGCCCCCTGATGCACCCCTAGAGTATAAACTCCATAAAAGTGACCCCATCTAAGAAACTACACCCCTCAAGGTATTCAAAACTGATTTTACAAACTTTGTTAACCCTTTAGGTGTTGCACAAGAGTTATTGGCAAATGGGGATGAAATTTGAGAATTTCATTTTTTTGCCTAATTTTCCATTTTAACCCATTTTTTCCACTAATAAAGCAAGGGTTAACAGCCAAACAAGACTGTATCTTTATTGCCCTGACTCTGCCGTTTACAGAAACACGCCATATGTGGCCGTAAACTACTGTACGGCCACACAGCGGGGCGTAGAGTGAAAGGTGCGCCGTTTGGTTTTTGGAAGGCAGGTTTTGCTGGACTGGTTTTTTGACACCATGTCCCATTTGAAGCCCCCTGATGCACCCCTAGAGTAGAAACTTCATAAAAGTGACCCCATCTAAGAAACTACACCCCTCAAGGTATTCAAAACTGATTTTACAAACTTTGTTAACCCTTTAGGTGTTGCACAAGAGTTATTGGCAAATGGGGATGAAATTTGAGAATTTCATTTTTTTGCCTAATTTTCCATTTTAACCCATTTTTTCCACTAACAAAGCAAGGGTTAACAGCCAAACAAGACTGTATCTTTATTGCCCTGACTCTGCCGTTTACAGAAACATGCCATATGTGGCCGTAAACTACTGTACGGCCACACAGCGGGGCGTAGAGTGAAAGATGCGCCGTTTGGTTTTTGGAAGGCATGTTTTGCTGGACTGGTTTTTTGACACCATGTCCCATTTGAAGCCCCCCTGATGCACCCCTAGAGTAGAAACTCCAAAAAAGTGACCCCATCTAAGAAACTACACCCCTCAAGGTATACAAAACTGATTTTACAAACTTTGTTAACCCTTTAGGTGTTGCACAAGATTTAATGGAAAATAGAGATACAATTTCAAAATTTCACTTTTTTGGCAGATTTTCCATTTTAATTTTTTTTTTTCCAGTTACAAAGCAAGGGTTAACAGCCATACAAAACTCATTATTCATGGCCCTAATTCTGTAGTTTACAGAAACACCCCATATGTGGTCGTAAACCGCTGTACGGTCACACGGCAGGGCGCAGAAGGAAAGGAATGCCATACGGTTTTTGGAAGGCAGATTTTGCTGGACTGTTTTTTTTGACACCATGTCCCATTTGAAGCCCCCTGATGCACCCCTAGAGTAGAAACTCCAAAAAAGTGACCCCATTTTAGAAACTACGGGATAGGGTGGCAGTTTTGTTGGTACAAGTTTAGGGTACATATGATTTTTGGTTGCTCTATATTACACTTTTTGTGCGGCAAGGTAACAAGAAATTGCTTTTTTGGCACCGTTTTTTTTTTGTTATTTACACCATTCATCTGACAGGTTAGATCATGTGGTAATTTTATAGAGCAGGTTGTCACGGACGCGGTGATACCCAATATGTATACAATTTTTTTTATTTATGTACGTTTTACACAATAATTTCATTTTTAAAACAAAAAAAATGTTTTAGTGTCTCCATAGTCTAAGAGCCATAGTTTTTTAAATTTTTGGGCGATTATCTTATGTAGGGTCTCATTTTTTGTGGGATGAGATTACGGTTTGATTGGCACTATTTTGGGGTGCACATGACTTTTTGATTGCTTGCTATTACACTTTTTGTGACGGAAGATGACAAAAAATGGCTTTTTTTACACCGTTTTTATTTTTATTTTTTTACGGTGGTCATCTCAGGGGTTAGCTCATGTGATATTTTTATAGAGCCGGTCAATACGGACGCGGCGATACCTAATATGTATACTTTTTTTTTATTTATGTAAGTTTTACACAATGATTTCATTTTTGAAACAAAAGAAATCATGTTTTAGTGTTTCCATAGTCTAAGAGCCATAACTTTTTCAGTTTTTGGGCGATTATCATGGGTAGGGTATGATTTTTGCGGGATGAGATAACGGTTTGATTGTTACAATTTTGGCGTAGATGCGACTTTTTTGATCACTTTTATTACCTTTTTTGGGAAGTAAGGTGGGCAAAATTCCAATTTCATCATAGTTTTTAATTTTTTATTTTTATGGCGTTCACCGTTCGGGTAAAGTAACATTACCGTTTTATAGATCAGGTCGTTACGGACGCGGCGATACCAAACATGTGTAGGGAATTTTATTTTTTTCATTTTTAATCAGTGATAAATGCCTTTTTTGATTTTTACTTTATTTTTCACTTTTTTCACTTTTTTCACTTTTTTTTTGACCCAGACCCACTTGGTTCTTGAAGATCCAGTGGGTCTGATGTCTGCATAATACAGTACAGTACAATATATATTGTACTGTACTGTATTTTACTTACACTTTGTCTGAACAGATCTATGCTTTCAGCACAGATCTGTTCAGAACCATGGACAGCAGGACGCCTGAGAAGGCGTCCTGTTGCCATGGGAACCTTCCCCGTCTGCTCAGTAGTGGCCAGAACTGCGCAGACGGGGAAGGGTAAGGACGGGGCTTGGGGGGGCTGCCTGGAAGCTCTCTCCCTCTCCATTCGGGGGACTGCAAAGGCACAGCAGCCCCCCGATCGGAGAGGGAGGGAGCTCCCTCTTACTGTTAACCTTTTCCATACAGCGGTCCGTACGGACCGCTGTATGGAAAGGGTTAAACGGCTGACATCGCATCACCGATGTCAGCCGTTTATACCAGGGTGCCAGCAATGTGCTGGCACCCTGGTATACCCACTAGACGCCAACGATTACGCAATGGGAGGCGGGCGGGGGATCGCGATCCCGCCTACCGCACCGCCCGCCTCCCGCACCGCCCGCACCGCCCGCACCGCCCGCAACCCTCCCCCTGCACCTCCCACCGTGCTCGAACAACTCAGGGGTGCAGGGGGGAGGGATACAGGAAACAATTTTTAATCCTAAAGTTTCTGATCCCCGCGGTCAGGGACCGCGGGGATCAGAAACTGCAGAAATCGCAGCAAACCGCAGGTCTGAATTGACCTGCGGTTTGCCGCGATCGCCGACATGGGGGGATCACGGGACCCCCCCGCGCATTTAGCCTAGGTGCCTGCTCAATGATTACTGTACGCCCTGTGTCATGTACATGTACGCCCTGTGTCCTTAAGTACCAGGGCACAAGGGCGTACCTGTACGCCCTGTGTCCTTAAGGGGTTAAACAAAAGTGCAAATACCCACCCACCCACAGACCATAGCACTAAAAGAGCACCTTTCCAAATTGCTGCCACCTATGTTAGTGGCTGCAACCCCCCTTCTCCTCCTCCACTTCCAGCTCTGAATTATCATCTTGCAGCACCAGTCAGACATCAGTCAGTAGCTGTAAGCAGTTTAGCACTACAGTGGGGAAGCTGCAACAGGCCGTGCTTTAACTGATCTGCTTAGGTAACAAACAGCACACCGCCGCAGTGCTGTGTCAGGGGATAGGGGCACAGACTTAGCTGTGGCTCTCACCACTTAACCTACAACCAGGCATGGCTGTGTCTGATAATGGCCGTAACTGGGTGGCGGCTTTGGAGCTCAGCAAGCTAATGCACATACCATGCCCAGCCCACGTGTTCAACCTAGTGGTTCAGCGGTTTCTCAAAATCTACCCCAATTTGCCTGAGCTACTGGTGAAGGTGTGCCACGTGTGTGCCCATTTCCGTAATTCATCTACAGCTTCCCCTGGTCTGGCAATGCTGCAGCAGCGCTTGCAATTGCCAGCTCACCGACTGTTGTGCGACGTGAGCACGTGCTGGAACTCCACGTTCCACATGTTGGCCAGGCTTTGTGAGCAGCAGAGGGCAGTAGTGGAATACCAGCTGCAACATGGTCGTCGCCTTTCCAGTCAGCTTCCACTCTTCAGAAGTGACCAATGGGCATTGATATCTGACCTCTGAGAGGTCTTTACGCAACTTTGAGGAATCAACACAGATGGTGAGCGGCGATAACACTGTTATCAGCGTAACCATCCAGCTTCTGTGTCTACTCAAATGCTCACTGCTAACAATTAAGGCGGATGCTTTGCATCTGGAAGAGGTAGAAATGGGGGAATACAGTACACAGGGTGAGAGCCAGACCACCCTCAGTTCGTCTTCTCAGTGTGAATTGGATGATGAGGAGGAGGAGACGGTTGCCTCTGCTACAGAGGGTAGTACCAATGGAAGTTTTATTCCATCTGTTCAGCGTGGATAGGTAGAAGAGGAGGAAGATGATGAGGAGATTGAGAGTCATCCTCCTGATGAGGACAGTGAAGTCTTGTCTGTTGGGCACACATGGCTGATTTTATGTTATGCTGCCTTTCCCATGACTCTCGGATTGTACGCATTTTGGCCAACACTGATTACTGGTTGTTCACCTATCTCGACCCCCGTTACATAGAGAACTTTTCATCTCTCATTCCTGTGGTGGAGAGGACGAGCAAAATGGTGCAATACCAGAAGGTCCTTGTGGAAAAATTGCTCCAAAAATATCCAGCTGACAACGCTGGCTGCAGAGTACGTAGTTCCTTGGCCAACCGTGGAGAGCAGACAAGGGGAACACAGAGCAGTTCCAACAGAGGCAGGGCAACACTCTCCAAGGCCTAGAACAGTTTTATGACACCCCACCAGCACCCTCAACCTGATGCGTGGCCTAGTGTCACAAGGAGGGAACAATTTTTGGAAGATGGTGAAGGAGTACGTAGCAGACCGTGTCAGCGTCCTCAGTGATCTCTGTGCTTACAACTATTGGGTGTCCAAGCTGGACATGTGGCACGAATTGGCGCTCTACGCCTTGGAGGTGCTGGCCTGCCCCGCAGCCAACGTTTTGTCAGAGCGCGTTTAGTGCTGCTGGGGGCATAATAACTGATAACCGCATCTGTCTGTCAACTGAAAATGCTGACCGGTTATAAAAATGAACAAGGCCCCTGACTTCTCTAATCCACCAGAGGAAGGCGTCTGAAAATAAAGGCACTCTAAATGTGGCTTTTATGGTGTATTGAATACACTGTATTCCCATGCACCCCTTCCACTACTAAAAAGGGTATATGATTCAATCTCCCTTTTCTTGTCCTCTTCCTCCTCCTCCATCATATCAACATGCTTATTAGGCTGCCCTCGCTCCTAATGTTTTAGATGGTCAGCTCGGCAGCAGGCCCTCGCCCACAACATTTTTTAGATGGTCAGCTCGGCAGCAGGTACTCACCCAGAATTTTTTTTAGATGGTCAGCTTGTCAGCAGGCCATCGCCCACAACATTTTTAGATGGTCAGCTCGGCAGCAGGCCCTCTCCAATAATGTTTTAGATGGTCAGCTCGGCAGCAGGCCCTCGCCCACCAAATTTTTTAGATGGTCAGCTTGGCAGCAGGCCCTCACCCCTGATGTTTTAGAGGGTCACCAGCAGGCCCTTGCTCCTGATGTTTTTGAGTGTCACCAGCAGGCCAGTAATCATAATTTTTCAAGGGTGTGTATGATGCCCTCCTTTATGTGTAATAAAGGGTGTATTGGAGTGGCGGTTCCTTGTAATTTTTGGTAGCCCTTTTACTTAGTGCATGGGTTTTATGATTGTAGGAGTCCCACTACCTGAACAATCTTACCACAATGTGAATGAGGCCCTCTTTTATGTTATATACAGGTTGTATCGGAGTGCCTCTTCCTTGTAATTTTTGGCAGTACTTGCACTTTATATGCAAGTAAATATACAGGAAAGAATGTTTCCTAACAATTTTTCCTCTAAAATCGATTTTATCTTCGGTTTAATGCACATTTTTTCAGTCTGTAAAAGTGGCGTATTACTCGGACAACATCACTCCCTTTAGCGACCTGTGAGTCCAAGATGCATCCAGACATCCTCCCCATTATGTTCCCATCCATTTTTAAACTTTCACTATGAACCAGACACCCTCCCCTCTTCAGAGCAGGGGTGCCTGGTTTAATGCTCGGGTTCTCCCATTGACTTCCATTGTGCTCGGTTGCTCGGTAGAGCACCCGAATATCCTGAGGTGTTCTACTCAAGCACCCGAGCACCTGAGAACTTTGGTGCTCGACCAATATTAGTTAGTAACAATTATTATGAGTTGAGACTGAATATCATTAGTCTGATTCAGTATTCCTAACACTTCCCATATCTGATCTTCAAGGTAATCTGTGGATACTACTAACTTAACCCACATCTGCACCATCTTACCATCGGATAAAGGGTTACAAAATTCAGACATCTGTTTCCCCTCAGTTTCCTCAGAGCTTCCTCACTATATCACCTAGTGTACTCTGTTACTGAGATTTATTATACAAATCAAATGTCTATAAACCGGACATCAGAGTCCAAGGACTTTGATTTCCCTTTCTATAATGTTCTGCAATTTTCCTAACAAAGTAAAGAACAAACAAAAAGTACACCGTGACTCCTAAAGCCAGACTAAAAACATCCCAATCAAGGTTACTCATGATGAGAAACTAATCCAACAATCATAGGTATTTTCAACTTTCAAGGTTCTTTATCAATATGGACTCGACTGTGAAAGGACTTTATACATATGCTCCTTCAACAATCCCTCGAATCAGACAACCGGTCAGGGAGGCACAGATATGATATAATGTAAGATAAAGTCTCTTACCTTGCAGCGCTGTCTTTTATATCTGTCCATCACAGTCCTATCTATGGACTATCCAAGTTGTCATGAGATCAATGAAGTGTCCTTTAGTCGAGCCCCTCGTTGGGCATGACGTTTTGTTGGGGCAAAAACCCCTTCTCTATAATTGTCGGGGTCTCAATTGAAGTTTTCTTTATAAGCGCTTAGAGAGCTGACACAGACACACTGCTGAATCAGATTCTCTCTCCTTCATTCCATACTAGCCTACATCTTTATAACACTACAGATAAATACAGACAAATCTTCGACATTACCAAGGGGGTGGAAATCGAAATTAATGATTTGATTTGTTATTCATAACAGATTTCTAATAATTAAAAAGTTTCTGCAGCATCTTATGTCAAAGTTGACATTCTTCAGCAGTACATCCCGAAACTCAGAAGGAACATAACTCTCTCTTGTATGTCAAACTTTGATAAGAAAATGAGGAAGCTGCTATCTTGACCTTGCAGATAGGAACTTCTGATATATATACACAGAAACTCCCTACATCCTTCCAGCTGGCTCATAAATTTTTCCACATATGCACAAGATGGAGGACATGTTTATACAAAATGGATTCTCATCCCTCACAGGGACAAACATTAGTTTCCGATAATTTGCCTCTTTTAGGCACTGCAGATCATCCTATGAATCAGGTAAATACTCATTCATGGGGTTACATGATTGGACGTGCAGACACCTCAATCATTGCTCCCAGGAACCAGATCGTGCTGTCTAAAGAGCAATCTGCTGCCCAGGAACAATGACTTTGTATGGGGGCAAGTGACAGCAGCATCCATCACACATCCTCATACTGTGGAGGTGATTGCCGTATGTAAAGCAGAGTTTCATCTCCACTTAACGAGCAGCTGATTGTTGAGAAGGAACCATTTGTTTGCTTGATCAATGCTTGTAAATGCATCATTAGTCTATATCTAGTCATTAGTCTATAACCCATGCAGTGGCCACCTTTCCTTCCCTTGTTTATATGCTCTTGATTGAGATTAAGTAGGTTGCGGATGATTTTTTTTATATAGCTAAAAACATCCAGGCTTTATCCAGTATTTTCAATAAAACCCATGTGAGTCAAGCTACTCCTTCTGCGTTTCAGGCATCATACTGTTCTTAGTCATAGAAACTTGGGGCACTGTAATACCTGAAACATGTAAGCTGTAATTGTTTTGTCTCAAATGCATTTTATGGAAAAGATTGCCTGGATGTTTTTAACCCCATTGGATGCTGGGCTTCATTTCTTGCTACAAAATGTTTTAGGCTGCTATTGTGGTATTAAAAAAAGTAACAAATTATGGTGCACACCATATTTGTGCCGTAATTTTTGACTTTTGACTTCAAAATTAGTGCAGAAAATGGACAGGACTTGAGAGGAGCATGGCCTCCTGCTACCTAGCAGATTTACTAGCCTTTATTCCAGAAACTTTAATTTCTAGTGAATGGACTGCCTGGAAATATGCTACAGTGGATATACAAAGTCTACACACCACTTTTAAAATGTCAGGTTTCTGTGATATAAAAAAAACTAGATAAAGATAAATAATTTCAGAACTTTTTCCACCTTTAATGTGACCTATAAACTGTTCAACTCAATTGAAAAACAAACTGAAATTTTTTAGGTAGAGGGAAGAAAAAATATTAAAATGAAATAATATGGTTGCATAAGTGTACACACTCTTAAACTAATACTTTGTTGCAGCACCTTTTGATTTTATTACAGGACTCAGTCTTTTGGGGTATGAGTCTATCAGCATGGCACATTTTGCCTTGGCAAGATTTGCCCACTCTTTTTTGCATAAACACTCCAAATCTGTCAGATTGCGAGGGCATCTCCTTTGCACAGCCCTCTTCAGATCACCCCACAGATCAATCGGATTCAGGTCTGAGCTCTGGCTAGGCCATTCCAAAACTTTAATCTTCTTCTGGTGAAGTCATTCCTTCATGTTGATTTGGATGTATGCTTTGGGTTGTTGTCATGCTGAAAGATGAAGTTCCTCTTCATGTTCAGCTTTCTAGCAGAAGCCTGAAGCTTTTGTGCCAATATTAATTGATTATTATCAATATGGTAAAGGTGCACTGTTTTTAAGATGAATCACCTATTCATCAATTGTAGAGCAAGTAAAGATATATAGATAAAAACAGGCACTCACCAATTGGTATGTCTATAGTAACTATTTTATATTCATTAAAACACATAAAATATATGACTAAAAATACAATGTAATATACTGAGGTTCGGGATCCGCTTACATAGATATATTCATAAATGGATAAACAGTATATACAAATCAGATTGTGCCCAAAGTTAGTAATATACTCTGGTATAATAGTGTCCTGTGACTGTAAAATAAAATTTATTATAAGTGTTCTGTGAAAAATAAGTGCAGTTCTCCTGTAAAGAAAGTCCTTCTCCAAAGAAAAAGATTTTTGGTGATAAAGATTTGTATAGAAACCTTGCAATAAATTAGTATCTTCTTATAACTTTTTTGCATATAACGTGTATCCAATGCTGTTGTGATAAAAAGAGAGAGTCTTTCAATTTGTAGCAGCATATGAAATCCACACTTGCAGTAGTACAAGGTAACTCAAGATCGGGTTTGGTTGTTGGGGCGTCCCCCTCTTCCTTAACCCTCTTACCTTGTCTTCAAAGTGTAGCTGCCCTGAAAGTTTTGCCGTTCCTGCGCTCGCTAAGTCCGGTAATCACTGCTTGCTGTTTCGTGTTCTCTGGTCTCAGCGTTCCACGTGGTGTAATTACGTCTCGCCTTCCAGGAAAACACTCAGCTGGAGTCGCGAAATCTAACTGAGGAAGAGGGAGACCCCTCGAAACGCGTCTGGCTGGTCCTTGAGAATGACGAACTACCCACCTAAAAACCCGAGCCGAATCTAAGGGACTATTTAGTCATTAGAAAACGTATGCGCTGGTCTGGATACAGCTGAAACAGAAACCAGTCTAAGTTATCGCGAGATTTCGCGACTCCAGCTGAGTGTTTTCCTGGAAGGCGAGACGTAATTACACCACGTGGAACGCTGAGACCAGAGAACACGAAACAGCAAGCAGTGATTACCGGACTTAGCGAGCGCAGGAACGGCAAAACTTTCAGGGCAGCTACACTTTGAAGACAAGGTAAGAGGGTTAAGGAAGAGGGGGACGCCCCAACAACCAAACCCGATCTTGAGTTACCTTGTACTACTGCAAGTGTGGATTTCATATGCTGCTACAAATTGAAAGACTCTCTCTTTTTATCACAACAGCATTGGATACACGTTATATGCAAAAAAGTTATAAGAAGATACTAATTTATTGCAAGGTTTCTATACAAATCTTTATCACCAAAAATCTTTTTCTTTGGAGAAGGACTTTCTTTACAGGAGAACTGCACTTATTTTTCACAGAACACTTATAATAAATTTTATTTTACAGTCACAGGACACTATTATACCAGAGTATATTACTAACTTTGGGCACAATCTGATTTGTATATACTGTTTATCCATTTATGAATATATCTATGTAAGCGGATCCCGAACCTCAGTATATTACATTGTATTTTTAGTCATATATTTTATGTGTTTTAATGAATATAAAATAGTTACTATAGACATACCAATTGGTGAGTGCCTGTTTTTATCTATATATCTTTGTGCCAATATTGACTGGTATTTGGAACTGTTCATAATTCCCTCTAGCTTAACTAAGGCCCCAGCTCCAGCTGAAGAAAAACAGCCCCTTGGCATGATGCTGCCCCCACCATGCTTCACTGTGGGTATGGTGTTCTTTTGGTGATGTACAGTGTTCCTTTTGCGCCAAACATATCTTTTGGAATTATGGCCAAAAAGTTCAACAATGGTTTCATCAGACCATAACATCTTTTCCCACATGCTTTTGGGAGACTTCAGATGTGTTTTTGCTAAATGTAGCCTGGCTTGGATGTTTTTTTTCCGTAAGAAAAGGCTTTTGTCTTACCACTCTACCCCATAGCCAAGACACATGAAGAATACGGGAGATTGTTGTCACATGTACCACACAGCCAGTACTTGCCAGATATTCTTGCAGCTCCTTTAAAGTTGCTGTAGGCCTCTTGATAGCTTCCCAGACCAGTTTTCTTCTCGTCTGTTCATCAATTTTGGAGGGACGTCCAGTTCTTGGTAATGTCACTGTTGTGCCATATTTTCTCCACTTGATGATGACTGTCTTTACTGTGTTCCATGGTATATCTAATGCCTTGGAAATTCTTTTGTACCCTTCTTCTGACTGATACCTTTTATCAATGAGATCCCTCTGATGTTTTGGAAGCTCTCTGTGGACCATGGCTTTTGCTGTGGGATACGACTAAAAAAAATTCAGGAAAGACCAACTACAGCAGCTGAACTTTATTTGGGGTTAATCAGAGGCACTTTAAATGATGGCAGGTGTATGCTGACTCCTATTTAACATGATTTTGAATTTGGTTGCTTAATTCTGAACACAGGTACATCCCCAGTTATGCAACCACATTATTATTATTATTATTATTATTATTATTATTATTATTTTTCTTCCCTCCACCTAAAAGATTTCAGTTTGTTTTTCAATTGAGTGGTACAGTTTATAGGTCACATTAATGGTGGAAAAAGTTCTGAAATGATTTATCTTTGTCTCATTTTTTTTTACATCACAGAAACCTGACATTTTAGCAGGGATGTGTAGACTTTTTATATCCACTGTAAATATATTGACAGGCTGATTTTTATCACCACAGGGTACATTTGGTGATGTCTGCTACATGAGGTTGTGGTTATTTAAATGGAAATGTATGTTAGGGCTGAAGGGATGTTATTTACATGGAACTGTATGTTGGAGGTGGTTGGGGAGGGGGGTGATGTTATTTACATGGGACTGTATGTTGGAGGGGGCAGGGGAGGGAGTGATATTATTTACATGGTACTGAATGCTTGAGGGGGCTGGGGCAGGGTGATGTGATTTATATGGGACTGTATGTTGAAGGTGGCTGGGCCCCTGATGTTTTGTCCCAGGCCCCGAATGTCCTGCCTGTCTGCCAGATACAACTGTATTGCCGTCCTCAGGACCGCAATGCAATTGAATCTAATGCCTTGGAAATGCTGAAGGACCTGTGGTGATGTCAGAGATCATGTGACAAGTAAAACAGGCAGTGGTTGAGAAGGACCTGCGATGATGTCACCATCATGTGACCAGTGCTGGAGAGGACGGCAGTGAAGAGGATAAGTCCTGGGAGAAGAAGCTGTGGTGATGTCTGCTACATGATTAGAGTTAAGTGAAGGGAAAGGCAGAGCAATGATGGGAGTTGTGGTTATTTAACTGGGAATGAATGTTAGAACTGAAGGAATGTTATTTACATGGAACTGTATGTTGGAGGTGGTTGGGGAGGGGGTGATGTTATTTACAAGGGACAGTATGTTGATGGCAGCTATGGGAGGGAGTGATGTTATTTACATGGGACTAAATGCTGGAGGGGGCTGGGGCAGGGTGATGTGATTTACATGGGACTGTATGTTGAAGGTGGCTGTGGGAGGGGATTATGTTATTTACATGGGACTGTATGTTGGAGGCAGCTGTGGGAGGGAGTGATGTTATTTACATGGGACTGAATGTTACAGGGTTCTGAGGGAGAGAGTGATGTTATTTATATGGGACTGAATGTTGAGGGGGCGATGTTATTTCCATCGGACTATATGTTGAAGGCGGCTGTGGGAGGGGATTATGTTATTTCCATGGGACTGTATGTTGGAGGCGGCTGTGGGAGGAAGTGATGTTATTTACATGGGACTGAATGTTACAGGGGTCTGAGGGAGGGAGTGATGTTATTTACATGGGATTAAAGGTTGAGTGGTGATGTTATTTACATGGGACTGCATGTTGAAGGTGACTGGTGGGGTGGAATTATGTTATTTACATGGGACTGAATGTTGAGGAGGTGATGTTTACATGGGACTTTATGTTGAAGGCAGCTGGGGAGGAGGTGTTGTTATTAACATGGGACTGTATTTTGGAGGGGGCTATAGATAGAGAGAGATGTTAATTACATGGAACTGTATATTGGAGGGGGCTGGAGAGATGGTGTGATGTTATTTACATGGGACTGTATGGCAGAGGGAGGGAAATAGTGTTATTTACATGGGACTGAATGTTGGGGAGGCTGAAGGGAGGGGAGTGATGTTATTTACATAGGACTATATTTTGGAGGGGGCAGGAGAGATGATGTGATGTTATTTACATGGGACTTTATGATTGTGGGAGGAATATAACTACAGAGGGCACTGCAAATCCAGGGGACATTAGGCTTTCTTATTACTACTGGGGTCTCTATAGGAGTGACTTATAGATCCGCCTTATTTTTACTAGGAGTACTATGGGGGGCCTTATTACTGCTGAGGGGTCTGTAGATACAGAAGCTTTATTACCACTGGGGGAACAATATGGGGCCTTATTTCTACCGGGGCTCTGTGGGTATTATTAATACTGGAGGGCTCTTCTACTAATGGGGGCACTCTTGGGGAGTGTTATAACAGTTGGGGGCACTTTAGGGGGCAGTATTACTAATGGGGGCATTCTAGAAGGGAATTACTATTGGTGGGACTATGAGGAGCACTATTACTATGGGGGGCACTATTTTTTCTTCAGGATAGTATTTGGGGGTATTGGGGAGCACAGCGAGCTGCATGATAACACTGTGGGGACTCCAGGTTGGGGGATGATGATAGAAATGTGAGGAAGCTAAGATGTCCGTGTCTCACACTCTGCAGAGATGAGGCGTGGCTGAAAGAAGTTGTACGGACTATATGGAGAATATGATGACAGAGAAGATCTACATCGGAGGAGATGTCACCTGGGAGGCCCTGGATGTGACAGGTGTGTGCTGCTGTATAGCAAGTACAGCAAAATGCGGTGTGTGGGGGAAGGGGGGGGTCTACTTAGAGAACTGGGCCATATTCATTGGGGCTTGGGCCCCGGATCTTTTGAGACCCTAACAATGCCCCTGCTCCCAATACTAAGTAATACTAAGGGGTGTCAGATCATTATGTACCCAAGCGGTGGCCATGAAGAGGGCTCAGGTGTCCTCTGGCCATGAACCTTCTGGTTCATTTTCCTGTGGGGTCAATAGCTAGTACGCTCCTGACAGTTAGTCTTAAATTATTAGAGGCTTCTTGTATATACATATAATAAATCCTGCTTATGACCCCTAAGTTCTACAATAGCTGTGGGTTTAGTCCATCTAGAGGCAAGGAAGGGGATCTTGTGCTAAAGAGGTCTCTCTGCTGTAGACACTACCATTATTAGGTTTCGGCTGCCCTCTGCTGTGTGGTTACTCAACCAAAAATTGAGCTTTTTACAAAAGCCTGGAAACACTCAACACCCAGGAGTTAATGCAATGGCAAAGACAAGTGTGCATACAAAAAAAGTCCATTAGCTATAAAGGAAGTGAACATATAGGGCGGAAATTTTGCACTGATATTAATTGATGTACAGGATGAATGGTATAATAAGGTGTAACCACTGGATTTTTATTGAAAGAGATGTATATTTCCATTTAATTCTTTAGCTTATGGTTGTCCAAGATTAGGAAAAAAATTGGGCACAGATAATTTACTTACCACAAACATTACTTACCAGTTGAATGGCCCACCACCCCAACACTGTTACTCCAGTCAGCCTTGGACTTTGATCACATGGCTGCAGCTCTGATGTCACATCAACAATACATGATGGCTGAAGCCACTGCAGTGCTTTGGTGGACCTCATTGACTATAATGGGGTCTGTCAGGTTCATGAAGGTTTTCGCCACTGTTCTAAAAAACAAACAAATGCTACCCTTTTTGTTCTACCATTTTTGACTGAATCTGTGATGGAGGCAGAGCCTCACAAACAGATGTGAAGATGTGAAGGCCTGGTACTACAGCAACTGAAACACACTACATTCTACACAACCTGTCTGTAACTAAGTAAATTTTTGAGGCTGTTATCAGATGCTATTGCTCATACAACACATTCAGTCCAAGAATTTGCTTGTTGGGGCCAGTTCTATTCTGAGCCTTGTAAATTGCATTAATTTAATCCGTGCTTCCTGATATCAATAGATCCTAATGGTATAATAGTC
Source organism: Bufo gargarizans (assembly GCF_014858855.1). Classification (NCBI taxonomy): domain Eukaryota; kingdom Metazoa; phylum Chordata; class Amphibia; order Anura; family Bufonidae; genus Bufo; species Bufo gargarizans. Next base: position 133,042,307 of record NC_058085.1, read on the forward strand.
TTATCTTATCTCTCCGCCAATAAAGAGCTTGCACTTTCTGCCAGGATCAATAATAACCAAACAAGAGACCAATATTGATCCGGCATGGCAACAATCACATGTGAGGGAATGCCATGACTTAGAAAAAATATTATATATCCTGTGTATATGTATCCATAATTCATGGTTAAATAAAACAATGGGGAGCGATCTCTGAAACTGTGTAAAATAAAATCTATCTTTGTTGTGAATCGGAGGTGGAGTGGAGGATCAGAGTGGTAGTGGTTCCAAATATAGGATGTGTCACAATGGTTTCCATCAGACTGTTGATTCCTAGGGCCAGTGCAGTGAGAGTAGGGTAAATCCTTTCTTCCCTCGAGGCACTCCTTGTAGTTGGGGCTCATGTCTAATGGTAATTTAGGGTGCTCTTGATGTTGGTGGTTGTATGGATGCCTAGCTGGAGGTGTAGTAGTAAAATGGCCAAAGTATGGTGTGGTCGGAGACAGAAAACCAGGCCAGTGGTAGAAGAATAAATGTCTCTTTCACTTGAGTGCAAAGTAGGAGTTTTACTACACCCTACAACAGGGATCAGCAACCTCTGGCACTCCAGCTGTTCTATGGGAGTTACAAGAACAGCCGAATAGGTGTGCATTCTGGGAGTTGTAGTTTTACAGCAGCTGGAGTGCCGAAGGTTGCTGACCCCAGCCCTGCAATAATCTGTACACAGTGCAAATCCTTTTCCCACATGGTGAGATATGGAGGCGGTCAAGGTGAAAGTAATGGCACTCTTGGTTTACTATCTAGCTAAAGTCTCTCTCTCTAGAATCTCTGGCTAGCAACTGTAATCTGGCAATTATAGCTGCAGTGTCCAGTGGGCAGTGCATGGTTAAGTGTGACAGGTGTCTTAACTGTAATCCCTCACAAGCAGCAAAGTCCGGTTAGCTATAGTCACAGGTTACCTTGCTGACTCCTATGCTTGAACAAGCAGATTCTGAGTTCTTCTTTCTTTCTCTCTTTCTTGCTGTAGCAGAAGCAGTAACTTTCACAGAGATGTGTTAGTCTCTATTTTCTGAGGCCTAAGGAGTAGGAGGAGCACATGGTCTTGATTCCTCCCTCCTCACTCACTAGACTCAAACTTCCCCTCTAGACAAGAAGTGTCACAAATAATGGGGAGAGGAGGGACACCAGAAAGACAACAGAAGGGAGAGGACAAAGAACTAGGCCTCAAGGCTAGGGTGAAGGGAAAGGTCACCTCCTAGGAAACCCCTAGATCTGTTCCTGACTCCTGTCAGTATGTATAGACCCTGAAGTTCGGAAAATATATATGCCGGAACCTAAACCCTAGGAGCCCTGAGATGCCCTAGAGGTAGTGAAAGGGAATGAGACTGCTGGTTCCTTCCCAGGTGAATGAATCAGCGTCTCCCTGAGGCCTAGTAACAACAAGCACAAGGGAACAACCAAATACAAGAGCAGTACAACTTATCTTATAGTAAATGAATGAGCAGGAACACAGGTAAGGTCCACACACCAACCCTTCCAAATCCAAGCAGAGAACATCAACCGCATGGTATGAAGTGTGAAACCAAACTAAATAGGGAAACAGTAATGACCGCCAGCTGCACCTGAAAAGAGGTGTGGTCAATACTAAACAACAACACTGAGAATCAAGAGACTGTCAGTTAACCTCAGTTGCAGTCAGTCTCTCTGATCTTCTAACCTCTGTCACAGAAGGTACCGTGTCAGTACTCCCCATTCTACGGGTGACCTCTGGACACCCAGGACCGATCGTATCCAGATTAGCCCTGTGAAAGGCTTTCACAAGACGACTGGCATTAACGTTGGCTGCTGAAACCCACATTCTCTGCTCTGGACTGTAACCCTTTCAGTGCACAAGATACTGGAGGGATCTACGGAGAGTCGGGAGTCCACTATCCTGGCGATCTGAAATTTGAGATTACCGTCCACCATGACAGGAGGGGGTGGCAGGGAGGTCGGTTCAGCAAGTTCGACATATCTCTTCAGTAATGATTTGTAGGAAACATTATGAATCTTTAAAGCCTGCGGAAGTTCAAGATGAAAGGCTACCGGGTTAATAATAGCAGAGAACTTATATGGACCAATAAATCTTGGGCCCAAATTCTAAGAAGGTACTTTCAACTTAATGTTTCTTGTGGACAGCCACACAGAATCACCCACTCTCAGGTCCCAACCACTCATACATCTCTTGTCAGCCATACGTTTATACTTCTTGTAGCTTCACGATGTTGTCAACAAACACTTGTCCGAGAGTTTTAGCATTAGGCAGCCCTGGTAATACTATAAAATGCGGCATTTTACTGAAGCGATCAACAACCACCAGAATCACAGTTTTTCCTGAGGAATTTGGGAAATCTGTGATAAAGTCCATGAACAAATGAGTCCAAGGTCTGGAAGGGATGGACAACAGAAGTAGAGATCCTGAAAGCAGAGTATGTGTCACCTTAGTACGTGCGCAAGTACTAAAGGCTGACCCGGCCACCAGAATCTACGAGAGATGAGATCGACCCGACCGTGGATCTGCTCCCAGGGTGTCCTATAAGAACAGTACAGTGATGTCCCTTGAATACCTTGTGCCGAAATTCCAAAGGAACAAATTTCCCAGGGGACAAGAATCCGGTGCATCTCCCTGGGCCTCCAACACCTCTGCGTCGAGTTCGGGATAAAGGGTGGATATTACTACCCCTTCAGACAAGATAGGACCAGGATCATCTGAATCACCCCCCACCCCAGGAAAACTACGCAACAAGGCGTCTGCCTTGACGTTCTTAATCCCAGGGCGATAGGTGACAATGATATTAAATCTGGTAAAAAACAACGACCATCTGGCCTGCCTTGGCTTCAGACGTTTAGCCGTCTCCAGGTAAATCAGATTCTTATGATCAGTAATTACCGTAATAGGATGCATCGCTCCTTCCAACCAATGCCGCCATTCCTCAAAAGCCAACTTAATGGCCAGCAATTTTCTATTGCCTACGTTATAATTTATTTCAGCAGCCGAGAGTTTCTTAGAGAAGAATGCACATGGGTACCTTTTACTAGGTGAAGGACCTTGCAACAAGACTGCTCCAACCCCTACCTCAGATGCTTCAACTTCCACAATGAATGGCTGTCACACATCAGGTTGCACCAGTATAGGAGCAGAAGCAAAACACTCCTTCACCACTGAAAAGGCATGTAATGCTTCCTCAGACCAGACTGAGAAATCCTCACCTTTCTTAGTCATATCTGTAAAATGGTTTAACAACAGTCGAGTAATTCAAGATAAATTTATGGTAGTAGTTGGTGAACCCCAAAAATTGCATGAGCGCTTTTGGATTTTCGAGTCGATCCCAGTCTAACACAGCACGGACTTTCTCCGGATCCATACGAAAACCCGAAGATGAGAGTAGGTACCCCAGGAATTGCACTTCTGGAATGGCAAATACACACTTCTCCATCTTAACATACAATTTATTCTCTCTTAGGATCTGTAACACTTGTCTAACATGATCCTGATGAGTTTCCATGTCTGGAGAATAAATTAGAATATCATCCAAATACAACACAAGAAACCTGCCCACCAAATGATGAAAGATGTCATTAATGAAATGTTGGAAAACTGCAACCCAAAAGGCATGAGCAAATTCTCAAAATGACCTTCAGGGGTATTAAAGGCATCTTCCATTCATACCCCTCCTTGATTCTTACCAGATTATATGCCCCCCTCAAATCCAACTTAGAGAACACCTTGGCACCGACAATATGGATCACAGACAGTAATGCGATTAAGCTCACGAAAGTCCAAGCATGGCATGAGAGTTCCATCCTTTTTCTTAACAAAGAAGAACCCTGCATCCACTGGGGATTTGGATGGTGTAATATGACCTTTAGCCAAACTTTCGGTGATATATTCTCGCATGGCTACTCTTCCGGGTTCAGAAAGATTATACAGCCGAGACTTGGGCAACCTAGCTCCGGGAATAAGGTTGATGGGGCAATCATACTCCCGATGTGGAGGTAACTCCTTGTCTCCACTTTCAGAAAAATCTGAAATAAACAAAGTTATAACTTTAGTGGTTACAACAGAAAGCAACGAGCTAAGACAGTTGTATATGCAATAATCACTCCAATCAAGAATCTGTTTCGCTTGCCAATCGATGGTAGGATTATGTTTGCTTAACCATGGTAGACCTAGCACCAAGGGAGCTGTCAGACCCTCCAGCACATATTTTTTTTCTCTTTTTCACATACGTTAACAAAATGTCCCCCTTTTCCACAGAAAAAGCAGAGTCTCATCTTAAGCCTAAAGTTCTTATTATCAGATCCAGGGGTAGCTCCCCCCAGCTGCATTGGCTCATCACCAGACATGTGCTCAAGTGTCTCTTTACCCAAAGTGTGGGAAGAGGCCACCAACTTATATGATAGTACGTCCTGAGTGTGAGGAACCTTAGATCTCTCCCTCAAGCATCTATCAATACGTACAGAAAGGGACATAGCCGACTCCAATGACTCGGGATATTCGTGAAACGCCAATGCATCCTTCAGGCCCTCGGATAGCACTTGGCAGAATTGACTACGGAGAGCAGGATCATTCCACTCCTGATCTGTAGCCCATCTCCTAAATTCAGCACAATAGGTCTCCGCAGAACGTCCTCCCTGTCGTAAGCCACGCAAATTGGTCTCGGCCAGGGAGATCCGATCTGGGTCATAGATAAGCCCCAGAGCTCTGAAAAATTCATCTACCAATGAAAAAGCCCAAGACTGAGCGTCACCTTTTAGCATAGAAATAATTATACCCACTCTTTGACTCTCGTCCCCAGAAGAGCGTAGACGCAGTTTAAAATATAATTTTCACGACTCCCTGAACCATAGCAACATAGTAACATAGTACATAAGGCAGAAAAAAGACATTTGTCCATCCAGTTCGGCCTGTTATCCTGCAAGTTAATCCAGAGGAAGGCAAAAAAAAAAAAAGCTGTAAGGTAGATGCCAATTTTCCCCACTTTAGGGAAATAAAAAATTCCTTCCCGACTCCAATTAGGCAATCGGAATAACTCCCTGAATCAACGACCCCTCTCTAGTAGCTATAGCCTGTAATATTATTACACTCCAGAAATACATCTGTACTGACACCTGATATATTTATACATAGTAATTAGATCTCCCCTCAGTCGTCTTTTTTCTAAAGTGAATAACCCTAATTCTGATCATCTTTAAGGGTACTGTAGTTGCCCCATTCCAGTTATTACTTTAGTTCCCCTCCTCTGGACCCTCTCCAGGTCTGCTATGTCTGCCTTGTTCACAGGAGATCAGAACTGTACACAGTACTCCATGTGTGGTCTGACTAGCGATTTGTAAAGTGGTAGGACTATGTACGTCCTAAAATTGACACTTTCCCCAGAAAATCTGTCCGGAAGAGCCACCTTGGGTTCAGGGCAGACCTGGTGCCCGTTTTCAGAACAAGCCTCCTCTGTTCTCTGGATCTGTGAGACGGTCGTGCGGAGGTCAGCTACCTCCAGAGATAACCCCTAGAGTTGTCTGACCAGTGCAGAAATAGGATCCGCTGCCGCACTGATACAAACAAAATGGCAGTTATTTGGTGGTTGATAATGTCACGAATAATGGGGAGAGGAGGGACACCAGAAAGACAACAGAAGGAAGATGACAAAGAACTAGGCCTCAAGCCTAGGGAAAAGGGAAAGGTCACCTTCTAGGAAACCCCTAGATCTGGCCCTGACTCTTGTCAGTAAGTATAGACCATGAAAGTGGGAAAATACATATACCGGAACCTAAATCCTAGGAGCCCTGAGATGTGAAAAGGATATGCCCTAAAGGATGTGAAAGGGAATTAGACTACTGGTTCTTTCCCAGGTGAATGAACCAGCGTCTCCCTGAGGCCTAGTAACAACAAGCACAAGGGAGCAACCAAATACAAGAGCAGTACAACATATATTATAGAAAATAGATGAGCAGGAACACAGGTAGGGTCCACACACCAACTCTTCCAAATCCAAGCAGAGAATATCAAACACATGGTATGAAGTGTGAAACCAAACTAAATAGGGAAGCAGTAATGACCACCAGCTGCAACTGACAAGAGGTGTGCTCATTACCAAACAACAACACTGAGAATCAAGAGACTGTCAGTTAACCTAACGTGCAGTCAGTCCCTCTGATCTTCTAACATCTGTCACAGAAGGTACTATGTGTAACGCTGTTCCCCTGCTTACCACTGCAGTCCTGGGTGCCAGGTTCAGCGGTGATCTACTGCCAGTGATTCTTTTCAGCCCTGGCAACAGCATGCTTGCTGCTTGATTCCTGCAACATTTCCTTAAGGGCCAGCGCGCATCACTTCCTATGTTTTATGGGTACGATCATGGGACCTCGCCAACCAATCCTAGCCCTCCTGCACATATATAAGTGACTCAGCCCTCTTCCCAGATGCCTCAGTGTCAGGGTCCTTGCGTCCTGCTTAGGTTCCTGATATCTGCTTGTGTTCCTGACTCGTACTTGTATTCCTGGACTCTGCTACCTGTTTGATCCCTGCCTGCTTGCCTTGACTCTCCTGTTGCTGATCCGGATTGCCTGACCTTTACCTGTGCCGCCTGCCCTGACCTATTGCCTGTCTGACTTTGCCTCTGCCTCATCCTTTAGTCCTGCACTGTTGCTCCTAGTTATGACTCAGCATCCTAACAACGCCTGTACCACTGGTACCTTTCTCAGGTAACTCCTGGTCCGCCTGGACCAGCTGCCAGGTAGCGACCTCTGGAAAGTCTATCCCCACCATCAGGGGTACTGTGAAGATCGAGGGTTTCACTTAGACAACGCCCTTAGAGGAGGTAGAACACGTTGCACAGTGGGTTTACACCTGCTAGTTCATGACATTGTGGCTGCTTATCTCTAAGGTGAATAAAATGATTTGGCATTGAAAGTCAACACTCCCCCTTCACATTACATTGATAGCTGATCCCAACAAAAATGATGGGTTTGACTAACAATAGATTAATGTGTATGTGGGCCTTTACTGTAATGGTGATCAGATATAGGCTACTGGGAGAAACATGTGTATAGTCAATACAGTCAAAGGTCTAAGAACAGTGAATTGAACAGAACTGGGTAAGTGGTATTGGTGGAGGTAATTCAGAAAAGCAGTAAGATGAGCCATGGTTTTGGTAATGTCGGTCTAACATTGCTTGGTATGTGGTACTACAACAAGTGGTGCAGATAAATAAGCAAACAAGCCAGGTTGATATTCGATGATCAGAATACTGCAGAGCAATCACATGATACAAGCTACAAACCAGGATAACAGAATCTATGATACAGAGGCCAGCGGGTTGCCATTTTGAATACAGCACCTCTGATTGTTATGCATCTACGTGCCACGTATGGCTATTTGGTTGGCTCAATGGTGGGTTAGTTTGTTGGGTTGGCATCTGGCTGGCTAGAAACAAAAAAACGAAGTATTATATTCTAGCAGGTAAATCTGGCCATAAACCATGAATAGCTCCTGCTGTTATCACATAAAATCTCCCCATTATCATGCATTTTTAGACCAATCAACCATCTTGTTATAGGATAGGATAGATTCTGCTAACAGAAAATTCCAACATGGCTACTTCTTTTTGCCCCTCTCTTTCGCTTCGGTATGGGAGGGATACACCACACCAAGCATAAGAGGGAAGGGGAAACAGGGGATCAGGCCTGAGAACTAGGGAAGGAAGAAGGACACCTCCTAGTAAAACCCTAGCCAAGATCCTGACTGACTATCAGTATGAACAGACCCTAGAGGTTTATACATAGGAACACCTAGAGTCCTATCTAGCCCTATAGGACCCTAGTACTAATGGCAGGGACGAGACTACCTGTTCCTCCAAATGGAAGGATGAACAGGAGTCTCCTGACAGGCCTAATACAAACAATAGGGAAAATGCAACACACAGAACCCAAACAAAATACAAAAGGGAAAGGAAAGACTTAACTTCAAAGGAGCTATGGAAGCACCAGGAAATCCACCGAGATCCACAAGCCAGCTATCCACAACTGAAACTGAATCTAACTGAAGCTATAAACTGCACAGCATGGTGGGAAAAGCAACTATAAATAAGGAAGGTAAAATGACCACATTAAAAACACCTAAGGCAAGGGGTGTGGCCAAACCAGAAACAACACAGATGCCTATTGATCCACAGGGAAAACCTGTCAGATCAAACCACGTGTTGCCAGTCTCACCGATCCCCTGCCACCTGTCCGTGACAGCTTCCTTGGGTCCACTAGAGTAAATGATTCTGAGGGTCCAAGCCAAAATTAAATATTGTCTGGAAATTGAAATAAAGAAACCAACTCATCTATTCACCGACTCTCCATTCCTGAGGACCTACAGACGTGGACAAAATTGTTGGTACCCTTTGGTCAATGAAAGAAAAAGTCACAATGGTCACAGAAATAACTTTAATCTGACAAAAGTAATAATAAATTAAAATTCTATAAATGTTAACCAATGAAAGTCAGACATTGTTTTTCAACCATGCTTCAACAGAATTATGTAAAAAAATAAACTCATGAAACAGGCATGGACAAAAATGATGGTACCCCTAACTTAATATTTTGTTGCGCAACCTTTTGAGGCAATCACTGCAATCAAACGCTTCCTGTAACTGTCAATGAGACATCTGCACCTCTCAGCAGGTATTTTGGCCCACTCCTCATGAGCAAACTGCTCCAGTTGTGTCCGGTTTGAAGGGTGCCTTTTCCAGACTGCATGTTTCAGCTCCTTCCAAAGATGCTCAATAGGATTGAGGTCAGGGCTCATAGAAGGCCACTTTAGAATAGTCCAATTTTTTCCTCTTAGCCATTCTTGGGTGTTTTTAGCGGTGTGTTTTGGGTCATTGTCCTGTTGCAAGACCCATGACCTGCGACTGAGACCAAGCTTTCTGACACTGGCTAGTACATTTCTCTCTAGAATTCCTTGATAGTCTTGAGATTTCATTGTACCCTGCACAGATTCAAGACACCCTGTGCCAGACGCAGCAAAGCAGCCCCAGAACATAACAGAGCCTCCTCCATGTTTCACAGTAGGGACAGTGTTCTTTTCTTGATATGCTTCATTTTTTCGTCTGTGAACATACAGCTGATGTGCCTTGGCAAAAACTTCGATTTTTGTCTCATCTGTCCACAGGACATTCTCCCAGAAGCTTTGTGGCTTGTCAACATGTAGTTTGGCATATTCCAGTCTTGCTTTTTTATGATTCGTTTTCAACAATGGTGTCCTCCTTGGTCGTCTCCCATGTAGTCCACTTTGGCTCAAACAACGACGGATGGTGCGATCTGACACTGATGTTCCTTGAGCATGAAGTTCACCTTGAATCTCTTTAGAAGTCTTTCTAGGCTCTTTTGTTACCATTCGGATTATCCGTCTCTTAGATTTGTCATCAATTTTCCTCCTGCGGCCACGTCCAGGGAGGTTGGCTACAGTCCCATGGATCTTAAACTTATGAATAATATGTGCAACTGTACTCACAGGAACATCTAGTTGCTTGGAGATGGTCTTATAGCCTTTACCTTTAACATGCTTGTCTATAATTTTCTTTCTGATCTCTTGAGACAGCTCTTTCCTTTGCTTCCTCTGGTCCATGTCGAGTGTGGTACACACCATATCACCAAACAACACAGTGATTACCTGGAGCCATATATATAGGCCCAATGGCTGATTACAAGGTTGTAGACACCTGTGATGCTAATTAGTGGACACACCTTGAATTAACATGTCCCTTTGGTCACATTATGTTCTGTGTTTTCTAGGGGTACCATCATTTTTGTCCATGCCTGTTTCATGAGTTTATTTTTTTACATAATTCTGTTGAAGCATGGTTGAAAAACAATGTCTGACTTTCATTGGTTAACATTTATAGAATTTTAATTTATTATTACTTTTGTCAGATTAAAGTTATTTCTGTGACCATTGTGACTTTTTCTTTCATTGACCAAAGGGTACCAACAATTTTGTCCACGTCTGTATCCCACTGCTTCCGATCTGGATGTCAGTGGCGACATGTTCCCAACCACTGATCTTCTGTGGTCACCATGGATGAGGCATTGCATTTTTGGTCCACTGGGGATGGGACCCTCAGCACTAGAGATGAATAGGTTAGTGGGTTTCTTTCTTAATGTTAAACACATTCCAGTCCTTAATTAATTTTGCTTTGGGAGTCGACAACCACTTTAAGTCAGTGCCGGGACCTAAGCGCTCACAATGCCATTAGTCATGTTATTGACGCATCAGAAAATATTATAATTAGTTGTTCAATAAAAAATCTATACATTTCTATACTTTTGATAAGATTTTTTTATTTCAGTTTTACAGTATTTTTACGACCCGGCGCCCCAGGGATGTCTGTCACTTTTTGGATATCACTCTCTCTTTTCAGCTCAGTGGTCCTAACATACAACATATTTAATGTGTTAAGTAGCTACTGATGGGAATCTGGTCCTATGTACACAGCGATCAGCAGAGAATTCACTAATTCACCTTGGCCCTCCGCCTTATCTTGTTTAAACAAGCTCTGGAGCCTGATCGATGATTCTGAAAGTTCCGGAACAAGCCTAAGACAGATTAAATTGATTGCCTCGGATGTGCATTCACATTAACATCTCACACAGAGATTTCTTATCTTATCTGAATCATAAAAAAGTATGTAAGTGCTAATTCACAGCAGTGTGAGATGAGTGCAGTGGTACCATTTGCTGGAACAAACACTGATCATGCTCCAGTAGGACATAATAGAGCAGTCAGAGCAGATCTACATGGATAACACTAAACAAGGGCCACTTTATGCTTTAGAGCTCATGCACACGAACGTATTTTCTTTCCACGTCCATTCCGTTTTTGTTTGCGGACCATATACGGAACCATTCATTTCAATGGATCCGCCAAAAAAACGGAAGTTACTCCGTGTGCATTCCGTTTCCGTATGTCTGTATTTCCGTTCCGCTAAAAAATAGAACATGTCCTATTGTTGTCCGAATTACGGACAAGTATAGTACTGTTCTATTAGGGGCCAGCTGTTCCATTCCGCAAAATGCGAAATGCACACGGACATCATCCGTATTTCTTGCGGATCAGTTTTTTGCGGACCGCAAAATACATATGGTCGTGTGCATGAGGCCTTACCCTGATTCTGCAGATTACAGTAAAACCCCCTATGTGGTTGTCGACTGCTATATGGGCACATGACAGAGCTTAGAACAGATGGAGCCACAATATGGCTTTTGGAGGGCAGATTTCACTGGAATAGTTTTCAGGTGCTGTGTCGCATTTGAAGGTACCCTGCGGTACCTCACAGTGGAAAACCACCAAATACGGACCCCATTTTGGAAACTACACCCCCCCAAGGAGGTGTAGTGAGCACTTTGGCCCAATATGCTTTTCATAGAATTTAGAAACCCTTGGCTTTCCCGTTGGGGAAAAATGGCCCTGCGACTTATAAAGCGAATACTAATGAGCGCTTCCATTATGACCGGTAAGCAGTGAAGGCTCTGTACTCACCACTTTCTGGTCCTCGGCTGTCGGCTGTGCTGTGGCTGCACAGTATTTAATCCATAAAGGGCATAAATCACCTAACATTCCTAAATTGTTTGGAATAACGTGCTTTAAAACATCAGGTATGATGTTGTATCGATCAGGTAGTGTAAGGGTTACGCCCGCTTCACAGTGACAGACCAAACTATGACAGACCAAACTTCTCGTTTAACGCACTGTAAACAACCGCAAACAGTCCATTTGCACAACCGCAAACTCCCCATTTGCACAAGGTTGAATACCAAGCTAGCCATGTCCCGTTCCTTGTCCTCACTGATGTCATTGAAGGTCTCTTCCTCCACCCAGCCACGTACAACACCAAGGGTCCCCGAAAGGTGACAACAAGCCCCCTGGGACGCCTGCTGTGGTTGGTCTTCCACCTACTCAAAGCCACCTTCCTCCTCTGACTCTTCTTCAGTCTCCTCTCTCTGCGTTGCCGCAGGTCCAGTAATTGATGACGACAAGGCTGCTTCTGGTGGTGATGGTCACCACAACTCTTCCTCTTTGCAGGGCACGCTCCAGAAAAAACACATATGGGATGAGGTCGATGATGTTGCCTTGGGTTTGACTGACCAGGTTTGTCACCTCCGCAAAAGGATGCATGAGCCTACAGCCATTGTGCATGAGCGTTCAGTAACGCAGCCAAAAAATACCCAGCTCCGCAGAGGCTGTCCTCTTTTTTTTAAATTAAAAAAATCTGTTCTTACCAGTTTAATCTCTGTTTTGTCCCCTATCAGGAGTTGGTGTATGGAATAGATTTTAGGAACCGGGAGATGGAAAAAGATGCTTGGTCGGTCCTCTTACCTCCAATTTGGGGCACGGCGCATGCGCCGTGCAATGTACTGTGCTACCCGATATGAGTGGTATGTTAAGTAGTACTATTCCTATCAGTTTAATCCCTGTTACGCCCCCTATCAGGGGCCGTGTATGGAATAGATTTTAGGAACTGGGAGATGGAAAAAGATGCTTGGTTGGTCCTCTTACTTCCAATTTGGGGCACTGTGCATGCGCCGTGCAATGTACTGTGCTAGCCGATATGAGTGGTATATTAAGTTTTACTATTCCTATCAGTTTAATCCCTGTTACGCCCCCTATCAGGGGACGTGTATGTAATAGAGTTTAGACAACAGCAAAGAGTTGTCAATAGTTGACACACTCATGACATAAATTTTATACCTCTATGCGTCAATCTTGGTGTAGTGATGACTGTGCTCGTGCGCACGTTTGGGAGATTGCAGTCGATGGCGTTTTTTCAAAGCCTATGGTCATGCTGAGGTAGTTCAGTGACAGTTAAGTGACCCAGAAAGCAATGATTCTGCAGTGTGGGCCCATTGTTGGCCTAGTAGGCTTTAATGATCACATTAGATGATCACAAAGAAAAGTTATGTTTTTTCTATGCAAAATTATCCAGCCGATCGCTTTTGGTCTGTTCACAATGAAGCAACGACCTTATCTCCTCTGGGGTGTGCCAACATTGCCAACACACTCATAGAGGTGATCGCTTAATTGTGATACGCAAGCCCCTTCACCACAACAAGGTAACGATCACAAAGGGGAATTGACACTTGTATGTGCCTTTTTTTTTTTTTTGCAGCCACAGTGCAGCACCAGAGGCCAGAAAATTCACGTGTCTGTGGTCAGATGTATCTTGGCACTGACACTGTGTGTCAGAGATATATTCACTTGCCATTGAACATGGCCATATAGCTCTGGGATGCCCTTCTGGGAGAAATATTTCCTTTTCATTGCGGTATGCCAATGGTCAAAAATTTGCTAAAGGCCTCCCAGTCCACCAGTTTATATGGCAGTAGTTGGCGGGCTAGCAGTTCCGACAAGCGAGCGGTCAGCTTTACTTTTAAACATTTGGGCCACGGAAGGCTGCCTTCTGCCAGATGAACGCGATGATGGCATGGTGGAAGGTGGAGTGGAGGACAAATGGGAGGAGAAGGAGAAAGAGAAGATGCAGGACGTGGAGCTCCGGGAGTGTGGCTTTGTGGGTTCTGACGGCCTTGCTCCCACTGGGCTCAGTGATGGGAGGCCAGGTGCCTTCTTAAGGCGGTCGTCCCTAGGTGAGTCTTGGGCTTACCGCAACTTATGCGTTGACAGCACAGGCTGCAGATGGCAACACTATTATCAGTAGCTGACATGTTAATAAAGCTCATACTGCCGAGCCATGTGCTGGCATCCTGGGAATGTAAGATGTGACCGTGCATGGCTCCAGATACATTTGCAGTCTGCTTTTTGCCTCCTGTGCACTGCGAGTTCTGACTGCTTCTCCTCCTTCTCTTCCCAATCTGCTGCTCCATCTCTCCCTCTGAAATCCCCTCCTCTTCCTCTCTTGTGGGCACCCACATGACGTCCATCGACACGTCATCATTGTCACCTTCACCACTACTGACATTAGAGATCTTGAAGTAGGCAGCAACAGCGAGAACCACCCCCCTTGGGCTGATCTGGGTACTTTCGTCAGACCGCTGGGTGGTGGCCGTTGCTACCTCCTCTTCCTCATCCGATGCCAAGAATGGCTGCTATCGGTAAAGTCTGGGAATGGATGGGAAAATAATTCCTCTGACTCAAATGGAGGGGCCATGGTGGTGGTGTCTTTGGGGGTGCACACAGCAGAGACTGAGGAGGGTGCAGATACAGAGGATGAGGAGGGTGCAGAAGCAGAAGGCTGAGTGAGCCACTCAACTAACGCTGGTGCATCCTTTGACATAATCGCACGCACCTTCTCAAACTTCCCACTTAGGCTCCTGCCTGGTGCACCTGCCCAAACCCTACCACCCCTGGGGAACAGCCTGCCTGTTCCTCTGCCTGTTATTTTCAAAATGACCCTGTGCCAAAGTCCCTAGAGAAGAGCAGTATTTGTGGAAGCAGGTATATTGCAGGCCTCAATCAGTATTTGGTGGAAACAAGTATATCAATCCCCTTAATCAGCATTTTGTGGAAGCAGGTGTATCGCAGGCCTCAATCAATATTTGGTGGAAGCAGGTATATCGCACCCCTCAATCTGTATTTTGTGGAAGCTGGTATATCGCACCTCTCAATCAGTATTTTGTGGAAGCAGGTATATAGAACCCCTTAATCAATATTTGGTGGAAGCAGGTATATCGCACCCCTCAAACAGTATTTTGTGGAAGCAGGCATATTAAACCCCTTAATCAGTATTTGGTAGAATCAGGTATATCGCACTCCTCAATCAGTATTTTGTGGAAGCAGGTATCTCGCAGGCCTCAATCAGTATTTGGTGGAAGCAGATATATAGAACTGCTTAATCAGTATTTTGTGGAAGCAGGTGTATTGCAGACCTCAATCAGTATTTTGTGGAAGCAGGTGTATCGCACCCCTCAATCAGTATTTGGTGGAAGCAGGTATATCAAACCCCTTAATCAGTATTTGGTGGAAGCAGGTATATCAAACCCCTTAATCAGTATTTTGTGGAAGCAGGTATATTGCACCCCTCAAACAGTATTTTGTGGAACCAGGTATATAAAACCCCTTAATCAGTATTTTGTAGAAGCACTGCAGAAAAGCCAGTGATCTCCCAAAAAAAACATTGCTGTCCATCTGCAGTTTGCTAGAAGGCTACTGGAACAATTTTTTATAGATGGATTAGACCTAAATAGAACTTTTTGGTTTAAATAAGAAGCATTTTGTTTGTGGAAAGGAAAACACTACATTCCATCTGTGAAATATAGCAATGGTGGTAGTATCATGGTTTGGGCCTATTTTGCGGCATCTTGGCGAGGACAGCTTGCCATCATAGATGGAACAATGAATTCTGAATTATTCCAGCAAAATCTTAGGCCAGACTAAGTTCAGCGAGCGAGTTCAGTGCGAGAAACATGCTGTGTATTAGTCTGGCCTAAGATATTGCTGGTATATTTCAGAATTCATTGTTCCGAGTGGTGCTCATGTGAGTCTGGTCTAAAGGAAAATGTAAGTACATTTGTCCATGAGCTGAATGTGTGTCATGCCCCAAGAAAATGACCCTAAGCACACAAGTCATTCTACCAAAGAATGGCTAATAAAGAATAAAGTAAACATTTTGGAATGGCAATATCGAAATCATGAACTTAATCCAATAGAGATGTTGTGGAAATCCCTGAAGTGAGCAGTTCATGGGAGGAAACCCCCCAACATTACAGACTTGAAGCGGTTTTGTACTGAGGAATTGGTTTAAATTCCCCCAAGCCAATGTGCAGGACTAATCAACAATTACCGGAAACAATTAGTTGCCATTATTGCTGGACAAGTTGTCACAATAGATACCTAGAGGGGAAGGAAGCCTCTCTAGAATCACTATAACAGTATGTGGTAAACTGTTTTTTGGTCCTGCAATTGGCAATGTCTTCAATTTCCGTTGATGTAACTGTAGCCATTAAGAACCATACCAGGTACAATGAGCCCCCAGGTCTGGAGTGCCCACTTATAATAATTACATGAACATTGTTCCTTTTTATAAGGGAAAACCAAGATCATATGGAATACATCACAGTAAAGAGGGTAAGCCTATGTATAGACAATCTGAAATATGACATTACTATTCATCATTTGTTGTTTAATCATTCATAATTTGTTGCAAATCAACTGTAAATGAGGCCTCATGCACACGGCCGTTGCCCTGCCCGTATTGCGGCCTGCAAACAGTGAATGGGTCCGCAATCTGGAGCTTCGGTGCTGAACACCACGGAAGCACTGCAGAGTTGTTCTATTTTTTTGTGGTGCAGACGGATCACGGACCTATTCAAGTTGAATGGGTCTCCACCCATCCTGGCCGCCGTACGGACGTTGCCCATGCATTGGGGATTGCAAATTGCGGTCACCAATGCACGGAACGGCCGCACAATGGTTGTGTGAATGAGGCCTGAATCAAATGTGTTTAGAATTTCCCAAAAAGTTTTTGAGATTCAATTCATGCTAGTCACTCAAAGTGGTGCCTATCATTTTACATATCAGTGCAGTAGTGAGCAGGGGAGATGAAGATGGAGGATCACATGACTCTGGGCTTGCCTATAATGTCTTGCAGTCAGCCTCAGCCAATCAAGAGATCAGATACCAAGCAGGGAATCCTTGTGTATTCTGAGGTTGTACATTGATGTGGCAAGACAAAGCAAAGGAAAACAATTTTATATGTATATAGTTGCAAGAAAAAGTATGTGAACCCTTTGGAATAATATGGATTTCTGCACAAATTGGTCATAAAATGGGATCTAATCTTCATCTAAGTGCCAACAATAGACAATCACAGTCTGCTTAAACTAATAACACACAAATAATAAAATGTTACCATGTTTTTATTGAACACACCATGTAAACATTCACAGTGCAGGTGGAAAAAGTATGTGAACCCTTGAATTTAATAACTGGTTGAACCTCCTTTGGCAGCAATAACTTCAACCAAACGTTTCCTGTAGTTGCAGATCAGACGTGCACAACGGTCAGGAGTAATTCTTGACCATTCCACTTTACAGAACTGTTTCAGTTCAGCAATACTCTTGGGATGTCTGGTGTGAATCGCTTTCTTGAGGTCATGCCACAGCATCTCAATCGGGTTGAGGTCAGGACTCTGACTGGGCCACTCTAGAAGGCATATTTTCTTCTGTTTAAGCCATTCTGTTGTTGATTTACTTCTATGCTTTGGGTCGTTGTCCTGTTGCAACACTCATCTTCTGTTGAGCTTCAGCTGGTGGACAGATGGCCTAAGGTTGTCCTGCAAAATGTCTTGATAAACTTGGGAATTCATTTTTTATTCAATTATAGCAATCCGCCGAGGCCCTGACGCAACAAAGCAGCCCCAAACCATGATGCCCCACCACCATACTTTACAATTGGGATGAGGTTTTGATGTTGGTGTGCTGTGCCTCTTTTTCTCCACACATAGTGTTGTGTGTTTCTTCCAAACAACTCAACTTTGGTTTCATCTGTCCACAGAATATTTTGCCAGTACTGCTGTGGAACATCCAGGAGCTCTTGTGCAAACTGTAAACATGCAGCAATGTTTTTTTGGACGGCAGTGGCTTCCTCTATGGTATCCTTCCATGAAATCCATTCTTGTTCTTCCAAGTCGTTCTTACCGTGGACTGATAAACAGCAAGGTTTTTGGAGATACTTTTATAACCCTTTCCAGCTTTATGCACGTCAACAATTCTTAATCGTAGGTCTTCTGAGAGCTCTTTTGTGCGAGGCATCATTCACATCAGACAATGCTTCTTGTGAAAAGCAAACTGGTGTATGTTTTTTATAGGGCAGGGCAGCTGTAACCAACACCTCCAATCTCATCTAATTGATTGGACTCCAGTTGGCTGACACCTCACTCCAATTAGCTCTTGGAGATGTCATTAGTCTAGGGGTTCACATACTTTTTACACCTGCACTGTGAATGTTTACATGGTGTGTTCAATAAAAACATGGAAACATTTAATTATTTGTGTGTTATTAGTTTAAGCAGACTGTGATTGTCTATTGTTGTGACTTAGATGAAGATCAGATCACATTTTTTGACTAATTTGTGCAGAAATCCATATAATTCTAAAGGGTTCACATACTTTTTCTTGCAACTGTATATATAAAATACAGTAAATTCAGGGTCTTATAAGCCTTAGGGATTTTGTTAGATAAATGTAATTCATTGATAGAGAGAGTTTTAGCTAGGGAAAGGACAAGGGTAAGTTTAGTCAATGTGTGTTACTTACTGCTGCAGCCAGCCATTCATTTGCATTGAAGGTTTACTTATATTACATATCAATATTTAAAGCTACAGTTCTCTTTTTTTTAATCTACAGCCCAACTTACATCTAAATAAATCATATAGCTGATGATTTGTAAGCATTATACTCTAGTTACACTTGACATTGTCCAATTGTACATTTTTTTATTTTCTTCCAAAAAAGCTCTTGAGAAGTTTCTTCAATTAAGTGTACTGAACATGACCAGAGATATTTTGCAGCATCACTTTCAGTATATATTTTTGCAGCAAACTATGTCCAAGTGCACCTTTTGTAAACTGTTTTTGAAAGCTTCTTCAATTAATAATAAGTATACCAAACCTGACAGTATGTATTTTGCAGCTCCACTGTCAGCATATTTTGCTACATACTCTGTCTAATTGCAATTTTTCTTCAAAAATCTGTTGCAAACTTTCTTCAGTTTATAAAACATGGGCAGAACTGTGCCCCTAGTAAGAGATCATTTTTGGACCGCTTGTTCAGAACTAGGTATTGCTTTTTTCAATACTACTGTGTGTGTGTTTGTATAAACACCAGCAGGAATGTGCTCTCAATAAGGGATCATTTCTGGAACATTTTTTTTATTGTAAATGCATACCAAATCTGACAAAGCATTGGATATACTATTAGGAGACTCCAGAATGTCATACACAATTTTTCATGGCAATATGAGCACTTTCGATTCATGTTGAATTTATTTATACTTGAATTGAATCTGTTAATCAATTTGTTAGATTAAATCAAACACCACAGCACTCTATTAAGAAATTCAGTCATTTCTAGTTGCTGTTCAAGTAAAAGTAGTTATGTTACAACCATGGGCGTAGCCATAGGGGGTGCAGAGGTAGCAGTCTCTATAGGGACTAGGAGCCTGAGAGGGCCCAAAGACCCTTGTGCCACATAAGAAGACACCAGCATTATAGAAAGTGCATGTTGGTCAAGTTACACCCCTGGCTGGAGGGAAGGAGTTAGGTCAAGAATTTGGCATGGGGGGGGTTCCATTTCAATTTTTGCCTGAGGCAGCACAAAGCATATGTGCTTCCCTGTCCCTGGTCACAATGCAGTGAGGGAAGGGGGCCCAAGCTGAACTCTTGAATCAAGGCCCATGAGTCTTTAGCTACCCCCTGGTCAAAACTTGCATTGCTGCTGTTCAATAGAGACTTATTCCTGACTTTTTTAAGGTACCCTTGAAATTCTATCTAGACCCCCAAGGCTATAAATCAATAAATAAGGAACCAAGAATACACAAAAACAGCACATGACAGTCAGATAATTGCTAGCAAGACCTCATTATGGGTAGAGAACTTAATGCTTTGGGTTTGAATACAAAGACTCAAACAGTGAGATGGGGATAGAGGGTCAGATCCATAATCTTCACAAAGGTACTTAGGCCTCTAGTTATGCTACATGGTAGGAAATCTATGTCAGCAGATTTTAAAATACAACTCTGTAAAATTGAGGAGCTCTATAAATATAAACTAGACTTGCTGTTGGGTAGTTAGGTTCACTAGAGTCTCAGGAGAATGCATTATATGATACAGTAAAAAAAAGGTGGGGGGATGACTATAGTGTGAGGGGACCTTGTCGGCAGATGGTGTTGACTGGTTTTCTCCGGAAGGTACAGTGCTCTTTCCCTTGGCACAATGACGTTTTCTGCACCATTTAGCAGAGAGGAGATAGATCCACCACACTCACCGCTCTAATAAAGTATTAATGTACCCACCGGAGCTTTTAACATGAGTAGATAACCAGTCACCTGGTACATACTCTAACCATTTCCTGGCAAAGTATGTATGTGTGTATGTATGCATCTAATGTATGTGTATATGTGTAGGTATGTAAATATGTGCATTAATTGTATGTGTATACCATATGTGCATTATATGAGTGTATGCATGTGTTGTATGTAATTGTGTGTGCTTATACAGTATATTATATATGTGTGTATGAATAAGTTGTATGTATATTGTGTATGTATAGTTGTATGAGTAAGTTATTGTGTGTATAAACTGTGTTTGTTTTTCTCCAATCCATTGTACCCTAGCAGTATGGCTTATTTCCGTTCTTTGATCGATTCACAATTTCATTTATCTACTATGTTCATATGTCCCCACGATTGTCATGGAATCCCCATATTCACAAAACAGTTAAAAACTTAGGGTGTCATTTATTAAACAGAAATACGCCTAAATTAGGGGTATTTCTGGTGCAGATTGGGGCAGAAGGACCTTTTTGCTGTAATCTGTTACTTTTCCCCACTAATGCCAGGTCTAAAAAGGAGGCAAAGTAAGGGCAGGGAAGGGGAGGAGCCAGGAGACCCATCTCTTTCATCATTTTCTATGCCTGGTTTAGGCGTAGAAAATGGTCTAAATGTAAGACAGCTAGGAAGCAGGGGTGGATCCAGGGCCTTATTAAAAATGCCATAAAAAGTAATGTTTGCTCAGTGCAAGCATAAATTACTCTGTACTGCACCTTAGCTATGACATTGAAGGCCTCTGGCTGCCCCGGTATTGGAGGTGTAAACAGAAAGACCTGGCATCCTCCACATCCATATGATGCAAGATGGCAGTGGTCACATATGCTGTTCCTGGCTTAAGCTACTTCAGTGTAGGTGCTGATCGGTAACTGGATGCATACAGTGTACAGTATATGCAGATGCAGGTGTCAGAATCCCCTATATCTGCTCATGCACCAGACATGTCTACTAACCGTTCATCACCTGCACTGAAGTACTGGAAGCCATAGACAGAGTATGTGGTCGCCACTGTCTTGAATCTGCTTAGTTACAATGTTCCAGTATCTGGCACTGATATTTTGGAAAGTTGTTGGTGAACACTTTTGACCACATCAAGCTTTAATGTCCCAGTAAAAGACAAATGATCACACTAAAGTTCTACCTCATCAACTCTTTATAAAAAGATCAAGCTCATCACGAAAGACAAAAACAACTACAAAAGGTTGGATTAAAAAGATGTATAGGCATAACCATAGAAGCTATTCCCCTTCATTCAGAACTTGAAGACCCCACACTAGAACATCTTGGATCTACACTTTATGCTACCAGTAGTCCATTTTGAATTGACAACTCTTAATAATGGAAAATCAAGTATAACTTAAAGGGGTTTTCCAATATTTTGATACTGATTATCTATCCTCTGGATAGGTCTTCAGTATCTGATCGGTGGAGTCTGACATCATGAACCCCCGCTGATCAGCTGCTTGAGAAAGCATCAGCACTCCTGTGAGCACTGCGGCCTTCTCTGTTCTCACCAAGCATAGCGCCGTACATTGTAAAGTGGCTGTGCTTAGTATCGTGCTCAGACCTATTCATTTCAATAGTGCTAAATGCAATACCAAGCACAGCCACTATACAATGTACAGTACTGTGCTTGGTAAGCACAGAGAAGACCGCAGTGCTCACAGGAGAGCTGGTGCCTTCTCAAACAGCTGATCGTCAGGGGTCCCAGGTGTTGGACCCCCACTGATCAGATACTGATAACCTATCCAGAGAATAGGTCATCAGTAGAGATAAGCAAATTTTTTTAAAATTCGATTCGCCGGTTCGTCAATTTTTTGGGGAAAAATTTGGTTAGATTCAAATATATTTGCAGCGAATTACGTTAACAAAACTGCTATTTCCTGGCTGCTGAGAGCCTTTATAGTGGTGTAGAACCCTGTGCCTTGTAGTAACACGCATAGGGAGTCTGCTTTGGTAGTGAAATAATACTGTGTCCATATGACATGCAGATGACAGGCATCGCTCTTAAATCACAACATACTTCACTTATTTGGGGCGGTCACGGGGCCAAAACTGACCAAGTAACTCAAGTATCAACTCAGCCTTACAGGTAGATGTTAGCGTTAAGAAGAAGGGCACTCCTTTTACACCCTCGTCAGCTGATTCCACATAGATGTCTACAGAACCTATTCTATTAAACGCTTATAGAAGTAGAGCCCCCCCAACAGAGAGGAGAGGGAGTCAGCAGTAAGTTTGTGTTGACATCACTGATTAATTTTCCCCATTCTCTGATCCTTTAGAACAATAACCCACAAAAAACGTATCCTGTCTGTGGAGTATACGCCTTCACTCGGTCAGCATTTGCTCAATAATCCATCAGTATTGCTAAAGGCAAAAAAAAAGACGGACTGGACCTAAAACACGATGACACGTGAATAGAATATTTGCATGTCTTCTGTGTTTTCTACCCACTCCTGCTTTTGGCTACCAAATCATAAGCCAATACTGATGGGACCATACATGCCTTAAAGCTGCCACACAGACAGGATCTGTTGTGCGTCTCGTTTTTCCTTCCTTCTGACAGATCAGAAGAAGTGTCAAATAAATGATGATGTCAGCCAAGCCGAAAGTCAAAATAGTGGTCATGAAGTGGGGAGGGTGGGAACAGCATGAGAAGTCCACAGAGTGGACCTATGACATAGTGCTGAGGTGAAAGCATCATGAGGAGTCCATAGAGTGGCCCAATGACAGGGTCTGGAGGTGGTAGCAGCATGAGGAGACCACAGAGCGGCACAATGAGAGAGTGTGGAGGTGGCAGCAGCATCAGGAGGCCACAGAGTGGCACAATGACAGTCTGGAGGTGGCAGCAGCATGAGGAGACCACAGAGCGTCACAATGACAGAGGTGGCGGCAGCATCAGGAGGCCACAGAGTAGCAAGGTGACATACTGTGGTGGTGGGTGGCAATACCAGTACCCGCTTAAGATGGTGGGTGAAAGAAGGAGCACTTGGCATCAGATTTGTGGCATCAGGCGGGTAACAGCATCAGAACAGTTAGGTAGCCAGAAGAAACCGGTCTCTTGTCAAATTGTTGGTGAGGCACCATGGATGATCTAGTCTGATGCATCAGGCATTGGTGTCTGGAAATCCTGGATGATCCACGCCTGATTCATCTTGATGCAGTGTCCCACTATGTGCTATATGTGGGCACTTTAAACTCTTGCTAAATGTCATATCAAATGTATTGTGGTATCATGCTGTAATTCCCTTTAACAGGCTGGCAGTGTCATTTACCTTTATCGCCCCTAGCTGGTGCTTGCAACACTTATATATATAGCTGGGGGGAGGTGTAAAGTTAGTGTGTCCGATGCTAATGAAGAGATGAGGAAGTTAATAGAGGAGGTGGAAATTTGTATTTCCACCAAAATAATAATAAAAAAAAGATTTAAATGCATATAAGTGCAGTGCTTAATGCAGAATAAAATATTTTTTGTCCACCCAAATAATTAAAAAAAGATTTTACCGCATAGAAGTGCAGCGCTTAAAGCTGAATACAAGATTTTTTGGCCACCAAAATAATTTAAAAAAAATTACCGCATATAACTGCAGCGCTGAACGCTGAATACACTTTTTTTTTCCCACCGAAATAGGTTTCAAAAGAATTTACTGCGTATAACTGCCACGCTGAACGCCGAATATCTTTTTCTACTGAAATACGCCAAATAATTTACCACATATAACTTTCCCACCAAAATAAGTCTCAAAAGAATTTATTGCGTATAACTGCCACGCTGAACGCCGTATTTCTTTTTCTACTGAAATACGCCAAATACTTTACCACATATAAGTGGAACAGTGAACGCAGAGTATATTTTTATTTTTCCACGTATATACGCCACTAAAGGCTTTTCAACAGAGGGTTATAGGCTATCAGTTTAAAAAAAAAAACAATGACGCCTGAGGCAGAGTGATCTGAAGTGAACGGGATGTAGAGGAGGAAGTAGATCCACTCTGGAAAAGCGAGACGATGTCCTCGTGCGGTTTCTGTGCTGCAGAGAAGTCCCTGTAGTGTCCAGTAAGCAATACCGCAGATAGATGCGGGCTGGTGTGAATTAGTTTGCATTTTTGTGCAGGGTTAGTGCATAGTGTATTCCCCTGTATTGGTGCGCCGCTTTTTTGGATGTCGTCACGTAAGCGCGCAGTATGTGAAACGTAAATACAACATTTCACCACAACGTAATTCGGTCCATCCCACAAAAAGCACTTTCCCACATATAACTGCAGTGCTTAATGCTGGATATATTTTTATTTTTCTACTGATATACGTCACTAAAGATTTTTCAAGATATAAATGCAGGAACGAATGGCGAATGTATATTTCCTTTTCTAATGATATACGTCACTAAAGGTTTTTCTACATGTAAGTGCACCAGCAAATGGCTAATGTATATTTCTTTTTCTACTCCACTATGCCAGTAAAGGGTTTATCAGATATAACTGCAGCAGTAAAGTGAGAATATATTTTTCTTGTAGTACTGAAATACGCCCCTATACGCTTTCACCAGAAATAACTGCAGAAGTGACCTGAGAATATATATATTGACAAGAAGACTATTATGAGTATGTAATCACGTTCCACACATCCTAAATGTCAGGAGCTCACAGCTTGTATGATTATACAACTGGGATGTCCAAAATGTGTGGTCAAATTGAACGGTTATGAATAAATGGAAACATAAGCCTCTGTGGTTACCCTTAACTTAGTGGTTAGACATCTGCAGGCAGCACATAGACCTCTGAAGGGGTGATTCCCATAACAAGTACAATTTTCCTGTTTGGAGGAGAAAAGACACATGCAGATTAAGAAAAAGAAATCCATTATTTATCAATGGACATTTCAAGAGAAAATATACAATAGCAAGTAAACCGATAAAGAAAAAGACAGGTGCATAGGACAGCCAGACGTATGACTGCCTTAAGGGTGCGATTCCACCAACCTATTCCATCTTTGTCACAAGTTTATTGCTCCATTTCTAATCTTCATCCAATACCACTTTCCTTCCTGACAAGTTACAACACCCACACTGATAGAAAAAAGATTAAATACTAGATGTCCCAATGTTACAATGAAGCCTTATATGAAGATTTCAATTCTTATAGATTTCATCTCAGATAATTACACTAAGTACTCCGAATGCCTCATTCACACGTCAGTGTTTGGTCAGTGATTTCCATCAGTGATTGAGAGCCAAAACCAGGTGTGGCTCTAAACACAGAACAGGTGCAGATCTTCCCCTTATAACTTATCTCTGTGGAGGCTCCTTTCCTGGTTTTGGCTCACAATCACTGATGGAAATCTCTGACCAAAACAATGACGTGTCACTGTGGCATAAATCATTCTAAAACTCAAGTGAAAAATCACTACATGACCAGTGATGGTCATACTATTTAGTCTATGAGTGCAGCAGAGGGTCTTAATTCAGACATAATGCTCAAGTCAAAATGCTATGCAAAAAAAATTGGTTTATTTCACTGTCCATATACCATATCCTATTGGTGTTTATGGGTGTCATTGAGGTAGCTGTCCCTCTATTAGCATAGTCCCAGGTCCAAAGGAAATTACATGGGCATGCTTCATTTGAATGGACACCATGTAATACAACTTTTCTCTTGAAGTAGCCTGCTGGGTGGCATGGTGCAATATGAGCAATAACTTTATAATTAATCAACTTTATATTTACTTATCTCAGAAATAAATACCAACTAAATTGTGGTGCAAAATGGCAATGGTCCTTTATTAAGGGTTACATAATATAATAATAATACAAACCATGAATAATTAATTAACCAAATACATAAATAATCATTAAATATTCATTAAGTCCACAATTGTCCCCCCAACAAAGCTGGGTGACTTACCTCCTCTAACTCAGGACTACAACTTCTTTAAGGGAGGGCAGGTTGGACAACGTCTTCTTCTTCAAGGCTCCGCGGCAGATAAGCGCCGGACCTGCTGAGACCGTCTATAAATACTTGAAATTCCTGCCACTGGAACTCCACTCTCCAATCAAATGCTGGCAGAAAACAGGTGCCTCAGTAACAGGTAAGTAATCAGGAACCTTATGCTCAATGACACCATGGTGGGGCCTCCAGCATACGCCTCTGTGCCCAGTATCATGGTGCCATATGACCAATAACTTTAACTATAATTAATCAACTTTAAATTCACTTATCTAAAAACAAATACCATCTAAATTGCTGTGCAAAATGGCCATGGTCCTGTATTAAGGATTATATAATATAATGATAATAAAAACCATGAATAATGAATTAACCAATAAATAAATAATCATTAAATATTCATTAAGTCCACAATTGTCCCCCCAGTAAAGCTGGGTGACTAACCCACAAGACATGCAGGTTAACCTGCATGTTCCCCCTAAAAACCATGGCCTTGTCTATTATATCCTGTAAGCTAGAACTAAATATATCCAATCCTATATCGGACACACTAACTAAATCGTCCCGATAAAGGGCCAGGATAAAACCTTCCAACTCATTATGTCTAAATGACCAGCCATTCAAATTAGGAAGATACTTTTCTAAGCTTCTATTAATTCTCTTCCTAATCTTTTCAATAAAACCGAACTGGTCTCCTCTCCAAATCAATCTTGGTATAATTTCTGAAAAAATTAGTTACTTCAGGCAACAAAGATTTAATATAATTAAAATCGAATTTCATTTGATCTAATAAATCTAATGCTCTAATTTTCTCTAGATCATTCCCCCCAGCATGGATAATCAAAACATCCGGCTTGGGGTAACGACCGCAACTAACCTCTCAGAATTTGAATTATTTGTTTCCATTTCAAACCCCTAAAACCCAACCAAAATATAGATATAAATAAAGAACCAATACAAAATTTTTGTGAATAATTACGCTCCGCAGCCCTTCTTTCCGCCCAAAAGACAAAAGAATGACCCAGAATCCAAACGATCAATTGGTTTGAACCTAAATAAGAATAAATTAAATGACAGCACTAAATTAGGCCAAACATATAATTTATATCTGTTAGATTCCCAACATCCAATTTTTTAAATTATTGCCCCATTCAATCCCAAATTAGCTGCCACTGTGGCCGCTCCAATGCAAAAAGAATGAAACAAATATTTTTCAGCAGAAAATTTTGTACGACAATAAACATTTAAAAAAAAATTGCATTAGACTGATAAATTGTCAATGCTGAACCATCCTCACGAATCATACAAGGGAAACATTACCCTGAGGTCTAATCTCCAAAAATTATTTCACTGTCCTAACTGGGCACAATGCTGATTCTGCTAAAGCTGCTAACTTAACCGATGTCCCTTTCGCTAACTGATCCGTTTTTGTTTTTTTTTTATAAAAAAATCATACTGTATTACTATTTAATTTAACGTCATTAAAATTCAGGGGTGCCAATGACCACTTATTGGCTGCCACTAATTCCCCTATATGAAATGCGCCAAAGAATGCTACTACTAATAAGCTACTTTAAATAGAACTGCTTCAAAAACTGAAAACGTGCAAGACTGACACAAAGTCACCCAGCAATTGAAATGTGATTGGACGCCTGACATCCGCGCTGCTAAACGATCTCCTGGCTCCTTTAAGAAACTGCTTCACCACAAACTGGTTAGAAAAGGACTGATAACCTGCTAATCTAAAAAAAGAAAGAAACACCTGCAACTGTTATATGCAAAACTGAATAACCAAAACCATCTTCTAACAATGAACAAAGAAATTGAAAAAATACATTTAAATCCAACAGAAAACAAGAAACAATCCTGACAGTACAAAATTTATACCACCTCTTCCATGCCAGTGAATATCCATCCCATGTTTGAGGGGCTAAGAGCTTCTGAATGAACCTGTTGATCATACCTGGATAAGATACCAAACCTGTTCCACACATGGGATTCCCACTCTCTGCTTGCGGCACTAGAGAAAAGAACCTTTCCCACTGTGCGCGGGAAAGAGAGTCAGCTATATTGTTTTCTTTACTAGGAATATATTTGGCTTTAATCCAAACATTCAACTCCAAACCGCAATGAACTAAATAATGTAACAATCTAACAACCACTTCAGATTTTGACGACAGACAATTTATTGCAAATACAACCCCTCTATTATCTGAAAAAAATTACAACTCTCTTGTTCCTAAAAACATTACCCCAAATAACCAATGACACTATGAAAGGGAATAACTCCAGCAGGACCATATTATTATTTACGCCTAACTCAATCCACCAATCCGGCCACGGTTCAGCTGACCACTGGCCGTTTAAGAAAGCTCCATAACCCCATGCACCTGAAGCATCTGTAAATAAATCTAACGAACCTGCTTCTTTAAAATCCTCCTGCCAAGCACTATGACCATTGAAATTAATTAAAAATTCTTCTCAAACCGCTAAATCATCTTTCAAAACTTTTGTAATTCTAACATGCGCATGAGGAGATTTTAACCCTTTCGTTGCCATATATAATCTCCTAGAAAAAAAAACAACCATTATCCTTGATGCAAACGCCAATACACCCAATAAACTCTTAACTGAGCTTTCTTAACTGAACGCATTTTTCTAATCAACAAAACTGCTTTCTCAACTTTCTCCATAGGAAGCCTAAACTCCATGTTCACTGAATCAATTACTATACATAAGAACTCAATCTCTTGACATGGCCACACAGTTTTTTCTTGAGCCAATGGGACACCAAAATACTGACAAATCTGGATAAAGCCCTCTAATAAACGAGAGCAATCAACAAAAGAACCAATAAACAAGAAGTCATCTAAATAATGAATAAAGCTAACTAAACCTAACTCTTTTATAACAACCCAATTCAAAAATGAAGAAAACATTGCAAAATAGAAGCAAGACCAGGAAAACTCCATTGGCAAATATTTATCAAAGAAAAATTGACCATTAAAATGATAATCAAAAGAATTAAAACCTTCTGGATGTACCGGTAACAAACTAAGAGCAGTCTTAATGTTTGCCTTTGCCATAAAGCACCCTTTCCCAACTGAACGAACTAAAGAAACAGCATCATCAAATGATGTGTAAAATACTGACGCTATTTCTTTATCCAATGAATCACTTAGTGATTCTTTCACTGGATAAGATAGATGATGTATTAGTCTGAATTCATTAGGATCCTTCTATGGGACAATGCCCAAAGAAGAAACCCCAAAATCAGTAAACGATGGAGAATTAAATTGGCCAGCTACCCTACCTTCTTTTAACTCTTTAAGAATCTTAACATCAACTATATCCATGTGCCTTTTAACTGACGGCAAATTATCATAAATTACATAACCTTTACCTGTGAATCCTGGAACATAAAAATTATTAGAAAATCCTTTAAGAATTATTTCCGCTTTCAAACGGTCTAGAATTCTTTCCCATTTCACCGGCGTCTGAGCTTTTCGAAAAAATCTCTGGTATTTTGACTTTGCAAGGTTGCTTGATTTGATTTTTTAAAACACTGATGCATGGGGTGCACTCCTGCACAAAAGGAACACTCATGTCAGTATCAACCATTTACAAGCTGATTCGTTATATGCAAAACAAACTCTTTTTTTAATATTAGCACCAGGAGCCAATGAACTATTTGGCTTAGCCTGAAAACCACTTCTTTGCGGCAACATCAGGCTAAGCCAAAGGCCAACATCCTTAGATCCCCATTTCATATTACTGTGTACCGCCAACTTCTGGCGAAAGGTCTCATCACATGAAAACCATAAAAGGCCACCAAAATTACGGTATGCCTCCAAAATGAAATCCATATGCTGGAACAAACCGATACAAAGCATAGGTGTTTTGCATATAAAACTGAGGAATAAATGCAAAAGGCCTGCACTCAGTTATTAAATGACCTTGGTGCAACCCTTTTCCTGTCCTCATCTTTCTCATCAACTTTTTTCTCATTCTTAAAAGATTCTTTGGCGGAAGGAAGTAGAGATAAAATATCCACATACTCCCTCCTCCAAATTTTTTCCTTCATTGTTTGTGACAAATGAAACCCCAAAGTAGAACCGTCACAGGTCATAGCCTCCTTTAAGCAGGTCTCATTTATCCCAATTCTATTACAGTTGCAAAAAAAAGTATGTCAACCCTTTGGAATGATATGGATTTCTGCACAAATTGGTCATAAAATGTGATCTGATCTTCATCTAAGTCACAACAATAGACAATCATAGTCTGCTTAAACTAATAACACACAAATAATTAAATGTTACCATGTTTTTATTGAACACACCATGTAAACATTCACAGTGCAGGTGGAAAAAGTATGTGAACCTCTAGACTAATGGCACCTCCAAGAGCTAAT
Source organism: Bufo gargarizans (assembly GCF_014858855.1). Taxonomy (NCBI): domain Eukaryota; kingdom Metazoa; phylum Chordata; class Amphibia; order Anura; family Bufonidae; genus Bufo; species Bufo gargarizans. Next base: position 133,072,719 of record NC_058085.1, read on the forward strand.
TGGAGTGAGGTGTCAGCCAACTGTAGTCCAATCAATGAGATGAGATTGAAGGTGTTGGTTACAGCTGCCCTGCCCTATAAAAAAAAACACACACCAGTTCTGGGTTTGCTTTTCACAAGAAGCATTGCCTGATGTGAATTATGCCTCGCACAAAAGAGCTCTCAGAAGACCTACGATTAAGAATTGTTGACTTGCATAAAGCTGGAAAGGGTTATAAAAGTTTCTCCAAAAGCCTTGCTGTTCATCAGTCCACAGTAAGACAAATTGTCTATAAATGGAGAAAGTTCAGCACTGCTGCTACTCTCCCTAGGAGTCCTGTAAAGATGACCTCAAGAAAGTGATTCACACCAGACATCCCAAGAATATTGCTGAACTGAAACAGTTCTGTAAAGAGGAATGGTCATAAATTACTCCTGACCGTTGTGCACGTCTGATCTGCAACTACAGGAAACGTTTGGTTGAAGTTATTGCTGCCAAAGAAGGTTTAACCAGTTAATAAATCCAAGGGTTCACATACTTTTTCCACATACGCTTTAAATGTTTACATGGTGTGTTCAATAAAAACATGGTAACATGTAATTCTTTGTGTGTTATTAGTTTAAGCAGACTGTGATTGTCTATTGTTGTGACTTAGATGAAGATCAGATCACATTTATGACCAATTTGTGCAGAAATCCATATTATTCTAAAGGGTTCACATACTTTTTCTTGCAACTGTATCTAATGTTATATTAGTTTGTGATTAATTTATAACTGAATTATCAGCTACTGCAGCAGCTGGAAAATCGCACCACACTGCTGCAGGCTGATTAACCTGAGTGTGCACAGCAGCTGTAGCCCACTCAGAAAATAGCTTAGCTAGACTAAGCAACAGTCTATTATAATTGATCCCTATGTTGGTGGGCAAAGCAGCGCTCTGTCCACATGTCTCCTCACCTAAATCCTGTGCTGGAGGCCTGCTGCAGCGCTCTACTCTAAACCCCAGACTGCGATGCCGCCTGTCTAGGGGAGGAACGCCTTCTGCCACATTTCCTGCTCTCATCTTCAGCAGGGGAGTAGGATCTTCTTGGCCTCTTCGTCCTCCTGGAGACCTGGGCTGGTTCTTTAGCGCTATGGGAAGTGCTCCCTGCTGCTGTCGACTCCTCGATGACGTCACTGTGCTGAACAACGTCACGTGGTCTGACCTCTTCTTCTTCAGCTGAAGCCACACCTCTCCTCCTCTGACTCGGCGCGCTGAATCAGCTTCCTGAGCAGCTTTTCCATCTGGACGGTGAGTACTTCTTCTTCTCTACACAGCTCACCAGCACCGCTCTTCTTTCTACAGCACCGCTGACCTGAACACTATGGCTCTTCTGTCCTCTGATGCACAGGACTCTGGAACCTCAGCTCCGCCTTCAGGATCTTCTCTGCCGCTATCGCCACTCCAACTTCAGCACCGTCGCTTCTCCAATGCCGCCGCACCCTCTTCTGCCTGGTAATGCCAGTGCTGTACAATAGCCCTTTTGCAGCTACGCCGGCAAGCCACCAGGGCTTCACATGACGTCTTCTTCCAGGCTCCGCAGCAGATAAGCTCCGCTGAGACCGTCTACAAATACTTGAATTTCCCGCCACTCTGGAACTCCACTCTCCAATCAAATGCTGGCAGAAAACAGGTGCCTCAGCAACAGGTAAGTAACCAGGAACCAATCAGAATAATTTATTTAATCACCTCAGAATACAGTCATATAGCTGAAAAAAGAACACAAATCAAGGGGAAAAAAAAGGGGGAATAAAAGCACTACCACTCCCATTATGCTCAATGATACCATGGTGGGCCTCCGGCATACGCCTCTGTGCCTACTATCATTCTGTAGCTTTGCCCCTAAACAACAGCTGGTCACAGTGGGTTAACTTTCAACCTGCTGGACCTGTGGCAATCAATTGATCACCAACCAGTTCAGATTTACTCCTGAAGCCTCTTACTGATCAGTGGGATCTACAGATGCTATAATGGATGTCAACTGCTGCAGAGCTGTTTGTTAAAGGGCAACCGGTAACTTCTTTTTAGTGGTGGGTTTAAAATCATAAGTTACCCTCATCTTCTTCAAACCAATGTTCCACAGCACTGTAGCTTAGGTGTGTATGGATGCCCCCTCCCCCACATTGGCAGTCATATAAAATTCAACAATTATCAACTACAAGGCCCACCATAGGCTACAAGCCACAGCGCCCCTTATAAGTATTTACCAGCCCCCAGAATTGTTTCAGTTACAGACTCAAAATGATGCCAGCCAGTTTTCCCACTAATAGCCCCTTTGCAGTGCTATTCACCAGGAACCCTATTTAATTTCAGCTAACATCTCTAAAAAAAAAGTGGCAGCAAAGGTACCCCAAAGAGCAGTACCAGAAAGTAATCCAAAATAGTGCTAACTACAGAAATAGCCATTGATGGTGCCATCCACACATACCCTCATATATCAGCCAGTGCTCCCAAACAGTGTTAACCACAAAAATTGCCAGTACCATTGCAACCTATACAGTGATATCCACAAATGCCGTATTACAACAGCAAGTGCCCTCAAAAAGTGCTAACCACAATGCACCACCCACAAAAGAGCACAAACCAAAATGTTACCCTGCTAAAAATACTGATGAGATTGTGATGCCAGAATTAACCAGTTATACATATATTATTTACACACACGCATGACTGGATTATAAGCTTATAATGACATGGTCTTCCAAAGACCCTGGTCATTTTCAGCTCTTTACTCATAGGGCGTGGTCAAAAGCAGAGCAGCCACCTTTGACCAGTATGTGCTTTTTAAAGCTAGAACTGAAAAAAAGAAAAAAAAGTGGAAGGGCCAGGCTCAAAAATGAAATTACTATAATGGGGTTCATCTGGAGTCCGTAAGGGAGCCAGTCATTTTATTGGACAAAATAGTGTAGCATGCTAATGGAACCTATTATGTAGACCTAGCCTAAATGGGCTTGGTTTTGTGTTACAGTCTCTTTAAGAACCCACCACCCTTGCTTTTTTTCCATCTGATAGAAATAGATGATGTCACTTGTATAACACGTGAAGGAACCATCATGGGACATTGCAGGTCATGTAATGTCATTATGAGTTCAACTGTTCAAATAAGTTGTGCAATGTCACAGCAAACTCTTACTACACACAGGGCATGAGTAGCCTCTACTTCTAACAGATATAGGCAGTTTGACATTTTTTTTTCAACAGGGCTGTCTACTTCATCAGGCACTTTATTAGACAGTTAATGGAAGGCTCTTGGCTAGAATAGAGTAGCTACAAAGGACCAGAAACGTTTATGCTTTACTCTAACCAGGCCCGTCTTTAATATTGATTGGACCCTGGGCAAAAATTTACTTGGGCCCCCTGGATCCTGCCTTCCCACACCTTAGCATGCAATCACGCCCTCCACCACAACACACACACAAAAAATCCACACATCTGGTAGAGTCCAGTGAATGACTGTAAATACTTCCAGTTCTGAAGACTCCAGCGGCTCAGGATCAGTGCTCTGGGCAGCTGGGCTCAGGCTGGAAGTGGGCACCGCTCTGCAGGAAGGAGACCAGGGCTCAGCTCACCCTAGTGTTACAGTGTACCCCAGCACCCCACAGTATGCAGTATAGCACCCTATAGTATACAGCACCACACAGTATGCAGTTTAGCACCCCACACTATACAGTACCCCACAGTATATAGTAGAGCAGTATAGCAGCCCACAGTATACAGCACCTCACGGTATACAACACCTCACTGTATACAGCACCCCAAACTATACACAATACAGCCCCCCACACTATACAGTACAGCAGTATAGCACACACCCCCCCCCCCACACTATACAGGCCCACCACTGTATACAGACCACCACACAGTATACAGCTCACCACACAGTATACAGGCCCCCACACAGTATACAGGCCACCCCCCACCCCCACAGTATACAGCCCACCACACAATATACAGCCCATTACACAATATACAGCCCACCACACAGTATACAGCCCACCACACAGTATACAGCCCACCACACAGTATACAGCACCCCACTATACAGTAGTTTACAGTATATTAACATAACAGCCCCTGTCACCTTTTTCTGATGTAATCTTTACACAAAAAAGCTCCACAGTTAACTTCTGCAACACTCCTGATAGGACCTGTGATGACCTCATAGCCATGTGACCAGTAATTGCTAGGTTACTGGTCACATGGTAATGATGTCATTAAGGTCCTAGAGCAAAACTCATTAAGGTCCTAGAATTAAGATCATTAACACAGTACGATCATGATGCCTGTGTAGCCGACAGCCTGACACCCGGGGCAGTAGCTAGCAGGGCTCAAGAGGCAGCTGCCTTGGGCCCCCAGGAGCAACTGGGCCCAGGGCAGCTGCCCCTTTTGCCCCTTGGTAAAGACGGCCCTGACTCTAACAGTCCATTAATTTCTATGGGCACCGTGTAATGCTTTATTTTTCCTTAGGTGATGCTGCAGGGAAATCAAACAGGTTTTACCACAGTTCACAGATGATAGATGAGAGTCCATAGAGAAAGTTTTTCGATAGGCCATGTGATTCTTGAAGATCCAAACCTCAGCAATGTGTAGAAAAGGCTGTGGAGATTGCTTAAATGCGATGACCCATCACTGTTGTTCCAAAGCCATGCATTTGTTCATGGTACTGCAGCTCTGAACCTTGGAGCCAATGGACAACAAAGAAGAGGAAAAGTCTCATGTCCATGGTAGAGGGCTTATATGGCAGCACATAATGGCCTGTAATGCTCCATACTATGGAGCTGTATGGACTTCCATGTTTCAACATACTTCTAGAAGGATACATACGATTGACCATTTTGGAACCTTCTGTAACCTAAAGATTAACTGGTCTTAATGCCCTAATGGAATTCCCAATGACCACCAGTTTATTATAATTTACCTGTAGTTCAGTCCTTTAAGTATTTAGGTATTTATATCACTAAAAGCTGTGATCAGTTCATTGCTAAGAATATCACTCCACTGGTCCACTGGAGTTGTACTTTATAAATAAATTCTAATCATGAAGGCTTCTCCCATTTGACAGGTTACACTCTTTAATGACTATCTTCATTTGGGGCAACTCCCATCATAAAATGACCTTGGCCACCTAACAGCGGCCCAGGTATTCGGGGGGAGGGGGTTCCCTGCCTGATTTCTACCTTAATTTTTTTGGCAGGTCAATTAAGATGTCTGCAGTCTTGGATCACCAAAGGATGTATTAGACAACCAGATGCTGCTAGTGATTGTCGAGAGGGAAGCGTTTCCTCCTCGCAATTGGCAGATAGCTAGCAGAGGACACCACTGTTATTACATGCAGCCATGTTCTTCGCAAAACTGGGATGAGCAACCGCTATGCCATCGCTCATCCCAAACAACATTGCAGCACAAAATATCTCCCCAACAGTGCCAAATAAATATCACCACGAAGTACAAAATACCCAGTATTATTGTCCCCTGACAACTCCTCCCCCACTGGCAGCAGCATTGTCTCCATTTAAATGTCTCACCTCTGTTTGGGAGTTGCAGGACAGGAGCAGTGAGGTTGGAGTTGGAGGGAGAGAGTCTTCTAGTAAGAAGGTAGACTGGAATGGGTTAAAGCAGGTGTGACATCATAGCTCTAATGTTGCCAATTGTCAGATAATAATAATGCATGCAGCGTGTATAGATATATAGTATATACAGCAGTGTACTGATATGTGTGGTACCAGGTATAAATTATATCTTGTACCACATTATATCACATATCAGTACACTGCTTTATATATTATATATCTCTACGCACTGTTCCTGTTATACCTCATATCTCACATATAAGTACACTGCTGTATATACAGTTGCAAGAAAAAGTATGTGAACCCTTTGGAATAATATGGATTTCTGGACAAATTGGTCATAAAATGTGATCTGATTTTCATCTAAGTCACAACAATAGACAATCACAGTCTGCTTAAACTAATAACACACAAAGAATTACACGTTACTATGTTTTTATTGAACACACCATGTAAACATTCACAGTGTATGTGGAAAAAGTATGTGAACCCTTGGATTTAATAACCGATTGAACCTTCTTTGGCAACAATAACTTCAACCAAACGTTTCCTGTAGTTGCAGATCAGACGTGCACAACGGTCAGGAGTAATTCTTGACCATTCCTCTTTACAGAACTGTTTCAGTTCAGCAATATTCTTGGGATGTCTGGTGTGAATCGCTTTCTTGAGGTCATGCCACAGCATCTCAGTCGGGTTGAGGTCAGGACTCTGACTGGGCCACTCCAGAAGGCGTATTTTCTTCTTATTCTGTTGTTGATTTACTTCTATGCTTTGGGTCGTTGTCCTGTTGCAACACCCATCTTCTGTTGAGCTTCAGCTGGTGGACAGATTGTCTTAAGTTCTCCTGCAAAATGCCTTGATAAACTTGGTAATCCATTTTTCCTTTGATGATAGCAATCCATTCAGACCCGTCCAGAAAAGCAGCCCCAAACCATGATGCCCCCACTACTTCACAGTTGGGATGAGGTTTTGAAGTTGGATTGCTGTGCCTCTTTTTCTCCACACATCGTGTTGTGTGTTTCTTCCAAACAACTAAACTTTGGTTTCATCTGTCCACAGAATATTTTGCCAATACTGCTGTGGAACATCCAGGTGCTCTTGCGCAAACTGTAAACGCGCAGCAATGTTTTTTTTGAACAGCAGTGGCTTCCTCTGTGGTATCCTCCCATGAAATCCATTCTTGTTTAGTGTTTTACGTATCGTAGATTCGCTAACAGTGATGTTAGCATATGCCAGAGACTTTTGTAAGTCTTTAGCTGACACTCTAGGATTCTTCACCTCATTGAGCAGTCTGCGCTGTGCTCTTGCAGTCATCTTTACAGGACAGCACTCCTAGGGAGAGTAGCAGCAGTGCTGAACTTTCTCCATTTATAGACAATTTGTCTTACTGTGGACTGATGAACAGCAAGGCTTTTGGAGATACTTTTATAACCCTTTCCAGCTTTATGCAAGTCAACAATTCTTAATCGTAGGTCTTCTGAGAGCTCTTTTGTGCGAGGCATCATTCACATCAGGCAATGCTTCTTGTGAAAGGCAAACCCAGAACTGGTGTGTGTGTTTTTTTATGGGACAGGACAGCTGTAACAATCTCATCTCATTGATTGGACTACAGTTGGCTGACATCTCACTACAATTAGCTCTTGGAGATGCCATTTGTCTAGGGGTTCACATACTTTTTCCACCTGCACTATGAAAGTTTACATGGTGTGTTCAATAAAAACATGGTAACATTTAATTATTTGTGTGTTATTAGTTTAAGCAGACTATGATTGTCTATTGTTGTGACTTAGATGAAGAATTGTTGTGACTTAGATGAAGATCAGATCAAATTTTATAACCAATTTGTGCAGAAATCCATGTCATTCCAAAGGGTTCACATACTTTTTCTTGCAACTGTATTACATATCTGTATGCACTGTATCTACTATCCCGAATAATATACGCAGAGTGTTTGTATACATATTTATATATATATATATATTGAAGGAAGGAACAAGGGGTGTCATTCATGGGTGGTATGTGTCACCGAGGTTCATGGCCTCGGTGAGGTAAGAGCCAGGTTTTTCCCTGAAATGTCATTATTTCAGTTTGACACTTCAGCTGGTTAGTATGGCTGCAAAGTTGATCCGGGGCAGCTCTTACTGGCAGTAGCCAAAGTGCTGGGTGGGTAGCTACTCCCCACATTCCAGGCCGGGTCTTGGGAGGCATATAAAAGCAGTCAGCACTGTCAGGTGGTATGGATTATCCCCCATCTCACAGTGAAGCTGTGGAGTCTCTGTGTTTTGGGATATGAAAATGTTTGCCATGCAAATAAGCTGAGAGACGCATTCTGGAAAACAGACCGCTAAAGCCTGCTGGGGACTGCTGATGAAAAACTGCTAACAAGGTGAATATTTTTGTTCTGTGGACTTTCCATGGTGTGAATGAACACCAAGACTGCGAACTGTCATTTTATTTTGCCTTCTGTGTGAATAAACACTGAATTGTTTAAGATAAAGACTTTGTGATTGCCTCTATACTGTGTCCACTAACCTGCCTACCAGAGCAAATCCCCCGCCTCGAAGGCCGAAAAGTTAAAGTTTTTCCCAGGCACGGGTGTATGTCCTATATGAAGCCGGCAAGTTTATGACCTGTGTCCCCTGACAAAATGGATGCGGTCATGAAAGCCCTCATGAAGGCTAACTTGCAGCAGCGGGAGGCTAACAAGCAGCAGCAGGAATCCAACCAGCTGCTATTACAGCATGTGATGGCGTTACAAGCGTCAGGAGCGTCTCAGAACGTCCACGATGCCCGGAAACTTGTCAGTGCGGAGATCCCCAAGATGACCCGTGCAGATGACGTAGAGACCTATCTGGCGGTGTTTGAAAAGGTTGCCATGGGCTGAGGTTGTCGCTCCGTTCCTGGCATCCGGACCCTAGCAGGTGTTTTTTTACTTACCAGATGTGCAAGCGGCCGACTACCCAACCGTAAAAGGTGAGATTCTGGCAAGACTGGGGGTGAATGTGTTGGTCTGGGCCAAGCAGGTGCCCAGACCAATTTAACCCGGCTGAACCTGCTAGACCACAGTATTATGAGCTGCTACACCGGTTGCAAAAATGGCTGCAGCCTGATGTACTAAGTCCCACTGCTATGCTGGACCGTATGTGGGCGGATGTGGGCTTTGTCGTACTCTCTCCAGCACTGGATCGGTTAGGTGTCTCCTGGTAATGCCTTAGAGATGGTTGACCTGGTGGAGCACTATGAGGCCACCAGAAATCTACACAGAGGTTATTTTGGGAGGGGGCCAGTTAAACCAGGCGGTTAGTGCCAGCAAAACCTGCTCAGGATATACTCCCTACAGACCCAGCTCCACTGGTCTGTTGGCGGTGTCAAGAGCCTGGTCACATAAGGGCCGAGTGTCCCCATTGGGGGGGAACCCATGAACACCAACTTTGGCTACCACCCCTCAATGTATGCTGGGAGGCTGTGTGCCACTGGTACCCCCAAGACAATAGACAATAGTCACCTGTGCCAGGTACAAGTGGGAGATACCCTGGCGGTGGCACTGCTGGACTTAGGGAGCCTGGTGTCCCTGGTAAGAGCAGCCCTGGTGTAGCCCGCCTAATATACTGTCCGAAAAGTCGTCGTTGTGTGCATCCATGGAGACTTGAAGGACTATCCCACCACCCTGGTGACTCTATCCAGGTGGACTCATGAGGTTGTCGCCACAAAGTTACATTATGAACTAATAATTCGGAGAGACTTTCCCGGTTTCCTATCACTGTGGCCTGAGGCGAGAGTCACCAATACACATGAGACAGGGATAACCCTAGCAGAGTGGCCCGGCTCAAGAAAGAGACCAGAACCCTGCGAACCTGAGACCGAAGGGCCAGCGGTAGGGGTGGCCGCCACTTCGGTGGAAGAGGAGGAGACAACCCAGCTAAGTGGAGACGCGGGGGACTTGCCGCCGGGTCCAGAGTTGGCAGAACTCAACATCTCCGGAAATAATTTTGGTACAGCACAGCACCAGGATCCGACTCTATCTCGAGCCTGGGAAAATGTAGTAGTAGTTGAGGGTGAACCGCAACAACCCGGGGGCCGAGTCTATGTTCTCCCGTTTTGTGGTTCAACAGGAGATGCTGTATCGGGTAAATCAACTACGGGGTGAACATATTGAACAGTTGGTGGTGCCCAAGGCATATCGCAAGCTCTTGTTGGAGTTAGCCTACCAACATGTTCTTGGGGGACCCCTGGGCCAGCAGAAAACGCAGGATCGGATTCTACAGCAGTTCTACTGGACCAGTGTGTTCAGAGAGGTGGAAGAGTATTGCAAGTCTTGCCCAACCTGCCAGATAACCAGCCCTCAACCAGATTTCAATAGTCTCCTGGTCCCTCTCCGGATTATTGAGGTTCCATTTGATTGGATCACTATGGATCTCATAGGCACAGTACAGAAGTCCGCTAGAGGGCACCAACACATCTTGGTAGTCCTCGACTATGCCACTCGATACCCAGAGGCGGTGCAACTGCGACATACCTCCGCCAAACTCATAGCCAAAGAGTTAGTGGAGATGTTTTCCCGAGTGGGCCTACCTAAAGAAATTCTGACTGACCAGGGGACCCTTTTTATGTCAAAAGTCATGAGGGAACTCAGTAAACTACTACAGATTAAACAGTTGCGGATGTCCATCTATCACCTGCAAACGGACAGCCTGGTAGAAAGGTTTAATCAAACTTAAAACAACATGTTAAAGCGGGTGGTGCTTAAAGATGGAAGGGATTGGGATCTGCTACTGCCCTATCTCATGTTCGCAGTGCGAAAGGTGCCTCAGGCCTCTATGTGGTTCTCGCCCTTCGAACTGCTGTATGGCCGACATCCGCGTGGGTTGTTGGACATAGCCAAAGAGGCGTGGGAACACACCACATAAAAGCTTGATTGAGTATGTCACTAAAATGCGGATGGAGAGCGGATGGAGACAGTGTTGCCGCTGGTTAGGGAACATATGAGGCAGCCCAGAGAGCCCAGAGTAGGGTCTATAATCGCCAGGGTCGGGTTCGGAATTTTAACCCGGGAGATCGGGTTTTGGTTCTGGTGCCGACGGTGGACAGTAAGTTCCTGTTTGTTTGTTTTTTTAGGCAGTGTTTAGTCTTTAAAGGTGCAAGAGACCGAAAAGTTATTTTAAGGACTATTGTTTTATCTGGCTGCAATATATAATATTAGCGCAACCTGTGCTAAATTGCGTTCAATTGCTTGGCTGCTGCTGACAGTGACAACCTCTGCTTCATCTGTTGTGTTACATTTGCGCATCCTAAATATCTGTGACATTCAGCACAATTGTTTGGCCGCTGCTGACAGCGACATTACCTACGCTACATCTCCTGTATAACGCTACATCTCCTGTATACATCTCCTGTATAACGTTTGCACATCCTAAATATCAGTGATATTCAGTTTAATATTTTCGCCGTTGGTGACAGCGACATTACCTGCGCTACATCTCCTGTATAACGTTTGCGCATCCTAAATATCAGTGACATTCAATTTAATTTATTTGCGCATACACTTACACTGGAAGTGGCTGTGCTGCTGATGGTGCACGCAGAGGCCATGGCCCTGGGCGCCGTGACACTGTGCCTGCTGCCAGAGAACAAGAAACACACTCATCCACAATAAAATACCTAGCTTCATGTCTGAGTTTGCAGGGCGGCGCAGGACACCACTCTCGAAGTCACACCAGATAATGCTTCCAGTCGGTTAAGCACCATCCTGTCTTCCACAAAGTTTAGTCTTAGTACCCAAGAGTCTGTTCAACAGAATCCTCACCCTGATCCTCCTTCCTCCCACAATGGAGAGTCTTGGCAAACAAGTGATCCCACACTCGGATGCTTTGAGGAGCTCTTTTCATTGCTATTCCTTGATTTTTGCCTCTCGCCAAGCCCGCTTGAAGAGGGACATGAGACGTTCTTGTGCACTGATTCCCAAACTCTTGAGCATCCACAGTCAGAAGAAGATGACGGTGGGGAATGGCAATTAGGGTTTTACGAGGTGGATGATGATGATGATGATGAGACACAGTTGCCAATAAGTCAACCGCAATTAGTGTCTCAAGAGGTTACATAGTTAATACGGTTGAAAAAAGACAAACGTCCATCAAGTTCAACCAAGGGATAAGTGGGGACGTGAATCCCAGAAGGAATTGAGACTCAGATTTCTGCACGTTTTCATAAGCATTTATATTTTTTACTTTTAAGAATTCGTCTAAACTCTTTTTGAAACTGTCCACTGCTCCTGCTGTGACCACGTCCTGAGGAAATCTATTCCACAGATTCACAGTTCTCACGGTAAAGAAGCTTTGAAGCTTCTGGAGACTGAACTTTTTCTTCTTCAGTCGGAGGCAGTACCCCCTTGTCTTTTGAGCACATTTTACATAGAACAGCTTTTTGACGTATATTTTGTATGGCCCATTTATATACTTGTACAGGTTAATCATGTGCCTCTTTAGACGTCTCTTCTCAAGACTAAATAAATTAAATTCTTTAAATCTTTATTCATAACTAAGACCCTCCATGCCCCTTATCATTTTAGTCGCTCTCCTCTGTACTTTTTCTAGCTGCAGTGCATCCATTCTATGTACTGGTGCCCAGAACTGGACTGCGTATTCCAGATGAGGCTGCACCACCGCTTTGTAAAGTGGTAGTATTACATCCCTGCCCCGCGATTCCATGCCTCGTTTAATGCATGACAATATCCTGGTGGCCTTAGAAGCAAATGTTTTAGAGGGTCAGCTCAGCAGCAGACCCTCACCCCTAATGTTTTAGAGGGTCACCAGCAGGTCCTCGCCCCTAATGTTTTAGAGGGTCAGCTCAGCAGCAGACCCTCATCCCTAATGTTTTAGATCAACAGCAGGCCCTCGCCCATAATGTTTTAGATGGTCAGATCAGCAGCAGGCCCTCGCCCCTAATGTTTTAGATGGTCAGATCAGCAGCAGGCCCTCGCCCCTAATGTTTTAGAGGGTCAGTTCAGCAGCAGACCCCACCCCTAATGTTTTAGAGGGTCACCAGCAGGCCCTCGCCCATAATGTTTTAGATGGTCAGATCAGCAGCAGGCCCTCACCCCTAATGTTTTAGTTGGTTAGATCAGCAGCAGGCCCTCGCCCCTAATGTTTTAGAGGGTCAGCTCAACAGCAGACCCTCACCCCTAATGTTTTAGAGGGTCACCAGCAGGCCCTCACCTATAATGTTTTAGATGGTCAGATCAGCAGCAGGCACTCGCCCCTAATGTTTTAGAGGGTCAGCTTAGCAGCAGACCATCACCCCTAATTTTTTAGATGGTCAGATCAGCAGCAGGCCCTCACCCCTAATGTTTTAGAGGGTCAGCTTAGCAGCAGACCATCACCCCTAATGTTTTAGATGGTCAGATCAGCAGCAGGCCCTCACCCCTAATGTTTTAGAGGGTCAGCCTAGCAGTAGACCCTAACCCCTAATGTTTTAGATGGTCAGATGAGCAGTAGGCCCTCTTCCCTAATGTTTTAGAGGGTCACCAGCAGGTCTTGCTCCTAATGTTTTTGAGGGTCACAAGCAGGCCATCATTCATAATTTTTCAAGGGTGTGTGTCATGCCCTCCTTTATGTGTAATGAAGGGTGTATTGGGAGTGCCAGTTCCTTGTAATTTTTGGCAGTACTTGCACTTTATATACAAGTAAATATACAGGAAAGAATGTTTCCTAACAATTTTTCCTCTTAAATCAATTTTATCTTCGGTTTTGTGCGTATTATTGTCAGTCTGTAAAAGTGGCGTACTACTCGGACAACATCGTTCCCAGCAGCGACCTGGGAGTCCAAGATGCATCCAGACATCCTTCCCATGCTGTTCCCAAACCATTTCAGTGGTGTTTCCATCAATTTCTGACCTTTTCCTGTGAACCAGAAACCCTCCCCTCTTCAGAGCAGGGGGTGTCTGGTTTAATGCTCGGGTTCCCCTGTTGACTTCCATTGTGCTCGGGTGCTCTGTAGAGCACCCCAGCATCCCAAAGTGTTCTACTCCAGCACCAATCAACACTAATATACTTCGCAACCATCCTGGATCTAGCAGGACAGTCTAGATTTTGATGTCTGTCCCGTGGTCCCAGAACGGCTGAGGTATGTCCTGCTCTTGTCCATAGGAAGCAGTTGCTTGTAATGCTGAAGCATTGAGCCATCTTCTCCTCACTTCATAATTTAGCTCAGCTGCCAGTTCTCGACACTGCTGGTCTGTGTAGGAGGAGCGATTCAAGCTGGGAGTCAGCCTCTGCTTCTCCTACACAGGCAAGTAGTGTGATGTGCATCCTGCCTGCTGCTTGCTGGGGAGTACAGATCACCGGAGGTACTTGGTCAGTATTTACAGTTTTTTTTTACTTCCTGTGAAGGGGCACATATCTGGGCATAACTATGGTGAAGTCGGCACATATCTGGACATAACTATTGTGAAGGGAAGGGGGCACATGTAGGCATTACTACTGTGAAGGTGGCACATGTAGGCATTACTACTATGAACGGGGCACATGTGGGCATTACAACTGTGAAGGGGCACATTTGGACATTACTACTGTTAAGGGGAATATGTGGTCATTACTACTGTGAACGGGGCACATGTAGACATAGCTACTGTGAATGGGGCACATTGTAGGCATATCTACTGTGAAAGGGGCACATGTGGGCATAACTTTTATAAAGGGAGCACATCTGGGCATAACTACAGTGAAGGGTGCACATCTGGGCATAACTTTTGTTAAGGGGAACATATCTGGCCATATCTATTATGAAGGGGGCACAAGCAGGCATAGCTACTGTGAAGAGGGCACAATGTAGGCATACCTACTGTGAAGGGAGCACATGTGGGCATAAATATTGTAAAGGAGGCACATTTGGGCATAACTACTGTGAATGGGTCACATCTGGGCATAATGTATGTTAAAAAAAAACGCATGTAAAACATTTTTCAAAATCGGTTGTTTTCAGTATAGTACTATAATTCACTTTAGGTTGGTTTCACAATATTATGGCTGCAATATACAGACTAACACGGTTCCAAGTCCTTGTGTTGCGGCTAAGGATACAGCATTTTGGAAATCACTCCTAATATAGGCAAATACCTTGGGAAGCACATAATTAAATATTTAATTCTCAGCTTTTTTGCTTCTAGGAATAACCACCAGCAAAGCCAGGATATAGGGATGGCACATGGGCCACATGCCCTTATGCTTGCACTTTCCCTAATGGTTATTCATGATATTATCCTGCAGGGCTACCTCTGGTTTATGTAGCTGCACTAGATGGTCAGGTGGTGTACATGTCCACGGGTGCACCACCAATGAGGCCAGGTGAGGTGATCGCCTCAGGCAGCACCAGGTAGGAGAACGAGGGGACAGCTGAAGGGCCATGGGCAGAAGGAAAGGGCTTAAGTTAAGAAATTGGCATTGGAGAGTGGGGGCACCCTTTTAGTTTTCGCCTCAGGCAGCAGAAAGGCTAGGTGCAATCCTGCACAGGTCCTATTGGTGGACTGGATGCCAGATGCAGTATTGTTTAATAGTTCAGTCTCAACGAGGCAATTATTTCGGGCTCTTGTACATAGCTATATTAGGGATCTGTGTTGTGTGGATCCATAATATTGCATCCATAAATTGCTATGGGCTTATACATTACAAAGGCTTACCACCACAAAATTTATGGAAAAAATGGTGCCATGATTGCACTATGCCGTATTCTCTCAATGAGATGCTATTGGGCCATTGATCATGGAGACATCATAATTGTGGCCTAGGGCTAACTTAATATTTTGTTGCGCAACCTTTTGAGGCAATCACTGCAATCAAACGCTTCCTGTAACTGTCAATGAGACATCTGCACCTCTCAGCAGGTATTTTGGCCCACTCCTCATGAGCAAACTGCTCCAGTTGTGTCCGGTTTGAAGGGTGCCTTTTCCAGACTGCATGTTTCAGCTCCTTCCAAAGATGCTCAATAGGATTGAGGTCAGGGCTCATAGAAGGCCACTTTAGAATAGTCCAATTTTTTCCTCTTAGCCATTCTTGGGTGTTTTTAGCGGTGTGTTTTGGGTCATTGTCCTGTTGCAAGACCCATGACCTGCGACTGAGACCAAGCTTTCTGACACTGGCTAGTACATTTCTCTCTAGAATTCCTTGATAGTCTTGAGATTTCATTGTACCCTGCACAGATTCAAGACACCCTGTGCCAGACGCAGCAAAGCAGCCCCAGAACATAACAGAGCCTCCTCCATGTTTCACAGTAGGGACAGTGTTCTTTTCTTGATATGCTTCATTTTTTCGTCTGTGAACATACAGCTGATGTGCCTTGGCAAAAACTTCGATTTTTGTCTCATCTGTCCACAGGACATTCTCCCAGAAGCTTTGTGGCTTGTCAACATGTAGTTTGGCATATTCCAGTCTTGCTTTTTTATGATTCGTTTTCAACAATGGTGTCCTCCTTGGTCGTCTCCCATGTAGTCCACTTTGGCTCAAACAACGACGGATGGTGCGATCTGACACTGATGTTCCTTGAGCATGAAGTTCACCTTGAATCTCTTTAGAAGTCTTTCTAGGCTCTTTTGTTACCATTCGGATTATCCGTCTCTTAGATTTGTCATCAATTTTCCTCCTGCGGCCACGTCCAGGGAGGTTGGCTACAGTCCCATGGATCTTAAACTTATGAATAATATGTGCAACTGTACTCACAGGAACATCTAGTTGCTTGGAGATGGTCTTATAGCCTTTACCTTTAACATGCTTGTCTATAATTTTCTTTCTGATCTCTTGAGACAGCTCTTTCCTTTGCTTCCTCTGGTCCATGTCGAGTGTGGTACACACCATATCACCAAACAACACAGTGATTACCTGGAGCCATATATATAGGCCCAATGGCTGATTACAAGGTTGTAGACACCTGTGATGCTAATTAGTGGACACGCCTTGAATTAACATGTCCCTTTGGTCACATTATGTTCTGTGTTTTCTAGGGGTACCATCATTTTTGTCCATGCCTGTTTCATGAGTTTATTTTTTTACATAATTCTGTTGAAGCATGGTTGAAAAACAATGTCTGACTTTCATTGGTTAACATTTATAGAATTTTAATTTATTATTACTTTTGTCAGATTAAAGTTATTTCTGTGACCATTGTGACTTTTTCTTTCATTGACCAAAGGGTACCAACAATTTTGTCCACGTCTGTAACATAGTGCAATAGGATCGCAGCTGTATATGCTCAGTGCCCAAGATACTGCATGCATATATTGCCTAGGTCATCACCACCTGTACTTATACCCCTACCAACTATACATAGAGCCATTTTACAATAGTATAACAGATAGTGGGAGATGGATCACATAATGTCCATTAAGGCTTTAACAACAGAAGTAAGGGTGGCCAGGCCATATACTTTATATGCCAGTACCTATCAATCTCAGGAACCATCTAATGTCTTTGACTTATGTTCATTCGTCTAATGTCAGGGGGAAAAACGACTGGGCATACTGAATTTCAAGAAGGCAGATCCTCAAGAGAGATAAGCCACTGCCAGAGGTGTCTGGCAGTGGCTTACAGGGGTTCTCTAGGATTTAACAATTGATGAACTATCCCTAATATAGGTCATCCATATCAGATTGACAGGGATTCAATGACCATTACCCGCAACAATCAGCTGTTCTGATATAGCTCCAACGTTAAATATAAGCGCTGGAATTACACAACTCCATCCACTGTGTATTATACGGAGCTGCTATATGCAGAGCTGTTTCCATTCTCTAGTCTAAAGTTGTTTAAAACAGACGATTTCAACCAAAATGATCATTCATTAGGTACAATTAAACAATGAACAATTTTAGTCAACTGACAAACTGCCATTGTCTGAAAAAAGGTGAGGCGTGTTAAAAACACAAACACAAACAATTTCCATGAAAGAAAAATGACAGAACGATTCTGGAAAGATTGCATGTCCTTGACCCAGCTTCATGGAACATGTATGGCCAGATTGAACAACTGTAAGTGCTAATATGGACTAATGTCTGGCTGCATCAGGGAAACAATCGTTCACCAGACACTCATTAAACCAATCAGCCTACCTCTGCATATGGCGTCCTCCGCCCTCCCGATTCATAAAACATGCATGCTCAGCCGACCTGTGCGTGGTGAGTGAAATAGGAACACCAGTTGGCCAACAGCTATTGAAAGTGTCTGGTCACCTTAATACTCACCCATTGACATCCCATGACACATGTCCTTCTGTTTGAAGAAATTGACTTATAAACTGTGTTAAAGGGATATTACCCCTTTCATGGCCAAGAAGAAAATAACCTAAGTGCCGTCCAGGCATGGCCAGAGTTATGGACACCATAGCTTGTTGTGCTGCAATGTTTGCATACTTGCAGAACTAGAGGACCACAGGGCTAGGCCATTTCTGTAACTCTGCCTACCCCGACAGGTGCTTACTCTGATTATTCCCATCTCAGCCGTCGAAGGCAAAGATGGGAATAATAACCCTTTAAATTTCTTTTAACACCCATTATTACCTTGGCTGCTAGACACTGAAAAATTGTCCCCAAGTCCAAGAAGTGAGACGTCAATTGTCGTCATTTCAACAAAGGTTAATTAACTGTGTCCAGAAAGGAGTTGTATTGATCCAAGAAATGAACAGAATGGCTTGTTTGCTTTTATCAATAAGTAATTAACATGGACTTCGTTAGCAAGTGTTGATTAGTGACGGGGTCTCCATTGGTCTCTTTTCTCACTCACAATCCACAACTAATTGATAATATTTGTTTTAACTCTATGGGGTACACAAGGTGCCATAATAATATGAATGTTTCCATTGGGTGATGAGCATTTGAATGGTGCACCTCCAGAATGTCCTTCAATTTGGGCTTTTCAATTGACCTGTTGAAGAATTCCATCATTGTCTCCATGCATTTTGCTTAGTTTGTCCACTCCCTCTTCCCTTGTCAACTCTTCCCACCATATTTATCTTTTCTGTTGAGTTGAGTCTTAAAGTGGTAAAGTGGGACACTGCAGTAATAAGGCCCAAGATTATTGGTGTCCTCCCTGTCTGAAAGATCAAGCATAGTAAATTAATTTTCAATCCACAACCACATTAAACGTGTGGTGCCATCATCAGTTGAATATACATAGCTGTAAGACAGACCACTAGACCCCAGGGGTTATCATATTCAGCACCCCCTCCCCATTTGCTGAACACCAGTCTGTATACCTTACCCAAGAATCTAAACATATAAACTAACACACTTCAGTTATTTGGTCAGTTATTTCCATCAGTTATTGTGAGCCAAAACCAGTAGTGACCCCTACTCAGAGATCAGGTGTAATGGAAAGATTTGCACCCGTTTTTGACCCGCAACAGTTTTTGGCTTACGATAACGGATGGAAATAACTGAACAAATGACTGAAGGGTGAACTTGGTCTTGATTGGATACCCCATTCCTACCCACTGTTCCCACTGTTTACTATCAGGAAACATCTTTTATTCATTTCCTCAAAGCATAAAATGGACAAGCAGAGAATATAACATAATCAACAGCCAAAGTGAACCAAACACTAGACATTAAATGTACCACTGACCACCAGGGGGTATACGTTTAGGGGGCATGCCATTTCATTTACCACTACCAACCAAACACTAGTCATTGAATGTGCCACTAACCATCAGGGACCATAAGTTTAGGGGGCATGCCACCTAATTTACCACTAACAACCAAACTAGTCATTAAATGCACCACTGACCACCAGGGGTATAAGTTTAGGGGACATGCCACTTTATTTTCAACTAAAAACCAACCATAGAAGTTGAATGCACCACTGACCACCGGGGGGTATACATTTAGGGGGCATGCCACTTTATTTACCACTAACAACTGAACACTAGACATTGAATGCACCACTGACCACCAGGGGTTATAAGTTTAGGTGACATGCCACTTTATTTACCACTAACAACCAAACAATAGACATTGAATGCAACACTGACCACCAGGGAGTATAAGTTTAGGGAGCAAGCCATTTTATTTACCACTAACAACCAAACACTAGACATTGAATGCACCACTGACCACCAGGGGGTATAAGTTTAGGGGGCATGTCACTTTATTTACCACTAACAACCAAACACTAGACACTAAATGCACCACTGACCACCACAGGGTATAAGTTTAGGGGGCATGCCACTTTATTTACAACTAAAAGCCAACCATAGACAATGAATGCACCACTGACCACCGGGGGTATAAATTTATGGGGCATGCCACTTTATTTACCACTAACAACCAAACAATAGACATTGAATGGAACACTGACCACCAGGGGGTATAAGTTTAGGGAGCAAGCCACTTTATTTACTACTAACAACCAAACACTAGACATTGAATGCACCACTGACCATCAGGGGGTATAAGTTTAGGGGGCATGCTACTTTATTTACCACTAACAACCAAACACTAGAAACTAAATGCACCACTGACCACCAGGGGGCATAAGTTTAGGGGGCATGCCACTTTATTTACAACTAAAAACCAACCAAAGCATTGAATGCACCACTCACGACCGGGGGTATAAATTTGTGGGGCATGCCACTTTATTTACCACTAACAACCAAACACTAGACATTGAATGCATCACTGACCACCAGGGGGTATAAGTTTAGGGAGCAAGCCATTGTATTTAACACTAACAACCAAACACTAGACATTGAATGCACCACTGACCACCAGGGGGTATATGTTTAGGGAGCAAGCCATTTTATTTACCACTAACAACCAAACACTAGACATTGAATGCACCACTGACCACCAGGGGGTATAAGTTTAGGGAGCAAGCCATTTTATTTAACACTAACAACCAAACACTAGACACTAAATGCACAGTAATATACATTTTGTATAAGAGGTTGCTGATGCAGTGTGTGCACCGTGGGCCAGAAGATTCAATCTACACCACTACCTTATATGCCATATACTATATCCAGTACAGTTAGGATATGGGTCTGGCCTTGCCTCATGTGATGCTCAGACCCTTAACCTGCCCAAATCAAGAACTGTGCAAATAGATAATGGTCTCTGTGTTTATTGCCTTCATAGCTACATTAAAAGGTTTCTGTCTCTCTGTGTAATTGCTGCTATCAGCTTGTTCACAGATAAAGGACCTCATCTGCCCACTGACTGAAATCCTTGTGTTTGCCCAAATAGAAGTGGATTTGAAAGCCTCTGTATTTCCTTCCTGCATCTACAAGAACATATGTATTTAACATACACGCTTGTCTCAAGCATTAATATCTATGTTTACTGTCAACACCATTGTATAGATCTTAATAGCCTGTCACATGTCATCTTATATTCATGTGAGATTGTCAGGGCTGCATGTGCCATGTCGGCAAGGTGAGCATAAACCTCATGGAAAAACATGATGGTAGCATGGACATGATGGTATATTGATTTTAGGTACTGGAGGTACTTGTGCTTATTAAGTTTGATTGTAAATGATTGGTATATTTATTTGTTTCTCACAATGGTATTTTGAGCACTGGTGTAACGCCCCAGAGGTGCATTACCACCTTTGCGCCTCACTACTATCTTCTATATTTAACCACGTCTCATCACATGTATTAATTTACAAGTCTTGCAAAATGTGTATTCAACTTTCTTATTTTCTAACTGTTCACATGTAATATGCCTGGTTGACCAGCAGGTGGTAGCATAAATGGCAGAGCTATTTTACATAGAATGTAACCTTCTTTCCATTCTATTTTCTCCCTCTAGGGAGAAGTTTAGCTAGTTAGAGAGCAGTGTAGTTTACCCCCTGAAAGGGGAAGGGAGCAAGAGCCCGTCCCTCCTGGATGAGCCCTGCCTAGGTCATCTTGAGCACCTTTAGCTCAACTGGATCTGAAAGCCTAAGCTAAAAGCCTCAGAAGCCAGGAGTAAAGTTTTCCCTGGACAAAGCTAGAGACATACCAGACCACTGAAGGTGAAGTACAGAATAAGGAAGAAGCTGAGTTACATAGCCAACCTGTTAGCACAGCAGGGCCAGAGAGCAACAGACGTAGCAGAGAGGAACCTGCCACAGTTAATGCCGACGCCTGCTGGAAACCAAGACAAAGCCTGTAAATCATTTGAAGGAACGTTTAATGAAAAGTAAAGCTGTTATCAACTTCATCACAAGGTCTGGACTCAATTTATTTCATCATCCCCTCCATCAACTATCCCTTTTTCTGCATCAGAGCCAACGTCTGGGGTTCCATCGTATCCAGGTAGAAGCACGTGACATGTGGAACACCATTAAAGGACATTTAGGCCACCCTACACCACTCTGGCATTCCTACACCTGGGTACCATCCACAGTATCACTAAAAGGAGCCTTGTGCCCTTGTTGCTTTACTGCAACTGGCGTCAAGTCAAAACAAGTAACTTTTTCCCTCTTAAAGGGACCCCTAGTGGTGGCGATGCTGCACTGGGCATCCCAACATGGCGCCCAACAACCCTCTAAGTTGTATCTGTGTGACTGCTCCAGCTGTAATCTTTATGTAGATGTTGCAGGAACCTGTGGAGATAAGGTGTCATTTGGCAGGCAGTACAGTATGTGGGCAATACATTGTTTATGGAGGATACTAGCTGGCGCCATTGATGTGGACAATGTGGTGGCAAGAATTATTTGTGGTGAAGCTGGGGTACTGTGCTACCAGAGTAGGTTTGGAGGTTTGTGTTCAGAGATTGTGTAAAAATAATTACCTGCTTCCACAAAATACAGCTGATCACTCAGCACACACACGCCTGTATCTGCCCCAGCCTGCTGTTACTTTGTGTATGCCTTTCCAGGATTAAAGAAACTATTTGCTACATCCGGGTGAGTGCCGCTATCATTTTCTTCTTCGTATATCTCACAGATTGAGGGGTGCGATATACCTGCTTCCACCAAGTATTGATTCAGGTGTTCTATATACCTGTTTCTACAAAATACTGATTGAGGGATGGGATATACCTGCTTCCGCAAAATACCGTTAAGGGGTTCTATATACCTGTTTCCACAAAATACTGATTGAGGGGTGCGATATACCTGCTTCCACCAAATATTGATTGAGGCCTGCGATACACCGACTTCCACAAAATACTGATTGAGAGGTGCAATATTCCTGTTTCCACAAAATACTGATTTAGGGGTTTGATATATCTGCTTCCACAAAATACTGATTGATGAGTGCGATATACCTGCATCCACCAAATATTGATTCAGGTGTTCTATATACCTGTTTCCACAAAATACTGATTGAGGGGTGCAATATACCAGCTTCTACAAAATTCTGATTAAGGGGTTCTATATACCTGCCTCAACAAAATACTGATTAAGGGGTTTGATATACCTGCTTCCACAAAATACAGATTGATGGGCGCGATATACCTGCTTCCACCAAATATTGATTTAGGTGTTCTATATACCTGTTTCTACAAAATACTGATTGAGGGGTGGGATAAACCTGCTTCTACAATATATTGATTGAGACCTGTGATACACAGGCTTCCACAAAATACTGATTGAGGGGTGTGATATACCTGCTTTCACAAAATATTGATTAAGGGGTTTGACATACCTGCTTCCGCAAAATACTGATTGAGGGTTTCAATATACCTGCTTCCACAAAATATTGATTCAGGTGTTCTATATACCTGTTTCCACAAAATAATGATTATGGGGTGCGATATACCTGCTTCTGCAAAATACTGATTAAGGGGTTTTATATAACTGCTTCCACAAAATACTGATTGAGGGGTGGGATATTCCTGCTTCCACCAAATATTGATTGAGGCCTGCGATACACCGTCTTCCACAAAATACTGATTCATGGGTGCGATATACCTGCTTCCACAAAATACTGATTGAGGGGTTTGATATACCTGCTTCCACAAAATATTGATTGAGGCCTGTGATACACAGGCTCCCACAAAATACTGATTGAGGGGTGCGATATACCTGCTTCCACAAAATACTGATTGAGGGGTTCTATATACCTGCTTCCACAAAATACCGATTGAGGGGTGCGATATACCTGCTTCTACAAAATACTGATTAAGGGGTTCTATATACCTGCTTCCACAAAATACTGATTGAGGGGTGTGATATAACTGCTTCCACCAAATATTGATTGAGGCCTGCGATACACCTACTTCCACAAAATACTGGTTGAGGGGTGCGATATACCTGCTTCCACAAAATACTGATTGAGGGGTGTGATATACCTGTTTCCACTAAATATTGATTCAGGTGTTCTATATACCTGTTTCAACAAAATAATGATTGACAGGTGCAATATACCTGCTTCTACAAAATACTGATTAAGGGGTTCTATATACCTGCTTCCACAAAATACTGATTGAGAGGTGCGATATGCCTGCTTCCACCAAATATTGATTGAGGCCTGCGATTCACCAGCTTCCACAAAATACTGATTGAGGGGTGCGATATACCTGCTTCCACAAAATACTGATTAAGGGGTTCTATACAGGGAGTGCAGAATTATTAGGCAAATGAGTATTTTGACCACATCATCCTCTTTATGCATGTTGTCTTACTCCAAGCTGTATAGGCTCGAAAGCCTACTACCAATTAAGCATATTAGGTGATGTGCATCTCTGTAATGAGAAGGGGTGTGGTCTAATGACATCAACACCCTATATCAGGTGTGCATAATTATTAGGCAACTTCCTTTCCTTTGGCAAAATGGGTCAAAAGAAGGACTTGACAGGCTCAGAAAAGTCAAAAATAGTGAGATATCTTGCAGAGGGATGCAGCACTCTTAAAATTGCAAAGCTTCTGAAGCGTGATCATCGAACAATCAAGCGTTTCATTCAAAATAGTCAACAGGGTCGCAAGAGGTGTGTGGAAAAACCAAGGCGCAAAATAACTGCCCATGAACTGAGAAAAGTCGGGCGTGCAGCTGCCAAGATGCCACTTGCCACCTGTTTGGCCATATTTCAGAGCTGCAACATCACTGGAGTGCCCAAAAGCACAAGGTGTGCAATACTCAGAGACATGGCCAAGGTAAGAAAGGCTGAAAGACAACCACCACTGAACAAGACACACAAGCTGAAACGTCAAGACTGGGCCAAGAAATATCTCAAGACTGATTTTTCTAAGGTTTTATGGACTGATGAAATGAGAGTGAGTCTTGATGGTCCAGATGGATGGGCCCGTGGCTGGATTGGTAAAGGGCAGAGAGCTCCAGTCCGACTCATACGCCAGCAAGGTGGAGGTGGAGTACTGGTTTGGGCTGGTATCATCAAAGATGAGCTTGTGGGGCCTTTTCGGGTTGAGGATGGAGTCAAGCTCAACTCCCAGTCCTACTGCCAGTTTCTGGAAGACACCTTCTTCAAGCAGTGGTACAGGAAGAAGTCTGCATCCTTCAAGAAAAACATGATTTTCATGCAGGACAATGCTCCATCACACGCGTCCAAGTACTCCACAGCGTGGCTGGCAAGAAAGGGTATAAAAGAAGAAAAACTAATGACATGGCCTCCTTGTTCACCTGATCTGAACCCCATTGAGAACCTGTGGTCCATCATCAAATGTGAGATTTACAAGGAGGGAAAACAGTACACCTCTCTGAACAGTGTCTGGGAGGCTGTGGTTGCTGCTGCACGCAATGTTGATGGTGAACAGATCAAAACACTGACAGAATCCATGGATGGCAGGCTTTTGAGTGTCCTTGCAAAGAAAGGTGGCTATATTGGTCACTGATTTGTTTTAGTTTTGTTTTTGAATGTCAGAAATGTATATTTGTGAATGTTGAGATGTTATATTGGTTTCACTGGTAAAAATAAATAATTGAAATGGGTATATATTTGTTTTTTGTTAAGTTGCCTAATAATTATGCACAGTAATAGTCACCTGCACACACAGATATCCCCCTAAAATAGCTAAAACTAAAAACTACTTCCAAAAATATTCAGCTTTGATATTAATGAGTTTTTTGGGTTCATTGAGAACATGGTTGTTGTTCAATAATAAAATTAATCCTCAAAAATACAACTTGCCTAATAATTCTGCACTCCCTGTATAACTGCTTCCACAAAATACTAATTGAGGGGTGGGATATACCTGCTTCCACCAAATATTGATTGAGGCCTGCGATACACCGTCTTCCACAAAATACTGATTCATGGGTGCGATATACCTGCTTCCACAAAATACTGATTGAGGGGTTTGATATACCTGCTTCCACAAAATATTGATTGAGGCCTGTGATACACAGGCTCCCACAAAATACTGATTGAGGGGTGCGATATACCTGCTTCCACAAAATACTGATTGAGGGGTTCTATATACCTGCTTCCACAAAATACCGATTGAGGGGTGCGATATACCTGCGTCTACAAAATACTGATTAAGGGGTTCTATATACCTGCTTCCACAAAATACTGATTGAGGGGTGTGATATAACTGCTTCCACCAAATATTGATTGAGGCCTGCGATACACCTACTTCCACAAAATACTGGTTGAGGGGTGCGATATACCTGCTTCCACAAAATACTGATTGAGGGGTGTGATATACTAAATATTTTTTTTTTTGTAAATTCTTTATTTATGAATTCTTTATTAAGAATTTTCATTATATAGACAAAGTAACATGACATGTTCAGAGTCAATAGAAATTAAGGCATATACGAAGCAAGTGTGCCACTTGGGTGGACAGTCCCCACACAAGTAGGCAAAAATCATACATCAAAAGGTGCAAGACAATTTAGTCTATGTAGGTATGCAAGCAGAGCATAACAACCTGACAGTTTAGAAAGAGATGCATGTTATCCATTATCCAAGCATTGGACCGATGATACATTAATACATTATATGCCTAGTACCTGAGATTTGATAGAACTGTCAAAAACAGTAACAAACAACAATAACAAACAACAATAACATACACCAATAGACGGATGTGTCCTTTGGGATGCCTGATAATCTGGGAGCGCATGTATTATGCATCTATCAAAGTGGGTGAGGGATGTGAGCAACCTACTACATGTTAGGGTAACACTAAATAGATTATACATGTTCTAGTAAATGGGTATCAAATATCTGACCTATGAAAGGGGAAGCAGGAGTCCCACTCTAACATGGCCTATGAAGGTCAGGCCAAACGAATGCGTGGAAGAGGGTAAGTAGATAGATTCTTCGGAGTCAGTATGAAGAGCTTAAGTACCTAGATATGAGTTGTGGAATTTCAACCATGGTTGCCATGTCTTTAGGAATGCATTTCTATTGCTCTTTTCCCAACTCACCATTTCTTCCATAAGGCACATTTGATGGGTTTTCTCCACCCATTCTTTCATGGTAGGAGGATCTGAGCTCCTCCACTTGGTGGGGATAATATATTTAGCTGCAGCTATCATGTGTGTGGCCAAGCTGCTGGGGGAGGGCCGAAATTCACCCTGAGGTAGCCATAGCAAGACACGAGCAGGGGTTAGTGAGATCTTAGAACCGCAGACTCTGTTGATAGTTCGTTCTATTTCAGACCAGACGTCTGAGATTTTTCTACAGGACCACCAAATGTGAGAGATGGAACCTTTATCCTCTAAGCATCTCCAGCACCTATCTGATGGAGAGAGATGGGCTCTATGAAGAAAAACAGGGGTCTTGTACCACCTTGATAAAATTTTGAAGGAGTTCTCTTGAATGCGAACACATCTCGAAAAACCATGTGAGTTTTTCAAGATCGTCCCAACATCTTCATCAGAGAGGGTAATCTGAAGCTCCCCTTCCCACGCCCTTAAATAAAAAGGTCTCTCTATAGACGAATCAAGTATCAGTTGAGAATATATCTTTGAAAGAGTTTTAGGGGGGGAGGACGGCAACAGAGTGTAGTTTTCAAGCCAAGTAGGATCCTTGATCGAATTTTCACCCAATTTCTTGTATTTTTTGCAGCATAATTCGAGATCTAGTTCTACCAGTCTAGACCACAAATGTCTGGGTACTAGGGTTTGGGCTTTGGTTAGAAATTCCGAAAGAAATTTGGTCCCAGTCGGGTCAGAAATCCTGAGTTCATCTAGGTGTAACCAAGCTCTATGAAAATCTCTCTTCTCCTCCTTAAGGAAAAACGGAAGGGCGGAAAGGGGAGCTATAGGTGAAAGTTTGTTGGTAGACATTGATAGAGCCTCGGCCCTACCACAAACCTGGAACATACAACGAGTTAGGGCGCTAAGGGAGGCTTTGTCTTTTTTAGCCGGTGCGTGAACCCAGAGTCGATGCAAGGCTTTGTCTCCCAAAAGAGCCTTATCAAGGTCAACATGTAAGGCATTGTTATGTGGCCTAGCCAATTCAACCCACCTTTCCAGCTGAATAGCGTGAAGGTATGTTTTTAAGTCGGGAAGGGATAGTCCACCTTTGTTATGTTTTCTAATGAGGAAGAGAGTGAGCCAGGTGAGGTTTTTTGTTGGACCATATAAACTTACTAAATAAGGCACGGAATTCAGACATGAATTTATTCGACAGCGGTATAGGTAGACATCTCAGGGTGTAAAGAATTTGTGGTAGGGCATATGTGGACAACAAGTTTTTCCTACCCAACCACGAGAGGAAGGGGAGTTTAATGGATGCCAGGTAGGATTTAATTTTGCTAAATAGGGGGGCGTAGTTGAGTCTAAATAAATGGGAGGGATTTGCCGGGATCATTATCCCAAGGTGTTTAATAGCATCTTTTGGCCATTGGAAGGGGGTGCTTGTTTTGATCCTCGAAATGTGTGTCTGCGGGGCTGTAATGTTTAGTATATCAGATTTGTCATAGTTGACCTTGAAAGTGGAGATTTCTCCAAACTCTGAGAATATCCTAATTACCTCAGGAATTGCCACCTTAGGATTTGTTAAGAGGAGAAGCAGGTCATCCGCAAAGGCTGCTAATGAGTGAGTTCTGCCTCCTACCTGCAACCCTCTTATGGACTCCGAAGTCCTTAATTTGCAAAGTAGCAGTTCCAGGGTTAAGATAAATAATGCTGGAGAGAGAGGGCAGCCCTGTCTCGTCCCATTGGAGATTTTAAACGGGGGGTACCATTTACCAGGACTCTTGCTGAGGGGTGTGAGTATAGCAAGAAAATGGCTGATATGAACAGGGGTACGCTTTTTCAGCATCTGTACCTGACAGGGTCAATGGGATGTTGTGTTGTTTAGCGTAATATATGGCATGTAGGACTCTACTCACGTTATGTTTGCCTTCTCGGCCTTTAACAAAACCCACTTGCTCCTCACCTATGAGCTTAGGTAGTAGCTTAGCTGTTCTATGGCTTAGAAACTTAGCCCATATTTTAACGTCAACGTTGAGCAGGGATATTGGTCTATAGCTACTGCACTTGGCGGGGTCTTTTCCTTCTTTGGGAATAACTGTTATGTGAGCGATTAATGATTGTGGAGGGAGGGACTTTCCATTTAGGAGGGAGCTGCATAAATTTACTAGTTGTGGGGCAAGAGTGCTTTTAAATTTTTTATAGTAAACCATGGGTAGGCCGTCAGGTCCAGGGCATTTCCCTCAGGGGATGCTTGCTAAAATATCCAGTATTTCTTTTACTGTCACTGGGGTGAGCAACATATTTTTTTACTCAGTTGCTAGGGTCGGGACCTTTATTTCTTCTAGGAAAGAGTCAATTTTGCGCAGTATACGATTTGGGTCATCGGAATTTAGGTTGTAGAGGTCTGAATAAAACCTAGCAAACTCTTACGCTATGGCAGGAGTGTTAGTTAGCTGAGGACCCTTATCAGATTTAATACTAGCAATGAAAGCTTTGTCTCTTTGACCCATGATCATCTGAGTAAGTAGTTTAGAACCTCTGTCACCGTGAACGTAAAACTTATATTTAGCTGATCTAAGGGCTTTGGCCGATTTAATGTTTAACAAATCCTTCAATTGGCATCTTAGCTTAATAATGTCATTGTAATGGGTTTCTGAGGGTTTTTTTTTGTTGACATTTTCTAGGGCAGAAATTTGTGCTAGAATTGAGTCTATCTTAAGTGCTCTTTGCTTACGTACCCAGGTTCCCAGGGAAATGAGTTCACCCCTAATATACGCCTTGTGGGCTTCCCATATCATAGCCATATCTATAGTGGGAGAACTGTTAAGTTCAAAAAAGGTCTTAAGCTTCTCTTCCAGCTTACGCCTATCGTTTTCGTTTTCTAACAGGGTTTCGTTCAGTCTCCAGGACCAATCTTTAGGAGGTAGTTGTCACGAGGGTGTCAAGAGCCACGTCTGACTCCGTTATACCCGGGGTCAGGAAGTCGCAGCGGGTGGCTGCGCGCTCT
The DNA here is from genome assembly GCF_014858855.1 of Bufo gargarizans. Lineage (NCBI taxonomy): Eukaryota > Metazoa > Chordata > Amphibia > Anura > Bufonidae > Bufo > Bufo gargarizans. The sequence goes on from NC_058085.1 coordinate 133,102,612, forward strand.
ATGTCTAAAGATCACGTTGTTTCTTAGTGATTGTTTTCTGTGTTTGCCTTGCAATCCTTTTTGTCTCACTCAGGGATCCGTAGCTTCTCCTCCTCAGCTGTTTCTTGTCTGCCACTCCCAACCTCCTTATATTCTCCTCTCACACTTCTCTAGTTGCCAGTTATAGAGCTTCCTGCCTGGACTTCTATACTGACCCACTGGAGCTGTGAATCCTGGTTGTTGTTCCAGAGTGCTACCCTCCGGATCCCTGTTGGGCTTTTTGTTGTCTCCTGTTGTCGCCCACCTGGGATTATATGTTGAGTCTGTATTGTCTGTCCTCCCCTTGGTGTTTTCCTTTAGAGCTAGTGGTGCGGACTAGTGTTCCCACCGCCCTGTTCACTATCTAGGGCTCATCTTAGGGAAAGCCAGGGTTTTAGGCACGTGATCGGCGTATGGGTGAGGAACCCGTCTAGGGACGTCAGGGCAGCCAGGTGCCAGCCGCAAGGTGAGTCAGGGGTCACCACCTTCCCTCTCACTTGGGCAGGGCCTTCCTCTTTCCCTCCCTCTATATATATATATTTTTTTTTTTTCTCTCTACTTAGAATCCAATATGGATCCTATTGCTGCTTTGGCAAAACAGCTTCAAGGCCTGTCTTTGGAGGTGGCAGGATTGAAGGCGTCTGTCCTCCAACAACAGCAGCAAATGCAGCAGACCGCAAGCCCAGCGGTTGCTATGGGTAACCAGGTTGTTACAGAACCCAAGGTTGTTCTTCCTGACAGATTTTCTGGGGGAAGGGACAAATTTGTGACGTTCCGTGAGGCCTGCAAATTATATTTTAAGCTGCGCCCTTACTCCTCAGGTAATGAAGAACAGCGGGTGGGGATTGTTATTTCCCTGCTTCAGGGGGACCCGCAATCCTGGGCGTTCTCGTTACCCCCTGGTTCCCAGGCTCTCCGGTCAGTGGAGGGATTTTTTGGGGCTTTGGGTCTCATATATGATGACCCTGACCGAGTCGCCCTGGCTGAGTCGAAGTTACGGAGACTCCTACAGGGAGATCGGCCAGCAGAGGAATATTGCTCAGAGTTCCGTAGGTGGGCTACGGATACTCAGTGGAACGACCCGGCTCTCAGGAGTCAGTTCTGCTCTGGGTTATCTGAAAGGGTTAAGGATGCGCTGGCGCTGTATGAGACCCCCCTTTCCCTTGATGCTGTTATGTCCCTCTCTATCAGAATAGATAGACGTCTTAGGGAGAGATCGAAAATTCCTGAGCAATTGGTAACCTCTCCCAAGCAGCAGTTAGTCTGTACTGACTTAGATGAGCCTATGCAGCTAGGAGGAACTTCTCGTCAGGTCCATCCTCCTGAGGTTCGCCGTAGGTGGGGGGGCTTGTTTTTTCTGTGGGGGGAGGGGTCATTTCATTAATGTCTGTCCCTCCTTTCTCAAAAACAAAAGACCGTCGGAAAACTACTAACCCCAGGCTGTGCGGAGGATGTCAGCCGGGGGGTATACGTTTCCTCCATACGAACATCTCAATTTGTGTTGCCAGCGGTTATTGTTTTTGGTGTTAAGACGGAGTCTATTTCTTTTTTTCTAGACAGTGGAGCAGGGGTAAATTTGATAGATGCCCATTTTGCCCGCACTATGGGTTTGTCTCTCTGTACGCTGCAGAGACCTATTCCCATATTCGCTATTGATTCTGCGCCTCTGTCTCAGAGAAACCTCACTCACATTGTCCATAACTTACACCTTCGGGTAGGGGACCACCATAATGAGTGTCTTTCATGTTACGTTCTGGAGGGCCTTCCCTCTCCTGTGGTATTGGGTCTTCCCTGGTTGGTAGCGCACAATCCAGTGGTGGATTGGCAGGCCAGGGAGATATTGGAGTGGAGTGAGCATTGCAGAGAGAATTGCTTAAATAACAATTGCTTAATCGCCTCCATAGCTTCCCTACCTACATTTATTTCGGACTTTGAGGATGTTTTTTCTGAAAAGGGTTGTCAGAAGCTACCACCTCATCGTCCTTATGATTGCCCGGTTAACCTGATTCCCGGTGCAAAATTACCCAAGTCCAGGTTGTATAATCTTTCGGGTCCCGAGAGACAAGCCATGAAAGATTATATCTCCGAGAGTCTGGCTAAGGGGCACATCAGACCCTCTTCTTCACCCGTGGCTGCAGGGTTTTTCTTTGTTAAAAAGAAAGATGGGGGCCTGCGTCCTTGCCTAGATTTCCGTGAGCTAAACCGGATAACCATCCGAGACCCATACCCTCTTCCTCTCATTCCTGACCTTTTTAATCAGATTGCGGGTGCTAGGTGGTTCTCCAAACTTGATCTTAGGGGGGCCTACAATCTGATTCGTATCAAGGAAGGGGATGAGTGGAAGACAGCTTTTAACACCCCTGAGGGGCATTATGAAAATTTAGTCATGCCTTTCGGTCTGACCAATGCCCCTGCTGTCTTCCAACATTTCGTTAATGATATTTTTAGTCATCTCATCGGCAGGTTTGTAGTCATATACCTAGATGATATCTTAATTTATTTGGCTCATCTGAAAACACATGAAGTACATGTCAGGCAAGTACTGCAGGTCCTACGGACGAATAAATTATATGCGAAAATTGAAAAATGTGTCTTCGCCGTTCAGGAAATACAGTTCCTGTGATATCTATTATCTGCTTCAGGTTTCCATATGGATCCTAGGAAGGTCCAGGCAATTTTAGATTGGGATCTTCCTGAGAACCTTAAAGCTCTACAACGGTTTTTGGGTTTCGCAAATTTCTATAGAAAGTTCATTAAAAATTATTCAGTGATCGTTAAACCCCTTACTGACATGACTAGGAAGGGGACTGATTTTTCTAAATGGTCTGACGCCGCTAAAATTGCATTTTCCTCTCTAAAAGAGAGATTTACCTCGGCACCTGTTCTAATTCAACCTGATGTCTCCCAGCCTTTTATTGTTGAAGTAGATGCGTCAGAGGTGGGAGTGGGGGCTGTATTGTCTCAGGGTCCGTCTCCTGGCAAATGGCGTCCTTGTACTTTCTTTTCCAAAAAGTTATCTACTGCAGAAAAGAACTATGATATTGGAAATAGGGAACTGTTGGCGATTAAACTGGCGTTTGAAGAGTGGCGTCACTTCTTAGAGGGAGCAATCCACCCCGTCACGGTGATTACGGATCACAAAAACCTTCTGTACCTAGAATCGGCTAAGCGTCTCACCCCTAGACAAGCTAGGTGGTCGCTATTCTTTACCAGATTTAACTTTGTAATCACCTATCGTCCTGGGGCAAAAAATACCAAGGCAGACGCATTATCTCGTAGTTTCCCTGGAGGGGGTAATGTTAGTGATCCGGTACCTATTTTACAAAGAGGAGTGGTTGTCTCTGCTGTACACTCTGTTCTAGAGGGAAAGGTGTTAGAGGCCCAGGGGGACGCCCCGGCCTCTTGCCCCTCAGAGAAATTGTTTGTACCATTAAACCTGCGTCTTGAATTATTAAAGGAACATCATAATTCGGCACTTGCTGGGCACCGGGTAGTAAAGCAACCTTGGAGCTATTGTCTCGTCGTTTTTGGTGGCCAAGGTTGCGTCAGGATGTAATGGATTTCGTGTCTACTTGTTCTACTTGTGCACGCGCGAAAGTCTCTCATACACGTCCAGCAGGGTCTTTATTGCCACTTTTCATCCCCAATAGGCCATGGACACATCTGTCAATGGATTTCATCACTGACTTACCGTTGTCTGCGGGTAAAACAGTTATCTTGGTAGTAGTAGACAGGTTTAGCAAAATGGTACACTTTATTGCGCTACTCGCACTTCCTAATGCTAAGACTCTTGCTCAGGTGTTTATCAGTGAAATCGTGAAGCTTCACGGGGTCCCTTCCGATGTGGTTTCGGATCGGGGAACCCAGTTTATTTCTAAGTTTTGGAAAGCTTTTTGTTCCCGTTTGGGGGTACACTTGTCCTTTTCCTCAGCTTTCCATCCTCAGTCGAATGGACAGACTGAGCGTACCAACCAAAACCTAGAAACATATTTAAGGTGTTTTGTGTCTGAAAACCAAGAGGTGTGGTCATCATATTTACCGTTAGCCAAGTTTGCCATAAATAATCGCTGTCAGGAATCCACTGGCAAGTCACCATTTCTTGGTGCATACGGTTTTCATCCCCAATTTTGTACTTTCAAAGAGGGGGGGTCTTCTGGGGTTCCCGAAGAGGAACGGTTTTCTTCATCTCTTTCATCGGTATGGCAGAAGGTGCAAGCTAACTTGAAAAATATGAGTGGTAAATATAAATGCATGGCCGATAAGAAACGGTCGCCAGATCCGGACCTAGGAGTGAATGACTAGTGAATGACTATGTGTGGTTGTCTACTAGGAATATTAAGTTGAAGGTTCCCTCTTGGAAACTGGGCCCTAGGTTCATTGGTCCTTATAAAATAGTAGCCGTCATTAACCCTGTGGCTTTTCGCCTGGAGCTACCTCAGACTTTTAAGATCCATAACGTCTTCCATAAGAAGTATGTTCCACCTCTAGAACCATCACCGCTGCCACCTCCTCCTGTTATTGTGGATGGTAATCTGGAGTTTCAAATATCCAGAATTGTTGATTCTCGTCGGGTCCGCCGCTCTCTTCAGTATCTGGTGCATTGGAGGGGTTACGGTCCCGAGGAAAGAATGTGGGTTCCAGCGTCAGAGGTAAACGCCAACAGGTTAATTCAGGCTTTCCATGCCTCTCATCCTGAGAGACCTGGTCCTGAGTGTCCGGAGGCCCCTCATGAAAGGGGGGGTACTGTCACGAGGGTGTCAAGAGCCACGTCTGACTCCGTTATACCCGGGGTCAGGAAGTCGCAGCGGGTGGCTGCGCGCTCTATGTCTAAAGATCACGTTGTTTCTTAGTGATTGTTTTCTGTGTTTGCCTTGCAATCCTTTTTGTCTCACTCAGGGATCCGTAGCTTCTCCTCCTCAGCTGTTTCTTGTCTGCCACTCCCAACCTCCTTATATTCTCCTCTCACACTTCTCCAGTTGCCAGTTATAGAGCTTCCTGCCTGGACTTCTATACTGACCCACTGGAGCTGTGAATCCTGGTTGTTGTTCCAGAGTGCTACCCTCCGGATCCCTGTTGGGCTTTTTGTTGTCTCCTGTTGTCGCCCACCTGGGATTATATGTTGAGTCTGTATTGTCTGTCCTCCCCTTGGTGTTTTCCTTTAGAGCTAGTGGTGCGGACTAGTGTTCCCACCGCCCTGTTCACTATCTAGGGCTCATCTTAGGGAAAGCCAGGGTTTTAGGCACGTGATCGGCGTACGGGTGAGGAACCCGTCTAGGGACGTCAGGGCAGCCAGGTGCCAGCCGCAAGGTGAGTCAGGGGTCACCACCTTCCCTCTCACTTGGGCAGGGCCTTCCTCTTTCCTTCCCTCTGTGTCACGTATGTGATAGTCACGCCGATCGTGATAGTAGTCCTTTCAACTGTTTCACCAGAGAGACAGGGGCGTGGTCTGAAACAGTGATCTGTCCTATGGTGGAGGACACAATTTTATCTAGTACATGGTTAGAGACATCTGGTAGGATCTATGTACAGCTGAGAAGACTGTATAGTCCCTGTCCCTAGGGTGAGACAGCCTCCAGGTGTCCGTAATTTGGTGTGCAGCTAATGCTTTGTGTAGCGAACGGAGTTGTACAGTGAAGTGTTTAGGTACTTTAGAGGTGGTTTAGATCTCCTCCTAGGATCAATAACCCTTCTCTGAAATCACGTAGCGAGCTTAATATCTTAATTAGCCAAGGTATTTGTCCCGAATTAGGGGCATACACATTAGCCAAGGTCACCTTGCTACCATATAAAGTGCCTTTTAAGAAGAGTAGGGATGAGCGAACTCGAACTGTATAGTTCGGGTTCGTACCGAATTTTGGGGTGTCCGTGACACGGACCCGAACCCGGACATTTTCGTAAAAGTCCGGGTTCGGGTTCGGTGTTCGTCGCTTTCTTCGCGCTTTTGTGACGCTTTCTTGGCGCTTTTTGAAAGGCTGCAAAGCAGCCAATCAACAAGCGTCATACTACTTGCCCCAAGAGGCCATCACAGCCATGCCTACTATTGGCATGGCTGTGATTGGCCAGAGCACCATGTGACCCAGCCTCTATTTAAGCTGGAGTCACATAGCGCCGCCCGTCACTCTGCTCTGATTAGCGTAGGGAGAGGTTGCGGCTGCGACAGTAGGGCGAGATTAGGCAGATTAACTCCTCCAAAGGACTTGATTAACTGATCGATCTGCAGCTGTGGATCATTGAGCTGCTGATCCTCAATTGCTCACTGTTTTTAGGCTGCACAGACCGTTTGTCAGTCTCATTTTTCTGGGGTGATCGGCGGCCATTTTGTGTCTTGTGGTGCGCCAGCACAAGCTGCGACCAAGTGCATTTAACCCTCAATGGTGTGGTTGTTTTTTGGCTAAAGCCTACATCAGGGTGAAGCTGTCACACCAAGTGCATTTAACCAGCAATAGTCTGTTCATTTTTTGGCCATATCCCAGTCTAATTCTGTCACTAAATCCATACCGGTCACCCAGCGCCTAAATACTAGGCCTCAAATTTATATCCAGCTAAATCTGTCCCTAGTGCTGTAGCTGGGCGAGTTATTTAGTGTCCGTTCAAGCACATTTCTTGTTCTGGGTTGAAATACAATTCCCAATTTAGCAATTTCATAATTTAGTGGTTCCTGCTATATCAGAGCTCTTTGAAATCTATCCCAAAAAGGGTATATAATATTGAAGGTGCACATAGGGTCATTCAGAGTAACTTCACACACACCCGCTACTGTGTATTTCCAAGTCTAATTCTGTCACTAAATCCATACCGGTGACCCAGCGCCTAAATACTAGGCCTCAAATTTAATTCCCTCTAAATCTCTCGTTACCCACCGCTGTACTGTTGTTGCTGGGCAAGATATTTAGTGTCCGTCAAAGCACATTTTTTGTTCTGGGTTGAAGTACAATTCCCAATTTAGCAATTTCATAATTTAGTGGTTTCTGCTATATCAGAGCTATTTGAAATCTATCCCAAAAAGGGTATATAATATTGAAGGTGCACATAGGGTCATTCAGAATAACTTCACACACACCCGCTACTGTGTATTTCCAAGTCTAATTCTGTCACTAAACCCATACCTGTCACCCAGCGCCTAAATACTAGGCCTCAAATTTAAATCCCTCTAAATCTCTCGTTACCGTTGTCCTGTTGTAGCTGGGAAAGTTATTTAGTGCCCGTCAAAGCACATTTTTTGTTCTGGGTTGAAGTACAATTCCCAATTTAGCAATTTCATAATTTAGTGGTTCCTGCTATATCAGAGCTATTTGAAATCTATCCCAAAAAGGGTATATAATATTGAAGGTGCACATAGGGTCATTCAGAATAACTTCACACACACCCGCTACTGTGTATTTCCAAGTCTAATTCTGTCACTAAATCCATACCGGTGACCCAGCGCCTAAATACTAGGCCTCAAATTTAATTCCCTCTAAATCTCTCGTTACCCACCGGTGTACTGTTGTTGCTGGGCAAGATATTTAGTGTCCGTCAAAGCACATTTTTTGTTCTGGGTTGAAGTACAATTCCCAATTTAGCAATTTCATAATTTAGTGGTTTCTGCTATATCAGAGCTATTTGAAATCTATCCCTAAAAAGGGTATATAATATTGAAGGTGCACATAGGGTCATTCAGAATAACTTCACACACACCCGCTACTGTGTATTTCCAAGTCTAATTCTGTCACTAAACCCATACCTGTCACCCAGCGCCTAAATACTAGGCCTCAAATTTAAATCCCTCTAAATCTCTCGTTACCGTTGTCCTGTTGTAGCTGGGAAAGTTATTTAGTGCCCGTCAAAGCACATTTTTTGTTCTGGGTTGAAGTACAATTCCCAATTTAGCAATTTCATAATTTAGTGGTTCCTGCTATATCAGAGCTATTTGAAATCTATCCCAAAAAGGGTATATAATATTGAAGGTGCACATAGGGTCATTCAGAATAACTTCACACACACCCGCTACTGTGTATTTCCAAGTCTAATTCTGTCACTAAATCCATACCGGTGACCCAGCGCCTAAATACTAGGCCTCAAATTTAATTCCCTCTAAATCTCTCGTTACCCACCGTTGTACTGTTGTTGCTGGGCAAGATATTTAGTGTCCGTCAAAGCACATTTTTTGTTCTGGGTTGAAGTACAATTCCCAATTTAGCAATTTCATAATTTAGTGGTTTCTGCTATATCAGAGCTATTTGAAATCTATCCCTAAAAGGGTATATAATATTGAAGGTGCACATAGGGTCATTCAGAATAACTTCACACACACCCGCTACTGTGTATTTCCAAGTCTAATTCTGTCACTAAATCCATACCGGTGACCCAGCGCCTAAATACTAGGCCTCAAATTTAATTCCCTCTAAATCTCTCGTTACCCACCGTTGTACTGTTGTTGCTGGGCAAGATATTTAGTGTCCGTCAAAGCACATTTTTTGTTCTGGGTTGAAGTACAATTCCCAATTTAGCAATTTCATAATTTAGTGGTTTCTGCTATATCAGAGCTATTTGAAATCTATCCCTAAAAGGGTATATAATATTCAAGGTGCACATTGGGTCATTCAGAATAACTTCACACACACACGCTTCTGTGCATTTCCAAGTCTAATTCTGTCACTAAATCCATACCGGTCACCCAGCGCCTAAATACTAGGCCTCAAATTTATATCCCGCTGAATTTGAATACAATACATTGGGCCAAATAATATATTTGTTGTTGTGGTGAACCATAACAATGAGAAAAACATCTAGTAAGGGACGCGGACGTGGACATGGTCGTGGTGGTGTTAGTGGACCCTCTGGTGCTGGGAGAGGACGTGGCCGTTCTGCCACATCCACACGTCCTAGTGTACCAACTACCTTCAGGTCCCAGTAGCCGCCAGAATTTACAGCGATATATGGTGGGGCCCAATGCCGTTCTAAGGATGGTAAGGCCTGAGCAGGTACAGGCATTAGTCAATTGGGTGGCCGACAGTGGATCCAGCACGTTCACATTATCTCCCACCCAGTCTTCTGCAGAAAGCGCACAGATGGCGCCTGAAAACCAACCCCATCAGTCTGTCACATCACCCCCATGCATACCAGGGAAACTGTCTCAGCCTCAAGTTATGCAGCAGTCTCTTATGCTGTTTGAAGACTCCGCTGGCAGGGTTTCCCAAGGGCATCCACCTAGCCCTTCCCCAGCGGTGAAAGACATAGAATGCACTGACGCACAACCACTTATGTTTCCTGATGATGAGGACATGGGAATACCACCTCAGCATGTCTCTGATGATGACGAAACACAGGTGCCAACTGCTGCGTCTTTCTGCAGTGTGCAGACTGAACAGGAGGTCAGGGATCAAGACTGGGTGGAAGACGATGCAGGGGACGATGAGGTCCTAGACCCCACATGGAATGAAGGTCGTGCCACTGACTTTCACAGTTCGGAGGAAGAGGCAGTGGTGAGACCGAGCCAACAGCGTAGCAAAAGAGGGAGCAGTGGGCAAAAGCAGAACACCCGCCGCCAAGAGACTCCGCCTGCTACTGACCGCCGCCATCTGGGACCGAGCACCCCAAAGGCAGCTTCAAGGAGTTCCCTGGCATGGCACTTCTTCAAACAATGTGCTGACGACAAGACCCGAGTGGTTTGCACGCTGTGCCATCAGAGCCTGAAGCGAGGCATTAACGTTCTGAACCTGAGCACAACCTGCATGACCAGGCACCTGCATGCAAAGCATGAACTGCAGTGGAGTAAACACCTTAAAACCAAGGAAGTCACTCAGGCTCCCCCTGCTACCTCTTCTGCTGCTGCCGCCTCGGCCTATTCTGCTGCTGCCGCCTCGGCCTCTTCCTCCGCCTCTGGAGGAACGTTGGCACCTGCCGCCCAGCAAACAGGGGATGTACCACCAACACCACCACCACCACCTCCGTCACCAAGCGTCTCAACCATGTCACACGCCAGCGTTCAGCTCTCCATCTCACAAACATTTGATAGAAAGCGTAAATTCCCACCTAGCCACCCTCGATCCCTGGCCCTGAATGCCAGCATTTCTAAACTACTGGCCTATGAAATGCTGTCATTTAGGCTGGTGGACACAGACAGCTTCAAACAGCTCATGTCGCTTGCTGTCCCACAGTATGTTGTTCCCAGCCGGCACTACTTCTCCAAGAGAGCCGTGCCTTCCCTGCACAACCAAGTATCCGATAAAATCAAGTGTGCACTGCGCAACGCCATCTGTAGCAAGGTCCACCTAACCACAGATACGTGGACCAGTAAGCACGGCCAGGGACGCTATATCTCCCTAACTGCACACTGGGTAAATGTAGTGGCAGCTGGGCCCCAGGCGGAGAGCTGTTTGGCGCACGTCCTTCCGCCGCCAAGGATCGCAGGGCAACATTCTTTGCCTCCTGTTGCCACCTCCTCCTTCTCGGCTTCCTCCTCCTCTTCTTCCACCTGCTCATCCAGTCAGCCACACACCTTCACCACCAACTTCAGCACAGCCCGGGGTAAACGTCAGCAGGCCATTCTGAAACTCATATGTTTGGGGGACAGGCCCCACACCGCACAGGAGTTGTGGCGGGGTATAGAACAACAGACCGACGAGTGGTTGCTGCCGGTGAGCCTCAAGCCCGGCCTGGTGGTGTGTGATAATGGGCGAAATCTCGTTGCAGCTCTGGGACTAGCCAATTTGACGCACATCCCTTGCTTGGCGCATGTGCTGAATTTGGTGGTGCAGAAGTTCATTCACAACTACCCCGACATGTCAGAGCTGCTGCATAAAGTGCGGGCCGTCTGTTCGCGCTTCCGGCGTTCACATCCTGCTGCTGCTCGCCTGTCTGCGCTACAGCGTAACTTCGGCCTTCCCGCTCACCGCCTCATATGCGACGTGCCCACCAGGTGGAACTCCACCTTGCACATGCTGGACAGACTGTGCGAGCAGCAGCAGGCCATAGTGGAGTTTCAGCTGCAGCACGCACGGGTCAGTCGCACTACAGAACAGCACCACTTCACCACCAATGACTGGGCCTCCATGCGAGACCTGTGTGCCCTGTTGCGCTGTTTCGAGTACTCCACCAACATGGCCAGTGGCGATGACACCGTTATCAGCGTTACAATACCACTTCTATGTCTCCTTGAGAAAACACTTAGGGCGATGATGGAACAGGAGGTGGCCCAGGAGGAGGAGGAGGAGGATGAGGAAGAGGGGTCATTTTTAGCACTTTCAGGCCAGTCTCTTCGAAGTGACTCAGAGGGAGGTTTTTTGCAACAGCAGAGGCCAGGTACAAATGTGGCCAGCCAGGGCCCACTACTGGAGGACGAGGAGGACGAGGATGAGGAGGAGGTGGAGGAGGATGAGGATGAAGCATGGTCACAGCGGGGTGGCACCCAACGCAGCTCGGGTCCATCACTGGTGCGTGGCTGGGGGGAAAGGCAGGACGATGACGATACGCCTCCCACAGAGGACAGCTTGTCCTTACCCCTGGGCAGCCTGGCACACATGAGCGACTACATGCTGCAGTGCCTGCGCAACGACAGCAGAGTTGCCCACATTTTAACCTGTGCGGACTACTGGGTTGCCACCCTGCTGGATCCACGCTACAAAGACAATGTGCCCACCTTACTTCCTGCACTGGAGCGTGATAGGAAGATGCGCGAGTACAAGCGCACGTTGGTAGACGCGCTACTGAGAGCATTCCCAAATGTCACAGGGGAACAAGTGGAAGCCCAAGGCCAAGGCAGAGGAGGAGCAAGAGGTCGCCAAGGCAGCTGTGTCACGGCCAGCTCCTCTGAGGGCAGGGTTAGCATGGCAGAGATGTGGAAAACTTTTGTCAACACGCCACAGCTAACTGCACCACCACCTGATACGCAACGTGTTAGCAGGAGGCAACATTTACTAACATGGTGGAACAGTACGTGTGCACACCCCTCCACGTACTGACTGATGGTTCGGCCCCATTCAACTTCTGGGTCTCTAAATTGTCCACGTGGCCAGAGCTAGCCTTTTATGCCTTGGAGGTGCTGGCCTGCCCGGCAGCCAGCGTTTTGTCTGAACGTGTATTCAGCACGGCAGGGGGCGTCATTACAGACAAACGCAGCCGCCTGTCTACAGCCAATGTGGACAAGCTGACGTTCATAAAAATGAACCAGGCATGGATCCCACAGGACCTGTCCGTCCCTTGTCCAGATTAGACATTAACTACCTCCCCATAACCATATATTATTGGACTCCAGGGCACTTCCTCATTCAATCCTATTTTTATTTTCATTTTACCATTATATTGCGATGCTACCCAAAGTTGAATGAACCTCTCCTCTGCCTGTGTGCTAGGCCTAAATATATGCCAATGGACTGTTGCAGTGGTGGCTGACATGAAGCCTGATTCTCTGCTATGACATGCAGACTAATTCTCTGCTGACATGAAGCCAGATTGTCTGTTACGGGACCTCTCTCCTCTGCCTGGGTGCTGGGCCTAAATTTATGACAATGGACTGTTGCAGTGGTGGCTGACGTGAAGCCTGATTCTCTGCTATGACATGCAGACTGATTCTCTGCTGTCATGAAGCCAGATTGTCTGTTACGGGACCTTTCTCCTCTACCTGGGTTCTGGGCCTAAATTTATGAAAATTGACTCTTACAGTGGTGGGTGACGTGAAGCCTGATTCTCTGCTATGATATGAAGACTGATTCTCTGCTGACATGAAGCCAGATTGTCTGTTACGGGACCTTTCTCCTCTGCCTGGGTGCTAGGCCTAAATTATATGACAATGGACTGTTGCAGTGGTGGGTGACGTGAAGCCTCATTCTCTGCTATGACATGCAGACTGATTCTCTGCTGACATGAAGCCAGATTGTCTGTTACGGGACCTCTCTCCTCTGCCTGGGTGCTGGGCCTAAATTATGCCAATGGACTGTTGCAGTGGTGGGTGACGTGAAGCCTCGATTCTCTGCTATGACATGCAGACTGATTCTCTGCTGACATGAAGCCAGATTGTCTGTTACGGGACCTCTCTCCTCTGCCTGGGTGCTAGGGCCTAAATATATGCAAATGGACTGTTGCAGTGGTGGGTGACGTGAAGCCTGCATTCTCTGCTATGACATGCAGACTGATTCTCTGCTGACATGAAGCCAGATTGTCTGTTACGGGACCTCTCTCCTCTGCCTGGGTGCTGGGCCTAAATTATATGCAAATGGACTGTTGCAGTGGTGGGTGACGTGAAGCCTCATTCTCTGCTATGACATGCAGACTGATTCTCTGCTGACATGAAGCCAGATTGTCTGTTACGGGACCTCTCTCCTCTGCCTGGGTGCTGGGCCTAAATATATGCCAATGGACTGTTGCAGTGGTGGCTGACGTGAAGCCTCATTCTCTGCTATGACATGCAGACTAATTCTCTGCTGACATGAAGACAGATTCTCTGTTACGGGACCTCTCTCCTCTGCCTGGGTGCCGGGGCCTAAATATCTGAGAATGGACTGTTCCAGTGGTGGCTGACGTGAAGCCTCATTCTCTGCTATGACATGCAGACTAATTCTCTGCTGACATGAAGACAGATTCTCTGTTACGGGACCTCCCTCCTCTGCCTGGGTGCTGGGCCTAAATATATGCCAATGGACTGTTGCAGTGGTGGCTGACGTGAAGCCTCATTCTCTGCTATGACATGCAGACTAATTCTCTGCTGACATGAAGACAGATTCTCTGTTACGGGACCTCCCTCCTCTGCCTGGGTGCTGGGCCTAAATATATGCCAATGGACTGTTGCAGTGGTGGCTGACGTGAAGCCTCATTCTCTGCTATGACATGCAGACTGATTCTCTGCTGACATGAAGCCAGATTCTCTGTTACGGGACCTCTCTCCTCTGCCTGTGTGTGTGCTGGGCCTAAATATATGCCAATGGACTGTTGCAGTGGTGGCTGACGTGAAGCCTCATTCTCTGCTATGACATGCAGACTGATTCTCTGCTGACATGAAGCCAGATTCTCTGTTACGGGACCTCTCTCCTCTGCCTGTGTGTGTGCTGGGCCTAAATATATGCCAATGGACTGTTGCAGTGGTGGCTGACGTGAAGCCTCATTCTCTGCTATGACATGCAGACTAATTCTCTGCTGACATGAAGACAGATTCTCTGTTACGGGACCTCCCTCCTCTGCCTGGGTGCTGGGCCTAAATATATGCCAATGGACTGTTGCAGTGGTGGCTGACGTGAAGCCTCATTCTCTGCTATGACATGCAGACTAATTCTCTGCTGACATGAAGACAGATTCTCTGTTACGGGACCTCTCTCCTCTGCCTGGGTGCCGGGGCCTAAATATCTGAGAATGGACTGTTCCAGTGGTGGGTGACGGGAAGCCAGATTCTCTGCTATGGAACCTCTCTCCAATTGATTTTGGTTAATTTTTATTTATTTAATTTTTATTTTAATTCATTTCCCTATCCACATTTGTTTGCAGGGGATTTACCTACATGTTGCTGCCTTTTGCAGCCCTCTAGCTCTTTCCTGGGCTGTTTTACAGCCTTTTTAGTGCCGAAAAGTTCGGGTCCCCATTGACTTCAATGGGGTTCGGGTTCGGGACGAAGTTCGGATCGGGTTCGGATCCCGAACCCGAACATTTCCGGGATGTTCGGCCGAACTTCTCGAACCCGAACATCCAGGTGTTCGCTCAACTCTAAAGAAGAGGTATCTACTTTCAGGATCAATGTATTGCGCATGAAGCTAAAAGGGGGTATTAGCTCTGAATCCTATGGAAACTCCTCTAGAGGCTGATGAGTGGGAGCTATGGAACCATTTTGTATAGTGTTTGGTGAAAAGGTGTGGGATATGGTTGTTCCTGAAGTGCGTCTCCTGTAGGAACAGAAGGTCTGCCCTCTCTCTCCTTAGCATGTGGAAGACCTAACTTCTCTTTTGAGGGACGTTAAGCCCATTTACATTCAGTGACGTTACCTTTAAGGGATCCAAAAGTTATGGGTGGTTGCATGGCAAAGCAAAAGATTTGTGTCCCAGTAAGGCAATTACATATGGACACAGGACCCATCCGAGCAAACTATACACAGGATATAAAAGAACAAATTCGAGCATGTTAATACTCATAGGAGAACCTCCTACAAGGTAGGGTAAGGAAGAGGGGACAGGGTGGTGGGGGCAAGACAAGACAGAAAGTGGGGGGGGAAAGGAATAGGAGAGACTAAAATGAAACAAGAGTATAGTAAAGAGGGAGGAGGAAAAACTGTGAAGTACAGAAAGCCTGTACGAGCTCCCACAGCACAGCTTAAAGGGATAGACCAGGAGGAGGGAGGGAGCAGGTAAAAGGAAAAGATAAGGGAGACATACTTATATCTCAGGAAATCGCTCCCCCCCTCCTCCCAGCACTGTGGGTTCCCACATAATGACCATATAGGTGTCCCATTACCTTCATGGGACTCACCTCATGGGTTAAGTAGTGAATAGACAGAGGGTCATGCAGTTATAGAAACATAACAACCTAAAATGCAGCGACCTCTATCTTGACTACTATATGGATTGATAGAAGACAAAATGATAAGAGACTGTATCTCGTCACTGCCACCTTGTTCGGGACAAATTGCCCCTGCTGTTGATATTGGGTTAAATGAGTTAACCATGTGGTGGCAATGACGGGGTTAACCGTCTAAGACAGGCCATACATTATACGATCTTGGCCTTCAGCATAAACTAGATCTGAGAAAAGAAAGAACAGTTTAACAATCAGTGCGGTACCGATGTGTTACCGGGTTCGGTCCGCAAGTGGGCAACAATCGATCCGAGCAATATTGCATACAGGTTCAAGTGTCCTGAAGCTCTGCCTGACGCTTCTTCGCCTGGGGTGACTTGAACTTTTTAGCGATTCGCCAATCTTCAAAAGCAGGTAATGCAGGCATCTTCATTTCGCCGGACATCGGCAGCCACGAGGGAATGTCCAGGGGTTCCACTTGTAGGGCTTCCCACATCTTGCTGAGATCGTCGGGGTGACGTATGGTGATTTGCTTCCCATTCACGGTGGCGCATAGGCCAAAAAAAAAAGCCAGCGCAAGGGGTGACGTCTCTCTCTTAAGATATCGGTGAGTGGCTTGAGTTGTCTCCTCTTGGCTAGGGTGCTGGCAGCCAGGTCTTGGTAGAGCTGGATTTTACGGTCCTCATGCGAAATGTCCCCTTTGTGACGAGCGGCAGTCAAAATGGCGGCCGTATCTACATAACTGAGCAAGCCGCAAACAATGTCGCGTGGCGGGGCATCTGGCGGTGGTTTGGGCCTGAGGGCCCCGTGGGCTCTCTCTATAACTATCATCTTTGCCCGGTCTTGTCCGAGAAGTGCTGTAAAAATTTGACTGACCGTGTCTGGTATGTCATCCCTCTGCACACTTTCAGGGACTCCTCTTATTCGAATGTTCTTCCTTCGGCTCCTGTTTTCCTGGTCTTCCAGGTGCAGGAAAGCTGTGTTCAATTGCTCACGGAACTCTTCTACTTTCGACTGCATTGCACGGCTGTGCTTAGTCAGGGCCATTTGAGAATCCTCTAGAGCCGCCACTCTATGTCCCGTTTGTTTGATCTCTGATTTTATGGCGGAGAGTTCTTTCATGACGGGCTCAAAAGCGAGGGCCAGGGACTCCTTGAGAAAGGCTCTGGAGATGGGAATCGAGCCTAGTTCGCTGTGTGTCTCAGACACAGCAAGGGAGCTTTCATCATCAGAGTCCTCTGTGTATGCCGAAGCGGCAGCAGCTTCCTGCGCCATCTTAGATCTTGCAGCCGGCGAGGACATCTTCTTTTTCAAGTATTTGTCTAGATCTGATTGCCTCTGGCATGTCTAGGTGTTGTCTGGGTCTCCTTAGCTTTGTCTCTGTTAAGTTTCCCCATAGTAAGTTAGGGTGGGAACCCATAAAATAGCTAATTGCTGGTGCTGCTGTGAGGAGCTCACGGGTCAAGCAGCCATTTCCTGACGCGGCTAGCTCCGCCCCCCTGTTTCCACTAAATATTGATTCAGGTGTTCTATATACCTGTTTCAACAAAATAATGATTGACAGGTACAATATACCTGCTTCTACAAAATACTGATTAAGGCCTCTTTCACACTTGCGTTGTCCGGATCCGGCGTGTACTCCACTTGCCGGAATTACATGCCGGATCCGGAAAAACACAAGTGTACTGAAAGCATTTGAAGACGGATCCGTCTTCAAAATGCTTTCAGTGTTACTATGGCATCCAGGATGCTATTAAAGTCCTGGTTGCCATAGTAGGAGCGGGGAGCGGTATACTTACCATCCGTGCGGCTCCCGGGGCGCTCCAGAATGACGTCAGAGCGCCCATTGCGCATGGATGACGTGCCATGCGATCACGTCATCCATGCGCCTGGGGCGCCCTAAAGTCACTCTGGAGCGCCCCGGGAGCCGCACGGATGGTAAGTATGCTGCTCCCCTGCTCCCCGCTACACTTTACCATGGCTGCCGGGACTTTAAGGGGTTCTATATACCTGCTTCCACAAACTACTGATTGAGGGGTGCGATATAACTGCTTCCACCAAATATTGATCGAGGCCTGCGATACACCGGTTTCCACAAAATACTGATTGAGGGGTGCGATATACCTGCTTCCACAAAATACTGATTAAAGGGCTTCTGTCACCCCATTAAACCGTTTTTTTTTCTTTACTAATAATCCCTACACTGCGATCTCATCATACATAAGCTAATTAATGATTTTCGTTCAGTAGAATTTATTAAAAATCGATTTTTGAAATATGTAAATTACCTTGCTACCAGCAAGTAGGGCGGCTACTTGCTGGTAGCAGCCGCATCCTCCGATGGTAATGACGTCACATCTACACCCGGCGCAGGCGCATTGAGGAGCGAGCGGCCGCCTCTCAGTGCGCCTGCGCAGATTGAAGAGCGGTACGGCTGCGGCGCAGGCGCCAGATATTGAATCAAAACAGGCAGGGCCAGCAGAGAAAGGGCCAGCGGACGGGATCTGTCAATCAACAAGCAGAGGGGGTGTCATTACCATCGGAGGTAACAAATTCTACTGAACGAAAATCATTAATTAGCTTATGTATGATGAGATCGCAGTGTAGGGATTATTAGTAAAGAAAAAAAAAAAAATACGGTTTAATTGGGTGACAGAAGCCCTTTAAAGGTGTTTGATATGCCTGCTTCCACAAAATACTGATTGAGGGGTGCGATATACCTGCTTCCACCAAACATTGATTTAGGAGTTCTATATACCTGTTTCCACAAAATACTGATTGAGGGGTGCGATATACCTGCTTCTACAAAATAATGATTAAGGGGTTCTATATACCTGCTTCCACAAAATACTGATTGAGGGGTACGATACACCAGCTTCCACCAAATACTGCTCTTCTCTAGGGACTTTGGCACAGGCTCATTTTGAAAATGGCAGGCAGAGGAAGAGGCAGGCCGTTCCGCAGGTTTGGTAGGGGTCGGGCAGGTGCACCAGGCCGGAGCCTAAATGGGAAGTTGGAGAAGGTGCATGCGATTACGTCAAAGGACGCATCAGAGTTGGTTTAGTGGCCCACTCATCCTTCCGCTTCCGCTCCCTCCTCATCCTCTGTATCTGCACCCTCCCCACTCTCTGCTGTGTGTGCACCCCCAAAGACACCAGCACTAGTTATGGACGTTATCAGCCAGGACGATTCGCGACGATCAAATGTTCGCGAACCACGCGTTCGCAGCGGGCCCCATTCAATTTAATGGCAGGCGAGCCTGAAAAACCTGCAGGTCATATTTGCAGCCAGCAAACATTTACTAGAAGTACACAAATAGTCCCACAACATGGACAGTGATATACCAGAGGGGGATCATATGTATTTTAATCAGGGGCCATTTTTATGCGTCTTAAAGGAAACCTGTCATCTAAAAAACACCTCCCAAACCACCAGCATTACCTTAAAGTAGCCAGCAGTATGTTTCTAAAGATCCTTTTCTTCCTCTGGCTAGATGCACCATAATCTTGAAAAACTAACTTTAATCCCCTGCATGCGCTATGTAACAGCTGAATGGAGCATATTTTGCAGCAAGGCATGGAAATGCTGTATTCTGATAGCTCTATGTGATGCTGGTAACATGTCCACCATTTTGTGTTTGTACCGGGGGTCTAAGTACGTTGCCACCCAGTACAGGTCCTTAACTTTTATGCTTTTTATACAGTGGTCCCTCTTCAAACAATGGAGCATGAAGGCCCCCATTTGCACTAAATTGGAAGCGGTAGAGCACCCTGGCTCCTGCTCATCGCCCAGGAAAATGTTGTCTTTGGTCTCCTCGCCCCAGCCACGGACAACACCAGGGATCCCCAAAAAGTTTAAAGCCTGCTCTTCTTGCTCCTCCTACTCCCCCCAGCCACCATCCTCCTCTGACTCCTCTTCATATTCCTGCTGACTTGTCTCAGATGGAGTAGCCCCCCCTTGGGAATTCATTTAGCATTGCGACTTCCTCATCTTCCAGCTCCTGCTCCTCGACGGCTTGATCAATGATACGACGAAAAGCACACTCCAGAAAGAAGGCGTAAGGTACAGTGTCACTGATGGCGCCCTGGCTGCGACTGACCAGTTTGGTGATCTCATCAAATGGCTGCAGAAGTCTGCATGCTTCGTGCATGAGCAGCCACTGGCGCGGTGAAAAAAAACAAGCTCCCCAGAACATGTCCTGCCGCAGAGTTCGCACACGTAGTCGTTAATGGCACGTTTCTGCTGGAGCAGCCTATCAAGCATATATAAGGTGGAGTTCCAGCACTTCGGGCAGTCGCAAATCAGATGTCTGACGGGTAAGTGGTGTCGCCGCTGAAAGTCAGCAAGGCGAGCCAAGGGGGTATAAGATCTTATAAAATGACCAGAGATTTTCCTGGCCTGCCGCAAGAAGTCCTGGACACTGGGGTATTTGGCATCGAATCGCTGCATGACTAAGATCAAGACATGTGCAATGCACGGCACGTGTGTCATTTTGCCCTGTTTTAGCACGCTCAGCAGATTGGCACCGTTGTCGCACACCACTTTACCAACTGTCAAATTGAGAGGGGGATAGCCACTGATCAGACTGTGACCGCAGAGCTGAAAGGAGCACAGGACCGGTGTGGCTGTTGGCTTCCAGGCACAACAGTCACAGCACAGCATGGCAAAGTCTTACTTGGCAGGTCGTATAGGTTCTGGGGAGCTTGGGGGGTGCAGCGGAAGAGGCGGTGGGAAAGGAGGAGTCAGCCGAGGAGGAGATGGACGATGGAGTAGGAGGAGAAGAAGAGGCAGGCCTGCATGCAATCTGTGGCGGTAACACCAAATCCATATGGGTGCCACGGGTTACATGCTTGACGGCCATCTGAAGGTTCACCTAATGGGCAGTAAAAGTTATGTACCTTTCCTGCCCGTGTTTGCTAGACCACGTGTCTGTGGTCAGATGTATCTTGGCACCGAAACTGTGTGCCAGAGAAATATTAACTTGCCGCTGGGAGTGGCCATATAGTTCAGGGATGCACTTCTGGGATAAATATTTCCTTCCGGGAACCTTCCAATGCGGTGTGCCACTGGTCACAAATTTTCTAAAGGCCTCCAAGTCCACTAATTGAAATGGCAGTAGTAGGCAGGCTAGCAGTTCCGACAAGCGAGCGGGCAAGAGGATTATCCAGCGTCATAATTTTTTTATGCTTGAACATTTGGGCAATGGAAGCCTGCCTTGTGCCAGATAAACACGACGACGGCACGGTGGAAGGTGGAGTGGAGGACAAATGGGAGGAGAAGAGGCAGGAAGTTGAGTGTTGGGAGTGTGGCTTTGTGGGTTCTGACGGTGTTGCTCCCACTGGGCTCAGTGATGGGAGGCCAGGTGCGTTCTTAAGGTGGTCATCCCTAGGTGAGTGTTGGGCTTACCATGACTTATGCGCTGACAGCACAGGTTGCAGATGGCAACACTATTATCAGCAGCTGACAAGTTAAAAAAAAGCCCACACTGCGGAGCTATGTGCCGGCGTCCTGGGAGCATAAGATGTGACCGTGCATGGTGGATGGCTCGCTCCAGATACATTTGCAGTCTGCTTTTTGCCTCCTGTGCACTGCGAGTTTTGCCTGCTTCTCCTCTTTCTACTCCCTATCTGCTGCTCCATCTCTCCCTCTAAACTCCCCTCCTCTTCCTCTCTTGTGGGCACCCACGTGACGTCTATCCACACATCATCATCGTCACCTTCACCACCACTGACATTAGAGAACTCGGAGTAGGCAGAAACAACGGAGACCACCCTCCTTGTGCTGATCTGGGTACCGTCGTCAGACCGCTAAGGGGCGGCCGTTGCTACCTCCTCTTCCTCATCTGATGCCAAGAATGGCTGTGCATCGGTAAGGTCTGGGAATGGATGGGAAAATAATTCCTCTGTCTCGAGTGGAGGGGCTATGGTGGTGGTGTATTTTGGGGTGCACAGAGCAGAGAATGAGGAGGGTGCAGAAGCAGAAGGCTAAGTGAGCCACTCAAACAACTCTGGTGTGCCCTTTGAAGTTATCACATGCAACTTCTCCACTGCGGGTACCTGTCTGACCCATACCATCCCTGCGGAACGGTCTGCCTCTTCCCCTGCCTGTTATTTTCTAAATAACCCTCTGCCTAAGTTCATAGAGAAGAGCAGTATTTGTGGAAGGTATATCACAGCCCTCAATCAGTATTTGGTGGAAAAAGGTATATAGCAATAGCACCCCTCAATCAGAATTTTGTGGAAGAAGGTATATGGCACCCCTTAATCCGAATTTGGCTGAAAAAGGTGTATAACACCCCTCAATCAGTATTTGGCGTAAACAGGTATATGGCAGCCCTCAGTCAGTATTTTATGGAAGCAGGTGTATCGCAGCCCTCAATCAGTATTTTATGGAAGCAGGTGTATCGCAGCCCTCAATCAGTATTTGGTGGAAGAAGGTATATGGCACCCGTCAATCAGTATTTGGTGGAAACAGGTATATAGCACCCCTCAATCAGTATTTGGTGGAAACAGGTATATGGCACCCCTCAATCAGTATTTTGTGGAAGCAGGTATATGGCACCCATCAACCAGTATTTTGTGGAAGCAGGTGTATTGCAACCCTCAATCAGTATTTGGTGGAAGAAGGTATATGGCACCCCTCAATGAATATTTGGCAGAAACAAGTATATTGCACCCCTCAATCAGTATTTGGCGGAAACACGTATATGGTAGCCCTCAATCAGTATTTTGTGGAAGCAGGTGTGTCACAGCCCTCAATCAGTATTTGGTGGAAGAAGGTATATAGCACCCCTCAATCAGTATTTTGTGGAAGAAGGTATATAGCACCCCTCAATCAGTATTTGGTGTAAACAGGTATATGGCAGCCCTCAATCAGTATTTTATGGAAGCAGGTATATCGCAGCCCTCAATCAGTATTTTATGGAAGCAGGTGTATCGCAGCCCTCAATCAGTATTTGGTGGAAGAAGGTATATGGCACCCGTCAATCGGTATTTGGTGGAAACAGGTATATAGCACCCCTCAATCAGTATTTGGTGGAAACAGGTATATGGCACCCCTCAATCGGTATTTGGCGGAAACAGGTATATAGCACCCCTCAATCAGTACTTGGCGGAAACAGGTATATGGCACCCCTCAATCAGTATTTTGTGGAAGCAGGTCTATTGCAGCCCTCTATCAGCATTTTTTGGAAACAGGTGTATCGCAGCCCTCAATCAGTGTTTGGTGGAAGAAGGTATATAGCAATAGCACCCCTCAATCAGTAGTTTGTGGAAGCAGGTCTATTGCAGCCCTCAATCAGTATTTGGTGAAATAAGGCATATAGCAATAGCACCCTTCAATCAGTATTTAGTGGAAGAAGATATATTGCACCCCTCAATCAGTATTTGGCGGAAACAGGTATATAGCACCCCTCAATCAGTATTTTGCGGAAACAGGTATATGGCACCCCTCAATCAGTATTTGGTGGAAGAAAGTATATAGCAATAGCACCCCTCAATCAGTATTGTGTGGAAGAAGGTATATGGCACTCCTGAATCAGTGTTTGGCAGAAACAGGTATATAGCACCCCTGAATCATTATTTGGCAGAAACAGGTATATGGCACCCCTCATTCAGTATTTTTTGGAAACAGGTGTATCGCAGCCCTCAATTAGTGTTTGGTGGAAGAAGGTATATAGCAATAGCACCCTTCAATCAGTATTTTGTGGAAGAAGGTATATGGCACCCCTCAATCAGTATTTGGTGGAAGAAAGTATATAGCAATAGCACCCCTCAATCAGTATTGTGTGGAAGAAGGTATATGGCACTCCTCAATCAGTGTTTGGCAGAAACAGGTATATAGCACCCCTGAATCATTATTTGGCAGAAACAGGTATATGGCACCCCTCATTCAGTATTTTTTGGAAACAGGTGTATCGCAGCCCTCAAATAGTGTTTGGTGGAAGAAGGTATATAGCAATAGCACCCTTCAATCAGTATTTTGTGGAAGAAGGTATATGGCACCCCTCAATCAGTATTTGGTGGAAGAAAGTATATAGCAATAGCACCCCTCAATCAGTATTGTGTGGAAGAAGGTATATGGCACTCCTCAATCAGTGTTTGGCAGAAACAGGTATATAGCACCCCTCAATCATTATTTGGCAGAAACAGGTATATGGCACCCCTCATTCAGTATTTTTTGGAAACAGGTGTATCGCAGCCCTCAAATAGTGTTTGGTGGAAGAAGGTATATAGCAATAGCACCCTTCAATCAGTATTTTGTGG
Source organism: Bufo gargarizans (assembly GCF_014858855.1). Lineage (NCBI taxonomy): Eukaryota > Metazoa > Chordata > Amphibia > Anura > Bufonidae > Bufo > Bufo gargarizans. The sequence goes on from NC_058085.1 coordinate 133,126,365, forward strand.
AAGAAGGTATATGGCACTCCTCAATCAGCGTTTGGTGGAAACAGGTATATAGCACGCCTCAATTAGTATTAGGCAGAAACTGGTATATAGCACCCCTCAATCAGTATTTGGCAGAAAGAGGTATATAGCACCCCTCAATCAGTATTTGGCATAAACTGGTATATGGCACCCCTCAATCAGTATTTTGTGAAAGCAGGTGTATCGCAGCCCTCAATCAGTATTTGGTGGAAAAAAGTATATAGCAATAGCACCTCTCAATCAGTATTTTGTGGAAGAAGGTATATGGCACCCCTCAATCAGTATTTGTCGGAAACAAGTATATAGCAGCCCTCAATCAGTATTTGGCGGAAACAGGTATATGGCACCTCTCAATCAGTATTTTGTGGAAGCAGGTCTATTGCAGCCCTCAATCAGCATTTTTTGGAAACAGGTGTATCGCAGCCCTCAATCAGTGTTTGGTGGAAGAAGGTATATAGCAATAGCACCCCTCAATCAGTAGTTTGTGGAAGCAGGTCTATTGCAGCCCTCAATCAGTATTTGGTGAAATAAGGTATATAGCAATAGCACCCCTCAATCAGTATTTAGTGGAAGAAGATATATTGCACCCCTCAATCAGTATTTGGCGGAAACAGGTATATAGCACCCCTCAATCAGTATTTTGCGGAAACAGGTGTATGGCACCCCTCAATCAGTATTTGGTGAAAGAAAGTGTATAGCAATTGCACCCCTCAATCAGTATTGTGTGGAAGAAGGTATATGGCACTCCTCAATCAGTGTTTGGCAGAAACAGGTATATAGCACCCCTCAATCATTATTTGGCAGAAACAGGTATATGGCACCCCTCAATCAGTATTTTGTGGAAGCAGGTGTATCGCAGCCCTCAATCAGTATTTGGTGGAAAAAAGTATATAGCAATAGCACCTCTCAATCAGTATTTTGTGGAAGAAGGTATATGGCACCCCTCAATCAGTATTTGTCGGAAACAAGTATATAGCAATTCTCAATCAGTATTTGGCGGAAACAGGTATATGGCACCCCTCAATCAGTATTTTGTGTAAGCAGTTCTATTGCAGCCCTCAATCAGTATTTGGTGAAATAAGGTATATAGCAATAGCACCCCTCAATCAGTATTTAGTGGAAGAAGATATATTAGACCCCTCAATCAGTATTTGGCAGAAACAGGTATATAGCACCCCTCAATCATTATTTGTCGGAAACAGGTGTATGGCACCCCTCAATCAGTATTTGGTGGAAGAAAGTATATAGCAATAGCACCCCTCAATCAGTATTTAGTGGAAGAAGATATATTGCACCGCTCAATCAGTATTTGGTGGAAACAGTGTAGCCCTCAATCAGTATTTGGTGGAAGCAGGTGTATCGCAGCCCTCAATCAGTATTTGGTGGAAGAAGGTATATAGCAATAGCACCCCTCAATCAGTACAGTGCTGCCCATAATTATTCATACCCCTGGCAAATTTTGACTTAAAGTTACTTTTATTCAACCAGCAAGAAATTTTTTGATGGGAAATGACATAGGTGTCTGCCAAAAGATAATAAGACGATGTACAAGAGGCATTATTGTGGGGGAAAAAAAATCTCAGCTTTTTTTTGCATTTGAGCAAAAAGTGTCCAGTCCAAAATTATTCATACCCTTCTCAATAATCAATAGAAAAGCCTTTATTGGCTATTACAGCAATCAAACGCTTCCTATAATTGCAGACCATCTTTTTGCATGTCTCCACAGGTATTTTTGCCTATTCATCTTTAGCAATGAGCTCCAAATCTTTCAGGTTGGAGGGTCTTCTTGCGATCACCCTGATCTTTAGCTCCCTCCACAAACTCTCAATTGGATTCAAGTCTGAACTCTGGCTGGGCCACTTCAAAATGTTAATGTTGTTGTCTGCTAACCATTTCTTCACCACTTTTGCTTGTGAGTTTTGGGTCATTGTCATGCTGAAATGTCCACTGGTGCCCAAGGCCAAGTTTCTCTGCAGACTGCCTGATGTTGTCGTTGAGAATCCTCATGTATTTCTCTTTTTTCATGGTGCCGTTTACTGTGATTAGGTTCCCTGGTCCATTGGCTAAAAAACATCCCCAAAGCATTAGGTTCCCACCACGATGTTTAACAGTGGGGATGGTGTTCTTTGGGTTGAAGGCTTCTCCTTTTTTACACCAAATGAAGGAAACATCATTGTGACCAAACAATTCAATTTTTGTTTCACCTGACCATAACACAGAAGACCATAAGTCTTCTTCTTTGTCCAGATGAGCTTTTGCAAAGACCAAGCGAGCTTTTGTGTGCCTTATCTGCAGAAGTGGCGTCCTCCTTGGTCTGCATCCGTGGATCCCAGCAGTGTGCAGTGTCCGTGGGAATGTCTGCCTTGAGACATTGCTACCAGCAGAGCCCAGATTCACCAGGATGGCCTTGGTGGTGATCCTTGGATTCTTTTTCACCTCTCTAACTATCCTCCTGGCCAGCACAGGTATCACTTTTGGCTTCCGACCACGTCCTCTGAGATTTTCCACAGTGTGGAACATCTTGTATTTTTTAATAATACTTTGCACTGTAGCCACTGGAACTTGAAAACATTTATAAATAGCCTTGTAGCTCTTTCCTGACTTGTGAGCAGCCACAATGCGCATCCGCAGGTCCTCACTGAGCTCCTTTGTCTTAACCATGACTGTCCACAAACCAACTGCAGAGAGCTGCTGTTTTTCACCTGTTGAGTTGATTAAAACAGCTGTTCCCAATTAATCAGGGTAATTAGGATGCTATAGAACAGCTTGGACTATTTGGAATGGGATAGAACTTTAGATTTTTCATAGACTGTGAGAGTTTGTGAAGGGTATGAATAATTTTGGACTAGACACTTTTTGCTCAAATGTAAATAAAAGCTGAGAAATGTTTTTTTCGACAATAATGCCTCTTGTAAATCCTCTTATTATCATTTGGGAGACACCTATGTCATTTCCCGTCAAAAAATTACTTGCTGGTTGAATAGAAGTAACTTTAAAGGGATTCTGTCACCTCTCATAACACTAATTCAGATTTTAAACCAGTCATGCTCCACAGATTACCTTGATTCGGCTTTGCTGTTCTATACTGTAATCCGTCTAGTAGTTTTGCTGAAAAACGACTTTTATAATTATGCTAATTAATCCTGAAGGTGCCCAGAGGGGCGTTATGTTCCACTTTGTGTGCCCAGTAACGCCCCCCATGCAGTGCCCAAAACGCCTTCCTCTTGAATCCCTAACCGCCCACAGCATCTCATCCCTCTCCTTCCCCTCCCTGATGGCCGAGCGAAGTCTCGCGCAGACGCAGTACCCACTGAGGGCTGCACCAGTGCGATTTGCTGGAGACTGAGGGAAGAGCGAGCATCGAATGTCACTGGGCTCGGCGCATGCCCAGTGACGACGATGAAGCTCCTGCCTTCAGTCACCAGCAAATCGCACTGCCGCAGCCCTCAGTGGGTACTGCGTCTGCGCAAGACTTTGCTCGGCCGTCAGGGAGGGGGAGGAGAGGGATGAGACGCTGTGGGCGGTTAGGGATTCAGGAGGAAGGCGTTTTGGGCACTGCAGGGGGGGCGTTACTACTGGACGGATTACAGTATAGAACAGCAAAGCCGATTCAAGGTAATCTGTGGAGCATGAGTGGTTTGAAATCTGAATTTGTGTTATGAGAGGTGACAGAATCCCTTTAAGTCAAAATTTGCCAGGGGTATGAATAATTATGGGCAGCACTGTATTTTGTGGAAGAAGCTTTATGGCACCCCTCAATCAGTATTTGGCGGAAACAGGTATATAGCACCCCTCAATCATTATTTGGCAGAAACAGGTATATGGCAACCCTCAATCAGTATTTTGTGGAAGCAGGTATATAGCACACCTCAATCAGGATTTTGTGGAAGAAGGTATATCGCAGCCCTCAAGCAGTTTTTTTTTTGGCAACAGGTATATCACACCTGTTGCATTTAGTTACTCCAACAGCATCTGTCCCTCTATCTAGCTGTGGTATCGCAGCAGAACTGCACACAACTTCTGCACAATACAAATAGACTATAATATATTTGTTAGAAAGTATATTATAAGTATATCACACCTATCGATAGCACACCTATACCAGTCCTTAAAAGGACTTTTGTGGCCCTATTAGCTAGCGTTTGGTGTCCCTAACTGTCCCTGCTCCAAAATGCAACCTCTCCCTACACTGGGAAAATACATAATGTAAAATGGCTGCCAGATCGGGTTCTGTTATAGGGTTGGGGGGGTGTCCATGTGCTGAAACGTCTCAATTGGCTGTCCTGTCCCACCTGATGGATGTGTCATTGGTCAAAGTTCTGTGCTATGCCTAAAAAATATGGTGCGTGCGAATATCGCCATATGTTCCCATGTTCGGCGAATCGCGAAAGAGCAAAGTTCGCCACGAAATGACCACCAGGCGAACCGCAAGGCCTTCTCTAACCACCACCACCATCACCATAGCCCCTGCACTCGAGTCAGAGGAATTATTTTCCCATCCATTCCCAGACCTTACTGATGCGCAGGCATTTTTGGCATCGGATGAGGAAGAGGAGGTAGCAAAGGCCTCCACCCAGCGGTCTGACGACAGTACCCAGATCAGCACAAGGAGGGTGGTCCCCGCTGTTGCTGCCTACTCCGAGATCTCTAATATCAGTGGTGGTGAAGGTGACAATGATGACGTGTCGATGGACTTCACGTGGGTGCACACAAGAGAGGAAGAGGAGGGGAGTTCAGATGGAGAGGCAGAGCAGCACATAGGGAGAAGGGGGAGAAGCAGGCAGAACTTGCAGTGCACAGGAGGCAAAAAGCAGTCTGCAAATGTATCTGAAGTGAGCCATCCACCATGCACGGTCACATCTGGCGCTCCCAAGACGAAGGCACATGGATCTGCAGTGTGGGCTTTTTTTAACTTGTCAGCTGCTGATAATAGTGTTGCCACCTGCAGCCTGTGCTGTCAACGCATAAGTCGCGGCAGGCTCAACACTCACCTGGGGATGACGCCCTTAAGAGGGCACCTGGCCTCCCAACACCGAGCCCAGTGGGAGCAACGTCGTCAGAACCCACAAAGCCACACTCCCGGAGCTCCACGTACTGCCTCTTCTCCTCTCTCATCCCATTTGTCCTCCACTCCACCTTCCACTGTGCCGTCGTCGTGTTTATCTGGCACAAGGCAGTCTTCCGTGGCCCAAATTTTCAAGCATAAAAAGTTGATGACGCTGGATAACCCTCTTGCCCAACGGCTGACCGCTAGCTTGTCGGAACTGCTAGCCCGCCAACTACTGCCATATAAACGGGTGGACTCGGAGGCCTTTAGAAAATTTTTGGCCATTGGAACACCGCAATGGAAGGTCCCCGGAAGGAAATATTTCTCCCAGAAGGGCATCCCAGAGCTATATGGCCACGTTCAGCGAATATATCTGTGGCACACAGTGTCGGTGCCAAGATACATCTGACCACAGACACGTGGTCTATCAAACATGGGCAGGGAAGGTACATAACTTTTACTGCCCACTCGGTGAACCTTCTGAAGGCCATCAAGCATGTACCTCGTGGCACCCGTGTGGATTTGGTGTTACCGCCATGGATTGCATGTAGGCCTGCTTCTTCTTCTCCTCCTCCTACTCCATCCTCCGTCTGCTCCTCGGCTGACTCCTTCTTTTCCACTGCTACCGCCTCTTCTGCTGCACCCCCCAAGCTCCCCAGAACCTATTTGACGTGCCAGGTGAGACTCTGCCATGCTGTGCTGCGGCTGTTGTGCCTGGAAGACAACAGCCACACCGGTCCTGCACTCCTTTCAGCTCTGCGGTCACAGGCCGATCAGTGGCTAACCCTGCTCAATTTGAGAGTTGGTAAAGTGGTGTGCAACAAAGGTGCCAATCTGCTGAGTGCCAATCTGCTGAGGGCAAAATGACACATGGCGTGCATTGCACACGTCCTGAACTTAGTCGTGCAGCAATTCATTGCCTAATACCCCGGGTTCCAGGACTTGCGGCAGGCTCTCTGACCATTTTGGATCTTACACGGCTATGGCTCGCCTTGCTGACATTCAGTGGCAACACCACCTGTCCGTCAGATGTCTGATTTGTGACAGCCCGACGCACTGGAACTCCACCTTGTATGTGCTTGATAGGCTGCTCCAGCAGCAACGTGCCGTTAACGAATACCTATATGAACTCTGCAGCAGGACAGGTTCTGGGGAGCTTGTTTTTTTTTCACCGTGCCAGTGGCTGC